>NC_084487.1:127342485-127967485 GCF_030035675.1 Rhineura floridana
GTGATCATAAGGATGTAAGACAGCCTTCCCCTTGGTGCCTCCAGGTGTTTTGGACTACAACTGGGGCTGATGGAATTTGGAACTCCTACTAAAAACACCCTGTGTTGCCATGTTACCTGTTTTCTTCTAAGGTTTAGGCACATAATGCCATATCATCATGCATTTCTCTGTCTGCATTTCACATCATTGATTGCTGCAGCAAGGACAAGAGAAGCCAGTGAAAATATGCAGGTAAACGTTAAGGGATAAAATATAACATTGTTTTTGGCAGCTGCCTCACACTGAGTGTAATGTCTGCTTCTGTCCTTATTTCAGTATCTGGACATAATTTGTTCAGCAGTGAAGTCAGTGCATGCTTCACATGCTCAGATACATTATTGTTTTTGTTGTTATTTCCCATATTCTAGGGCTGAGATTTGGCATTGAGAAAAAGTTCCTGGTTGAGTCCCAGTGACGTCTGACTTAAGTTAGACTCTGGGTCTTTATCTTCCAAGGTAACACAAATTTACTTTTCCCCCCTGACAGAATGCAGTCCCCTATTTGTTAAGAAGGCATATTAATGTCTTTACAGCTGTATTGTGAGGATTAATTAGATAATTACTGTAAAGCTGTTTCCATACTGTCAAGTGCTATGACTGTGCTAATAAAATAAGCCAAAATTAATTTACATATATTTATTTGTTCACTTACGTACTCCATATTAGTAGGCTAACATGGAGAGTGGCCCAACCTTATTGCTAAGGCTGGATGTATATTGTGATTCTAAGAGAATACAGAAAAAGTGCACAGAAATTTGGCATTCTTTGTCACTTTTCTTTGGTTAGCATGTCCTTCAAGTCATTTGGCAGTATTTAATGGGCTTCTTGATCCAAAATATTAAAATACCTAGGGTGTTCTTTATATACATTCCTTTCTACTACTAAAGCAAACTTTAATGTTTTGTCATTCCTTCCTGATAATGCAAAGGAAACTAGACATAAAATTTACTTTGACATGCAAAAAAACAACAACACCCCAAATGTTTCTAAAGCCTCAGTGACAAATGTTTTTGGAACAATGCATGTCTGAGGAATTCTTATGGCACTTTGGATGGTCTTGTTTTCTTTTTTTGTCCCTCCCCCCCCCCCCGGCTAGGCTGATGTGGTTATCTTTTGATAATAAGAACCAAATGTTGTCTGTGGAAGTGGCTGGAAATGACACTAATGATCAGAATGGTTGGTTTTCTGCCTGCTCCTTTGAAAATAAAATGTACAAGACATAATTTAAATTGCTTCAAAATGTAGCAACCCTTGCATATACTTGTCTCTTTAATCTTTGTAGGCAATGTGGAAAAGGGAACCCCAAATAAGGATTTGAATATTAACTGGCTCCCTACGGCTTGGTCTGAGGAGAAAGGGGCTGTATAAGCCATGTTGAAGGCTTAACAGCCAGCTGAGAAACTATATTAATTTATGTATTTATTTTTTATCACATCTGTAACCCACCTTTCAGTTTGGAACAAACTCATACATCCCATGTTTAACGTGATTATCATTTCCCTGTCAATGTTCCACTTATGTGTATATGAGAATGTTTCCAGTGTGAGGAAAACTGATGTGTGTGGAAACATGCTCTCAAGGCAAGAGGAGAGACGTCAGTGGTAGGCCAAAGCCGCCACCAAGTTTCACTTAAAGTGAAATTTCAAGTTTCAGGAAGAAGAGCTGGGGGATTAAGAGGGATGCAAAGAAAAAAAGGAAAAGAAAAAGCAGAGGAGGAGGGGTTCTACTAGCACAATGTCTCAGAAGACTTTTTACTGGAGCTGTGATAGAATTTCACTGGTTGAAATGGTGGGCCAGGGATTACTAGTGGACCTCAGTCAACTTTCAGGTACATTCCGCAGTGTTATATTAAAAATACCTCCCATGCCTTCTGATGCTTCCCATAAGCTCATTGCAAAACAAAACCCTACAAAACTTATAGTCCTGAACTCAGAAACACTTGCTTAACAGCCCTCTAAATTTTCATGGCGATACACAAAACAGTCAGAGAGAATCGAGAGTTCAAAGTGTAAAAAGAGAGAGAGAAAACCAGACTCCTTAATGGACTTTTTTCTGTTAGAGTTCTCATAATCTGTTGAAATTAATTAAAAATCAGCCACGTTCACAGAGTACCTGTAATACCTTGCCCCATACTCTGATCTTCATCTTCTGCAGTTTAAAAGTTTAAAAAATGCCTGGCTGATTTTTACTTTTTAAGAAATTTAGCATTGAGCTCAATGATAATGTTAGGCATGCTCAGTAAGAACAAATTGTCAGCAGGGCCGGCACCAGCCTGTCCCGGGCCCCGACACTCCCCTTCAACTATTTGCAGCAGGATTGGTACCGTGGATCGCAGGGCGCAAAGTCCCAAGCCGCCTGCCATTCCCCTGCTCTACTTACCTTTCTCTGTGCAGTTCAGCGGCGCACCTGTATGCGCAAGTTTGCCATCAATCAAGATGGCGGCTGAGGTTTCACTAAGGGGCTGAAGCCTCTTCTCTTGGTTGATGGCACGCATGCATGCTATACATGTGCATTGCTGCCATCAACCAAGATGGCGGCAGAGGCTTCAGCCCCTTAGGAAAACCTCAGCTGCCATCTTGATCGATGGTAAACTTGCACATGCAGTGCGTGCAGCCACAAAAAACAGCAGAGAGAAAGGTAGGTGAAGCGGGGAAATAGTGGGCGGCTCTGAAGCTCTTGCCCTGCTATCCGTGGCAGCAATCCTGCCGCGGATTGCAGAAGGGGAGCGCAGGGGCCCCCAGGGCCCTCTGTAGCCCCAGGGGCCCTTGGCCAGTGCCCCACCTGCCCGCCCTTTAGAACTGGCCCTGATTGTCAGTGTTCTAAAAGCCAGACTTACAGCTGCTGGGCTTGCCTAATCAGGAGGCCACACCCACACCCGACTTTGATTTCACTTTAGACAGTCATGGCTTTCCCCAAAGAATCCTGGGAAGTGTAGTTTGTGAAGGGTGCTGAGAGGAGACTTCTATTCCACTGACAGAGCTCCAGTGGCCAGAGTGCTTTAACAGTCGGCCGCTCTGATTGAAGCTCTGGGAGGGGAACAGGGCATCTCCTAGAAATTCTCAGCACCCTTCACTAACTACACTTCCCAGGATTCTTTGGGAGAAGCCATGACTGTCTAAAGTGAAATAATGGCCTGGTGTGGATGTGGCTAGGGACAGCTTTGGTTTAAATGTGGATGGGAGGCTACATATGCCTGCTGTAGAATAAAAAGGTGGGAGAACCCTGAAAAACACGGTTTCGGCACTGAGACAGCCTTGGTCGCCCTGTACGATGACCTATGTCGGGAGAGGGACAGAGGGAGTGTAACTCTGTTGATTCTCCTTGATTTCTCAGCGGCTTTTGATACCATCGACCATGGTATCCTTCTGGAGAGGCTCGCGGAGTTGGGAGTTGGCGGCACTGCTTGGAAGTGGTTCCGCTCCTACTTGGCGGGTCGTCTCCAGAAGGTAGTGCTTGGGGAACATTGCTCAACACCATGGGACCTCCAATGTGGAGTCCCGCAGGGATCGGTTCTGTCCCCCATGCTTTTCAACATCTACATGAAGCCGTTGGGTGCGGTCATCAGGAGTTTTGGAGTGCATTGTCATCAGTACGCTGATGACACGCAGCTCTACTTCTCCTTTTCATCTTCTTCAGGTGAGGCTGTCAATGTGCTGAACTGCTGCCTGGCCGCGATAATGGACTGGATGGGAGCTAACAAACTGAGGCTCAATCCAGACAAGACTGAGATGCTGCTCGTGGATGGTTTCTCTGACCAGGTGGTGGATATTTACCCTGTCCTGGATGGGGTTACACTCCCCCTAAAGGAGCAGGTTCGTAGTCTGGGAGTTTTCTTAGATCCTTCCCTGTCACTTGAGGCTCAAGTGGCCTCGGTGGCTCGGAACGCGTTCTACCAACTTCGGTTGGTAGCCCAGCTACGTCCCTACCTGAGCAGAGGGGACCTTACATCGGTGGTACATGCTCTGGTAACCTCGCGATTAGACTACTGCAATGCGCTCTACGTTGGGCTGCCTTTGAAGACAGTTCGGAAGCTACAGCTTGTCCAAAATGCGGCGGCCAGATTAATAACGAGGACCAAGCGGTCGGAACACATAACACCTGTTCTGGCTTGCTTACATTGGCTGCCAATATGCTTCCGGGCCAGATTCAAAGTGTTGGTTTTAACCTATAAAGCCCTATACGGCGTGGGACCACAATACCTGTCGGAACGCCTCTCCCGATATGAACCTGCCCGGGCACTGCGCTCTACATCGAAGGCCCTCCTCCGAGTCCCGACTCATAGGGAGGCTCGGAGGGTGGTGACAAGAACTAGGGCCTTCTCAGTGGTGGCCCCCGAACTCTGGAATAGTCTCCCCGTTGGTGTGTACGGCGCCAACGCTGCTGTCTTTTCGGCACCAGTTTAAGACCTGCCTCTTTTCTATGGCATTTTAATTTAATTTTTTTTAAAATTATGTAATCTGATTTTTGCACTTTATACGTTTTTGTAATATTTATTATGCACTTTTATGAGATGTATTTTGTATTTTCTGTTGTACACCGCCCAGAGAGCTATTGCTAGTTGGGCGGTATATAAATCTAAAAAAAAAAAAAAAAAGAATTATACTGTTCACATTGGTTTCCTTTTGGAAAGGAAAGGGGCTTCCCCTCTGCCCAGTGCTCACCCATCCAATCTTCTCCCCTCCCCCTTCCACCTCCCCTTCCTGCCCTCCTCCTCCCCCCTGCCCCCCAGGCCAGTTTAACCTATCTTAAGCATGATTGCACAGGAGTAAATCCCACTGAACTCAATAAGCATGCAAATGATCAAACCTGCTCTCCCCTCCTTTTCCTTCCTATCCCCTCCCTCTTGCCCATTCCCTCCCCTTCTGAAAACCAATTGCCGGAAGCCTCAGGAGGGGAGAGTGTTCTTGCACTCGGGTCCTGCTTGCGGGCTTCCCCCAGGCACCTGGATGGCCACTGTGAGAACAGGATGCTGGACTAGATGGGCCACTGGCCTGATCCAGCAGGCTCTTCTTATGTTCTTAAACAAAAGAGCCCCATTTAAATGGTTGTTCCTTAGCTCCCCAACAATAGTCTGTATACTCTTTAGATTTCTTTTGTTTTTCCTCAACAACTTACTTCATGATGGATTTGGAGGGTCTATCTAGGTTAGATTTTAAAACTCCATTCAATTTAGTTTGCATCTCCCTCCCATGTAATAATTCTGCCGGTGATTTCAGTGTTGCTGCCTGCTGTGTAGCTCTATGTACCAGTAAAAATTCAGTGACAAACTCTTTCCATGCTTTTCCTTCTGTCTGCCAATTATCTTTCAAACTTCTATTAAACCTTTCAATCTCCCCATTTGCTTAGGGGTAATACACTGATGATCAATCACAATGGCTTTATTTGGGTCCCTCAAATCCACACAAAGGCAAATAGCACAATTTTTCTTCCTTACCATTACTATAGGTGAAACCCATTCCAAGGAATAAACCTCCTAAATAATATCCTTTTGTATTAAGTTCTTAATGTCTTCTGATACTGCATCTTTCACTGCAAATGGTAAACGTAACTTTTGGAGTACAGGTATCACATTGTTTCATTTTAACTTTATGAATAAATCCGTATGCACAACCAAGTTTGCCTTCACCTTGGCCTTCTAATTGCATGGGAATTTGTGTTTGCACTGCATGTAACACTTAACTGAGGAGGAACAACTTGTTCATCAACTATTCTAAGATTCAATGCAGCAGATACATCCCTGCCAAGGATAGGAGTGCCCTTATGCACAATATAAAACTCTATAGATGCACAACATGGCCCCAAAGTCACTTTTACAGGCAGACATCCATATATAGGAATTTGGTTTTTCAAATAACACACCAACCGCAATTTTGATTTTGTAAGTGGCACATTCCCAAAGTAATTCAAATAAACTTTCAGGTAGTATAGAAACTGCTGAACCAGTACCCAGCATTAATTCAATGTTCTTTGACACCCCTGCAGGTATAGCAGAAATATTACAGTACACATAATTCTTTCAGCAGTATGTGTGGATCTAATCCTGTCCACATTCAAAATAGTAACATCTGGCACTGTAATTGCATATATTTGCTGATTATTCCTACATAATTTGGCAAGGTGTCCTATATTTTTTCAATAATTACAATGAGCCATCTTAGCAGGACATCCTGTATGACTTGCAAGATGTTGTGAAGACCCACAAAGGAAACATTTTATGGCACTTTGACTTTGATGCATCAGCCATTTCCAGCTGGCTGTCTCTTTAGAGTCCTCTCTGTCTGTCTTGTAAAATAACTTCTGTGCTGGGAGTCTACTGCTTGCACCATACCCCCATTATCTAAGCTAATTATTTTGGCTTCTGCCAAAGCAGTCTCCATTTGGGTCACGATAGTCATAGCTTTCTCCAATGTAAGATCAGTCTCTAGGAGTAAGCATTCTCGTACATGAGGCATAGTTGTCTTTTCAACCAACTGGTCTCTAATTATCTCGTCTGCCACGTCTCCAAAATTATAGGAACTCATGAAATCTCTTAGAGCTGCAATATATTGTATTGTAGACTCCACCAGTTTCTGTTCCCACTGATAGAATTTGTAGCAATTAGCTGCTACATTCACCTTTGGCATAAAAAAGTTCTTTAACGCCATGCATGCTGTCTTATATTTATCATCAACAAGAGGCAGTGTATAAAATATACGCTGTCCTTCAACTCTCAAACAGTGGATAAGCAATGCACATTTCCTTGCTTCAGAGATTTCTATGTCATTAGCTGCAAGCAGATAGTTTTCGTACATCTGAATCCAAACAAGGGATGCAATTGGAGGCTCACCTGGACTTTGAAGGAAAGGTACCAGTGGGTTTAGTGATACAAAAGCCATCTTTCATCACCAAATATGTTGTGACTAAGAGGTGAAGCACGAAGTAGGTAATAAAAACTTTATTGTAAGTACAAAGTAAAACAAACATAAGTATATCTAGGCTTAGACATAATTCACTATGCTTCCCCCCTCTTTTTAATGAGCTACATCCCTTCAGCTGACCATTACTCTCAGCTGTCTCAAAGAGGTCTTAAAGGGGAACGCCACACAGCCAAGGGGGAAGAAGACGGGGATGGAGCACAAGGTGAGCAGGCTAACTGGCAGTCCGGGGCAGGTCAAATCAAACTTGGCTCGTGGTTTCTAAGTGGTTTGAGGACAGTGTTTGGAGAGAGAGTGAGCAATATCAAAACTGTGAGGGTATATGGGTGTTGAAGGAGGACTAGCAATCTTTGCATCCCCAAAGATGGGGAAGTGATTGAGAGAGGAGACCTATTTTATTTCTCTGTAGGATGTTATTCTCTTTCCTGTTTAGTTTTACAGTGTTGAATTAGGTGAGCAAATTTGTATTGTTTTATATAACGTTGCATGGATTTATTTTGGTATTGATGTTTTGATTATATTTAATTCTTAATACGTTTTTGAATTGTTTATATGTGTGATCATTTAGTATGTTGTGAGCCAACAACATACTAAATGGGCAGAATTTTGTGGATACATGATATACACAAAAGAGGTGATGATAGCATTTGGCTTCCAGTTGCATTGGATTTGTCTTTGTAAATTAAAATTAGGCCCAATCTTTTGTGGTATTTTCTTCCCGCCATTGCTTACCAGTAAAGTATAGTAGCAAAAGTCTATTTCATTAGTAGTATGTAATGTAGATTGTATGACTAATTCCCATGACATATGATGCATAGTTCTCTGATGCACAGCACTCTCTACCCCATATCCCTGCCATTCTGTGAATTGTTCTGTACCGTTCCAGTGCAGGAGCACTTAAGTAGCTTTTTTAAAGGGATGGGGAGAGAAGAGAGAACACTTGTGAACATCACCAACAATATACCTACCTAAGCAACAATACCCTGCTGTTTCATAAACCTTTACACTATTCCCTCTTTTCTTTGATTCGAAACTGTATATTCCATCCTCCCTAGTGTTGACATGTATATTCCCAAACATAAACAAAAACAGACAAATTATATCCCCTGAAGCAAACCTATTCTCATGCCCCCAATAATTGCTTGGACAGAGGATATTGCTCTGCTGGTGCTAGATTGGTACTAGTTAAAAATAATTTTGTCATCTGGAAAGGTATTCAATTATGTTTTTTTGTTATTTGAGATAAAATATTTTGCCCACACTGCGCATTGATGACACATCCACATTGTAACGATACACGTTGGCAGGCTCCGAGAATGGGCAACCTAAAACAAAGATAGCACCTTATTTCCATAGTATGGTTTTTGCAACTGACAACATACATTGAACCATGTGTGTCTGAACCAGGGTTGCCAGGTTCATGGCCTGAGACTGATCCTGTATCTTTAGGAGAAGAGAAAGTCAGCCAAGTACAGGGGTTCTTGCAACATTGTAATGAGAAAAACCACAAGGTGGAATTTTCCCTTCCCCCTGCCCAACTTTTAAAGATACAGAAGCCCTCTTGGAGCCGGGCCTGGCACCCAAGAGGTCTTCTGTATCTTTAAAAGTTGGGCAGGGGGAAGGGAGAATTCCACCTTGTGGTTTTTCTCATTTCAGTGTTGCAAGAACACCTGCATTTGGCTGACTTTCTCTTCTAAAGATACAGGATCAGTCTCAGGCCATGAACCTGGCAACCCTAGTCTGAACTGGTGCTTTCACATGCATAGCCAGAAATAAAAAGAGAGAGAGGCTCAAACATGTATTATTTAGCATTTATATAGTTTTAATATGTTCAACACAGTACAGTTAAATTATCTCAGCGATCCTTACAACTCTGTAAAGTAGGCCAGTAATCATACCTGTATTGTGGATGAAGGGAGGGGTTGTGGTTGAGAGACAGCAGCTTGCCCAAGGCTACCTGAAGTGACCTTACCCTCAGGCTACCTATCTGGTTCATGGCAGAGGGAAGAGGCTTCCTGGTTCACAGGCCAGCTGAGGCTGTTTTCATGTAATAAATACTGAATCTCTGTCTGTCTGTCTCTCTCTCTCTCTCATATTAACATTTGATTGCTGATAATGTGGAGAAGAAAGCAGAGGAGAGACATTTCTAATGTGGATAATCATTCTGGCTGCAAGAGCAGCTTTAAGCCTTTTGTGTAATAATAGTCTCTGTTACTACACTACACTGGCTCTCATAAAAATTGGGATTAAAGAAATCTCAGCCAATTAATCAGTTGATTGACCAATTAAATGTGACATTCTATGGTAATTGAGAAGGGTCCTGAGGGATATAGACTATTGTGGCTCCTTTCATGAGTGGAAAGGGACATCCACAGGTGCAGTAGGAGGACAACCTATAGAAGTCTCCTTGAGGCTGTTGGTGCTGTGCTGAAGGAGACAAAAATGATGTTGGGCAACATTCCCATTGCCCCAGCGTACTCCCAGAATGTTGGTATGTCAAATATGTTTATTGATCCCGTAACCGTTGCAAACAATTGAACAAGCATTAAAACCAGTTGCTCTGAAAACTGCTAATCAGTCAGCATTTTAGCCCTAGTGTCAATAACAATGCTTAAAAATTTGGCAACATTTCAAATGACATAGGGACTGGGTTGAAACTGCTGCTGGTGAATGCCAGGTCGGTGAACAGAAAATCGATGCTCATTCAGGATCTGGTCCTCGATGAGCATGCCGACCTGGCCTGTATTACGGAGACCTGGTTGGATGAAGCTGGGGGGGTTAATCTCTCCCAGCTTTGTCCACCTGGTTTTTCAGTACACCAGCAGGCGAGACCTGGGGGACGGGGAGGTGGGGTCGCAGTGGTCTATCGTGACACCATCCCCCGGACCAGGTGCCCTCTCCCACAGTTCTCAGGGTTCGAGTGTGTGTACTTGAAGTTAGGTGGCCAGGACAGAATAGGGATTCTGTTGGTGTACTGCCCACCCCGCTGCTCCACAGTCTCCCTACCTGAGCTAGCCGGGGTAGTCTCGGGGTTGGTATTGGAGTCCCCTCGGCTTGTGGTACTGGGTGACTTCAACATCCACGCTGAGACTGCTCTGTCGGGAGTGGCTCAGGACTTCATGGCCTCCATGACAACCATGGGTCTGTCCCAAGTATCATCTGGCCCCACTCATGTTGCTAGTCACACCCTCGACCTTGTTTTCTGTGTTGGTTGGGATGACGGTGATCTTGGTGGGGAAGAACTTGCGATGGTCCCGTTGTCATGGACAGATCACTACCTGGTCGGGTTTAGACTCACTGGGACTCAGAACCTCTGCAGGGGTGGGGGACCGATTAGAATGGTCCGTCCCAGGAGGCTGATGGATCCGGATGGTTTCCTGACGGCTCTTGGAGATTTTCCTGTCACCTTGGCAGGCGATCCTGTTGAAGCGCTGGTTGACCTCTGGAATAGAGAAATGGCCAGGGCGGTGGACACTATAGCTCCCGAGCATCCCCTCTTTCGGAGTGGAGCCAAACCGGCCCAATGGTTTTCCAAGGATCTGGTGGTGATGAAACGTGTCAGACGAGGACTAGAGTGACGTTGGCAGAAGACTCGGAGCGAAGCCGATTGATCTTGGGCTAGAGCCTATTTGAAGGCCTACTCCGAGGCAGTCCAGGCTAAGAAGAAATCTTTCTTCTCGGCCTCCATTGCGTCTGCTGGGAGCCGTCCAGCGGAACTGTTTCGAGTGGTTAGGGGGCTTTTAAGTTCTGGCCCCCGTGAGGGTAATTCTGACCACTCAGCAGACCGCTGTCAAGAATTTGCACGGCACTTTGCAGACAAAGTCGCTCAGATTCGCTCCGACCTGGATGCTAAAATTGATACAGTCTCTGAGGATGTAACTTTGGCGCCTGTTTGTCTAATTAAAATGGATTCTTTTCAACTTGTTTTGCCCAAGGATGTGGACAAGATCCTTGGAGCGGCGCGTGCCACCACTTGTGTACTGGACCCTTGTCCTTCCTGGCTCATTAGAAGTACCAGAGGGGGACTGGTTGATTGGGTCAGGGGAGTAGTTAATGCCTCTCTACAACAAGTCAGAATTCCATCATGCTTAAAGGAGGCAGTTATAAGGCCACTGCTGAAAAAGCCCTCCCTGGATCCCTCTTTACTGGGTAACTACCGGCCAGTCTCCAATATTCTATTTCTAAGCAAGATAATAGAGCGGGTGGTGGTCGCCCAACTCCAGAGATTCTTGGATGATACGGATTATCTGGATCCATTTCAATCTGGTTTCAGGCCTGGCTATGGGACAGAGACGGCTTTGGTCGCCTTGGTGGATGACCTATGCAGACAACTGGACAGGGGGAGTGTGTCCCTGTTGGTTCTACTGGACCTCTCAGCGGCTTTCGATACCATCGTTCATGGTATCCTTCTGGGCCGCCTTGCTGAGATGGGACTTGGGGGCACTGTGTTACAGTGGCTCCAGTCCTTCCTGCAGGACCGAACCCAGAAGGTGGTACTGGGGGACTCCTGCTCGACCCCTTGGCCATTGACCTATGCGGTCCCTCAGGGTTCAGTTTTGTCCCCCATGTTATTTAACATTTACATGAAACCACTGGGAGAGGTTGTCCGGGGTTTTGGGGTTCGGTGCCATCAGTATGCCGATGACACTCAACTCTATTTTTCTTTTCCACCTGAAGCCAAGGAAGCCATACAGGTCCTAAACCAGTGCCTGACATCAGTGATGGACTGGATGAGGGCAAACAAGTTGAGATTAAATCCTGACAAAACAGAGGTACTCCTGGTCAGTTGGAGGGCAGATCAAGGAATAGGGATTCAACCTGTGCTGGATGGGGTCACACTCCCCCTGAAGTCTCAGGTTCGCAGTTTAGGTGTGCTATTGGACTCTGCTTTGAATTTGGAGGACCAGATTACTGCTGTGTCCAGGAACGCATTTGCCCAATTAAAACTGGTGCGCCAGCTGCGCCCATTCCTGGACCTGCCTGATCTGACTAGGGTGATGCATGCCTTGGTTACATCCCGCTTAGACTACTGTAACGCACTCTATTGAAGACTGTTCGGAAACTTAAATTGGTACAAAGGGCTGCAGCCAGAGTGCTAACCGGGGCTGGTTACAGGAACCATACAACTCCCCTGTTGCAACAGCTCCACTGGCTGCCAATTTGTTTCCGGTCACAATTCAAAGTGCTGGTTTTGACCTACAAAGCCCTATATGGCTCAGGTCCAGGTTATTTGACAGATCGTATCTCCCTACATGAATCTGTCTGGGATTTGAGATCTTCAGGTGAGGCCCTTCTTGTGCTCCCCACACCTTCGCAAGTACATATGACGGGGACACGAGATAGGGCCTTTTTGGTGGCCGCCCCTAGGCTGTGGAACTCCCTTCTGAGTGAGGTGCGATCAGCGCCTTCCTTGCTGTCTTTCCGGCGACAAGTAAAGATTGTTTTATTTCAACGGGCATTTGGGATAGAGAACGACCAGGATTAAGTGTCATAGGATTGGTGACTACATTTTATGATCTTATTATTTTAAATTGTCCCTTGTTTTTAACGTATGTTTTATGGTTTTAATTTTTCTCATAGTTTAATTCTATTTTAATTGTATACTTTTGTATGTTTTAATGGTGTTGTTTTTTAGTTGTAAGCCGCTCTGAGTCCTATTGGAAAAAGGGCGAGGTAGAAATAAAGTTTATTATATTATTATTATTATTATTACAGCTTAAACACACTTTCAAAAGAACTTGATTGGCTCAACCAGGAAATCTTTCCAAAATGGGATGCAGCAGCCTGACCCTCGTACCCTTATAAAAAAAATTGCAGTACAAAAGCATGTGTACTATAGAGCACTCCCAGAATGAAGGGAAAGTACTGCATCCCTGGAGCTGGGGTACTGATTTTCCCTCCCACCCCCCAAAATGGGGGGGAAGGCTGGAGAAATGCTGCCCTCTCCAACCTTTGGTTTTGCTGATATGAGTCTGGCAGGACTTTGGATGTGGCGATTCCTCTGCCTCAGTTCTCCCCCACTCCCTTTAGATCGCTGTTATTCTATATACATTTGCATATAAATTCAGCATTAATTCTGATGTAAAATACTTTTTAACATGATACATCCATCACAGCAGGCACCATTTTAGAATAAGCATCGTCTGATGTTTGACAAGAGAGAATGCATCTTTTAAGGTCTTGGGTGCCATGTGTAATGTTTGTTTTGACCTACCGTTATTGACATTTTTGAAAAAACTACTGCTGTTCAGTAATTAATCTGGGGTGACCTTTAGAGTTTTATAAATTAATATAGCAGATTTACCAACCAAATCTTGCAGCCCTAATAACTTTATTTACAGGCTACCTATGTTCCCCTATCATCTGAACTGGCCCTGTGCAAATGTAATTTGCCAGTGTAATTGTAGAAATGTAGTAAGAGGATAATTTACTTTCATTTGCAGATTGCCTTCTCAGGCTAGTCCTCTGTAGATACGCCTACACTTTTTTGTTTTTGTAGTGATATCAAGAGCAATTTTATATTATTGAATTTGTTAAAGCTCAAGTATTTGGGTTTGGAATGAAGTAAGACTGAATACAAACAAAAGTGACCAGTGTTGGCAGGCATGAGGCTGCCGCTTCCTGATGATTGATTTATCTGGAAAATTATTCCCTGTGCATTCCTTTCACATATACTTACTGGAAATGATGCCTGACTCCTAGTTTAAGCAACTGCACTCCATATTTCCTGTAGTGTGTAAGCTGCCAGGTATGAGATAAATTAGCCAATCAAATGTATGATTGGCTTTAAAGTTAATCATACCCATGCCATTTTTAAACATATGTACTGTAGTCTCCCTCTGAGGTTTGGTAACCATAATAGTGTCAGACCCTGCTACTCAGAGGGAAGGCACCTGGCTGATGAAAAAAAATGAAATGGACTGCCTTCAAGTCGATTCTGACTTATGGCAACCCTATGAATAGGGTTTTCATGGTAAGCGGTATTCAGAGGGGGTTTACCATTGCCCAGGGTGGTAATTGGCAGATGGGGAGGGGGAGCCTAGGAATAAATGGTAGAGGAAAGGGACAGTGCCTGGCAGATCAGGAGCCAGATCCTGGCTCTGCTTGGTGGCTCAGCAGTGGACATGGGGAGCAAAAACTTTCAAAGCCAAGCAGAATTGTCTGGCTCTTGGTTCCGGCATCTCACCCTGCAGTATGAAACAGTAATCAACAGTATAATTTCAAGGCATTTTATTTCATCACACACAAAAAAGTTATTAGAAGCCCAGCCTGAAGAGAGTTTTCATGCATAAATGGCAGATACCCTGCAAGTTTCACATGAAGTAAAGGAGCTAATATTGGAAGCAAACTGAGTAAAGGCAACAGAGAACAATTTCCATTAAGTCACCGTTCTGGCTGAAGGTTTATTTTATTGTTGCTTCTGCAATAGTTCAACTTTACCTCTAAATGGTTTCTCTTTGGATAGAGCCAGCAGTAACAGAATGGAGGGCAAATGCCCTGTGAAGATTTGGGCTGAGGTGGTAATGAATGCATTTGTTTTTCTCCTTTAAAAATGAGCACTCAGGTCTGTGCTATTTTTATTTGTATAGCGCGGCAACAAACACATAAGCAAACTTCTGAAAATTAGGTCTGCCACATCTCAGGCTTAGACTGGAAATTTCAGGGGTTTAGTTTCCTTCTCAGGATCTCAAGGACCAGGAGTTAAATTTCAGCATGAGCAGCAAACTATTTTCACAAATCCCATTCCCTAACTATCTCCCTATTTTAAGGGTTAGCCTCTACCCCTTTTCCCCACCATGTTCTTCCAGTCTCACTTACTGTTTCTCTTAGTGAAAAAAAATTGAAAGACCTAATAAATGTATTTTGAAAACATGTGGGAAAAAGGGCAAGAATCCTGTTCTGAAGATGATGTGATGACTGACTCCACCTCTTGTATCTGGCAACACGCTTGAGTGCTCAAGCTGTGCTCCCTGAGCCTGAGGAAGTCTGGCATCGAGAATATGAAAATGGAAATGGATACCTTTGCATAAAATTGAAAATACATCCACGTATGCAATGCCAGTGTGTGCTTGTACCAGTTGAGTTGCTCAGAAAGGCATGGTAGCCAATGTAGTGGCACCGGCTTGGCCTGCGTGGTGAGAAGGTGAAGAGGCAAGCAAACCAGCTAGCTCAGCACCCCCTTCTTTGGTCCTCACTGCTACCACCAAAAGGATATATTTATTCCCTGGCTATCTCCACTAAACAGCCTTTGGAACTTATTTTCTGGCCCAGCCAACTCTCTGTACTGGGCAATGTGGCAAAAGTAAACCAAAACAGAGTTAGCTTCTGTTAAAGCTTTTTGTAAGGTAGTACTTTAAACATCTATTGTTTAGGGAAAAAACCCACTAATTTCAAAACAGTTTAAAAAAATCAATTTATACCTAGCATATACTAGACTGCCCTACACAAATACAAGTTTCTGGCCATATCAATTCACCTTTTTGCTATTTCTGGAGTCTGGGTCTACTGCAACCCTCTGGCTTCTTTCCTCTTTCTCCAACATGCTTTAACTACTTCTGTTTATCAGCTTCACTTTATATACGTTATTTTCCTTGCCCACCCAGCTGTTGTGGTTGGTGCCCGTTAGGACTGGTAGGGCAGAAGGCAGAGAAGTCAACAGTAGGTGGAGGTAGAGGCACCCAATTCTAGTGTTGTCTGCCATCTTCCTCCCTGCTGAGTTCTACAATGGCGACACTGAGTTCCTGCTGGGAGGAAGGGTGGGATATCAACCAATCAATCAATAAAAGAGGAAGCTATCAGCCAGTGCTGCCACCTCTTGGACTGGAAGTAACTAAGAAGGCAGGATGGTAGGGGCTGACTGTGGGTGGGGGCAGACTGAGGCTGGTAGGGCAGTGACCCATTCACCCTAAAGGACCAGGCTCCACTGCCTGCCAACCTCTTGGCCACTCAGTTCTGGTTTTGGTTCTCTGTACCTTAGTTGTTAGCTTTATTCCCCCCTCCTTTTATGTCAGTTTTATGGTCTGAACCTTTGACCCTCCTGGTCAGCACAGCCTCTAAGCAAAATGGAAAGCAACCCTTTTACAGCCCAAAAACAAAACACAAAATTGCTAAGATAGTTTTGAGCCTTCACAGTCAAGACATAAATATTTGGGTAAAAAAATAGAAGGCAACCCTTAGCCAAATTGATTAGATACTGGGGACAAACAGGAGAGGCAAATGATCCCTTCATGCATTATAATCAACCCAAAAGCTGGCCACTGCTGCAGAATGCTGGATGAAGTGGATGCTGGTCTGATCTAGCAAGACAGTTAATAGTACTCTAAGACATAATGGGTTAGTTCTCTAACTAAACTATTAAACTGGCTAACTAAAACATATTTGGGCTTACTGGTTTAAGATTAAATGTTTACATAGAAAATACAGTTTTGTATATAATTGACTGCTGGCCACTTGTGATGCTATAGTCAAGTTCTGTGTAAATGGGGAAACACAGAACACTCTTAAGGATTGATGTGGAAGGGGTGAGTAAACCGCACGTGCAAGCAGGGAACTTTTATCCTCAGAGGGGGCCAAGCAGTATTATTGAAATAACATTTGACCCTCAGTTAATCTAATCCTCACACAAACATCACAACAGGAGGTAGATTGATGGGCTGCAGACCAGTTCCTCTTTTTGACCAAAGATCATGCTGCACCTTGTTTAAGATAAGAATGAGATACCGTTTAAGTTAGTTTGCTTTAATTAGAAAAAGTTAGTATTGCTTCCTTTGTCTCCATTTTTATTTCAGATTTTGTCTTGGCTATTAAGATATATGTGCATACTTATTATATTATAAATAAATACATCAATAAATAAAATGATACATATTAGGATTACATACATATTATATGTATGTAAAGTTCATATTATTTAATTGCAACGTTAGTGGGGCCCACCCCTTTTTAAAGAAGCAGAAGCAGAATTCAGAACTTTAGGACAATCTGTAGGAAGAAATGAGACTTAAAACTTTCCGCTGGACAGCTAGGAAGTGGTCTTGGCTTTTCCGGCACGCTACTGCTTGTATGCGTGGGGGTTTGCGTTCGCTGTAGGTATTTCGAGAATTCCCTTTCTGTTTGGAAGGGGAAGTCTGAACAAACAGTATTAGCTGCTAGGTTGTCTCCAAAGGTTCTTAAATTGGGGGGGGGGAAGAGAGAGACTTTGTAATAAGAAGAAAGGGGGGGGAGGACCACCCCTAGATCTAACAGATGACTTTTAAAAGGCCCTGCCTCCAGGCTGTGTTTTGCTTAAAACGTCTGCAAGCGGGATAATTGAATGGCAGGCGGGCGGGCGGAAAATTAACTCTTTGTAAAATTGCTTTGCGGGGGGTAATCCTTCCCGGCTGTTTCTTTCTCAACCGTTCTTGAGCGGCTAGGACAACTTATAGCGTGGTAGGAACAAAAATACAAAATAAAAAAAGATTGCCAGAGAGAAAGCGTGTGTTTTCAATCACTCCCTGGGGATTCTGTGCTGTTTTTCCCGGGATTTTACTTTTTCTCGCTACAGACTGATGGACGATCTCCGCTGGATCCAACTTCTGCGGCTTCTCCTTTTTCTGGCTTCATTGCCTTTGTATGGTGGACAAGGTAAGGAAATAGCCGCAATGCTGCGAGATGTTTGGACTGCATGGAGAAGACTGGCTCCTCCGCATGCCCCCCCCTCCACCAGTTGTAAATGCGTAGAAGCCGGTTCTTGAAGACAACTAGTACCGGACAAACGAGTCTGCTCTCATGAAAAAGACTTTGGGGGTGTGTGTGTCTTCTAATCTTTTGAGCATATGAGGCTGGGGGGGAGTAGAGATTAAAGCCCACGGACATTGGGTTGTTGTGAACGTTACTTTCTTGCAACTAAACTGAACTGAACGATCCTGCCAAAAATGAGCACCTTTTAAATGTAATTGAGTTCGATGGGACTGAATCATACCAGTTTTTCTTGTTTAAAACTTTGGCTTACTTGAAGTTATACATCATGGATCCCATGTTGCTGTGATAACGTTTAAATGTGGGTGGTCATGGGGGACGGGTGGATTTTGTGGGACATTATGAGGTCAGTGCTGCTGACATGGGCTGTGGTGCAGCAGAATGAGATGGTACTACCAGGCTGAGGTGTTAAAATACGGGTTTATGGAAATCATGTGTTTGATCACTCTTTTGCATTAACTCCCTGCAAATAGAACACCCACATAGTGGTCAAAAAGCTAGGCTAGAACTATTCTCACTAATGTGCTAGTTTTCTTAATGCTTTTTTTTAGCCTAACTGCATGGGGTGGGGAGTGAAAGTGTGTGTGTGTGAGTGAGAGAGAGAGAGACTGACTGACTGAATGAGTGTGTGTGCTGTGTGAGGGAAGCAATATATGTGGGTATGCATGTGTGTGAATGGGTGGGTGTGTATATGAGAAAAAGAGTGTGGGTGGCCTCACCCACCATTGGCATATGGCTCCTGAAAAGTTAGCCACAAGGGAATGTGGCCCTCAGGCTGAAAAAGGTTTCCAGTCCCTAATTTACCTTGATGTAAGTGAATAAGGCTGATTAAAGTATAATCTGGTTTGGTCATTTAGTTTTCATGTGATCATCCGCAGGAGTATGAGTGATAGACACATGGTTACTGTGATTTAGATGATCCTGACATGTGTGCCATCTTGAGTTCTTGTCTAGTAGACATGCAGGTTACAAACTAAATAAAAGAAAAGAATATGATGGTGTGTAAGAATCACCGGGCCAATAAATTTTTGTAAATTGAAAAAGAGCTGCCATTTTTTTCTTTAAAAAAATTACAGGTGATATTAATACTTCAAATAAACTTGTCCATTGATTTCAATGGGGCTGCTCTGAGTATGGCTAACATTGGATCACCCTGTATGCCACAAATGACTTAATAAAAATGCATGTGTGGGTGGGTCGGCTAGCCAGAACAAAATAATATAGGCTTTTTAAAGACCAATTCCAGGCAATCCTAGTGCAACCCTCAAACTGGACCATGCATAAAGTTTTTTCGGGGGGGGGAAGGAAGTGGACTGCCTTCCAGTTGATCCCAACTTATGGCAACCCTATGAGTAGGGTTTTCATGGTAAGTGGTATTCAGAGGAGGTTTACCATTGCTGTCCTCTGAGGCTGAGAGACAGTGACTGGCCCCAGGTCACCCAGTGAGCTTCATGGCTGATAGTTTGAAGGGCTGACATTAATTCATATGTAGATTAGAACATAAGAAGAACCCTGCAGGATCAGGCCAGTGGCCCATCTAGCTCAGCATTCTGTTCTCATGCTGGGCAACCAGATGCCTGTGGGAAGCCTGCAAGAAGGACCTGAGTGCAACTGCATTCTCCCCTCTTGAAATTTCCAGCAACTGGTTTTCAGAGGCTTACCACCTCCAACAATGGAGGCAGAACACTGTGCTTGATAGCCATAGATTGAAGTTGGTGGCCATCACTACATCTTCTGGGATCAAATTCCATAGTTTAACTATGCACGGTGTGAAGAAGTATTTCTTTTTGTGTATCCTGAATCTTTTTACATTCAGCTTCATTCGCTGTCCACGAGTTCTAGTATTATAAGAGAGAGATTACTTTCATGATGCCAGTCACACAATTTGCAATTAATGATCCAGCTGTTAGCTCTTTTGGCCAGCATATTGCTATTATATCTTTACAACATGAATCATTTAACGTCTGCACGGGAAGTCTGTCTTGCTATAAATATGGCACATTTCCAACATTCCATCCCACTCTCCCAACATTACTGTTGTATTTTGGCATGACCAAGCAACAGAACCCAAGCTGCGGTTTTAGGAGAAGGGTTTGAAGATGAGAGTAGGTTTGATTCTCAAAAACTGAGGTCACCAGGAACAGGACAGGGTTAGAGAACCTGGTCAACATGAGTGCAGCTTCCAACTTTCTTTTGAGTAGCTGCAGTTCATTCCTATGAGAAAATCTAAATACTTAATTGAGACAATGTTGTGATAGGAACAAAATCTCCACACTACCCCGGACAGGAGGTAGCCAACGCTCCACTGCAACTATGGCAGTGCTCCTGCTTTTCCTTCTGACTTGCCTTACACACCATCACATTCTGGGGCCACACACATGTCTGTCACAACTACCTTTAGAACCTTCCTCTCCCAAATCCTTTGCTAGTTTTAAATAAAATTATGTTCAGATAGGAAAGAATGATTGGAAATACACATATTTTGATGTGATCTATCCAAACCCAAGATTTTTTTAAAAGCTTCACTGAAAGCAGTTGGAAAGATGGAAATAGATGCTTAAATATTTTACTATTGAAATGAATGGGTGAAATGAATAGGAGTTTTGGCAGGACTTCACCTTTTTGAAGTGGAGATATTAAAATGGCAAGATTGCCAAAAGACTTGTAAGGGGAAATTTGTGTTATTCATAACATTAAGTAATTGTTATGTGTGTTTGGGCACAAAATGAATAAATGCAATTTGTTGGAATTGCATAATATTATTGATAACCTCAGTGCATAGATATTGCTGGTCCGACTGACAAGGGAAGGATTCAATAATACAGCATTACTATAGTTCATATGGTTTATCTGTTATTAATGGGAAAGGGTTGAAATGGTGAGTTCTGTGTGACTTAATCCTACTTAAGAAAGAAGCTTAGAATTAATAAGTTTTCAGACTAACTACAGTGTAGTTCCAAAAGACCATGGAATCTTGACTCCTACTAAGGTGCTGTTTATGCCATCTCCCAACTATATGGGAGCTACATATCCATGAGTGGCTTCCCTGCAACTGGGAGAATGTTTTAAGTGACCCAATTGTGTAGTGGAGGCAGATCATAAGTGTCCCAACCATGTAGCTTATATTCCGCTGGGGGAAGTGCCAATTTCATGGGAAAGACTCTTGTGACTGGCCCTTCCTATATGGCTGGACTGCTTAAATGTTCTGGATATGCAAGAGCCACACTCATATTAGCTATTCTTATGTGGCTGGGAGAACGTTGGAAAAGGAATACTGTGTGGATTATCTTCAGTCTGAAAGCTACTGCAAGAATTCATGTGGTTCCTGTACCCAGTGTATCCTTTGACTGTGGGCTCATAAAGACAACTGGATTTTCTTCAAGAAACATTGATTTCTTTTTGCATTCATTCACCAAATGGTGGACATCCAGTGGGGCTAAGTTGTCTGAACAGTCCAACAAGCAATGGAAGAGAAGTTAGAGCTGTCAGTTGTGGTCAGCATCGCATAAACCTTTGATGGCAGAAATTCTGGAAAGGGATTTGTTATTGCATTACTGCTGTATGGTTTCATTTCTCTAAAACATCTGGTGCCAAAGAAATGGGCATGATAAGTAATATCTATTGTATCACCCATGTTACTGTCTCTTTCCTTGTTTCATTATTTTTCTGTGCCCAGTTCATACATTCTTGGAGCCTGTGCCATTAGTCACATGGCAGAAGGGCAACATCTTCTCTCAGTGCATAACAGCTAGTGTGAACCAGGGATTTCTCATAAGACCCAATCAAACAGAGGCCCAGTTTACACCATCAGGAGATTGTGTGGACTGCCTAGTATACATTTGGTGTTATCTGTGTGGTGCAAAGGAGGAAGAGCGTGGCCCTGGTGAATGTATGAAGAAAGGTTAGGTATTATGTATGTGCTTTCTCAGGGATGGGGAACCTATGGCCCTCCAGATGCTGTTGTTCTCCAACTCTGTAATCTCTAACCATTGACCATGCTGGCTGGGGCTGGTGGAAATTGAGTCCAGCAATGTCAGGAGAGCCACAGGTTCCCCATCCGTGCTGTATGTGGAATATAAGGGGGGAGCCAGCATTTTTATGGACGAAACTGTGATTCCTTTAAGATTAAAAACACAAGTGGATTCTCAGGGTTACAATAACTCAAACAATGCCTTCAAAACTCGCACACCTGAATCCACTGGCTTATGGAAGGGACTAGAGAATGCCTTCCTTTGGTTCTGTGTTCCCAGATGGCAGATGAAGCTGAGTGTTCTTTCTAACAGGGTTGGAGAAGCAAAGCTTCTAGCAGCTGCTCCTCCCTGGCTGATGGATGGGCCCAGGCTGGTCTTCCCTCTGTTGTCATGATCTTCCTGAGAAGCAAGGCCTACAGCCTAGTAGGGGCCCTTGGTCACGTGCTGGGACATTAGAAAATCTCAATTCAGTTATTAGGGCCAACCAAAAACCACTAAGTACGGTGTGTAAGCTTTCATGTTTACCAGGAACTGAGGAGGCATTTTGCAGACTTAATTTAGGTTAGGCTGTGGCTAGGGCAAAACAATCTCAGGTGCAACAAGGTATGCTGGGACAAAGAAACAATGGCAGTTCTTCCTTTGAAAATGTACAATCCAACAGTTATTCAGATCTCTCTCAAGCACTAATTTAAACTTGCGGGTTGCTTGTCAGGCAGAAAACTGAAGTAAAGTAAAATGTGCAGTCCTTGTATTACTAAGGTTGATGATTAATTCTAGTAATTTCTGTGATCCCACCAAGTTTGCTTTATGTGATGAATGTTATAGTATCAGTATTATTTATGCTCTTAGAATACAACTGGAAAAGGTCCACGCACCATCTAGCTAGAGTCTAGAACCATTGAAAGAAGAGCTGTACAGTGCCAAGAATGTCTTGCACTTCAGGAAAAAGGAAAGAAAGCTCCTTCCTGTTTTTTTGAAACCTAAGATATTCTTGCAGTGGCGCTGCTCCGGGGGGAGACGAGGCTCCTTTCCTCCCCATGGTACCATATGGTGGGAGGAGGAGAGGTTCTCTGCATGTGTGCCTCCCTGCCTGTGTGCTGCATGTGTGGTGATTGTGTGGGCGGGGGGGAGGGAGAGGAAGAGTCTTGGGCTTTTGTCCATACCCACTCCAGGCATGCAATACTCAGTGTGGCCTTTGAACTAAAAAAGATTGTCACTCCTGAGCTAGACTAATTTGTTGTGGAGTGTAGATAGGCTTCCCATAGGCCAACCCTAAGATCAGAACTGAAATGGACTGGCTGGTCTTGGGCAAGTAACTGTGGCTGTGAACACACTAGTTGCCTACAGGAAATCGTTTCCATTGGCTGTACCTGGAGGGGGAATGGGTTGATCTGCCAATCAGTTGTGAAATCTCTTTGAAGCTGATTGTTTTAAAAATGCACCCAAGCTGCTCCCACCAGGTTTTACAGTAAAAAGGGGTGCAGTTTGACTAGCGTTGTGTGCTCCCATTTTCAGAAAAGAGAGGTGGAGGTGCACTGGAACCGGCAGAACAGTGAGTGTGTTTCTACCCTATCTCTCAGTCTAATCTACCTCACAGAGGTATTACGAATCCAGGTAAAATTAATGATACGTACAATTTATGTTCTAGTGCACTTGAAATGCTTAAAGAACTTTGCGTTCATTCTCAGTAAACTTTACTATTGTGTGGAATGGACTGCCTTCAAGTCGATTCCGACTTATGGTGACCCTACAAATAGGGTTTTCATGGTAAGCGGTATTCAGAGGGGGTTTACCATTGCCTTTCTCTGAGGCTGAGAGGCAGTGACTGGCCCAAGGTCACTCAGCGAGCTTCATGACTGTGTAGGGATTCGAACCCTGGTCTCCCAGGTCGTAGACCAACACCTTAACCACTAAACTTATGGCTTCCACATTACATAGCCACTATGCTAACTAAAGACTACATAGCACATTTGTCATATAAGGAACTCGACAGTTCTTATTCTGTTCTGACAGCTAACAACCTGATAAGGTAGATTAAAAGTTTCCACTTCATAAGTGGATATCTGAGGTTTATAATCAGTGATTAAGTTGATACTGAATTATGTTGAAACCTACTGTTGTCCACTGCAAAATACATGCTCTCTGTGTTTTAACTTTAACCCTTTGATTAAATGTGTTATGACAATCTAGAATCTGCTAATCGAATTTGATCTGTGGCAGAATGTAGTGAACTTGAATTAATGTAGCCTAGCTATTACTGAGTGCTGGAAACCTAGTGTGCCACAAGGCTCCTTTGAGCTCTAAGCACCCATTCACAGAGGAAACTATCTGTTGCATCTTTGCATGATTCCCTGCTCTGTCATTGGCTGTTTTCCACCAGCTTGCATGCAAATGGATGATTTTGCCATGTCTTTGCTTTGGGGGTGATTGAATTATCCAATCGCTCACATAGCAGAGATGCTGCGGAATTATGCAGCCTCAGAGGATGTTGACTATTGCATTTATGCATGAGTTCCTATTCCAGCTGACCTTACTCCTGGCATGTGCAAAATGGTGACTGGCTGACACAGAATATGGTGTGGCCCCCCTGAAGTTGTGTAATTCCTACACTTATCTCCTCCAAAAGGAAATCTCTTCAGTTATGAAAGTGAGGCATGTCTCTTGAATTTTTGGAAAGCAGTGTGCCCCAGGTATTTTAGAATCTTGGACTGGTGTATGTATACTTAATAATCTGGCTGGCTTTTTGATACATCTGGGTACTTAAAAGAGCCAGTTTAGTAATATTGCTAAGTAACCATCTGGAAATGTGTGGATTGAGATGGTTTGTAACAGGACAAGATTCCAATGACCTTGTGCAATTGTGTTTTTTGAGGCTATGATTTGTCCCTGCATCTACTACAGTAGTAAATTTTATGTGAGTTTCTTGCATTTGGGTTAAGGCTTGACCTTTTACGGAGTCTGTGGCATGTTGTTTTTCCAAGCTGAGTGAAATGGAGCTGAAACAAGAAAATAGACCAAACAAACTGGAAAACCTTCAGAAATCTTTGAGCTGTTGCCTTTAATGTTTTGACGGAAAATGTTACTGAAAAGATTAGGAATAAGACTGTCTTATTCAAGGGGTCCCAATGTTTATTTCACACAAAGTAGTTCTATTTTTTTAAAATGCTGTAATCTTAAAATTCTAATGATTAAATTTGTCTTCTTTATTAAAGTGCCATTAGTGTACACTGTGCTTTATACAGAGTAACAGAAGCAAAAGAGGAAGTTAACTTCATCTAGGACAGCCTTTCCCAACTAGTGGGCCACCAGATGTTGTTGGACCACAATTCCCATCTTTCCTAACCATTGGCAATGCTGGCTGAGGCTGATGGGAGTTGTGGTCCAACAACATCTGCTGGCCCACTAGTTGGGAAAGGCTGATCTAGGAGTTTGCTATCTGAATTTTTAGACAACAGGAAAAAGGGAGGGAGGGATATGCACAACTAGTCAGAGGAACTTGTCTCCATAGGAAATGAAGACTAATCAAGCAAATGGTTTCTCCAAAGTCGTAGGTTTTGAGCCTGGGTATGAAGGGAATAACTACTCTAGAGTCTAGATCAGCCTTTCCCAACCAGTGTGCCTCCAGATGTTGTTGGACTACAACTCCCATCTTCCTGACCATTGGCAATGCTAGCTGAGGCTGCTGGGAGCTGTGGTCCAACAACATCTGGAGGCACACTGGTTGGGAAAGGCTGGTCTAGATAGATAAAGAGCTGGCAAAAGGGAAAATATGTGAGTTGTTTAAAGGAATTAGAGGTCTTTGGGCTGCTGATGGTGGTAGAGCTGGAGAAACAAAGCTTATGGGCAGAGACATTGTAGACTATGGCCCCATATGCACTGTGTCTTTAAAGCATCATTATCCCACTTTAAACAGGCATGGCTTCACCCAAAGAATTCTGGGAATGGTAGTTTGTTAAAGGTGCTGAGAGTTGTTAGAAGATCCCTATTCCCTTCACAGAGCTACAATTTTCAGAGTGGTTTAACAATCAGCTCCTCTTCCCAGTGAACTCTGGGAATTGTAGGTCTATGAGGAGCATAAGTGTTTTCTAACAACTCTCAGCACCCTTGAGAAATGACAGTTCCCAGAATTCTTTGGGGAAACAATGGACGTTTAAAGTATTATAACACTACTTTAAATGCGTAGTGCAGATGAAGCCTGTGAAGGCAGAGAGGGGTGGGGGCATGGCAAGGCCTTGAAGGACTTAAATGTAAAATTAAGGAATAGATAGGAACTCAGCATAGGGATTTAAGAAGAAATGTTGCATGACTAGGACAAATGAGCGGAATGATGTCAGCTTGTTGACAGGCCTGCCTTTTTAATTACTGAATGAAAATGGATAGTGATTATTCAAGATACAGAGCTATTGGGCAATTAAAGAATATATTGTTAACGTCTGCATTTTAAATAATTGAATACATAATTGTACTGCCAGATATGGTTGTCATTTGAGATACTGAAGGAAGCATAAGATAGTTTCAAAAAATAAATTGTGAATTACTGTTCATGTTGGAACTTAAGTCATAGATTTGATTAATCTATTGATTTGCAGGTCTCCCAAATTGAAGAGCTATAAAACTGCTTCTCTAGTGACTATAGATGAGTGTTCTGTCAGATTTCAAGCATAATTGGGTCTGACAATGGGCTTTGTTGTTTTCCTTTCTGTATTGCCCTTAACCCACCTGTTACATGAAATGTCTTAATATTTTCTGAAATGGAATAGGGTTAGAATTATGCTCAACAGGTCCCTATGTTCCCTGCTCAACCTGGATTTAAAGCCAGGGTTTGAAGTTGGTTAACAACCTCTGGTTAAAAGAAAACCTGAATAGCCAGGTTAACACATGTGCTGCTGTATCCATAAGCATAAAGGGGTGGATGGGTTAACTTTGTGGAGGAAAGGGCTTTGGGTGGGGGTGAGAGTGCAGTTTTGTGGCCGGATGTTAATTACAGTTAAGAGACAAGCAGGTATGCTGGTTCCTTAGGGCAAGTACGGGAAACCTGTGACGCTCCAGATATTGTTGGACTCCAACTCTCATCAGCCCCAGCCAGCCTCACCAATGATAAGGGATTATGGGAATTGTAGCACAACAACATCCGGAGGGCCAGAGATTCCACATGCCTATTTCATACGTTCATAATCTTAAAGTAAAAAATGGGCTGGAGGATCAACAGCTTCACACAGCAGATGGCCAAGGCAAGGGCAACACCCATCGTTTTTCACCAAGAAATTATTTGGGTTTGATGGAAGAGTGGATCGGTGGTATAAGTAGTTAATTCCTTTCCTGTGCCATTTGTTCCATTTCTTGGCAGTCTAAATCTCTTCATCAGCACTCTCAGCTGCCAGTGCTTGGGCCCTCAGGCTTGAGCATTCTCCCCACAACTCCCAGATCCTCAGTGCCTAAGCCCCTTTCCTCCACGTTACTGCCTGCCTTCCAAACTGCCCTCATGTACCAAAGCTTCTCGCCCTCCCATCCTGCCTGCCTGAACATTGTTAGACCTGTTCACTGGTTTCTATCCACGTGTGGAGAGAATGTGTCGAAAGAGAAGTGGAACTGTCTTCAACAGCTATGGACCCACCACTCTCATCGCTGACATCTGTGCACTCAGCACAACATTTGAAAGTGCTAGGTTGCTGATTGTGAGGATAGCCTATATGCGTACAGTTTTATGAGCATAAGCTTCCCTTTCAGACATTGTACCAAATGGATGGATGTTGAGGCAAGTCCAGTGAGTATTGTCCAGCTCCTTCTCCATATTTGCTGTATATGTGGGCTGAGGTAGGGAGTGGAGATGGGATGAATGAATGGGACTACCATAATTCCAGGTTTCTTTCTCTACTGGTACTATGAAATGGCACAGTCCATATTATTCACTCATGGTTGACACAGGTGTCAAAGTTTCATTTGCAAACTTAAATGGAAGGGGCTAGTACTGAGGTATGTAATAGTAAGTACATTAGTCCAGCAGCCCCATTGACCTACTAAAGGCATTGCTTTCTCACCTAAAGATGGTTTAATAATTTGGGCAGAGTGTGGTAGGCAAGGAACCACTTATTTACTCACCTTATGGAGAATTATATTTCTCTCTGGGAAGTGTAATGAATCCCAATTCTTTTCCTGAGCTTGGAGTTGGGGAGTGGAGTGGGTGATGGTCACTGCAGTGAAAACATAATTCTCATGTGTTCAGTAAATGTCCATAGAGAAGCACAAGGTTAGGGGCAATTACCCCCCATCCTCCGGCCACCTTTCCACTTACCTGTGGGTTATGTTCTGAATGTTTTGGAAGCCCAAATGGATGTGTTATGAGGACGTATTTGTGTGTGCTGTGATTTGAATGCACTCTAAAGCTGAAGACTGTGCCATCCACTATTGGGGGAGGGGCAGCTCCTAGTAACCACAAATTTTGGTCGGCTATTAGGTTGGCCTGAACTTGTGGAGCCCTGGTAGTATGAGTAAGGCTCCTGATCCTTTTGTTTGCAGTATTACTATAATGTGCAAAGTTTTGTTGGACATGTTCAACAGTATATGATGGACTATGAAATCATTGCAGGAGTAGCATTAGGTACAAAATACAAATGTGTGCTTTTTCCTGTCTAGACTTTTATCTCAGCCTAGATTGTAGATTCAGGTCATCTGATCAGTTTCAACATCTGATACATAACAAAAATAGTCTAGGAATTTTGACATAAGAATTGCAGTGGAATATTAGTTTTGTAATTATATAAAAAAGGAAGACAGCTCTAATAATGATTACTGACATCTTCCATATTACACAATTTGTAGCTACTTGACTCTCTAATCCAGTGTCACTGAAATTCTTCCAACTTAAACTTTGGCCAGCCAAGACAATGCTTTGAGCCAGTTGTAAGACTGCCATAGTTCTTAAAAAAAAACCCACCTTAAATCACTTGTGTTCCTTATCTTGCAATTCACTTATTAGCTTGCTGCAAAGTATCTGCAATGTTTGTTTATGCGCTGTTGGTTGTCCACTAGATTGGATAGGGCAACCATAATTGTTTATATGTCTGCCCTATTCAGAAGTAGAGCTTGGGATGTGTCTATTTCATTATTTAGACACTTTAAATGCATAGAAATAATACCAGTCAAGATCCCCAACTCCTCTCCCGCATCCACTAAAATTACATCTTCCCTACCCTCAACAATAATCCTGTTTATCAGCAACCAGTTCCTTCAACATATAGTTCAACTAGACATACAGACTTACAAAAAATAAAATACACAAAATAGGCATGGGAGGGGGAAGCAGAAGGGAAACCAAGGGAACTGGAATTTCTGAGTAACAACTGATTTACACAGTTTGGGCAGATAAACAGTTCATTGCATAGGAAAAAAGCTGCCATACAAATAAGTACAGAAAAGTTGTTAGCCCATGGGTATTTCTACTAGTCTGCCTGTTCACACGTGCCTACATTGGCTTCTTGCCATCTAAAGGAATATTTATTTATTTATTAAATTTATATCTTGCCCTTCCTCCCAGTAGGAGCCCAGGGCAGCAAGCAAAAACACTAACAACAGTAAAACATCTTAAAAACAGACTTTAAAATATATTCAACAGTGCTGTGGAGTCGGTATGCCAGACCTTCAACTCCGACTCCTCTATTTTTCTACTGTCCGACTCCTTCATAAATGGCAAATGTATATTAACTAGTAATAACAAATTGACTGTAGTAAAATGGTAGCACAAGGCATTTCATCACCACCACGTGAATCCAGAGCTTGGAAAAGTTACGTTGAACTACAACTCCCACGAGCCCAATCCCTGGGGCTGATAGGAGTTGTAGTTTAAAAAAGTAACTTTTCCAAGCTCTGGATTCACGTGGTGGTGATGAAATGCCTTGTGCTACCATTTTACTACAGTAAATGTGTTATTACTAGTTAATATATATTTGCCATTTATGAAAGAGTTGGAGTCAGAGTCAGTACATTTCTACCGACTCCAACTCCACCCAAAATTGCTTCCAGCTCCACGACTCCGACTCCACAGCCCTGATATTAAAACAAAACATCTTTAAAGACATCTTTAAAAGCAAGAGACTGGGAGAAGGTCTCTACGTAAAAGGCTTGTTGAAAGAGGAAGGTCTTCAGTAAGTGCCAAAAAAATAACAGAGATGGCTCCTGTCTAATATTTAAGGGAAAGGAATTCCAAAGGTGAGGTACCACTACATTAAAGGTCCACTTCCTGTGTTGTGCGGAACGGACTGCCTGATAAGATGGTATCTGCAGGAGGTCCTCACCTGCAGAGCATAGTGATCGACTGGGTATATAATCCTTGCCCCACGTGGCTCATTATGAGCTGCAAAGAGAGACTGGGAGAAGGGATCAAGGTAGTGGTGAATGCCTCCTTGGGAAAAGGTGTAATGCCTTCAGCTCTCAAGAAGGCGGTCATAAAGCCCATTCTGAAAAAGCCTGCCTTGGATCCCCAAGAATTGAACAACTTTCGCCCAGTCTCTAATTTACCATTCTTGGGCAAGGTGATCTGAGAGAGCGGTGGCCAAACAATTAGACACACTTGGATGAAGCAGATTATCTAGATCCATTCCAATCGGGCTTCAGGACTGGACATGGAACTGAAACAGCCTTGGTCGCTCTGGTGGATGATTTGAGGAGGACGTTGGATAGGGGAGAACATGCATTCCTCGTCGTCCTGGATCTCTCAGCGGCTTTCGATACCGTCAACCACGGTATCTTGTTAGATCGCCTAGAGGGAATGGGAATAGGGGACACTGTTTTACGGTGGTTCCGTTCCTATCTCTCAGACAGGCATCAATGGGTAGCATTGGGAGATGAGGTTTCAGACCCTTGGCCTCTCAATTGTGGTGTGCCACAAGGTTCTATCCTCTCCCCCATGCTATTTAACATCTATGTAAAGCCGCTGGGTGCCATCATCAGGAGATTTGGGCTGCAGTGTCACCAATATGTGGACGACACTCAGCTCTACCTCTCGTTTAAATCCTCACCAGAGTTGGCTGTGGAGACCATGTCCATGTGCCTGGAATCCGTAAGTGGATGGATGGGAAGGAATAGGCTGAAACTAAACCCCAACAAGACCGAGGTGTTGCTCGTGGGAGATAAGGGAAGGTTGGGAGATATAGACCTGGTGTTTGATGGAGTAAGATTGCCCCTGAAAGACCAGGTCCGCAGCCTTGGGGTCATCCTTGACTCCCAGCTGTCCATGGAGGCTCAGGTTTCGGCAGTGAGCCAGGCAGCTTGGTATCAATTACATCTGATACGAAGGCTGCAACCCTACCTTCCTGCTTATTTGCTCCCACGGGTGATACATGCCCTGGTTTCCTCCCGCTTAGACTACTGTAATGCGCTGTACGTGGGGTTACCCTTGAAAACGGTCCGGAAACTACAGCTGGTACAGAATGCGGCGGCACGTTTGAGTAAAAACAGCCGTCGCCGTGATCACATCACTCCGGTGTTAGAAGACCTACACTGGTTACCAGTTGTTTACCGGGCCCAATTCTAGGTGTTGGTATTAACCTTTAAAGCCCTTTACGGTTTCGGCCCAGTTTATCTGAAGGAGCGCCTCCAGCATCACCAAATATGCCGCCCGATGAGATCAGCCTCACAAGACCTTCTCTCGGTCCCACCAGTTAAAACAGCTAGGCTGGTGTGGACCAGAGAGAGGGTGTTCTCGATTGTGGCCCCCACCCTCTGGAACTCCTTGCCCTATGATCTTCGCCATGCCCCCTCCCTGCAAAGTTTCCGCCAAGCCTTGAAAACCTGGTTATTCAGACAGGCTTACAAGATTCTTGGGGCGGACTAGTTTCTATCGTGTTGCAGTTGTGGGTGGTTTTTAGATTAATTACAGTTGATGTTTTTGCTTATATGTTGTATTTTATATTGTATTTATCCTATCTTTTTATGTACGCCGCCTAGAGTGGCCGTTAATTCGGCCAGATAGGCAGCTTAGAAATAAAATTTTATTATTATTATTATTATTATAAGACGATCTTTCAGGTATCCTGGTCACAAGCTGTATAGAGCTTTGTACACCAAAACCAGAACCTTGAACGTGGCCTGGTAGCTAATGGGCAGCCAGTGCAATTCTCTCAGCAGCGGGGTGAAATGTTGGCAATACCATGCCACAGTGAGCAGTCATGTTGCTGCATTTTGCACGAGCTGCAGTTTCTGGACCAATCTCAAGGGCAGCCCACATTGAGCATGCTAAAGTAATGCAACTGACCAATTATCCGAACTTGGGAACCACCAACTTACAGCACCTCTATCTTGCTAAGATTCAGTTTATTGGCCCTGATCCAGCCCACCACTGAGTCCAGGCAGCAGTCCAGGGCTTTCATGGCCTCTCCCGATTCAAATGTTACAGAGAAATAGAGCTGGGTGTGATCAGCGTACTGCTGACATCTCACCCCAAATCTCCTGATAACGCCCCCCAAGGGCTTCATATAGATGGTAAACAGCATGGGGGACAAGATGGTACCCTGCAGCACCTCACAGCACAACTGCCAGGGGGCCAAAAGACAATCGCCCAATGCTATTCTCTGAAAACAACCCTGGAGATAGGATCGGAGCCACTGCAAAACAGTGCCTCCAATACCCATCTCACCAAGTCGGCCCAGAAGGATACCATGGTCAATAGTATCAAAAGCCACCAAGAAATCAAGTAAGAATAAAGGGTCGCACTCCCCCTGTCCTTCTCCCATTAGAGGTCATCCATCAGGGCAAGCAAGGCCAATTCAGTCCCATCACCAGATCTGAACCCATAATGTTTGCTATATGATCCTGAATTAGCTGGCATCACTTTAGTAAAAAGAAAAAAAATCACCAGGAAAAAGTGGTGCAAAAACAGGAGATTAAAAAAAAAAATAGTGAGTATCCTTTCGGCTAAAGTTTCTCATTCCTGGAAATATTTCTATTACCTGAAAGCAATGCTTTTAACTAAAATAAATAAATATTCACCACAGCCTTAATCTTTACCCTCTACATCTACAGTGACCAGGTGAATGGCCGTTTATACGCCTGGTACAAATAGTATTCAGTATTACTGTGTTTTACTCATGCACACTTGCTTGCATCTAGTGAGACACAGAAACGACTAATTTAGGGTTAGTATATGGTCAGCAAATGTGGAGAATATAGCCCTAAGACTGCATTCAAATGAGGGCTTTATTGTATTATTTTTCCTTATTATGATGCTATCCCTTCTGTCTAGATTTCTAATGTGCTTTTTACACTGCTGTTCTTGTTGCATTATGTAACGTGGTTGTGCTAAGTTTCATTTACATCAGTGGGCACGGTGTAATGCAACAACTGTATGGAGTAGGTAAGCCTGTTATAAAGGTGGTGTTACCAAGCCTGCATGTCACCCTCCCTAATTGCATGTTATGTGTGTCTACATGTGGAACCATGAAGGTGTTATTTTTTACAATCTTTTATCCGGAGTCATGGCACATCATGGACAAGTTGTATTGTTATGTTATGTTAAGTTATGTTAATGTTTATTTATACCCTGCCTTTCGGCCAAACGGCCCTCAAGGCGGCTTACAGAAAAAGTAACCACAAATATAAAAATACATCAACAAGGTAATACATCAATAAAGCAATACATTGTACAAAAAATTAAATTAAATAGCAAATAACATTAATTAAGAAAAAATATCCAGGAAAGGCATTCTATCTCACCTGAACTTACAACTATTTCAAAGGGCGGTACACCAGTCCGAAACGGCAACAGCCTGCGGCTCAGGCCAGGAGTAGTGCAGCTTATCACTGGGGCTCTCCATCTGCATGCCCTGGCCCAGGACGCCTTGGAGGCCAACCAACTGGTCTGGCCCACGGGCCTTCCAACGCTACAGTGGTAGCTCCCAGGCCTCGTAGTCTTGCAGCTCTTCCAGGGTGGTGGATGCCACCGTAAATTCCTCTTGGGCTGGCCAAACAACTCCCCGGCGCTGTCTGCGGATGGAGCGAATAGACTGGATAGATGTAGACCTTGGTCGGCCAGTTGCCATTGGCTCGTTGTCGTCATTGGGCAGCATGGGATCGAAGAAGCCACAGGCCACAGCACGGATGACGGTGTAAACGGGGCCAAGACGGTGTGCGGGCGTGCCTGCTGGGGTGGCTTGCTCTTGCCATCGCAGTTGTAGTAGTGTAGTGGGTGGTGGCAGAGTGGGTAGTCCGGGCAGGGCCAGTGCCCAAACCGCTGGTGGTATTCCCAGCAGGGAATTGTATTGTACTATTAATGACTTTAATTACTTGGGAAAATTAGCAAGAACCACAGAATTCCAGTTTATTATTACAAGCAGCAAAATGGCATTGAGGAGTAAAATAATTGTGTGGCTTCAGTCACCAAAATGTGATAATTACAGAAGGGTAGAATTTTTAGCATGGGTTAAATTGTACACAGGCTTAACAAACCCACTTTGCCAGGGCCAACAGCTTATACTTGTTTCTGTGATGGTGATGGAGGAAGATGGGAAATCTGACTGTTGCTGTATAAGCAGCAGGGAATGGTGCTAAGATTCTGGAAGGCTGAAGTGGGGGTCTAGATGCACTAGGGCAGGAGTGGGGGAACCTTTTGGCTCCACAGGCCAGATCCTTATCAGGATTGGCCTCATCGGCCAACTTTGGCAGGTGGGTGGGGCGCAAATGCATCTTCTAATTGTTTCTGTGCCTGCACCCCCCTAACACAGTACAGCATGTTGATGGGGGAAGGAGGAAACTGGATGTATGCGAGTTTGGACAGCAGAGTGTGTTTTGTGAGCAGGAGCAGTCCACCTGAGCAGTGAAAACTTGGAATTTCAGCAGCATTGTTAACTCACCTGGATGTTGATTCCTGAAAGGAATGCAAAATTGGGAGCCTGGCTGGGATGTAGAAATAACTGGTTGTAGCACAGGACTAAGATCTCCAAGATGATACGGGGCAGTGATGCCTCCTACCTTTCATTCTGCTGCAAGTCTTGAAGCATACAAGGAGAGGCTTAGTGAAGCCTGGAGATGCCCCTAGTTGCCTCTTGGTTTCATATGCTCCAAGACTTCTAGAACAGCAGGAGTGACATCCACCCCCTCAACATTGCACCAAAGGTCTCCAGACATGCAAGATAAATTTGTTTTGTGCTTCCAGAATTCCTTGATACAAGGAGAGTGTGCCAGCAGTGCGTGTGGCTGCCCCACACGCTTGCATGCACACACGTACAGGCGAACACATACATCTAGTCCCCTCATTAGGTGGTTCATGCAGATCAGCTGAGGAGGGGGCAGTTTGCCCCACCCCAGTGCTGTGCCTACTTTTAATGTTTTTTTCTCTGCCTCACTGCCCAAGTTGATGGGATCTTGGCTGGTCAGAAGAAAGTTGCTTGGGGAGTGCCAAACTGGGGATCAGCCACCCCTGCCCTAGTGCTTCTTTCTGAGGCATCTGGTGTCATAAGGAAGGTGGGTGGTAAGTTGGTTTGCCTCATACTGTTTCTACAAAATTCTGAAACATCCCAGAAAGTGTGAGATCCTGAGTCCACGTTGGAAATGGTTCTTCCCCGTTTTGATCCTGCCGTACTAGCCAAGTTCTAATTGGGATGGAACTCTGCCTTATTCCTTACAGGTGCCAATTTCTGCACAAGCATAACTCTTCAACTATCTTTGTATGTATGGTTTTGTTTTTAAACTTGGGCGTGCATACCCCGGACAAAGAAGTAACATGGGAATGCACACAGTCCAGTTTTTTTATTGCATGTACAGGAATGTCTCAAATTATTGGACTCAAACAGAAGAGTGATTCATGTATTTGTGCTATTGTTCCTGCTGTGTAGTGAACTTTTGTGCATGAAATATTAAGTATGTCTGTAATCCTGTGCTTCTTCTTAACAGTGTTTGTTTTGCTAGATCTGGCCATTGTCCGTAAATAATCTGAAGTCCAAATAATTAAGGTTGCAGTGTACACACAGGCTGCTTAAATGCCATGGATTTAAGCAGTTTAGCTCTGAGCATATGTCCAATACTGATAACTGTTGATAGCAGTTTAAAAGAACTTTCATATTCAGAGGCAGTATATCTTCCAATATCAGGTGCTAGAGACAGACTACAGGAGCTTTCCGGAAGCATCTGGCCGGGCAACTGTGGAAAACAGGCTGCTGGACTAGATGGAACTTTATAGCAATACAGCAAGACTCTTCTTATGTTCACATGCTTATATACCTGTGATACGTATACTCCCATCACTTTTGTCTGTAGTAATCAGGTTTTTGTTTAGTTTTTGCAAAGTCTGTTTCACCAGGAGTGACAGGAGGTTAAAAAAAATGTTTGTGTGTACTCAAACCATTTTCAAATCTCTTAATAACGATTGTCTGTCTACAGTTTTAGTTACCTTCAGGAGTGCCTTCAATGTCTACAGTTGCAGCATCTGAAGCACTTTGAGATGGCGCTCCCTAGAATCTGTGCTTGGGAAACTGTTCAAACATACCTCCTTCAACATGGCAACCCCTGTTGTTTGGGGGTCACATGATTCTGAGGGCTTTTCCAGATGGAAGGACTGCAGGGCCATGAGTAACCAAGGCAGTATACCCCTGCAAATTGCCCTACTGCTGTTAACCAGCGGTGATACCAGCAACTCCTGTTCTTTGGGGGGGGGGAGTGATTCCCAGTCCCAATAATCATAATTATCAAGAAGATGGCCCTCGTAGCATCATGTGACCACTGCAGCCACACAGGTTAACACCATTGGGCAGCCGCCAAAGGCCCACTAACTGCTGTCAGCATTGCCCCAGCTGTGACAATAACTGCACGTGCTGGGGGCTTGAATCAATAAACTATATTTTGGACATGACATGGACCCTGAGAAAAAAGGAAGCAAAAGTATATTTTCTTTCTGTTCCTCTTTACATTCCATTGAGACTAGGACCTGAGCTTTCCTACCCCAATGCAGGTCAGCTTGCAAAGTGGGACAGATGCAAAAATTCTGTTTTGGATGAGATGAAGATGTGAAGAAACAGGAAATGTATTGCACATGAGGTTGCTGTTCCTCAACATTCATGTTATGTCTGAAACCACTTTTGTTACAGAAACAAGACATTCTTGTGGCATTGTAAAGTGTGACAGATGTGCAGAACATGTTTAGTTGGAAGTAATTCTGATTTCAGTGGACTGACCTCACATAGATATTCCTAGGAAAACAGCTTTATTGTGGCTTGATCTCTCATGGATTGTGTTCACTTAATCAGATTTATGAAGTGTTGCCCAGGTTCACACAATGTGTTATTATATTCGTCATTTTACTATTCTTTTCTATTAAGATTAGAAATTATATTTTTATTGGGAGATGATTATGGGATAGGAGAAGAGGAAAGTGAATTGAGTTGTTATTGAATTCCCTTCATATCATTTGCTAAGCACTTATGAAGCGCACTTTTCTTTCTGCAGAAACTTCAGTGGAGATCTGCTGCACCCGTGGATATGAATGGGCAAGTAAAAAAAGAGAATGCAGTTCTCTGCCATTAAATCCTGATTTCAAAGAATGCAGGTATTCTTCAAAACAGCTTGGTTGCTTGTTGTTATAGCAGCAAATAGAATATTCCTGTGGTAGTGTTGGCCTTGAAAGCCTGGTGACCTAAATTTTCTCTTTACTACTGCTATAGGTTTTTCTTTCATACACTGTTCTGGGACTCGTTCCCATGTTAGTAGTTTTAGTGGAAATATTCCCCCACCATCCAAAAACAGTACTCTGAAAAGAACCTTTTTGGGAAACTATTTGTCGTCTTGCTTTTCCTCTTTCTTGTTTTCAAATATGTAATTGTAGATATCCTGGCTTGATTTCTTTTTTAAGTATGGAAAAAATGTGTTTTGCAATCATGTCTATTACTACTTTCTGAAGTTTTGAATTTTTATTGGCATTAAAATCTGCCTCCTACAAAGTGGTTTGGCAGATAAAACTTACTTGATTTAGAAGTTGCTTGGAAAATAGTAAAAATGGAAATGATGAAACAAACTTGGGGGTCAAGGAAAGAGGAAAACATGTTTGATCAGTTTGGAAATCTAAAGTGTTTATGAAGAAAGGGATGTGATACTATAGTGTAACTATATTTGACCTGACATGGCAACATAATTAGTCTTGCCTTCTTTTTCCATGTGTAAATATTGCAGGCTTTTGTGTATATATAAATAAGAACGCATATTTATATATACACATATACACAAGAAGAAACAGTTGCGGGACAGAGTATAGGGGGAAAGAGAGACACTGAGATTTATCAGGATTTGGGCCTAGTTTTGTCAAAGGCTGTAGTTATGGTCAGTTTCTGGCAAAGTAGGCAAAGGCCAAATGGGCCACAGCCAGACGACATAGTCATAGAGAGGATGGAGGTGAGGTAAATGAGGGCCAGAAGTCTACATGTAGTTAGACTAGGAGTGGCTAACCTTTTTTGGCCTGAGGGCTACATTCACACTTGGACAACCTTCAAGTGGGGACATATGCCTGTGGTGGGTATGTGCTCTGACAAACACACAAGATTCCCACAGTGCACACGCATGCACATAGGCATGTCGCTCCTCCTCCTTAATTGATTTATGTAAATAGCTGGTGGGGGGTATTGCCTCCTTTCCACTCATCAAATGACCAATCTAATTACTGTATGTATGTGTGCAATATGCATCCTCATCTGGGGGCTGTGCTTGGCCCATCCTGGCACTGTGTCTACTTAATTCTATTTATTTATTTATTTGCTCCTGTTGGCAAAACACCAAAAATTGACTTGGGTGGCTGGGTCAGGCCCCACCGATCAAAGTTGTCCTGCAGGGGGTGGTGCAAGATAAAGACCTTTATCTAATTGCCAGACCGAAAACTGCTCTCCAGCCCTGCTCTAAACTAAAAGCCTCTGATGTTGTAACCTTTCTTCTGTGAATTTAACAATAATTGATACCAATAAGACAAATGTTCTATACTTGTTAATAATTGATACCAATAAGGCAAATGCTCTACACTTGTTAATATCCATATTATATTGTTATTCCCTATAGCAAATAAACAAATATTATTAATATTATTGTATTTGTTTTTTGTTGATTAATAATCTGATACCCAATTAATAACAATTAAGTTTATCAATAATGCAATACCCCTCAAATTTATTCAGATGTTTTTCTTTTATCTTCCTTCACATAAGTAAAAAAAACCAAACTGTTAACCATATAGTATACCATACTTTATTCATCCATTCTTGAAATGTAGGTGCATTATATAGCCTCCCTCTAGTAGCTCTAACTATTTTGCTGCTATTAAGATCCTCCGTGGCGCAGAGTGGTAAGCGGCGGTAACGCAGGCGAAGCTCTGCTCACGGCCAGAGTACGATTCCAATGGAAGGAGGAAGTCGAATCTCCGGTAAAAGGGGTCGAGGTCCACTCAGCCTTCCATCCATTCGTGGTCGGTAAAATGAGTACCCGGCATATGCTGGGGGGTAAAGAAAGGCCGGGGAAGGAACTGGCAATCCCATCCCATATATACACGGTCTGCCTAGTAAACGTCGCAAGACGTCTCCCTAAGAGTTGGAAACGACTTGCACTGTAAGTGCGGGGACACCTTTACTTTAAGAGACTCCACACCTTTGCTTCTTGTAGCTCCTTGGGTTGTTAGGTATGGATATCTTATACTTTTATTTATCTGAGCTATAGCCTTCTCCCCCCCAAATGTTAATCTTTTGCAAGTTCACCATGTTTGAGTGAAATCACACTGGTTTTCCCACATTTCCAACAGCTATTACTGACTTCATAGTATATCTTTACTAGTTTTGTACTGAGTGACCTCTCTCAGGGAGCAAAACTCTCTGATGGCTAGCAGCTACATATGCCCTCTACTGCTAGGGATACTTCCAGTGGCATTTGGAAAGTGGGTATAATATTTTGGTCTCCTGCCATATTTTTGCAAAGCTATGGGTCCTTATCCATCACCCAATTTTCAGCCTTCCATATCTGCATGTGAACTCAGGAGGTAACAGAAATATTTATGATTTGCAGCATTTATATGGTATGTTTCAAGTGTTCAAAGCATTTCTTATAACAGCCTTATAAGAGAGGTTATTATTATCATCACCACATGGGAGGGGGGAAGAAGCCAAGGAATAATGATTGCCTAACATTACAGTGATCCTCCGTGGGGCAGAGTGGCAAGCGGCGGTAACGCAGCCAAAGCTCTGCTCACGGCCGGAGTTCGATTCCAATGGAAGGAGGAAGTCGAATCTCCGGTAAAAGGGGTCGAGGTCCACTCAGCCTTCCATCCATCCATGGTGGGTAAAACGAGTACCCGGCATATGCTGGGGGGTAAAGAAAGGCCGGGGAAGGAACTGGCAATCCCATCCCATATATACACGGTCTGCCTTGTAAACGTCGCAAGACGTCACCGTAAGAGTCGAAAACGACACACTATAAGTGCGGGGACACCTTTACCTTTTAACATTACAGTAGAACTTTGCCATAATGTATCTCAGCGTACTGCAGAATGAGATATACTACGGGTATAACTACATCCTCCAAGTTTTTTCGTCCTCTGTTGTCCTTGTCCTTGGTGAGTCTTTGGTTTGCATCCCCTGGATGTTTGAGTCTTTTTTCCTCTCAGTACTCTTTTTAAAAATCTGTTTTCTGATGTCCCCTCCCTCCTGCCCTTTTCTTTCCTGGTGTTTTCTCCCCCTAAAGGAATGCTTATCTCTGCAGCCTTGTTCAAGTTCTTAAATTACTATCTGGAGTTTTATTTTTGTTAATTTTTTCCCCCGTGTTACCCTTCCTGCTTCTTCATTCCCTCTGTTACAGTGGTGGTGGTTTTTTTTTCATCTCTAGGAGCCAGTACTCCAGTACTCTCTGGCTTTAACCTTTGCAGTGCAGCTCTCATTATAATGTGGAAGTCCTATGCCACGAGTGCATCCTTTGTTCCCTGACCCCCACGGTATAACAAGGTTTTACTGTATTTAACAAATGCATGTCTGGGGTGAGATTTGAAAAAGGGACTTCAAAGCTTACACTGTTAGCTACACCAGCTCTTGATTATTCACATTTCTTTCAAAATTACCCTTCCTTATAGTTATCTTCCATCTAGTAAAATGATTGAAAAACAGATACACCTAAAATAAGTAAACACACACACCAGGAATGAGGGTTTCTCTATACAGAACACACACACACATACACACACACACATACCTACATACATTTGTTGTTGTTGTGTGCCTTCAAGTCTATTACAACTTATGGCAACCCATGAATCAGCAACCTCCAATAGCATCTATCAAGAACCACCCTGTTCAGATCTTGTAAGTTCAGGTCTGTGGCTTCCTTTATGGAATCAGTCCATCTCTTGTTTGGCCTTCCTCTTTTTCTACTCCCTTCTGTTTTTCCCAGCATTACTGTCTTTTCTAGTGAATCATGTCTTCTCATTATGTGTCCAAAGTATGACATACATACATACACATATAATAAACCTCTGGACATGAAAAACTGGCATGTCAGGGAGAAAGCTAGATTAGAACCCTCACAGCCCAGACACAGGTTTACCACCTCACTGAGTATTAGGTTGAAATTGCATGCACTTTCACGGTGAACACTGTGTTCAAATAGTTACAATCAGATTTCTGTGAGTTTATTAAACAGAGTAATATGTCCCTGTTTTGCATGTAGTTTCTAATTACTAAGCACCAAACTAGCAACTCCTTTCTTTGGTTGTGATGTTCTTTTAAAATGATGAAAATGAGAGGGGTGAGAAAATTTTTCCCCTAGTTAAAACTAGACTGGCACTAGAGGAAAAACTTGTCTTAAGATCCAACATGCACTTTTTATGGTTTGTATGGAAATAAATGAAAGGGAAATAAGAACAATCCAAAGGCTATTAGGAAGTTCACGCTGTTTTAAGCATGCACCCTCTGGAGGGGATAACAGAAAAGATGAAAGAGTTCTGGAGCTACAGTCCATTTAATGAACAGGAATGTAGGCTTTTACTGCTCTTAGTAAATCTGAAGAAGTAAAATAAAATCGCATGATTCTGTTTCTTTAGAGATGTCTAGAGCTTGGAAAAGTTACTTTTTTGAACTACAACTCCCATCAGCCCCAGCCAACATAACGCTGGCTGGGGCTGACGGGAGTTGTAGTTCAAAAAAGTAACTTTTCCAAGCTGTTGGCAAAGACTTCTTTTTGTTTTTAATGTAGGTTATTAGTACTGAGGGGTTGAGAAAGAGAGACATGCACTATACATATCCAGCTAAGTCATACTCAGAACAGACCAATGGACAAATTAGTCAAAGCATTTATTTCAGTGGGTCTACTCTGAATATAACTTGGCTGGATACAATCCATAACATTTAACAATGGGTTATCTTGTTTGGTGTTATGTGTATATCTAAACCAGTAGCCACTGTTGCACTACACATGTTATCGGACTACAGCTCCCATAATCTCCAGTCAGCATAGCCACTGGTCAGGGATGATGGGAGCTGGAGGGCATTACATTGACTAACCTTGATGTAAACTACCGTCCAGCTTTAGCTGCAAAGTAGGATGTGTAGCTGGTTTGATGCAGTTGTAAGGTTTCCTGATCTCTTAACTAACCGAGGGGTCCTCCAGATGTTCGTTTTATTGCATATTCATGATTATTTATGCTCATCATGATATTAGTTCAGTCACGTGATCCTGTCTGCTCCTGCAAATGTTTTGGAGTGTCCACACCATTTCATTTCTGTTCCGTGCATATCTCATAGCTTCTTGCTAAGATTCTGTAACCTTTTTATATCACAAATGTTCTAGTTTATTTTTGTCCAGCTTTTGTTGTGCTATAGCTCCTCTGCATGGCAATAATGTGGTAACATTGGGGAAGCACTGCAGAAAAAATAAGAGCAGAATAAATCCACCACTTACGCATTATTATTGTGTCAAGAACATGTTGCAGAATAAACCTGCAATAAAACACCAGGCTGAAGGGTACTCAGGATTAAGAAATCAGGAACACTATCAGGCTCATGTATTCCTCTGCTCTGCCCTCCATTGAACACCCCCTCCCTTCTCTCGTCCACACTAATCTGCACTAAGTCAAATGCTAACCACAGCTAGCTTTAAACCAGATGGCTAGAAGTAGGTTTCACGTTCTAGTTTACAGCCAACTATAGCTGTTTTCTAACTTGATGAACATGTAACACCAACCATAGTTAGTACTAGGAAGGGAGTGGCAATTTGAGGCGGAAAGGAGCATGCAAGCCCAAATGGTTAAAATAATAGGAAATGCTACATCTGCATCAATTCCTCATAGTTTGAAGAGGGGTTACATCTACACTGATCAAACTATAACTAGAAGAGTTTCCCTACCTCTCCTGTCTCTGCTTGTAAACTGTAAGTAAGATGTCATTAAATATGGATGTCACTGGCACAGTTTCCACATAATGCTAAGCCAAACCACAGTTGAGCATGAAGGCATGAGTGTGCAGGCTCCTGGAGAGAAGAGTGTGGCCGCTTTACTCTTCCTCCAGTCCTGCTACTGCTGTACTGCTGTGAGCTAAGCCATGGTTTGACTTAGCGTGTTGTCTGAACCCAAGCTCATGGTTTGTCTCCCCCAGACAAACCATAAGCCATAGAACAAACTTTTTTAAAAAACAGCTTGTGAATTGTTTGGAGATGTTGAGGTTTTGACTTGAGGCAAATATGAGTACAGTAATGTTACCTTTATGCAGCTGGCCTAAGGACCCCCCCCCTTCTCCTTACTTATTTGCAGCATAGCTCAAGAGCAATGCTGTCTCAATCAACTGGAGGAGCTGCACTGTACAGCTGGAATAGCTATTGCCAGCAAGCACGAAGACTGTGATTCCTATGAAAATAATTCTACCTGTGAAGACAAAATCATTAAGGTGAGACTTCAGGGGTGTCATTCAAACTATTTGATAGAAGCTTTTGCCTTGAATTAAGGCTCCGAATTCTGCCTCTTAGGCACACTGTTGTTTTCTATCTTCCTTTAGTCTAGCTTTTACCTGTGTTCTTGGAACTTTGGGTTCTGGGAACCTTATTAGGTTCCTCAATGGGAAAATTGATAAATGGAGGCAGCTTGCCCACTGTTGTTGATCTTCCTCTGCAATGCATAGCCCCAGTGTTGGGTATGCCCTAAGGTGTGCCTGCATGTAGATGAAACTCAACGGTTCTGGCCAGTGCCCCACATGAAATGAATGGTATGCCTCAAAATATACCATAATTCTGTAATTTTCTTATACACAGTATTTCAGTTTAAATGGTGTATGTCAGCTAACACAAGCCCTCTTGTGGCCACTCCTTAGCAAATGTTAGCACAATATTTGCTGTTGATAATTAGCAACATTGCCACCTGTTGAGATTACAAAGTTTCATAATATGTTTTCTTATACTGGAACTGGATGTTATGACAGATATGTGTCTGCAACCAAAATGGCGTCCCTATAATTCCTCTTTCCCAGAATTGGTTCAAGGGCATGGTCTGAAAGTGCACAATGCACCAACCTTGGTGAACCTAAGCAAGTCTGTAAGGGCTTGGATGGGAGACTATCTTGGAGCCCAGTGTATGCCACCTTGAAATCCATCATGGGAGAAAGTCAAGATATAAATATAATCAATGAAAGCAATAGGGATCATCAACACATCATGTGACATTATCACACTGAAAGTTTTCCCTGTCCTGATAAGTACTTGCCAGTGATGGAGATGGAGAAACTCTCATTGCAGTGACATCTCATCATGTGTTGAGTATCCATAGAGGTTATGGAGGAAAGAAGAGAGGAAAAGGGTTGCTGCTATTTCAGTGATTAGCCTAAGTTCCAATTCCTGAAAACATGAGCTATAGGGACCACTGCCTAGCTACCTTTTCAAACATGGAGATTCATGCCTGGGTAGAAAAATCATACCCAGGCTAACAGACTGTGTTGTGAGCTGGGAAGTTCCCAGTTCATATTTCACCTTGTCTTTGCACTCAATAGATTGTCTGTTATTTCATTATTTTTTAGAATATCTACATTAACTAGGCTCTGTACATAAATCAAAATAAAGACATAAGCTCTTCCTTCAAGTTTAAAATCTAAAAAGTAAAGGGAAGTAGAGTGAAAAGGTAGACAGAGAAGATTTGTTTGACAAGCTGGAACAAAGAGGTGAGTCGTGGTCTTGGAACAATGTAGGAGGGCAGGACCAGCTGAACAGTTCAAGCAAAACAATCCTGAGTGGTGCAAATTCATGGGCCAGATTGCATGATACTTCCCAACCTTGTAGCTCATCTTGTGGAGGGGAGTATGCTCACTTTTGCTATCCCTACAACCCATCATGCTGGCTCTACTTTCACAAGCCACAGCCATCCATGTGGCGACATGCATGAATCAGAATTGTGGGGTCCGTTATCAGATTTTTCTGAGGAATTAACTGTACAATATTGTTGGATTTTTCATGTGTAGTCCATATTTATACACACTATCCCAAAATAGATGGTCTGAGCCTGCAGAGAAGGAGACAGTGTCCTGATCAGTCAGGGACCAAGGGCATGCACGTGCTCCCCTTTACATGATAGACTATATTGGGTGGGTGAAGAAGTTTAAATCAGTCTGGCCCAGTATTTATTTGAGCATCCGAGCACACATATTTTTCATATTTTCAAATGGCATATTTTTCCTTTGTTGTTGCTGTTGCACCACTCTGATCTTTCCTTGATATTGTTCTTGCTGTGATAATGAAGCTACCCAAGAGCCCCTGGTTCTCTAGCTAGATGATCTTTCTCCATTGCCTCTACAACCACAGAGCAATTCCAGTTTTACTTAGGCAAACCACTGTCTCTGGTTTTCACCCAGAGATTCCAGGTTTTTTGGGCGGTCTCTGGGTGAGTCACCCCAATCTCTAGACTCTTAGCTTTCATTTAAAATAAATTAAGTTCCTAGGTGGTCTGGTTCAAGAGATATACACCAAAATACCAACTGTCCCCCCCCAACTTTGTTAAATTAGCTAATAGCTGGCTGCTTGAATCACCACCCTTTTAGGTTTTTAGCCAATAAGTGAAGTCAGGACTGTGATTGACGAGGGGTTTTTTGACTTCCAGGCAATAGCTAGAATCCATTGCAAGTCCTGAAAATTGCTGCCTTTTCCTGCTTGTCTAAGTTTATAGCTTTCAGCAGCAGCAAATGTGCCTGCAGCAAGTGTGCACTTTTCTCTCTGTGTGCAGAAGATCACAGCAGGATCTTGGTAGGCATGCACAGTAAACAATTTCAGTTACAATTGTAATAAAAGTGTACATGCACGGTTTTAATTGCTTGCAAAAATAGCATATTACACATTTTATCTTTCAAATAATTTTTAACAGAAAATTTAAAAAATGTACATGCAGCTTATGATATTTACAATGTGTTATACTTTTTAAATTATAAAGAGTCAAACAAGTTTAAATTTTACTGGGCTGTTGAGGAGGGCAGTTTATTTGTCTAATTCATAGCCTGTTTTGAAAACCTTCCCAATATGAAGCCTAATCCTATACTCACTTTTCTGGGAGTAAAGCTGCAATGCTAATCCCACATACCTGGGGGTAAACCCCATTGAATTCAATAGGACTTACTTTTGAGTAATGGTTAGGATTGTGTTGTAAATCAATGGGACTTTTGAGTGAACATGACAAAGGATTGTGTTGCAAATCTTTCTCTTCCCCCTCCAATCCTATTTTTAAGCAATTAGACAGGGCTTATTTAGGTGTCACTGCTTTTATTTGGTAGGAAATTAATACTGATTGTGTGTTCTAAAAAAATTCTGCAATGACCAATTCTGCAATGACAATAAAATTCTGCAATGACAATAAACTATTATATGAACTGCATGTATTTTTATATCTCCAGTGTATGTGTATATGAAGTCTTTCCAACAATATTGTGAGGTAAGGTTGCCAACTGGAAACCAAAGCAGTTCACAACAAGAAATAAATCCATTTAAAATCCAATAATGATAAAAACAAGTATAAAACACTTGCAAAACTTGCAAATGTAGCATGATTCTGAATTTGGGGTTGGGTTCCTTATCACTTGAGGCTGAAGTCCTGTGCACACTTCCCTGTTTGAGTAGGTCCCACTGAATACATTGGGACTTGCTTCTGAGTAAATATGCATAGGATTGCACTATTAATATCTTTACAGTTTGTGTAAATAATAAACACATTTGACACTCATGGTGTATAAATATTTCTTCATACTATGTCTCGATAAGTATCTGATTTCACAGTATGGTTGTACATTATTATTTTCTCTACATTTTAAGTATGCCCTTCCTCCTTGGGGTGGTCGTGGTCCCCCCTCTGTTGTTTTCACCCTGAGAGGCAGATTAGTCTGAGAGATGGTGAGTAGCCCATGGTTACCCAGTAAACTTTACAGCTGATTTCCTTTTTAAAAATCAATTAAAATGATTCATATGCAGGCAAAGATTATGAAGTAATGAGATCCACACAATACATATAAAGCACATCCAACTCACATTTAAAGCGCATTACTTCCCCCAAAGGATCCTGGGAAGCGTAGTTTCCCACTCACAGTTATAGCTCCCACCACCCTTAACAAACTACAGTTCCCATGATTCTGTGAATGGGATTCATGTGCTTCAAATGTGTGTTGAATGTGCTTTAAATGCATGGTGTGGATCTGTTGTGTATTCATTAGTGAAATGAAAAGAATAATTTTAAAAGACAATTTTTAAACAGGGGAAGGGCTGTAGCTCAGTGGGAGGGCACGTGCTTTGCATGCAAAGATCCAAAATCCAATCACTGGAAAAGACTATTGCCAGGAATCCTGGAGAGCCGATGCTAGTCCATGTCATCAGTACTATGCTGGAGTCCATATAAGGCAGATTCCTTTGTTCCTAAAAGAGGAAAGATACCCAAGGGACACAATGACTCCAAAACTTATTTATGTATTTTATGTATAATATTTATATACCGCTTTACTGTAAAAAAAACTCAAAGTGGTTTACAGAAAGAATTAAAACAATAAAGTTATTGGCAAAAAAAGTTAAAGACAGGTATTTAAAAACATTCAAAAAAATAAAGGTAAAAACAGATAAAAAGCACAATAGCTTCTACATGCCTGGGTAGGCTTGCCTAAACAAAAATGTTGTAGCAGGTGCCGAAAAGGGTATAATCAAGGTGTCTACCTAATGTCAATAGGCAGGGAGTACCAAAGGGTAGGTGCTGCCACACTAAAGGACTGATTTCTTACAAGAGCAGAACAAGTTCTATGTGGCACCAGTAACATGGAAAGCACACCATGAACTTGGCCTGGTAGCAAATCGGCAACTAGCGCTGATTTCAGAGCAGAGGTGTTATGTGCTGATAGGGTTTCACTCATGTCAGCAATCATGCCACACCATTCTGCACTAACTGCAGCCCTCCGAGTCAGGTTGTGCTGCATGGGGATTTCTGCAACCTTGGCTGACTGGCTGCCAGGATTCTTTTAGTTTTGGGTTTTGGTTAGGAACTCTTATTTTATTTATTTATTATTAAATTTATATCCCCCCTTCTTCCCAGTGGGACCCAGGGCAGCTGACTGGTTGTGAGATGCTGAGTTTTCTGCCTTACTCATAGGAAACTTGTTGTGGTTGGTATGATATTGCATTTAGGAAATCATCACTCCCTTACATCCATAGAAGCAACAACAGTGGTTCCATGTGCTCAGCTCAACTCCCTTAACCCCACAAATTATGCACTTCATTGGTTGTGTGACGGTTTGTTTCTTGCCCAATAGTGGTGAAAGAGAATTCACATACTGGGAAGTAGGGCTGCAATTGCTCCTGTTCCCAAGCTACTGCCTGTGAAGGTAGACCAAACCATGTGTGTTTTCTCTCTTCAATTATTACTCACTGGAATTAGGCTGGCTGTCAAAGTGAGTTTATAGCAGCTCACAGAGTAGGCAGGAAAGGATAATTTTCTTACTCTTACTCACTTCTCAAACCTCTCTCTGCAGTGAAGGGTCAAGTCTGTAAAGAAGTTGGAGCAGCTACGTTCAAAGGCAGTGGCAGGGCATTCCAGTCAGGGGGTTGTCAACCCTGTTTTGATATCAATATCTTTGCAGAGGATCCCTAGTCAAGCCTTACCAACAACATAATCCTAAATATATCTACTCAGAAGTAAGTCCTATTGAGTTTTATGGGCCTTAGTAAGTGTGTTTAGAATTGTAGCCTTCAGGGGCATCCATCTTTACTCCCGAGGGCTCCCATCTAACATCTCTGCAACGCTGGTCTCCCTTCTTCCTACAGTGGCCTTCTGGTGACTGGCTTGGCCTGAGAGCACTTAAACCCTTCTTCTTTCCAGAAGCAAATACAGTAGGGCCCTGCTCATATGCGGGTTCTGTTCCGGACCCCTGCTGTAAAGCGGAAATCGCCGTCAAGCGAAACCCATTGACGATAATGGGACGCATCACGTGAAAATGACGTCAAAATGGCATGCGACGGGAAAAAAATGCCGTAAAAATGGAACAAGTGCCTTAATGCGGGGACTTTCCCTAATTGAAAGCCGCCACATTAGCGAATCGCCGTAAAGCGGGGCCCTACTGTAGGCTAGATTAAATGTTCCCTATCCAGGCTTCCTAAGCAGGTGAGAAGGAATGGCCCTGTCACTTTAACTGATCTTGGGAGCATCCTCTTTTAGCTAAGATTTCTGCATTAATTTCCAGTAAGAGAATTTGTTTTGTTTAAACGGTGTGCTCCAAGCAACTGTTGTTGATGCTTAACATTTCATGATTAATGACATCATGAAGGCACTGCCCCTGAAATTTCATGGTTGTGCTGCTTCTGATCTGGCAACCCTGGTACTCATAGTCTCAGTCCCAACATCTGAAGTATAAGCCTTCTTTATAGGCCTATTGCAAGGACAACATGGAGCACTTTGACCACTTAGTAAAGTGGTATATAAATATGAAGTCAAGAGTAGCCAATGTAATGCCTCCAGATGTTGGGGACTATAGTTTTTGTCAGCCATCTTGGCCAATGTTCAGGGATCATGGAAGTTTTGGTCTACAAAATCTGGAGTTCACTGTTTTGTACTCCCTCTGTACAAAAGTAATAATGTTAAATGGAATGTTGGGTGAACATAAATTTGTTTGCTTATATTTTATTGTTTTCGTTTTGTAAGCTGCTCTGAGAGATTTGCACTGCAGATCTTTTGTTTATGTCAGGCCGATGAAATGTGAAATCATCTTTTTATTAATATTTTATTGAAACAGGAAATTAACTGATTTCAAAAGTATAACCAACATTGATAAAATATAATTGTTTGTTCATTGGTTTTTTATTTGCCTTATTTATGTGCGGCTTAATTATCAGAATACCCTGCTGCCCAGTTTCCCTTCCCAATAAACATTTTCCAATAAATAATTCATTTCTGAAATAATAAGGTTTTTATCGCAACATTGGAACCGGACCTTCAGTGTTGTGGCACCTACCCTTTGGAATTCCCTCCCCTTAAATATTAGACAGGCTTTCCTCTTTCAACAAGCCTTTTAAGTAGAGACCTTATCCTAGTCCATGTCTGTGCTGGAATTGCTTTTTAAATATATTTTTAAAGTTTTTTTAAAAAAAAAGTTATATATTTTTAAAGATGTTTTATTTTAATATGTTTTAAAGTGTTTTGTTTTTAAGATGTTTTAGAGAGCTTTTAGTGCTTTTGTTTGGTGTCTTGAGCGCCTTCTGGGAGGAAGGGCAGGTTATAAATTTAATAAATAAAGAAATAGTGAGAAAGTACTAAATTAGCAGGAAGGGAATAGAAAAAGAGAAGGGTGGGTGAGGAAGGACTTTTACGTCGATGAGATTCCAGTAAAAGATTAACCTGCAGTTAGAAAGTAATTACAGGAAGGTGGCCAAATTGCATTCAATTTCTTTGCTTGTTCCCTCCTGAAATATATGATTCATTATTTATTGGATATCTAAAAGGTCTTCACAACTTTTCAGTTACAGATGCAGAATGTGATTTTCAGAACTGTTAAAATAATATGCTTTGTTACGAGTGAAATGGCAGGTATGGGGAGCCTGAGATTGAAGGGATGTATTCCAGCATAAATGAGAGTTTAAAGACAAGGTTCAGTTCTGTCAATGACATATTTCCAAACAAATTCAAATAAATTCAATTTCAAATAAAATTATCCATGTCAATCAAAGTGTGGGTAGGCTTACCCCACCTACCACACATGGAATAATATGGATGGATTTGTTTGGTTAAACATAGTTAAGATAAATTCTTGTAGTTGTATTTAGTAGGCTTCAAAGAAGAAAAATGGTATCTGAGTTGCGGGGGGGAAATGTTCTAAAGGGAACTATTGAATTAAGAGCAATGTTTAAACCTTTGGTAACGTATGAGCTGTATCATAGGACCAGATTTAGCTTTTGTGCTATGTATGTTGAAAATTTGAATAAAAAATAACATGGGAATGCAAGGAAGGAAGGGGGAAATCAATCCAAGGAGGGAAGAGAATGCACATCTTTGAAGCTGGCACTCTATTTGGAGACCATGGTTAGGAGTGGTACCCAACCTTATGACTACATTGGGCCACTGTGTAGCAAGAGGGAAAATGAATTTGGCTGCTAATGTGGTAACTGTAAAGCTCATTGATAATGTTACATTGCATTTTGGCAGAAATGCTGTTACTGCTGCTTTATGGGGAAGGTGGCCCAAAAGCAAGGGAACAGCTGTGAACAGAGTCTGCTGATGGGATACCAGTGTGGTTTGGTCTTCAGAGCTTGCTGTGTTGAGGGGCAAGAAAGTGCTGATACGTTAATTGTTGATGGCCCTAACAAAGAATTGGGTAAGTTGCACCAAGAAACAACTTTCTGAAGTAATGGACCACATTGTGAAATTAGGAGAGGAGGAATTGTTTCAGATTATTAATTCCCTCTGTTAATTCTTTCCTCAATGTTTGGTTTTTTTGCCCTTTACATACAGCATCACCGGTGGAAGTAGATCATGAGGATCATTATCTTAATGACCGCTGCAGAGGTAATTTGCTAATATGGAGGGTGAGGATAAGGCAGAGAGAAAGAATAAGCTGTTTGTAAAGTCAAGTTATGAGTTTGTAGCTGAATCTGTTCAGGGCCTTGCCTTCCAGCTCACTGGTAACCATGACAATCAGCTCTACACATTTGTCCACTCAGCATAGTTAGGTGCTAAGACTATAATTGTTAATCCCCACACAGCCATGAAGCTCACTGGGTGACCTTGGGCCAGTCACTGCCTCTCAGCCTCATTGGAAGGCAATGGTAAACCCCCTTTGAATACCGCTTACCATGAAAACCCTATTCATAGGGTCGCCATAAGTCGGAATCGACTTGAAGGCAGTCCATTTCCATTTTTAGTCGAATAAGCGTTTAGTCAAAGACTGTAATTCTTAAAACCTTTTACACCTGGTAAAATGAATTTTATCTGCCCTTTTTTTTGTCAAGTGAACTGTGTAGGAGACAGGTTATTGTCCCAACTGCAAGTCTTCCACGATAGTTTAGCTCTATGTTGTTGGCAGGGCACACTAACTGAATGGGATACTTGCTATCAGTATGTATGAAATGACAATGTTGGCTATAACTAGTGATCTCCTCTTTCATTTTCGGGCTCTGTTTTAGTCCTTTGGTTTCCCGAAGTGTACAATGCAAACTCAGGATACACATAACCATAGCAGCACAGAGTATTCTCTAGTTTTGAAACACTAATTTCCAGTTAATTATTTTCTCCAGCAGAAATTATGGGAAACACGTTAGTGTGAAAGTTTAAAATAGGTGTGGAGAACCTTTGGCCCTCTAGATATTACTGAACTACAACTCGCATCAGCTCCAGCAAGCATGGCCAATGGACAGGGATGATGGGAAATACTGTTCAGCAACATCTGGAGGGCCAAAGGTTCCCCATACCTGGTTAATTGGTTGATGTTCATATTAGGGCTTTTTAATGGCAAACTTTAAAAGAACTAAGTATCTTCTGGTTTTGTCCTTCACAATTATCCTTGGTTTCTTAGGAGGCGGCCCTTGCACCCAGCAATGTAGGGACACAGGCTCCAGTGTTCTCTGTTCTTGCTTTATGGGCTACCAGCTTAAGCCTGATGGGTTCACTTGTGAAGGTAACAAAAATTTGTAATTTGCATTGCTTTTATTTGTGTTATTTTTAGCAAATAGATCTTGGTATATGCCAGCTACTGATCAAGTATTCATTGTAAACTTGCAGAGTAAATCAAGAGAGAGAAATGTGAAAACAACAGAATGAAGAGGATTGTACATAACTTGTATCACTGTGTTTAACACAGTGCTAAACCCTTGTTTTTGGTGAAACAGTCAACTTGTATCTTGATGATATCACTTCAGCAGAGCTTGGAAAAGTTACTTTTTTGAACTACCTTCAGCCCCAGCCAACATGGCCACTGGATTGGGCTGATGGGAGTTGTAGTTCAAAAAAGTAACTTTTCCAAGCTCTGCACTTCAGTATGCAGGTGTTAACTCACACAATTGAGTGCTACTTCATGAAAAAACAACAACTGCAGGCTACTTCCCATAGAAAGCGAGCATGTCAGAAGGAAAGCAATGCTAGAAACCTTCTCCCTGATCCTTATTGTTCTATGTACAGCATTTGTTGTTTTTTTTAAAAATAAACAAAGGAGCTTTCAGCCCAGATACAGGTCATCATCTCAGTAAGAATAAGGCCTACAAGTGGCTTCAGATGTGACAGTGTTTCAGGGAAGAACAAGAAGTGCTGGTGCCTTATACTTCTTGTCCCTCTCTAATGCCGTTATGTCTCCAATCATTCATAAAGATTGGGGAAGCATAGAGACGTTGTTTTCTTCAAGGAGGATTATTGCATTTTTGTTTTAGCCCACCTTCCTCCAAGGAACTCAGCATGTTTTATATACTTACTAGTGGCTGTTCTAAGGTCACACGGTAATGTTTGTAGGTGAGTAGGGATTTGAATCCAGGTCTCTCGTGTTTCTATCTATTACGCTAAGAGGTGCAGAATACTGAAGAGGACAGATATCGGAGACAGACAGAGAGAACACACCGGCAGTGAAGAATCAGCTATCGTCTTACCTCTCTGCCTAGAAGCTAATTTCTCTGGCTGTTGGGGAAGGAACCTTCAGAATTCTCAATAGGCAGCATTTTCTCATGGCTTGACTCCTCTCACGTGGCAAGTTTAACATGTAACCAAACTTGGTGCACACAACCTATTGAAAACTAACTCTGCATAGGATTAGGCTGTTAATAGGGGCAATATATGCATTTTTAGGATGATGTCAGGGAATAGGATTGCAGAAATTAGGAATTGCAGCTGATCAGAAAGAAAAGGACACATTGGACACATGTAACCGAGTTCCATAATGATCCTGTCTATCCCATCCCTCTTTGTCAACTTCCTCCTGCAAGCCACTGGGACCCTCCCCTGGATTCCAGTTCTCTTCTTTGTCAGAGCTGCTCTGCCAAGAGTTATCCTCAGGGCTCATGACAATAATGTTCACTGGGAATTTTTGCAATTGATTAATGAGATGCAGATATTCCAGCTGAATAAAAAGAAATAGACAACTTGCACATATGTGGAAGAGCAAGAGGAATAAAAGAATAATATTTTATTTAAGCATGAGTTGGGACAAACTATGGCTAAATTATTTCCCAGTCTGCTTTCTTAGCTTTTGGAAACCAGAAATAATTACGTTGTGCGTTTTCCTGCTCCCACGAGCAGCCCTGTTGTGAACCACAGGGCATTTTCAAGAAAATATATTGTGACATGGGGTGCACTGAGAATGAATAGCAGTGTGTGGAATTTGATTCCATTCTTCTGATGAACCTGGAATGAGATTGGCAGGAGGTCAACAGCACTGGGGAAACTGGAGGGGTATAAAGTGCATCTAACCTAAGTCTCTTGGATATTATTCAAAAAGAAGAGTGACTCTCTTCTTGAGGTTTAGTTTTGCGCGCACTGTCTCTCTTTTTCTAACGATTATCCCAGAAAAAAGTTTTTGTTACTTTGAGATGCTGTGCTCACTGCCTGAACACCAGCAAGTGCTTTGTGGCTTTGACTTCCTGATGATTGTATGGTATGACAAATTTGCAGTTTCATACCTTTTCCCTTTAATTCTTTCTAGATATTAATGAGTGTATCACTACAGCCAACACTTGTGGCATTGGACAAATTTGCATCAATACACTAGGATCTTTCCGCTGTCAGCGTGAGACCAGTTGCGGAACTGGTTATGAACTAACAGAGAACAATCTTTGCAAAGGTATGCTTCAGATTTCCACAAGAAACACAGATATTTGCCAAAGTTCTAACAGTCACTGGTATTAAACCACCCTGTTCTCTTGAATTTCACTGTGTTAGGCCCAGTTCACACATAATGCGGCAAGCTTGTTTGCAGTGATAAATGCTATGGAGTGAGAAATGGAGATACGCTTGAAATCTGAAGGTGTTTAATAGTTGTCAGTTGTGTATTAAAACCACTTTAGAATTTTACTGCTGCAGATGACAGTGTATACATTGCAAATATTCTTGCTACATAAAAGGCGAAGCTAGATATTTGACAGTGGAGACTATTGCCAAGTGGTGGGATAAAGACATGACATAATTTGTAGTGAAGAAACAATTGGTAGAGGCCACTTCTCCTGTAACCCCCTCCAGGCCTCTGTATTTGGTCCTTGGGGCTCTCCCCAGCTACACACCCTCTCCACAGGCCTCAGTGGCCATGCTTCATACCCTACTGGAGTATTTTTGTGTGTCCGGAATATGTCTGTGTCCTCTGACAATGTCTCTTGCTTGGATGGAGGATAGAGAAAGATGTTTGAATGTGTGGTAGGGATTTTGGAGAATTCCAACAGAAAGAGAAATTGCTAATGTTTGCGTATTTGTCCCATGTCCAGAATTTTCAGTCTGCAAATGATATTTCCCCCATCACAATTTCTGTTGCGTTTTCTTTGCATTGAAATGATTGGTGTGGGTAAAATAATGATAATTATATAAAAATTGCCATAGTGGACAATGAAACAAATAATGCAGTTTTTGCTGGAGGCTGAACTGCAGCTGAATGGGGAAGCGGTGTTGCATGCAATGAATATGGGATGGAATGAAAATCGATACCTTGTATACCCCTAGTTTATAGAAACTAGTCTACTATACAAAATTAGAATTTCCATTAATTGCTCTGCCTGCTTTTGCCTCTGGCCCCTGGAAGGTTGTCCAGATGGGGGTGTAGTCCTCAGCGTGAAAAGGGTTCCCCAGCCCTGATTTAGAGTATGGCACAATATGGCTTAGATGCCACTGCACCATAAAATCACCTACTCACCTGGGGTTCCCATACATGTTTATTGCACTATGGGGAAAGGCAGCAGCTGGACCCACTGTGTCTAGCCTCCAGATTGTGTCCTTACTACACCACTTTGTAGCTGTTTGTCAGGATTCCTAGAACCATGCCTGCCATCAAATTACCTAGTTCCAACCAAATTGAAATATAGACATATAGATCATCATAAAACAGCTTTAAAAAAGCAATTTTGGGTTTCACTTTTCTATTTAATAGATAAATTATTTAAAACTGATAAACATTTTTACAAACTGTAATGAATGCTAAATGCTTTCCCACTGCAGAACTCTTGTACTGCGGGAGATGCTCTAGCTGTGGATTTCCTGCTGTGAGCAGGGGGTTGGACTCGATGGCCTACAAGGCCCCTTCCAACTCTATGATTCTATGATTCTACCACAAATATTGAAGCATGTTAATAGATATTTTTTGGTAGGAATTTTTTTTAATTAGTTTGAATTATTTGCTTAATATAATATTACACTTAATAGTGCTTAGAGATCAAGTGTGATCTCGTACATAGTGTTGGTCTTAGACCTGGGAAATGGGCCTCAGTTGTACCTCAGCTACAGACTTGGCTATGAATGTCCCAGAAAAAATATTTTAGGTATGATCCTGCTGAAGTTGAGCATTTAGAAATCCCATTCATTCAATTAAAGAATAAAGTATGTATGAATTGAACTTTTAAGTATTTAACTTTTGCTAAAATGGGACTTCAAAGTGTTTAACTTTCGTTACTTTGCTTCATTAGTATTTATATTACAGTGACCTACTTTACCTTTTTAATTTTTGTTTGGGTAGATGAGATGCAGATTGTAAAGAATTTGACATGTCTAAAAGCGGCTCAATAAATGGCTCAATTATGAAGTTGTTTTTGGTCATCAAACTTCTTTAATAAAATAATGAAATTTAATATCCTACTTTCATTGTAGTGGCATTAAGTGAGAAGTCATTTCCCAAATGTGTTCCTAGTACAGGAACAGAATTTAGGTATATCTATACTACAAACTTATATTGGTTTTATACCATTTCATTGTCATGGTTTTTCCCAAAGTGTGCTAGGAAATGTAGTTTGGTGAGGATGGTGAGATTTCAGTTCCCATCAGAAATTAGTTTCCTGGGCTCTGTGTGTGTGTAAGAAGGGAGTGATTATTCACCCAGTTCGCAATCCTATGGTTTCCTCATAACACTAATGCAAGGACTGAGGGGACACTTGCAGGTGAAAATCAACAGGCAGGAAGGAGTAACCCTTCGCTGCCTGCCAGTTCTTCTTTGTAAATGCTCCTCACAGCAGTTTCGGGTTACCTTTTCTTAAGCTGGAGTCTGAAATTGGAAGTCAGCATGACTGAAAGAAAAATAGGTTTGGGGTGCACTTTCAGAGAAGCATAGGCAGGAGGAGCCCTCCCACTGATTATCTTTACAAATGTACCCCCATTCCCAGTCCCCGACTTAATTCCTGTTATATTGACAAATGTGGGTTTGGGACCATTCGTTTACTGCTATAGCATCTAGTTTACTGTAAACCTGCAATGTAGTTAGAACACAAGCAAATTTGGTCTGAGTTGCTGAAATGTTACTTGTGTCTGAAGCATTACAAGATAGCTCTACAAGACCTTACGCTAACAAATTCTTTCTTTTGTGATGTACCAGATATTGACGAATGTGAGACTGGTACTCATAACTGCCTCCCCGATTTTATCTGTCAGAATACTCCAGGATCCTTCCGTTGCCGACCCAAACAACAGTGCAAGAACGGCTTTATACAAGATGCTCTAGGCAACTGTATTGGTAAGGCATGTTGCACCTGAAAGACAGTTAACATTGAATTGGATGTCTCTGCTGAGAGGCTGGCTGCTGCCCTATTGTGCCACTTGAGAATTTCCTCCATTTAAGTTGTTTCTGTACATGCTTTGCCTTTCCAAAAGAGCATTTTCAGTTAGGATTTTAAGGATAGTATTTCTTTTCTTAAGCACTTGCTTCCTGAGAAGTGTTTCCTTTGTAATTTAATTTTTGTACCGTTGTAGATATTAACGAATGCCTGAGTGCTAATGTGCCTTGCCCCATTGGGCAGACTTGCATCAACACGGATGGTTCTTATGCTTGCCAGAGGAACGTGCCAAACTGTGGACGAGGCTATCATCTTAATGAAGAAGGGACAAGATGTGTAGGTCAGTACGAAGGGTCTATCTGCTTCTGCATTCTTTCTCACCCAAATGCCTCTGGAGAGGTCAGACATAGTGACCATCATCACCTATTGTTTCTCCCCAATAATTGGTGATCAATGGTATACTGCCTTTGAGCACAGAAACATCATGTAGCTGTCATGGCTGTTAGCTGTAGATGAGCCAATTCTCCATGAACTTGTCCAACTTTATATTTTAAATAACCATCTAAGTCTGTAACCGCTACCACAACCTGTGCTAGTGAATGTCATATTGATTATGGGTTCCATGAAGAAGTACTTCATTGTCCATTGCATGAAGAAGTAAAGCTCAGACTTTCCCAATTTTGTTGCCTTTTTATTGCTGTATTTTAGAATAGAGCTGAGCCTCAACAATCTTTTTACTCTCATTTTCATGTCTGTAATTTTATAAAAAAAAATTTGTCAAAAATTTAATTGTTATATGCAGTAACTTTTCCAAATAAATAAATAAGAGCACTTCCCTGTTTGGGTGGCTTTTGACTGTCCCTCTTAAAATGCCATCTGTTTTTCATTTCAATCCTGGAAACTAGAAGGAAATGTTCACAAGCCCCAAAGGCTGCTTTTTAAGACTCCAGGGAACAGAGTAATACTTGAACAATTGCCCAGAGGGAAGAACTCAAAGACGCTTCTGAGCCATGGTAGCAAAAGAGTTGTGAAATACCTTTGAAAATCCCAACCTGACTGAGCTAAATCTTAGGCAGAGTCCCCTTTTTATGTGCTCTTTTCTCTCAGCCCAACCCTGTCCCTAAACTCATTCCCAAATCCTGCCTACGGTTACTTGGGTTGGGTTGGGAGCTCAGTCTCACCTTGAGCTCCATTTGATTGCGGAGCCTTCAGGGATGGCATAGTCCCCCTTGTTCCCCAGGATCAAGAGCTTTGCTGTGCAGTACCCAGTGGGCCCCTAGCTCAGGTAATACACAGTTCCCTGGTGTCTTAACCTGGAACCTTAACTGGGCAGTATCGCCCAGGACTTGGACAAAAAGCAAAGAAAGGCTTTGGATTTTCATATGGTTTCTTGAAAGCACCCGTTTCAACACAAATGGAAATTTGGTTGAGGTCTACTGTATTATAGAAAGCCTCAGTTGAAAAACTCCCTGGGTGATTAACAATAAAATCAACATTAATATTTACAATCAATCAATTTGTTTATTACGGTCATAGACCCGAACAGAACAGAAAATACAAAATACAAAGCCTGTCTGGCATACATAAAATTATAGAATAGCAATATACAGCATATATAATTAAAAAACTAAAAATGGTTTGTCATAGAAGTAAAAATTGAAGTAAGAATAAAATTAATAACATCAGCACTGAAGGAGTCTAACTTGTCTTTTCCGTATAAATTGCGCTATATAAAGAAATTTAGCTACTTGTTTAGTTATAGAGTTATCATTATCAGATAAAAGGTAATGAACAAACCAATTTGGGGGTTGTTCCTGATACCCTGAAATAAGGGGTAAGATAATTTTAGTTCTTAAGTCTTGGTATAGCTTGCAATTAAGAAATACGTGTTCTAGCGTTTCAGCTGAGTTTGAATTACAAATGCAGAAACGATTGTCTTGTGGGGTACCTTGAAACCGTTCCGGTAAAAGAGCGGAGGGTAGGCAATTGAATCTCACTCTGGAGAAAAGGAATCTATATTGAGGGAAGGTTAATGTTTCTAAATATGATGCATACATTGGAAAACGAAAATTCAGGTCGAAATAAATCGGAGAGCAAGATGTTTTTGCCTTAGAAAATAGATATTATCTATCAAGGTCCTTTATACGTTGGCTAATAACAGATGTGGCCAGTTTAAAGCTCCATGATGACAATAGTTCTTTGGCTAGGTCTAGAAGATTTAACTTTGCGTTAAATGTTTTAAACCAGGGGCTTTCAAACGGATCATCCCATAATAGATGTGGGAGCCCAGAATAGGCTACCTTGAGCCAAAATTTAAAGGCTTGCAACCAGGCTGTGCACTCTATTGAATTGAATCCCGCCTCTAGTCGGAGGCCAGCTGAGGAGGCACAGTTTGGGGAGCCAAAGATGTTTAAAAGAAAATCTGAGAGGACTGCTTCAATTCTTTTGTTGAAGTGTGTAACCCATATTGGGATGCCATAAAGGAGTTGTGAAATAATTTTAGATTTAAAGACTTTGGAGACTGCTGGGATAAAGCAGCCTCCTTTGGTATAGAAAAATCTAATTAGGGCTTTAGAGATGTTTTGTGCTACTTGGATCGCAGCCTTAATATGGGTAGTCCAAGAGAGTGTAGAGGTAAATATAATCCCTAGGTTTACAAAAGAATCAACACAAAATGCTAATAAGAGATCAGTTGTCGACACACTTGGATGAAACGGATTACTTAGATCCATACCAATCGGGCTTCAGGACTGGTCACGGAACTGAAACAGCCTTGGTTGCTCTGGTGGACGATATGAGGAGGGCATTAGATAGGGGAGAATTTACCTTCCTTGTCCTCCTTGATCTCTCAGCGGCTTTTGATACTGTCGACCACAGTATCCTCTTATATCGCCTAGAGGGATTGGGAATAGGAGGCACCGTATTACGGTGGTTCCGTTCCTTTCTCTCTGATAGGTACCAACAGGTGGCATTGGGGGAGGAGGTTTCAGACTCTTGGCCTCTCAATTGTGGTGTGCCACAGGGTTCTATCCTCTCTCCCATGCTATTTAACATCTATATGAAGCCGCTGGGGGTGATCATCAGGAGATTTGGGCTGCAGTGTCACCAATATGCGGATGACACTCAGCTCTATCTCTCGTTTAAATCTTCGCCAGAGTTGGCTGTGGAAACCTTGTCCAAGTGCCTGGAGTCCGTGAGTGGATGGATGGGAAGAAATAGGCTGAAACTGAACCCCGACAAGACCGAGGTACTGCTCGTGGGGGACAAGAGAAGGTTGGGAACTGCTGACCTGAAGTTCAATGGGGTGAGTTTACCCCTAAAGGACCAGGTCCGCAGCCTCGGGGTTGTACTTGATTCCAAGCTGCCCATGGAGGCTCAGATTTCAGCTGTGAGCCGGGCAGCTTGGTATCAACTACACCTTGTACGTAGGTTGCAACCATACCTTCCTGTTCATCAGCTCCCACTGGCAGTGCATGCCCTGGTCACCTCTCGATTAGATTACTGTAATGCGCTCTACGTGGGGTTACCCTTGAAAACGGTCCGGAAACTACAACTTATACAAAATGCGGCGGCTCGACTACTCACAAACAGTCGTCGCCGGGAACACATCACGCCAGTGTTGTTCGATCTACACTGGCTTCCAGTTGTTTTCCAGGCCCAATTCAAGGTGTTGGTATTAACCTTTAAATCCCTATACGGTCTCGGCCCAGTTTATCTAAAGGAGCGCCTACAACGCCACCAATCATGCCGCCTAACAAGATCGGCCACACAAGGCCTTCTCTCAGTCCCGCCAACCAAAGCAGCTAGATTGGCGGGTACTAGAGAGAGGGCCTTTTCAGTGGCGGCCCCCACCCTCTGGAACTCCCTCCCACAAGATCTTCGGCACATCTCTTCCCTGAATATGTTCCGCAAGGCCTTAAAGACCTGGCTCTTTCAACAGGCTTTTGGGATTTCTGGGGAGGCTTAATATTTTTTGTTTACATGCCTCCTATTATGTATTGTTTGTTTTATAATTTATACTATTACACTGTATTTTTGTATTGTATTTTGCTATATTTATTGTATGTACGTCGCCTAGAGTGGCCACTGGCCAGATAGGCGACACATAAATTAAATTTATTATTATTATTATTATTATCAAGAACAGTTCTAAAACATAAAAATTATTTCTAGCAGCTGCTTAACATTCGAAAGGTCAAAAGATCCTCCAAATCCCCCCTATTTTTTCAGATCATTTTTAAACGAGAGGAAACTGGCCAGGTAAGTATCTCTAGGCAACGAATGCTAGACATGGGGTACCCTAGACCACATAGGCACCCACTGGGGCCCAGGGAGCTTTTCAAAAGACACTCTTGGCATGGTTTGTCTATATATAGTCATGAGGTAAAGACCCTCCGTGGCACAGAGAGGTAAACAGTGGTAACGCAGCCGAAGCTCTGCTCACGGCCGGAGTTCGATTCCAACGGAAGGAGGAAGTCGAATCTCCGGTAAAAGGGGTCGAGGTCTACTCAGCCTTCCATCCATCCATGGTGGGTAAAATGAGTACCCGGCATATGCTGGGGGGTAAAGAAAGGCCGAGGAAGGAACTGGCAATCCCACCCCATATATACGGTCTGCCTAGTAAACGTCGCAAGACGTCACCGTAAGAGTTGGAAACGACTCGCACTACAAGTGCGGGGCCACCTTCACCTTTAGTCATGAGGTGAGTTGGGGAGCTTGGGCAAAAACCTCTGAAGTTCATGCACAAACCAGCGGGCAGGTTCTCTGAACCAGAGCCCTGTTGTTGAGCAGAATAGCTGACAGCCATTTTTGCTTATCTTGTCATGTTATGCTTTTACATAACTTTATTTTTCTAATCCTTCTCTCTTACAAGATGTAGACGAGTGTTTGGCACCCAATCAGCCTTGTGGAGAAGGTCACATGTGTATCAATTCCCCTGGCAGCTACCGTTGTGAGTGCCGCGTTGGCTACTATTTTGATGGAATCAGTAGATCTTGCAATGGTAAGTGTCCTGACAAGTATTAGCTCATGCCCTTTCTTTAGCCCAGATATCTGAGCCTTTGAAAAAAAGATATATATTTCTATACCATCGTTCACCATAAGGCCACAGGGCATTGTACAACATATTTTAAATTGTATTTGTTTTTAGTTATTGTAAACCGCTCAGAGAGCTTCGGCTGTGGGGCGGTATACAAGTTTAATAAATAAATATTTAAATACACCAGCACATATTTCTGAAACCAGTTAAAACATCGGGACAAAGTAAACAGAATAAACTTAAAAAGCAAAAATACACCAAATGCGCTCATACCTGTGTTCAGTTGGATTCATGCCAAGATTTTTGTCACCTGCACTTGAGCTGCTGTGCTTTTCTGCTTCATTGCTTGAAGCTCTGCTGAATACCAGGTGGCTTTATGGGTTCTGCAGTGTTGAAGAGAACACCTAGGAGTGATTTTGTCGAGAGCCCTGTCTGTCCTGCTGTCCCACAGCATGGCCAGGGCTTTGGCAGGAGCACTGACCATGTAATCTGGAAACTCCCTCAGAGCATTCAGAAATCCATGGGAAACCATGTTTCTGAGGATAGACCACAACACCCCCTCCTTTATTAATGCACTGCTACCTTCTTTCTCTGTAGCAAAGACCAGATGAAGGGTATAACCTGCCACATAGGTTGGGTCTTCCATGTATTGAGACATCCCCATGGTTACCATGGAGGCCATGCAGCCCTGAACTGGAATTGTGGTGGTGGCCTCAGCATGGATGTTGAAATCCCCCAGCACAACCATACAGTCATGGTTCTCCAACACCCCCTCAGAGACTACCTCATCTTCATCAAGGAGGCTGATGGGCAGCAAGGTGGCTGGTACAACAGCATCCCTGTTGTGTCTCTCATGCCCAACATGAAGAACAGACCCCGAAATCCAGTCACAGGACAAATGGGCTTTCTAGTTGGGAACTCTTATGAATGATAGTGACTCCCCCCTCCCTTTGCCTCTCCAGTCTGATTGATGCTGCCCTGAATGCCCCGTGCAACAAAGCTAGACCCCTTTTCCACCCAGGTTGTTTTTGTTTTTGTTATTAATAATTAAATGTATATCCTGCCCTTCCAGAAGGAGCCCAGCTTTTGGTAAAACAAACCAGGTCAGCCATTTCATCTGTGTTCAAATTGTGGAATTCAGATGACATATTCAAGACCATCCTGGCATTTGTCATCAGCACCACCAGATTGGAGGGTTGCCTGGCATGCTTGCCTGAATTCAGAGAGCTGGGGACTAGCTGAAAAGGAGTAATGGTTTTAGCCATAATAACAGCCCTTCTACTAGATCTTAATAACTGCCCCAGTTTATTTATAGAAATAAATAGTAGATAGGAAAGGCATACCTAGTTCTAACTAACTAAGTTGGAGGCGCAATGCCCTGACTTGGGTATCGCCCTCATGGCTCAGGAGAGAGAGTAAAGACAAGGATGTCTCCTCTCTCCTTGGACAGTTGAAGAAAAACACACAGGAAAGAGGGGCAGGTCAGCTTCCCTGAGCATATCAGTTTACAATGGAAGGAAGTTAGGTAGAGAAGAGCACCGGTAAAGGTAGGCAAGCCTTGCCAGGTGGAGGACCCTAACTCTTTCTTCCTTCTGGAATACAAACAAAAGAACCCCAAAAGGAGTTGCTCTTCCCCCACTTCCAACACCCCTTCTCAATGAGTGTTTGGTTCAGACCATGAGGTTCATCTTGTCTTCCAGCTTGCAGTGTCTGACTTGGCCCAAAGCCTTTGTCAGAGAGTCTGCAATATGTCTTCAGTTGGACGATATTCCATCTTGAGCAGTCTTCTGCGGTAGGTATGTCTAATGAGATCGTGCTTCACATCCATGTGCTTCATTCGTGAACTCACTCCTTCTGACTCGATGAGTCTGATGCATCCTTGGTTGTCTTCATGCATCATGACAGGCCCAGGTATAGAGATACTTGAACAGTTCAAGTAGCCATGTCAACTGTCTGCTAGCTTCAGGAGCTGACACATACTCTGCTTCTGTGGAAGACATCCTACAGTCTCTTGTCTCTTACTTGTCCAGCTGATCACTGAATCTCCATAGTAGAAAATGTTGCCACTGGTGGATTTTTGATCTGTAGTGTCTTCAGCCCAATCAGCATCTCCACATCCCACTAGTTTGGGATCTTGGGTAGCCGCTAACTTCAGTTGCATGATAGCAGTGCCCTCCAGATACCTTTTGATTCCTTCCTAGTCCTTCTTGGTTGGTGAGCTGGTTTTTCTGCATAGATATCCCACCTCTCACTCCACATCTGGCCTGGAAATAGCACTGATATGTAGAGGTTTTCCTGTTTGCTTGTCTTGTATCTCTCAATGTTTCCTTCAGCATCTGGTTTTCCTTGAATATCCACTTGCAGCCTACAGCTTTTATTCCTTGAGGAAGCTTGGTCAGTGTCCAAGTTTTATTCTTGTGCAGAGCTTCCAGCTCTTCCTTAGCTGCCTGCCTCCACCTCTCAGCTTCAGCTTTGGGTAAGGCTTCAATCTCTTTCCAGGTCTCTGGTTCTGGCAGTTCATCTCTCACAAGGTAAGCAAGTCCGTCTGGTGGTACACCTTGGTTGGTGCGTTCAGAGCATCTGGGTGCTGGTGCTTTGACTTCCCCTTCTGGCTCTGATGCCTCTTCTGGCTCAGACTCCCTGCCTTCCTCTGCTGGTGTATTACTATGATCCCTTCTGTTGTGGAAGAATAGCTCAGTTTCTTCTTCCATTTTGCTATCATCTGTTTGGTGTGTCGCCCCTTCTGATTGGTGTACACACTTTCCATCATCAAAGTGGACAGCTCTTTATACTCCAACTTTGCCAGTTTTGGGATCTATGACTCAGTATCCCTTCTGTGTTGAAGAATATTCAATGAATATTACTTCCTTGGCGGTGTTGTCAAATTTTGACCTCTTTTGTTTCAGGATGTGCACAAAGGCCTTGCAGCCGAATACATGAAGGTGAGACATGCTTGGTGTTCAATCATGCCATAGCTCGAAAGGTGTTTTGTTAGTTGCAGCTGCTGGAAGTCAGTGCTGCAGATAGGTGGCAGTAACTGCTGCTTCCCCCCAGTACTTCTGTGGTAACTGTGCATCTTCCAACAAGGAACAAATCATTTGTCCAAGCGTCGGGTTCATGCATTCCACAACCCCATTTTGTTCTGCAGTATAAACAACAGTAGTCTGGTACTCTATGCCTTCCTCACATAGAAAGCCTTTCATAGCCTTGGACACAAATTCTCCTCCATTGTCAGATCTTAAACTCTGTGGCTTTCTGCCAAATTTGTTGGATACAATTCTGACATAGTCCTTCAGTTTTTGAAAACTTGACTTTTTTCTCTCAATAGGTACATTGTAATATACCTTGAGTAATCATCTATGAAAGTAAGCACATATAAATTTCCGCCCTGTGATGGCATTCTAATGGGTCCCCAAAGGTCAGTGTGAATTAATTCTAGAGGTTTTGTAGTTTTCCTTTCACTTTTCTTAGGAAATTTTGGTTTCACACTTTCTGTCTTTATACAACATTCACATTTTCTGTGAATTTACATTGTCCAATTTTAATGCCTCTAGCCAAATTTTCCTTCTCTAGAGCACTGACTCTGGCTAAGCTGGCATGTCCCATTTTTTGATGCCAAACATGTAAACATCCAGAATCACAGGTTTCTTTGCCTGTATTTGCACGCATAGTTTCAAAATATTCCAAATGCAAAAGTCCATTTTTCAATTTTGCAGTACAACACTTCTCAGTGGTGGCCCCCAAATTATGGAATGATTTTTCTGACGAGGTGCGCCTGGCGCCAACACTTATCTTTTCAGCGCCAGGTCAAGACTTTCCTCTTCTCCCAGGCATTTTAGTATGTGTTTTTAAATTGCTTTTTAAAAAATGTGCTTTTAAATTTGTATATTTGTTTTTAATGTTTTTAATTGTTGTAAACCACCCAGAGAGCTTCGGCTAAAGGGCGGTATACAAGTGCAATAAATAAATAAATAAATAAATAAACACACTTCTCCTTGCTCTAAAACTTGGCAAATTTTGTCATGTGAAAGTTCACCTCCAAGCTCCATTATGTTAGTGGCACGTATGAAATTATATTTAAATGCTGGAACAAATAGGCAATTTTTCAGTTCAAGCTCTTTGGCACCTCTGGCATTTTGCAAAGGAGCTCCACCAAGCCTATTCCTTGTCTCCTGATGCTGTGATTACATTCTGTGAATGGGGGCTAAAGTTCTTAAACAAATCTGTATTATTTATTAAATGTGCGGTACAGCCAGTGTTGATTAAAAAATCTGGTTTTATAACCATCATTCTTTCCATCAGATACGTGGTACCTGGAATGCTTCACTTTAGTTTGGCTATTTGTTTTTCTTTCAGCTTGATTCTGTTTAAAATCAACTCTTTCTCCTGTCTCCCTTCTAGGACAATCTCTTTGAAGAAAATTAGGACATCTGCCTTTGAAGCACTTCTTCGTTTGTCTGTGTCTTGCTGTGGCTTTGGGGCCTGACTCATCTCTCTGTCCTGCCTTTGCTGCTGTTGTTGCTTTTTCTGCCCACAGTAACATTTGATTTTTCAGACAGAGCTTGTTCCTGTCTCTCTATAGTCCTGATCTTTCAAATAACCCGTAATCTGATCCAAATTCTGATCTGCCTGTTGAAATATGCAAGCCGTTATATAATGACATTCATTTAGAGAGGTCAGGAGTATGACCTTTTGTAAATCTTCATACAACGATCTTCCGCATCTTTCTAATTCTCAGAGCAGACATGTAAATCACTCCAGATGTTGATAGATTCATGCTACATTGTTTCAGCGTGTACAGGAGGCAGTGGCTGCTTCATCCACTGCTGAGAGTTCAGGATCAGTTAGGACTTCATGCAGATTCTCCCCTTCCAAAAGTGCAGTCATTCGGAGACTCCAAATCACATAATTGTCCTTCTCCATCCTTGGGATGCTTGTCTTAAAGTATTGATTCTTCAACAGTGGTTTCCTATCTTTTGTTCTGCTTTTCTTTGTCTAACTTAGTCTCCTTTTGATCTCTTTTTGTAAATCACACACAGTACTTAGCCTTTTTAGCTTTCAGGCACAACTTGCAGGTCAATTTATGTTACTGGACCCATAACCCTTTGTAATGGACATATATACATGCAGAGATCCTCAACAGTGTGAACTGCATGTGTGCCAGTGTGTGTATTTACCTTAAGTCGCTGCCGTTTACCCCTGTATTTAGATGACTGAGACTTAAGACTTAGTAAAATAAGAAAAAGCTAGTTTATTTATAAAAAATACATAATAGATAGGAGAGGCATACCTAGTTCTAACTAAGTTGGAGGCACAGTGCCCGGACCTGGGTATTGGCCTCATGGTTCAGGAGAGAGAACAAAGACAAAGATGTCTCCTTTTTCTTTGGACAGTCAAAGAAGAAGATGAAGGAGGGGCAGGTCAGCTTCCTTGAGCATATCAGTTTACAGTGGAAGAAAGTTAGGTAGAGAAGAGCACAGGTAAAGGTAGGCAAGCCTAGCCAGCTGGAGGACCCTAATTCTTTTTCCTTCTGGAATACAAACAAAAGAACCCCAAAAGGAGTTGCTCTTGCCCCACTTCCAACACACAGCCTCATGTGATTCAAGTCTGCCGCAATACCAATAAGGTGTAGAGTTGAATTTTAGAATATAATTTTTCAGTACCTCTTACACTGACTTAGTATGAAATGAATTGGGTCTAAGGTAGGTTAATATGATCAACTTAAGGATATAATGATGTATGAATCACTCAGATGAAGTTAAGAAAAAAAATTTTTTTAAGCCCTCTGATTTATACCTTCTTCCAGGAATCTTCATAATGACTTGGTTTTTCTTCTGTAGATGTTAATGAATGCCGACGATACCCTGGTCGCCTATGTGCCCACAAATGTGAAAACACTGCTGGTTCTTATTACTGTAGCTGTACAATGGGTTTCAAACTTTCAGCCGATGGGAGGTCATGTGAAGGTAAGCTGTTCTGTTGTCATATTTAAAGTGCTGTTGTTTACAAGTCTACTTAGAAGTAAGTCCCATTGAGTTCCGTAGGACTTACTACTAGGTCAGTGTGCATAGGATTACAACTGCAGATGGGATCTGCTTGTTGGTGCCTGGTTTATTGTATTCTTTCAAACTGACAGGCAGATCTGTTTTGTGTTAGTCATTTGTCCGCTGTCCTTTACTTTTACCAGTCCAATGTTTTTTCTCCCCAAATATGATACTGTTAACATGGTTTCTTTTCAGAAAGGACAGCAGCTTTCCCTGTGCCCACCCATTCAGTCCCCTCTTCTCCTTCTGCTCCTCTCCAATCACATTGGATCCTTCTCCCCTAGTCCTAGGAGAAAGCAAGATATTGCCTGGTCGGTTTTACAGTTAGCAAAGCAAGGAGGCAGGCTGGTCAGTTTCATGTTAGGAAAGCCAAGATCATAGAATCATAGATTAGTAGAGTTGGAAGGGGCCTACAAGGCCATCGAGTCCAACCCCCTGCTCAGTGCAGGAATCCAAATCAAAGCATTCCCGACAGATGGCTGTCCAGCTGCCTCTTGAATGCCTCCAGTGTCGGAGAGCCCACTACCTCTCTAGGTAATTGGTTCCATTGATGCAGACTCATCTGTTTATGTTAGCAAAGAAAGACACAGGCTGCAAAACAAAGTGACAGTCTAGTCAGTTTCCCCTTAGCAAAGTTCAATGCTGGATTTTAAAAAGAAAAATCCAGTGTGGGGGAAAAGCCACAGAAACTCGCAGGATTCAGGATCAGTCTGCAAAGACAGCAAACGTGCAGACTATCAGGAAGTCCAGTGCCAAGTTCAATTCTGAAATTCTCGCTCATCCCTAATTGCAACCTTAAAGGGTCAGTGTGATTAAGTAGTTAGAGTATCAGACTAGGACTGATTCATGTCTCTACTCAGACATGAAGCTCACTGGATAACCTTAGGGCAATCACTAGATTTCAGCCTAACCTACCTCAAAGAACAGTTGTGAGATTAAAATGCTTGAGCCATTTTAGACGATCTTGGGCTGCAGTGGGATGAAATGAAATTAATTCAGCTGTCTGTGTGAGGGTTTGTTCAACAATTAATATAATTGCTAATAAGGTCAAAACTATTGTTTTGTATTCATGTATTTTTGTTGGTTTCAGACTTAAATGAATGTGAAAGTAATCCCTGTAGCCAGGAGTGTGCTAATGTATATGGTTCTTATCAGTGCTACTGTCGTCGGGGCTACCAGCTGAGTGACATAGATGGGATCACGTGTGAAGGTGAGTAGCAATAATTACATACACTATCCATATTAACATATAGCAGAACATTGATCCATCGCACCAAATGTGACTGGCAACAGCTCTCCAAGGGTGTTCAGGCAAAGGAGTCTTTCTCAGTTGTGCTACCTTGGATCTTTTAACTGATGATGCTGGAGACTGAGCCTGGAGACTTCCATATGGGAAGCATGTCCTCCACCACTGAGCTATGGCTCTTCCCATTCAATAATAATCCCATCATTGGCCCTTACTGCACATGCATTCTTCTCACTCGATGGCTGCAACTTCAGGTAGCAAACTGCTTATCTTAATAAAACATCACCAGGCAGAACTTCTACACCATACATTAGCACCTCAGACACAATGCTGGAATTCATCATGTGTACAGTTCTCAAGGGCAGCATTACCGGCATGTGTAAACCAATCCTTTCTGTTGGTCCAAACTTCAGCTGGTTTTAGTGTGTGAAAGTATCAAAATTTTGCTACTTTTAAAATGAGCACAAAAAATTATTTGGGGCAAATTCTCATACTTGTAAATACCCAATTCTGATAGAAGAGTAAGGGCACATTCACACAATGGGTAGTGTTTGTATTCATACATTTTAAAATATGGTTCTTGCAGAGATGTAAAAGGCCCTTGAAAAAAGCAACTGTTAATTATGTATTATATATTTATTTAGCTTCCTTCAAAATTCCTACAGATGTTTTACCTTCCAAATTCATTGCAGATTTTGCTTTAGCTGAAATTTGGTGGCTGTTTAGAGGTGTGTAAACCCTTGAATAATAAATAATAATAAATTTTATTTGTTAGTTGCCTATCTGTCCGAATTAACGGACACTCTAGGCGACTTACAACAGCATAATAAAATACAATATACAATATAAAAACACAATCATCAATTAATCTAACATCAAAACATCAATTAATTAATATATCAAAAAGCTAATCCACCCCAAAATTCTTGTAGGCCTGCCTGAATAGCCAGGTCTTAAGAGCTCGGCGAAAACCAATCAGGGAGGAGGCATGTCGAAGATCATAAGGGAGAGAATTCCAGAGGGTGGGGGCCACAACCGAGAACGCCCTCTCCCTGGTCCGCACCAGCCTAGCTGTTTTGACCGGTGGGACCGAGAGGAGGTCCTGTGTGGCTGATCTTGTGAGGCGGCCTAATTGGTGATACTGGAGGCGGTCCTTCAGATAAACTGGGCCGAAACCGTATAGTTTCTGAGAGAAATTATCATTCCCCTAAATTTTCAGATGATTCACCTAAGCACATCCCTCCAAATTTGCCTTGACTTTGGTGGCAACCCTACTTGTTAGGAAAGTGCACATTGAGATAGAGGAATTATAATGAAGGATCCTTCTCTGATTCTTTAACACAGGCCTTTATGATTTACAAGTAGTGATACTTCAGGGCTTTCCCAGATCATTACAAAGCATATGTTGACACAGTGGACAATCATTCTTCTGTTGAATTACCTGTACAGTAGGGCCCCACTCATACGGCGGGCCGGACCCCCACTGTGAAGTGGCACTCATTGAATAGAATGGCGTGCGATGCCTGAAAACTGCCGTAAAAGCAGAACAAGTGCCGTATGAGTGGCGCTTTAGTCTAATTGCATCTAATTGAGACCACTGTATTAGCGAATCGCTGTAAAGCGGGGCCCTCCTGTATCTACTTCTTAAGGATATCGTTTCAGCTGCCTAGAGATAAACAGTGGCCTTGTGGTATAGCTTCCAGGTTGTATAATGAGTCCGACTACCAATTTTTCTGCAAAGTGGAATTGTGCAGTGGATTTCAAGTTCTTTCTAGCTGCACTAGGTGGAACACTCACTGTGAATTCGGGCATGAGAAGTTGTAGTCTCAAACCAATAGTGACAGATTTGCATAGCCTGAGGCTTCCCATAGCATTCTTGTGCTGAGGCTATATTTGCTATAGAAGTCTCAAATCACACATGTTGGAGCGTGCAGGGTTTTGAGAACATAAAAAGAGTCCTGCTAGATCATGCCAAAGGCCCATTTAGTCGAACATCACACTGGCCAACCAGATGCTAATGAGAAGCCTGCAAGCAGGACCTGAATATAAGAGCACTCTCCCCACTTGGTACTCAGCAGTTGGTACGTTGACACTGGAGGCAGAAATGAGCTATTATGACAGCTATTTATAGCCTCCCTGAATTTGTCTAATCCTATTTTAAAGCCATCCAAGTTGGTGGCCATCACTTACAGAGCTTGGAAAAGTTACTTTTTTGAACTACAGCTCCCATCAGCCCCAGCCAGCATGGCCACTGGACTGGGCTGATGGGAGTTGTAGTTCAAAAAAGTAACTTTTCCAAGCTCTGTACACTTCATGACTGGGAGTGAATTCCAGATTTTTGCTATGGGGGACATTTATTCCTTCAGAATCTGCTGAGGCCTGCTGAATATCTTGTATCTTTGGAGTGGGGATGGGGAGCAGGACATGACTATTTCTATGGAATTCTAAGATGCAATTTTATTCATCGCTTATATGCGTCAAACATACAGTGTGCTCAAGCCTGAAGTCATCCATTCTGTAGAAGTGCAAGAGTTATAACAAAGCAGTAAATGGCCTCCATTGTGCTTGCTAATCTGGGAATATATTTTTTCAGATATTGATGAATGTGCTTTACCCACTGGAGGGCATATCTGTGCCTATCGATGTATTAATGTTCCAGGGAGTTTTCAGTGTGCTTGTCCCTCTTCTGGTTACAAATTGGCCCCCAATGCACGGAACTGTCAAGGTATGTTTAAAACATAATGATGTGTAAATGTGTCATTCACAAGAATTAAAAGCCCATGTTCATGGTCTAGAGAAGGCAGAATTCTATTGCAGTGTTCTATACAGAGCTCCAGTAATGTTCTGTTACAAAGCAAAATGTGTATGAAAAATATGACTATAATAGTTTTGTTAAATTGCTACATGCGAGGCTAATTTTCCTTTCCAGTTCTCTCTTGGTTGGAGGAGTCCTATTTTTCTCTCCACCTTTTTAGTGTTTAATTTATTATTACAATTTCTAGCCCTCCATCGATTCACAATATAAAGCATGGGCAACAATAAAAAATATTAAACATGGCTTAATCACAAAGTGGGACATTGATTCCCCTGACCCTCTGAGGGCCAACTCCACCATGAGGTGGAATGAGGCAACTGTCTCTGGTAACATACGTTGTTTGCCATTAAAAATTGTCACTTTTTAAAATTTGTAATTATTTGGATTTTCTACCTCAGGCACCAAAATCTCTTGTGCCAATAGCACTTCCTCTTTCTCTCACATTTAGAACATGGAGTTTCCCTCTCCTTTTCATGGAAAAATAGCCTTTTGCTTCTCTTGTCCAGTAATCTCTTTATTTTGGTGGGAAGGTGAAAACAACAGGATGAAATTCAACAGGGATAAAGCCAACAGTGCAATGTGGCTGCAAAAAAGGGAAAATGCTATATTGGGCTGCATTAAGAGAAGTATAGTTTCCAAATTGCGTGAAATTTTAGTTTCCCTGTATTCAGCACTGGTTAGGCCTCATCTTGAATACTGCATCCAGTTCTGGTCTCCGCACTTCAAGAAGGATGCAGACAAACTGGAACAGGTTCAGAGGAGGGCAACAAGGACGCTCAGGGGACTGGAAACAAAGCCCTATGAGGAGAGACTGAAAGAACTGGGCATGTTTAGCCTGGAGAAGAGAAGACTGAGGGGAGACATGATAGCATTCTTCAAGTACGTGAAAGGTTGTCACATATAGGAGGGCCGGGATCTCTTCTCGATCGTCCCAGAGTGCAGGACACGGAATAATGGGCTCAAGTTGCAGGAAGCCAGATTTCAACTGAACATCAGGAAAAACTTCCTAACTGTTAGAGCCATACGACAATGGAACCAATTACCTAGAGAGGTAGCGGGCTGTCAACACTGGAAGCATTCAAGAGGCAGCTGGGCAGTCATCTGTCGGGAATGCTTTGATTTGGATTCCTGCATTGAGCAGGGGGTTGGAATTGATGGCCTTATAGGCCCCTACCAACTCTACTATTCTATGATTCTATAAGGTAATAGTCAGAGTTAACATGGTTTCAAATACATCTCATATTCTTAAAATCACACATGTTTCTAAATCATGGCCTGTGATACTAAACCAGCAAACCTGCATTTGGGAGATACATTAGTTGCCAGTTGGATAATCTTCCAGCACCTGAAACTGATGCCCAGAACTGAACACTTGGTAGTTCAGTAAAGGGGGTGATCCCTAATGGTTTTATTGAGTTTGACAAATCATTCTCAACCTTTTTTTGGAGAAAGGTAATCCCAAGGTTTGTTTTCAAAACACCTCTTCACAGGTCTCTTGAATTCAGGAACGTCATGCCATCTGCTTAAGAGTGTATCCAAACTGATGAGTTTTGTTCAGTGTTTGATTTTTAAATTTATTTTTTGTCACTGATAATAGCACAACAAACTTGGTGTTTCTTGTGATCTATCATGGAGGACTCCAGGTGTTAATACACACTTCTTATGTTTGTTGTGTTATTTATCACTGATTACTGATATTGTGAATGATCAGTGTGTATTATACAGCATAAGAGTGGCTGTATACTATAGCCAGCATGGATTTTTTGCATTCCGCTGTGTTAAATTGAAAATACCCCTGTGCCATTCTGATGCTTCCCATAAGCTCATTTCAAAACAATCCTTACTAAACATATAATCCTGAACTCAGAAACGCTTGCTTAACAAGCCTCTAAATTTTCGTGGCAATATACAAAACAGTCAGAGAAAATCGAGAGTTCAAAGTGTAAAGAGAGAGAGAAAGAGAGAGAAACCAGACACCTTTTGGACTTTTTCTGTCAGAGTTCTCATAATTTGTTGAAATTAATTAAAAATCAGCCATGTTCACAGAGTACCTGTAATCCTATTGTTGACCTAGCCCCATACTCTGACCTTCATCTTCTGCAGTTAAAAAAAATGCCTAACTGATTTTTCATTAATTTAAGAAATTTAACATTAAAGTCAATGATAAGCTGACAGGTGCTGAGAGGAGACTCCTATTTCCCTGACAGAGCTCCAGTGGCCAGAGTGGTCTAACAGTCAGCCACTCTGATTGAAGCTCTGTGAGGGGCTCCTGCTGGGAGGAAGGGCGGGATATAAATCAAATAATAAATAAACAGGGCGTCTCCTAGCACCTCGCAGCATCCTTCACTAACTACGCTTCCTAGGATTCTTTGGGGAAGCCATCACTGTCTAAAGTGAAATAAAGGTCTAGTGTGGATGTGGCCAGGGACAGCTTTGGTTTAAATTTGTGTGGGAGACTACATGTGCCTGCTGTAGAATAAAAAGGTGGGGGAAACGCTGAAAAACAATGATGCTGTTCACAATGTTTTCGTTTTGAAAAGGAAAGGGGCTTCCCCTCTGCCCAGTGCCCACCCACCCAATCTCCTCCGCTTCCTCCCTCTCCCCCTTCCTGCCCTCCTTCTCCTCTCCCTCCCTCTTTCTCTTTGCCCATCCCCAGGTCAGTTTCACCTATCCTAAGCATGATTGCACAGGAGTAAATCCCATTTAACTCAAAAAGCATGTAAATGATCAAACCTGCCCTCCCCTCCTTCTCCCCCTATCCCCTCCCTCTTGTCCCTCCCCTCTCCCATCCTTTGCCTCCCCCTCCCCAGCCCCTTCCAATCCCCTCCTTCCCCCTCTTCCTCTTTCCCCTCCCTGTCCTCCCCCCCATGATCAATTTCACCTAACCTAAGCATGATTGCACAGAGTAAATCCCATTGAACTCAATAAGCATGCAAATGACCAGACCTGCCTTTTTCCTCCTTCCCCTCTCCCTTCGCCTCTCTCTTCTTCCTCCTCCCCTGCCCACTACAGTCCTCCCTCTCTCCCTCTTCTCCTGCCCCCCATGGTCAGTTTTACATATGCTAAGCATGACTGCATGGGAGTAAATCCCACTGAACTCAATAAGCATGCAAATTTTCAAACCTGTCCTCCCCTCCCCCTCTTGCCTGCTCCCATGTCCCTCCTCCCCTCTGCCCTTCCCTTCCTCCTCCTTCCCTCCCCATCCCCTGTGGTCAGTTTCACCAATCTTAAGCATGATTATAGGGGAGTAAATCCCATTGAACTCAATAAGCATACAAATGATTGATCCATTTTCAACAAACTTGTATAGGATCTCATTTTTTACCTCCCAGTTTAACAACCAGAGAAATTCACTAATAGGCAAAAAAACCCTTGCTGTTTAAGAACGTGCTTATAGCCAACAGATATATCTATCAAACTTTAAAAAGCAGAGAAATTGAGCAGTACAACCTGGGAGACCAAGGTTCAAATCCCCACCTAGCCATGAAGCTCACAGGGTGACCTTGGGCCAGTCACTGTCTCTCATCCTCAGAGGAAGGCAATGGTAAAACACCTCTGAATACCGCTTATCATGAAAACCCTATTCATAGGGTCGCCATAAGTCAGAATCGACTTGAAGGCAGTACATTTACGTTTTTAGTGAATGCACCAGGGGAGCAGGAGACCTGTCCTCCTCTCTGAGATATTGGACTGCCCTACCAATTTGTAAAAATACAAAGACAATTTGAGTTGGTCTTTCACAGTCCAATCCACTTGCTGTGTAGCTTGGAAGAATTTGGTAACATGTGCCTCTGAGCATATGGTGAGTGGTGGCCACACCTGCAATCAGCCCAAAGAACAGAAACAAGACATGTGCTGTGATGATTTTGTTTTAGCAGGGAGGAAGCCATCTCCAGAGATGGAGAATTACATTTTGGTATGTTTGTTTATGTTCTTACTGTGCTTCTTTTCAGTGTTACTACTGTTACTACAGAGAATCTAATCTAGAAAATTATATTTGTCTCATTCATCCTAGAAATGTGTCACCTTTATTTTTATTAATTTCAAAGCCTTTTTATTGGTCACTGTCATATGATGGTGAAGACAACCTTTTGTGTTTCAAACTGGAGGTTATGTTCTATTTCTATTTTGGGTGCATTTACTGTTGAATCTGAAACTGCAGTTTGATGTAAAATCAGACTGATTACAATATGTTGCTACTTGCCTCTAGCTGTTGGGAAAAAAACAAACTTGGCCTGCCCAAGATGCATGTTTTTAGCCTGCTGTGCTTAAACCATTCCACTTAAGGAAAGGTGGGCATGGTCAGTTAAAAGCATGGAGCACACCTAGAAATTTTTTAGAATATATTTCACCTCCCACTGTTTTACCTTGTGCAAACTGTCCATTGGAAACTGTTCTGCAGAACAGTCAGTGCCATTATTCCACAATTGTTTTTGGAGCTTTTTTTTAGTGTTGCAAAGTGTTACTCCATTCACATATTCACAGAAACAGAAGCAAAAGAATGATTTACTACAGGAAACTTCACTAAAATTGCAAAGTAAATCAAACATATTTAAAGTGACTATCTGAATGATACCAACTGTTTTAATGCAGTTGCTTCTTCCCTGCTAAAACAAGTTCAGCACAGCACATGTCTTGTTTCTGTTATTTGGGCTGATTGCAGGTGTGGCCACCACTCACCATATGCTCAGAGGCACATGTTACCAAATTCTTCCAAGCTACACAGCAAGTGGATTGGACTGTGAAATACCAACTCAATTTGTCTTTGTATTTTTACAAATTGGTAGGGTAGTACAATATCTCAGAGAGGAGGACAGGTCTCCTGCTCCCCTGGTGCATTCACTATAGCTGCCCAATTTCCCTACTTTTTAAAGTTTGATAGAAATGTTTGTTGGCTATAGGTACATCCTTAAACTGTGAGGGTTTTTTGCCTATTAGTGAATTTTCCATACTGTTGCTGAATAGTCTCAGACAGTACTGACCCCACTGCTGGCTATTTTTTTCCCTCTGCATCAATCTGTATTTCAACTGTCAACTGGGGAGAGCCTTTCATGCATGTGATGCTGTGGACTCTAGTCCATGAAAATGTATACCCTAATAAATGAGTTACTCTTTATTGGCAAGCGGCCTTTTTTGTCGTTCATATTAAAGCCAGTGGTTCTAATTTCTATAGCAAAGGTAAAAGTCCTTTTCTACACAAGCAGATCACCAGCATTCATTGATAGCTTGTTTACAGACTATAACAGACAGTAGAAGAGCTCTTTATATAATGTCTACGGATCTCATCTATTTTAACAATTAAAGTGGAAATTGTGTTTTTACGTTTGCTGTAGAGTGCTGACATTGGCCCAGTTCTGTGAGGGATCACGTGACCGAATGCCGGGGAAAGATTCTAGCCTGTTGTTCTCTCTGATATGCTAGCTTTCTATATGAAGGATTGGGTTTTCTAGTATGGAAAGACATCCAATCAGGTCTGAGGTATTCCAGCTGACACACAGGTTTACTGTCTCAGGGTAAATGAAGCCATTGCCGAAGCTCTATACCCGCAATAAGCACACTTTGTCCTGTTTTTGCCGCTTTCCTTTTGACAGATATTGATGAGTGTGTTACAGAAACACATACGTGCTCATACAATGAGACCTGCTATAATATTCAGGGTGGTTTCCGCTGCCTTTCCTTGGAATGCCCAGAAAATTATCGGAAGTCTGGAGATACGTAAGTACATTTATTTATTCTTGGTAACCAAGCCACACAGTCAGCCTCCCGTTATGTACCTGTTGGCATGTGGTATCCCTGTCGCAGTAGTGAAACCAATAAGTTAACTATATGCTTCTTAAATTGGGACAAAATGGCAATCCTGGGCCATAGACTGGCATAAGCAACAATGGGTTCAAAGCTGACAGATGCCTGTTGTATCTGCCAAAAGATGGCCATAGGACCACAGGAGGCTGCCTTGTCAGTGCATCAAACCTGTTTGCTCATCTAGCTCAGTATTGTCTACACTGAGTGGCAGTGCCTTTTCTTATCCAGCATAAGATCTTGGGTGGTTGTTGCCTGCTTCCAACATTTAAGTCGAGCTCTGTTTGCTGAGGAAATGTTATAAATGGTGGGTGTTGAATAGAAAGCAAGGAAGAAATAAGAGCCATACACAAGCCCTGCATTCCTTGTCCTGCTGGCACAACTCTGGAATTGGATGTGTGCAAGGTACACCCAGATTTGTACAATGAACTTTTATCAATTGTACAATGCACGTTGTTGTAGTGAAGCCTGCAGCACCCTTGTCTGCATGGAAGAGGCAGCTCTACAATGAAACAAAGCAGAGTGCCTTAGTTTTTGAGGCATCATTAAGAATGACAGAGTAAAAGGTAGCTAACTAATGGGGTAAAGAGTATATTGGAAAGTTTTTCTGCACAAGCCTCTCTGTGGTTTAAATGCACCATAGTTCACAAGCATTCTGTTACAGTTCATCCGTTGAGCAAATGACTGCGAGAGGGAGCTCATCTTAGTGAAGCCAGAGCTCTCACAGCTAATAGCAAGGGAGGTATCAGACATTGCTACCTATAGCTGTGTTAGGGCTGGGGTTTGTTTTGTGCTTGGTTTTTGTTGTTGTTGTGGATATTATCTTGGAGGAAATGGACAAATCTGCCTCCTTTCCAGTTCTGGCTATCTGATAATAAACATAAACCCCCTTCCCTACATTGTTCATGGTTGGAGAAGGGTTAGGATGGACGGTGGAAAGCTACTACTAGTGGTACTCTTGCTGACAGTAGCCAGCACAAAGCCCTGATCCGTTGGATCCAAAGCCCCATGGATCTCCTGAGGGGCCTAATCTATGGGCCCATCACCTACACCAGCCTGGAGCTGGCATAGTGAAAATGATGCAAATGCACATACTTATATCTTCCACCCTAGCCAGCAGGGCTTTAGATGCAGTGGTTGGTGATTTCACCATTCTGCATGCCGCTTCCCCAGCCTGAATTTCACGGAAAGCCTTGTCCTTGCTCTGTATTAGCTTTATTTGCCCGTAGTGACTTAACCACGTGGCCCAGTCTGATTTATTATTTATTTATTTATTATTACATTTATATACAGCCCCATAGCCACTCTCTGGGTGGTTTACAGCAGCTGAAGCTCTCCGGGAGGTTTCTATTGCAGTTGCTGGGAAGAAGGCATTCAGTTAGAAATAAAAAAGGCATTCAGTCAGTAGCAGATCAGACGACAGACTAATTCCTAGTGCAAGGAAGGGAACCATACATAAATAAGATGTGTGTGTGTGAGGGAGAGAGGGGGATGAGAGAGAGAGTGAGGGGGTGAGAGAGAGTGAGGGTGAGGGGATGTGGGAAGAGGGTAAGGGGTGTGGGAGAGGGGGAGAGGGTGTGGGAGAGGGTGAGGGTGTGAGAGAGATTGGACACAAGGTGCAGCAGCACTAATATATTTGCTTCCTTTTGTACCACCTTAAACATTGCTGGGGTTGGGGTATGGAAAATCTGTGAAACTTGTCCCCTATTTCGGCTTTAAAGATACTTGTTAGTGCCTGTGGTTGCAGAGACACAAATGAGATAAGTTGCTGTAAGTTCATTTAAACTTGACATTGGCTTTTCAAATAGATGCATACAATCTTCTTTTCCTCAGAGAACTCCAAGAGGCTTAATACAGGAGGCTTCAAGTGGTTCCCTATACAGACACTGACATGGTTAACATGCACGAAGTGTCACTAGTGTTATATTTGCATTTTCTCTAAAGAACAAAAACAAAAGACATTATTGGTCAGCAGAGGAGTAGAGCAGATAGGAATGGGTTAACTCTTCCTGGAGGCAGAGTCAGCAGTATAAAAAAAGTTTAGTTGGTGGTTGGCTGGAAGGGGGAAGAAACCTTTTCCTGTTCTACAGTTTTTGACTCTGCCTTCAGCAAGCAACAGAGTCAGCCTATTCCTCCTGGGTCCCCATAAGGGATTCAGGAACAGTTATTTTCTCTGCTCTTCTCAGAGAGTTTATCGTCATCAACTGTAGTTGCAGTCTTCTGCCTCTCTTCTTTCACTTCCCGCCTTAAGTGAATAGGCAGATTTGAGGGAGGAAGAGAGGGATTGTTTTTCTGAAGAGGTGCAGGATCTGTCTCACATCTCCCCCTGCCATCCCTTATCGGAATGCTCTTCCTCGGTCCTAAGGAGAGGGAAGCTTTCAGAAGCATTACCGCTTTAAAGCCTGGAAGGAGCAGGGATGGGTCCCTCGCTATCCAAGGTTTGCTGTCAATTCAGAACCCCCCTGGGGTAATGGGTCTCCGCAACGGGCAGTTGGCCTCCTTGACACATTGTTTTCTAAGCTCCTAAGCTAAGCTTTTCTTATCGGGTGCGGGAGGATGCAGCTCCAGCCCCAACTTTTTCTCCCTTCAGCTGGAATTTTAACTATGCCTGGGGGAAGAGACAACCCGTCTTGCTCCTCGGCAGAGGAAGACGGGTCCTTGAGTGTGTGTGTGTGGGAAAATCTACTTCTCAATTAAGCAATCCCTTAGTCACCCTTACTTCAGTGGCAGGCACCATGCTAGACTCCCCGCCTGAAATAGTTTCATTTTCTCAGCTCCCTTCTACTCAGCCAGGGGGAGGGGAAGATGCACACGTGGCTCCTGCAGGAAAAAAGTGCGCCAAATCTCACCATCTAGATAAGCCCTCTACCTCTTCAGCCATGCTGGTCTGGCTTAACAAGGCCATGATGAGGGAGGTGGGGGTTTCCTTAGCCAGCGTTGGGCCCATGCGCATAGGAAGAAAGGCTCCAAGCACTCCGGGGCCTGCTGCCATGATTACTTCTCCTCATTTTCCTTCTCCTTGGATGCCAGCCCAGTTAGAGGAAGGGGGAAGAGCAAAAGAAGGGACTCACTTTCGAAGCCTAAACCCCACAAAGATAAACACAAAAGATGCTCCAGTTCCAGGGTCAACACTGACTGCCTTTCCCTTAGCTCAGACTCCTGGGGGGAGGGCGCCCCACATCGTCCGCTGCATCAGACTCAGAGAAGGAAGAGGGGGAACTCTCAGGGGAGGACTCCCCCATTCCATCCCTGGTGCGCAAGAGACTATATTCTCCTGACTCCTATCCCATTTTGATTTCTAAGGCAATGGCCTGCCTTCAGCTAGACCCTCCTAAGGAAACTCGTCAGGAGGGGGAACTGGAGGAAGGGGAACAGGGAGTTTCAGACGTCTTCCCCAGATCAGGGGATCAGACGGTGGCCATTTCCTTCCCAAAGTTCTTCAAGGACGTTGTTAAGGAAGAATGGGATCGTCCAGCCAAATCCAAAGCTCCTCGTGCCATGTCCAAAAAAGCTATATGGCCTTCCTGACATGACCATGGGAACCTTTTGAGTCCTGGCCATTGATGAGCCTGTATCTGCCCTCAGGGCCAAGACAGCCATCCCCAAGGAAGGAGCGAATACTCTATCAGACCAAAGTGACAGGTGCAGTGATTTTATCTTAAAAAGTACAAATGAAGTATCCACATTGGCCATGAAAGCTTTGGCAGCCAACTCCTTTGGGCAGTCAAGTGGGCCAAAGCGCTACTGACAGAAGTACCCCCAGATGACAGGCACATCAGGGAGGCCCTGCACAAATTGGTTAAGACAGCTGAATTCCTAGCAGACTCCTCCTTGGACAGCCTGTAATACTCAGCACGAGTACTTGAATATGGTACTACTACTACTGGTGTGGTGGTCAGACGCAACATCTGGCTGAAACAGTGGGAGGTGGACCATCACTCCAAAGCCAGTCTTTTGGCTCTGCCCTACTCAAGTGGTCAACTCTTCTGCAAGTCTCTAGAGCAGCACCTGGTGGGGACCAAGGATAAAAAGAAAGCTCTTCCACTCCCAGGAAGGATGACAAATCCCATAAGAAGACTTCACATTCCTTTTGTCCCAAGGGCTATCTAATTACATACAGGACTACCTGTCACTTCCAGGGGTTCTGGAACTCTTCCTGGAATTCCTCCTGCTAGCGCACCTGTTTCACACCCTCCTCCAGTGGCAAGGAAGGGAACAAACATTGTCAAACCCTCAAGCCCAATATCAAGCAAAGCCACACATGACGCCAGGATGGCCCACATGGAGGGCAGGCTTCAATTTTTTGTGCATGCCTGGGCGGCCTCCATCTCAGATAAGTGGATACTGAGCACCATCTAGTCTGACTACTCCCTAGAGTTTGCCACCATCTTGCAGGACAGATGGAGGACAGCCAGAGATGCTGCAGAGAATCCTGGATGCCATTTCTCACCTCCTCAAAATAGGCACCATAGAACCTGTGCCAGAGCATCAGTGGTCCTCAGGAATCTCCTCTGTGTTCTTTACAGTCCCCAAACGCAATTGCAATTACTGCGCCATCTTGGATTTAAAGTTCTTGAACCACTTCCTGCGGACAAAGAAGTTCAAGATGGAGATGCTCAGGTCTATTGTGGAAGCCGTTCAACTTGGGGGCTTCCTGGGATCTGTAGATCTCACAGAGGCATACCTGCATGTTCCCATTCCCCAATAGCACAGACGCTTCCTCCTCTTGGCGCACAGTCACCACCAGTACCAATACAGGGCCATGCCCTTCGGCCTCGCCTCGGCCCCATGGGTGTTCACCAAAATAATGGTAGCAGTAGTGGCACACCTTCACACTTAGGGAGTCCACATATATCCTTACCTGGATGATCATCTGATGAGGGCCTCTTCAGTGACAGTGGCTCAACGGCATCTCAAGACGATCATCCAGTGTCTGGAGAACCATGGCTTCATCATCAACAGGGACAAGAGCCATCTGGAACCCACCCAGCACCTTCAACATCTGGGAGTGGTCATCGACACAGCTCAAAGCAAGCTCTTTCTGTCCACCGAATGCACAGACAAGCTCCTGTGCTGGCTGCACATGTGCCTACAAGGCAGTCAGGCTCCTCTGATGGAACTGGCTAAGCTGCAGGGCTCCATGATAATGGCCATAGACTCGGTGCTGTGGGCGCGCTCTCACTCAAGAACCCTGCAGTGGCTGCTGCTTCCGTATCGGGACCAGATCACCTCATGCCAGGACTGGCTCATCATCTTCCCAAGGCATGTGCGGGAGTCCCTCCAGTGGTGGGGACATTTACCTCATCTGGAGAAAGATCTTTCTTTCAGAGCCCCAACAGTCTCAATAGTCACCACAGACGCTGGGGAGCAACCGGTTGCTCCAACATCACACAGGGGAAGTGGTCAGTGCTGGAGCGGTGCCAGTCAATCAATTGGTTGGAGCTTAGAGCAATCCGAGTAGCACTCTAGGAGTTTCTACCTGTTTTTTTTTTTTTATATAGTTTTTATTCAAATTTTTCCAAAAAACAAACAAAACAAAGTAAGAAAAAACATAACAATACTACAACAAAAAATAAAAATAAAATGGTTGACTTCCGATTTGTCACAGATCAGCTATAAGTATGTAATATACATCAAACCTGTCCCTTAATATGTACATACAGAATCCCTTTTCTCCATAAGCTGTCTTAATTAATCATCAAATCCCAGTATCATCATTTTATTTTGATCTTTCGACAAAAAGTCTAAGAGAGGCTTCCAATCCTTAAGGAATGTATCTGTCGATTTTTCTCTAAGTAAACACGTCAATTTATCCATTTCTACTAAGTCCATTAATTTCAGTAGCCATTCTTCCATTGTTGGTATTGATTCCATTTTCCACTTTTGTGCATATAATAATCTTGCTGCCGTAATCATATATAATAATATTCTTCCATATTTCTTTTCTATTTGTTTATCCATAAAACCCAGTAAAAAAAATTCTGGTTTTGACTGAATATTTATCTTTAAAAATTTTTGCATCTTCCTACCTATCTGTGCCCAGAATAATTTCGCCTTTTTACATGACCACCACATATGATAAAAAGATCCTTCTTGTTGTTTACATTTCCAACAAACATTAGAGACATTACTATACATTTTTGACAGCTTTTCTGGAGTCATGTACCAACGGTACATCATTTTATAAAAATTTTCTTTAAGATTATAACATAATGTAAATTTCAAGCCTTTTTTCCACATATTTTCCCATTGATCCATTTGTATGTTATGACCAAAATTTTTTGCCCACTTTACCATGCACTCTTTTACTTGTTCTTCCTCCATATCCATTTTCAATAAAAGTTTATACATTTTTGCAATTATGTTTTCATCATTTGTATACAAACCTATTTCAAAATCAGATTTACTTATTTCAAACCCATACATTTTCTTGTCCATTTTATATCTTTCTAACAATTGTAAATAGGCAAACCAATGAAAACTATATCCTTCCTTTATCAATTGTTCTCTCTCTTTCATTGTGTATTCTCCATGTACATTTTCTAATAGTTCTTGATAAGTTAACCATTTCTCTTTTCCAGACATTTCTCTTCTATAAAACGCTTCTTGACTTGAGACACATAATGGTATTTTCGAATAAAACCTTGGTTTGTATCTATTCCATATTTTCAACAGAGAACGTCTTATAAAATGATTGTTAAAGTCCTCGTTTACTTTTACTTTGTCATACCATAGATATCCATGCCATCCCCACTTCAGATTGTGGCCCTCCAAATCCAATAGTCTTTTATTCCTCAATAAGATCCATTCCTTTATCCAGACTAAACAGCAGGCAGCAAAATAAAGTCTCAAATTTGGTAATCCCAGTCCTCCTCTTTCTTTAGCGTCTTGAAGTAATTTAAATTTAACTCTTGGTTTTTTTCCTTGCCATACAAATTTAGAAATATCTTTTTGCCATTGTTTAAAAGGTAAATCAGAGGATATTACAGGTATTGTTTGAAACAAAAACATCATTCTCGGTAATACATTCATTTTTATCACAGATATTCTACCCATTAATGACAGTTGTAGTTTATCCCATCTTAGCAAGTCTTTCTTAATCTCTGTCCATAATTTTTTGTAATTATTATGAAACAGCTTTGAGTTTTTATTTGTCATGATGATGCCTAAATATTTCAACTTTTTTTCTATTGTAAAATCTGTCTTGTCCATTAACTCTTTCTGTTCCCTTAAAGTTAAATTTTTCACCAACATCTTTGTTTTTTGATTGTTGATCTTAAATCCTGCTAACGGTCCAAATTCTTTTAATTTGTCCATCAATATATGAATTCCTTCCAAAGGGTTTTCTAGTACAATTATCAAATCATCAGCAAATGCTCTCAATTTATATTCTTCTTTTTTTATTTTTAATCCCGAAATCCTTTTATCTTGCCTTATATCTCTAAGCAGCACTTCTAAAACCAGAATAAATAAAAGGGGAGATAATGGACATCCCTGTCTTGTACCCTTTTGTATTTCACATGAATCCGTTAAGTCTCCATTAACAATTATCTGGGCCTTCTGTGATGTATAAATCGATCTGATCCATTTTATAAAGTTGTCTCCAAAATCCATTTGCTCCAAAACCTGGAACATAAATTTCCAATTCAAATTATCAAATGCTTTTTCAGCATCTAAAAAAATCAAAGCTGCTTGTTTATCATTTCGTTGTTCTAAATATTCCAACACATTCAAAACATTCCTGACGTTGTCACGTAATTGTCTTTTAGGTAAAAACCCTGATTGATCTTCCTGAATAAATTGTTGCAATATTATTTTCAATCTTTCAGCCAAAATCATTGTAAAAATTTTATAGTCATTATTCAGTAGAGATATTGGCCGATAATTTTTTGTTTTAGTTAAATCTTGGTCCTCTTTAGGTATTAATGTTATATTAGCATTTTTCCAACTATCCGGTATCTTTCCCTCTTGCAAAATAGAATTCATTGTAGACTGTAAGGGTAGCAAGAGTTCTTCCTCCAAACATTTATAATACATTGCAGATAGCCCATCTGGTCCTGGCGCCTTTCCTAATTTAATTTTATTTATAGCTTCAGATATCTCTCTTGACGTAATAGGGTCATTAATAACTTGTCTCTGAAAATCTGTAATTTTCGGCAAATTCTGTTTAGATAAATACTCTTCTATTTTTTCAGATGGAATTTCTTGACACTTATACAATGTTGAGTAATATTGATGAAAAATCTTTTTGATTTTTACATTATCTGTCAGCGTCTCATCTCCTTCTTGTATCTTTAAAATAATATTTTTTTGACGTTCTTTTCTTAATTTATATGCTAACCATTTCCCAGGTTTATTTGCAAATTCAAAAGTCCTTTGTTTAGCAAAATTTAATTTCCTTTCAATTTCTCTAACTGTCAACATTGATACTTGCTTCTGTAACATTTTAATTTGATTTACAATAGAAACTTTAGCTGGATTCTTTTTCAATTCTTCCTCTTTTTGTTTTATTTCTTCCAAAATTAATTGCATTTTCTGTTGTTTCTTTTTTTTTAATTCAGAATTACATTTAATAAAGTATCCCCTCATAAATGCCTTACTAGTATCCCAAACAATATTTTCACTTGTTCCTTTATATAAATTATATTCAAAGAACTCCTTTAATTTCTTCTTACATTCTTGTACTACTTTATCATTCTGTAATAAAGATTCATTTAGTCTCCATCTAAATCCAAGATTTTTTTTTTTTAAAGTTAATATCACAGGATTGTGGTCCGAAAAAGTTTTTGGTAATATATCCATTTTAAAAATATCCTTCGCTAAAATTTTTGACATCCAAATCATATCAATCCTCGAAAATGTTTTATGTCTTTCTGAAAAATAAGTAAATTCCTTTGCATTATCATTTATATATCTCCAGGTATCCACCAATTCTAAATGTTCCATGAGTTCAAAACAAATCTTCGGTAATTTACCTTGTGTCTCTTTGATATTTTTTTCAGAAAGCCTATCAATTTTTGGTGAGATTACCCCATTCCAGTCACCCATGACACACCAATGCTCATATGAAAACTCTGACAATTTTTCCATAAGTCCTGTATAAAACCTTGTTTTATCTTCATTGGGGGCATAAATACCCACTATCAAAATGTTTGTACCTTGTAAAGTAATTTCAACCCCCACAAATCTACCACTATCATCCAATAATACCAATTTAGGAAGCAATTGTGGGTTAATATAGAGAACAACTCCATTTTTTTTTTTTGGTCCAGCTGAAATAAATTCTTCACCCAAATTTTTACAAATCAAATATTTGGAATCTTTCTTCTGAATATGAGTTTCTTGTAGACAAATTATATCCAATTTTAATTTTTTCAAATAATGAAACACTTTCTTTCTCTTCTGCGCCGTGTTGGCTCCATTTATATTCCAAGTTAGGTATTTGTAATCCATCATTAAGCGTGTATTTTAAAATTTGCCTGATGCTCCTTTTGATCCATCATCTTCCTTCCCCTCCTCTGCATATCCTTGTTGACTTTGTTTCCCAGGAACTATATCCATATCTTTGAGTTTATCTTCTTCCATATCTTTTGAAGCTTTTCTCAAGAAGTCCCTTGCTTTTTGAACAGTATTCAGTCTGTATTTCTGTTGTCTGAATGTAAAAATCACTCCTTCTGGAACGTCCCACCTAAATTGAATTTTGCATTGCTTAAGTTTTTCTGTAAGGAAAGCATATTCTTTTCTCTTACGTAAAAGTCTAATAGGAATTTCCTTCATCACCAGTATTTCCTTACCATCAATTTTAAAGGTATATTTAAAGTGTTGCTGTAAAACCATATCTCTGGTCGTCTTCTTTACGAAATGAACAAGCACATCTCTTGGAATTTTTTTCATTGTTGCATATCTGGAGTTAATTCTATAAACTTTATCTATTTCAAATTCCATCCTATCTTCATTCAAGTCCAGAAATTTTACTAAAGCATTAACAATTTTATCTCTAATGTCTTCACCTGTTTCCTCAGGGATTGCACGGAATCTCAAACAATGCTCTTTATTTCTCATTTCAGTCACAGCTAAATAGTCCAAATTTTTTTCTAGTTCCAGATTTAGTATATCTGTTCTATTCTCCAAGGTTTGTACCTTTTCTTTAGTATTTTTTGCATCTTCCTTTATTTGCCCAATTGTCCCTTTAATCTCATCCACTTGTGTTTTAATATAGTCTTTTATATCTGTCAATTCAGTTTTCATTTCCTGTTTCATTTCCTGTTTTATAGCATTAATCCCTTCCATTATTTTTTGAAACATTTCTGGGGGTATATCCTCTTCCTGTGTATCAATAGAACCTCTTCGCCCCTGGGCCTTGGTTGTTTTTTTAGTTGTCATTTTCAAAAAGAGGCCTTTAATTTCTAATATTAATCACTGTTTCAGAACCTAAGGGCAGTCTATTTCTTTTCTTTTTTTCCCTCCACCAAAAAGAAGAGTTAATATTCCAGGCCTATTATTGAAATCCAGCCAGCACAACACAGTCCTTATCTGCTTCCAAGAATGCAAAACAATTCTGGTTGCCAAGACTAAACAATTAGTAGCATATACGAGCAGCGGATTCATCCAACAAGAAATAGTCCAAAGAGAAAAATAGTCCAAAATATAATAATTACCTCTCATCCGTTTTTAAACTTTAAAAGTCCAAATTCAAGCCAGCTTTTTGTCGTAAAAAAAGTATATAAGTTGTTTATATTTTCTTTCTTCCTTAATTATATTTAAAAGAGAAAAAGTATGACTCACCCAGGTTTCTCAATTGCTGATTCATAAACAAATCCCTTTTATTGCAGTAATTTAAGCCGAATGATAAGGTTTAGGCAGAAGTGGGCTCGCTGGTTAAGAACGTTTTTTTTTAAGAGAAGAAAAAACGCTTCGCTTTATTCCAGTTCAGCTTGCGTGGAATTCCTGACTCCGTCTTCAGCCGATCGGCTTGCCTTCTTATCTCAGGAATTTCCTGATCAATTCCAGCCGCCGACAGCTCAACGAAGTCTTGTGGAAGATCTGATCGGTTCTCCTATACCTTGGAGAACATTTAAGCCAGTCCAAGATTCCTCTTGGCTGGCTTTTAACCTGAAAAAAGCTTCCTCTGAGGCAGAACTCCCTCAGAGACAACCACCAGCCAGCACCACTTCCCGGAAGTCAGGAGTTTCTACCTCTTATTTATCAGACTCATGTGCTAGTATGCACCGACAATGTTGTAGCCAAATCACATGTCTGCAAACAAGGGGGCACGAAATCAGACACTCTTTAGGAGGAGCCCAACCTGCTGTTCCAGTGGGTGGAAAAACACTTGGCTTCCATTTTGGTCATACACGTGCAGGGGATCCTGAACACACAAGCTGATTGGCTGAGCCGGGAACAAGTCCACCAGGGAGAATGGACCCTTCACTGGGATGTGTTCCTAGAGATCGCTCGGAAGTGAGGACTCCCATGCATGGACCTGTTCACCTTATCGGTGAGTGCCCAACTGGACCAGTTCATGGCACAAGGCTGGGATCCACATGCCCAGGACATAGACGCCCTGTCAGCCCCCTGGCCTTGGGGACTCTTCTATGCCTTCTTGCTGCTATCTCTACTGTCCAGGCCGCTCCACAGAATCCAAGTTCTCCAGGACCAGGTGATAGTGGTGGCTCCACGCTAGCCGTGGTACCTTCCCTCCAGGCCGGATCTCCTCTCATAAGGACTCATCCTTCACCCAGACCCAGAGTGGCTCCAGCTTCACGCCTGGAGGCTGAGTCGCAGTGGGTAAGCAAACAGGGGCTGTCTGAGAGGGTTGTTTACACCGTTCTGGCATCTCTCATACAATCCACCCAGAAAATTTATGACCTCACATGGAAGGCGTTCAACAGGTGGTGTAGACACAAACAGTTACCTGTCACAGAATGCCACATCCAAACCATTCTCAACTGCTCTGGACCAGGGTCTGGCCCCCAACACACTCAAGAGACCAGCAGCGGCCCTAGGCAGTGTGTTTCCAATGGTGGGGTGCATTCCATTTCCTCTCATCCTTGAGTCAAATGCTTTCTCCGAGGGGCAACCCTGCTGTCCCTCCAGTGCAACACCAGTTTCCCTCCTGGAAATCTCTCATTAGTTCTGAGAGCTCTCTCACAATATCCAGTCAAATCAGCATCTTCCATACCAATTAAGGACCTCACCCTCAAGACAGCCTTTCTTGTGGCAATCACTTCAGCTGGGAGGGTGAGGGAACCGGGGGCCCTCTCTATCCAGGAGGAGCTATGCATTTTTCACACAGACAAGGTGGTTCTTCGCCGTGATCCCAGGTTTCTTCCCAAGGTTGATTCCCCATTCCACAGGGGACAGGACCTCTCTCTACCCAACTTCTGCCCCAACCCAGTCCATCGCAGGGAGAAGTGGCACAAACTGAATGTCAGCCAGCACTTTGGATCTACCTGGACTGTACAGAACTGTTCAGGAGGTCTGAAGCCCTGTACGTGTCCTTTAAACAGGGGGTGCAGGAATTAAAGGTGTCCAGATCCACCATCAGCTGCTGGGTGAGGGATTGCATAGTTAGGGCCTATCAGGCAAAAGGGGTAACTGAACACTAAGTTCAAGGGGCTGCCATAATGGCAGTGCTCCACAAGGATGCCCCACTGGAGGAAATCTGCAAAGCCGCCACCTGGACTCACCCATCCACCTTCATCAAACACTACAAGGTGGATAAGTTCACTTCTGCCAAAGTCAGGTGGTGGCCTAGGTTTGCTCCCACCCAGGGATGTAGGGGGGGGTCATTGCTCAGGTACATCCCATTCCTGCCTGCTCCACTCCTCCGCTGACCGAGAACAGAAAGTTGGACTTACTGTGAAGTGTCCTTCTGGTCAGCGGAGAGTGGAGCAGACAGCCCCATCCTGCAGCAAAATCTAGGCTGTGGGATGGGGAGGACAGCTGTCTGGAAACCCTCTGGCGACTGTCGGTCGCTCACTCTCTGGATAGAATAGTAAGGCCTCCTTACATCCCTTCCTGGCACTGTGTGCTGATTTGTTAACATTTCTTCTTATTCTATCCTCTGTTCAAGTTTCAAGTTCATGTAGGAGGAGTGACCGGCTGCTCAGTACTTGGTTTTTTACAGCTGTGTCACAAACTGGAGAATGGGAGAAGGTTTCCTCCCCCTTCCAGCTGGCCACCAACTAAAATTTTTTTATAGTGCTGACTCTGCCTCCAGGAGGAGTTAACCCATTCCTGTCTGCTCCACTCTCCTCTGACCAGAAGGACACTACACGTAAGTCCAACTTTTCGTTTTTGCTTGATTTTTGTTCTTTATAAATAACTCAATATTTAACTTTTTTTTAAAAGCAACATTTATGTGGCTCGGAATTGAGCCAACCATAATCATTCGTGAAAAAGGTTTTTTTTTTTTTAAAGTCCAACCTAAAACAGTAAAGTAAATATTCAGAAATTAAACTAGTTTTTTGCAATAGTATTTGTCAGATTTATATGGTTAATATAATTACATAGTGCTGAAGAAGTAGCAAAGAGCTCTTTAGAACTTTGATGATATAGGAAATATTACCCTGCCTTACTTGCTCGGTATTTATTTCCCCCTGTGCTCCTCTTCTGGTTTCTTGGATTACATCCACAGTGACACCTACAGATAAGCAAACAGAATAACACCATGCTAAGCAGATCCATAGGAGAATATTGTGGACTTGGGCGTGCCTCAGTGGTTTTCGTTTGCTGGGCCCCCAGTATTAAGTTAAATGTTGCTACTGTATATTTACCTCTACCCATATTACCCATATTAGTAGGAGCAGCTTACAACTTGGATATATTGGTATTTCAGTGCTCAGTGCTTATAGCCATTGTGGTGGATGACCCATGTCTGAACTTTGGTCTTCGAAACCAGCAGTATCTGCAAGCTACTCTTTGTGGCTACAAGATGGGATCATTAGCACACATTTAAATAAAGCCACAATGAAGCATGTGGTGAACATTTGGGGTACCAAACAATAAGATAAAGAGAGTGATGATTTTTAAACTGTCCTAACTTCCCAGCCACAGGCAAATCTGCTTCCAACAATATATTGCAGAATCAGCGGAACAGTCTTTTCCAATTCCCCCTTCCCCCATTTTCTCTTTCCACCATTCTAAATCACAGGAAAAGGTTACATGGTGTATTTCTTTGTATCTTCATGCATGTTCAGAAATATGGTGCAGGGGAATCCCAGAAGCATCAACGTTGCCCAGAAACCACAGTTCCATCACAGACAGTTGGGTGAATGCGCAAAGGGAGGGAGAAGCAAGCACAGGTGGACAGGAACATAGCAGTCAAAGTAGTGATGGTATGGCACAAGTACCATAAACTAGACATCTTAAGATGTGTTTTTTTTTAAATTCCATCATGGTGTCAGAAATGTTGTCAGGGAAGGTTTAATTTCCCAAAAGATTGCCCAGGCTTAGGTCTTCCTTGGCACTGCACCATCTGTCCTACTAGAAAGCCCTCTCTTTAATTCTGTGGCCTAATGTTTTTTTTTTTTTGACGTTGGAAACTTGATTTGGGGCCATACCACTTGAGACTGCATGACTGCATGTTCCTCTGTGCAGGAAAAGAAAAGAAATCCCTTCACATAGAAAACTAGCATGTGAGAGGGAATAGTAAGTGTTTAACATGTTGGGGGGTTTTTTATGGCGCATTCAAGCATGTAAACCCTACCTGGAGTCTGAAGTGGTACAGCCCAGACACAGTTTGTTCCCCTCAAAAGTGTTGGGTCAGTCAGCAGTTGTTCTGTGGTGTGGAAAAGCACTATGTTCTTCTGGGGATTTCCCTATGTAATATATTACTTCGTATCCATTTTGTGAAAGAGGGAGCATGGCTGCAGATGGAATGGAGAGCTAAGTGGGCTTGGTTTAGTGTGGAAAGGGGAGCTACAAGGGCAACAGTACTGACAAGAGTGATGTTTCTGCTTTACACAACTGGCTGTGGTCCATGCTCTGCAGCGCAGCTTATAAAAAGATAGGGAGAAGACTACCTTATTCTGTGCACCTATGACCTCTTCTAGCCTGTTGTAAAAGGAGAAAAATGTGTAGGTTTTTAATTTTTTTCACTCTCTGAATACATATCAAATACAGCAAGACTTATTGAATGCTAACAAAACATCAGTGCATGCCTCGTTGGTCATTGGGTAAAGACTTAATGTTGAGCCATTCATATATTTTTATAATTAAAAATTATATCTTCCATCTAAAATGTAAAAACCTCTTATGTGAGATTCTAAAGTACAAGAGAGGTTGTTATCACAATAATGTACTTGGAATTGAGTTTGCCCACCATTCTTCACCACCTTGCTGAGCAAAAGCCATGTCTCTGCTGTTTGTTATCGCGTCCCTACCCAAGCAACTAGGCTCCTGTGGTCAATTGCTAAGAGTGCCTTTGGATGTTGTGGAGATGCTTGTGAGAAGATGTGTGACTTCCTCTTCCCATGTTTCCGCTCATTTTTCCTCGCCTGTCGCATGCTGACAAAACATCCAGCTATTTTGATAAGAGGATATTTGAGATGGTATTCAAGGAGCTTGAGTGCATGGTTTTGTCAGAAAAGGCAGTGTTCATTCAAAGCCAGAGTGTTGAAGTGCTTCATGCTTTAAATAGATAGTTTAGATAAAGAGTGTGCCTGTGCAATCCATATTCTTGACCAAATTATGTAAACTGAAGTAATTGTGCTTGTCAAGGGACAAGAATACTGAAGCCCCAAACCCAACTACTCAGCTACCCCTTCTGGCTTCAGAGATTTCATCAGGTACTGCCCATGCACCTTTCAAGTACATCTTCATAGTTCTAAGGGCTAGAGACTTCCTATGAAAATAAAACAGTTGAGGTTCCCAGGAAACTGAATTCCATTATCTGCTATGGCACTTTGTGGTTTTTCTTCACAATTCCTGCATAATTGCAGCATTTAGGTAGCCTTTGTCATATGTAGGTGACTGTGGGCCTTTCCCAATGTCGTGGTAAGTATGCTTTCTAGCTTGGAATATGTTGTTTGCTAATGTAACATAAAGCAGAAGAGAGCCAACTTTAAATGTAATATATGCTGTACTCAGTGCGAGCTTTGTATTCAAACTACAGATGTGCAGAATGCAAGAACTTGTGAACATAAACTGTGAAAATGACAGTATTGGGCAATTGTCAGTGTCTACAGAAGGGTGAGTGGGAGGCAAGACAAAGCAGCAGGGATCAGAGCAGCAGTGGGGTGCTTAAGCAGAAATACAGTGTGAACAAAAGAGAGAGAAGCCACCCACGTGGTCCAGTGCCATACCACACTGGTAGAGAGGAGCATGTAGGTTGGGTAAATAATATGATTTTCTTCCACCGCAGTATTGGTGTTCCTGGAAAGCAGCTCTCCAAGATCTCAAGCAGAGTTCTGTTGTGTAGGGCCAGCTCAAGTTATTTTGGTGGCCAAAGTAAAAATTAATCTCTCCCCCCATATAAACTCTGTCTCTCTCTCTGGAGAGAACTGTGTTTCCTTCTTGAGGACTTCCTTGATTGAAGGCCCTTTTGCTTTTTCCATACACCTGAATAAAATAACAAGAAGGGACATTCATTGTGCAGGTGAATGGAGTCAAAGAAAAGAAGCTTACAGTCAAGGAAACTGGAACAACAATTGTCCCCCATCTTACTTCAGAATGTGTTGTACCACGTATCTGGGATGGAGGGGTTCTATATTCCATAAAGCCTTTCAAAATTAGCCTGGGGCTACTGGAATTCTGCAGGCTGTGGGACACTGTCTGGACTGCTTATTAGGCTATGCCAGCTCTGTTGCGACTTAAAGTTGAGAAACGAACTAGGGTTTGATCCTTGGACTTCCTTCATGCAAAGCATGGACTCTGCCACCAAACTATGGCCCTGCCTTAGTTGTGTGCCTTATTTATGTTACGTCAAGATACCCTTGGCGTCTCCACTTCCCTTTCCTCTCCTCCTTGTAGAATGGTTGCTAATCCTCCTCCCTTGTCTTTTCACTTTTCTTGCAGTCGTTGCGAGCGCTTGCCTTGTCATGAAAATAAGGAATGCCAGAGCCTACCCTTGAGAATAAGTTCTTATCATCTCTCTTTTCCCACCAACATTCAAGTTCCCATTGATATATTCCGCATGGGCCCTACCACTGCTGTCCCCGGGGATAAAATTCAGCTCTCCATCATCAGCGGGAATGAGGAGGGGGTTTTTGCTACAAAAAAAGTGAACAGCCACAGTGGTGTAGTGTCCATGCAGCAGCAAATCACAGAGCCCAGAGATCTCCTCCTGACGATTCAGATGCAACTCTTCCGCCATGGAACTATCAGCACCTTCATAGCCAAGCTGTTTGTCTTTGTCTCTGCACAGCTTTGATCACTTGCATGCTGGCATTCATCACAGTTTATCTCTCCCTTGATGGTGGTTTCTTTCTTACCGTTTTTAAAATAAAGTTTGAATGGTAAATCAGTCCTTGCATGCTGCTTTTATATTTTATTGTTATCCATTTTTCTATAGCATTTTTAACCTTCCAGCTTACTTGTTTTCCTCTCGTTTAGATGAGCTCTGCATGTAAGTAGAAAGAGACCAATTTCTGCGGAAAAGTGCGTAAGAGATTAAAACAGGGATAAGCAACAAATGATGGGGATGGGGGTGGAGAGGGCTCAGATCCTCCCTGCATAGCCCCTGACAGCAAGGATCCCCTTTGATGGTGCTTTTGACTGTAAGAGCCAAGCCACATTTGACGCATCCCCTCCATGTGAACAGCAACAATTCTCACCATTAATCTCAGTATCTAGGCAAAGAGTTCTTCACCACACTTCCCCTCACCCAGTTTGCCAAGACACAGGCATATGGCAATGAGTGGCTAAGGCATGGGAGGGGAAAGGGGAACCCTGACAAAGCCTTTGTTGCTGCTTGTGTGTATGAACTTTACCTGTGTCTCACCTTGAGCAGGAGGATGCCAGTCCGCAAAGCCAACACTGCTGACCTTTCAGCCTTTACTCTGTTGACAATGAGTTGTGGACTTGGACTGTAAGACAGGAGTAGAGAAGTTCAGAAGCGTGTGTAATTTCTGCAATGCATGGACTAGTTAAATGTGTCCCATAATTACAGTTGGGAGAATCAGTCAGTTTTGCTTCTTTCCGTTTTCCTGTCTGAAATTCAGTTCTCCACATCTCTGCAGCAATTTGTGTTTCTTTTTTAAAACTCCCTTTGAAAATTCTTCACTTTAGTACAAATTTTTCCTAACACATTTTGGATGCAGTTTTGACTAATATATACAGCTCTGCAAGCAATTTCTGATAATAGAATGCATTTTGTTATTTTTGCCAGTACATTCATTTTTATGCACATTTCCCCTAATATATGCATTTTTGTCAACACTGTTGGGGGAACTGCATCACAAAATTCAGATAAGTGCAAATTTCAAAGGATGGTTGTGTTTCAGTTTTCGTATTATTTTGGAAAGTTCAAATTTGATAGATTCAGCTTGACCTGAATCAAATTTCTCCCCCATCCCTAGTCAGGGATGGATGAAACCAAGGCTGTTTTCACAGATAAAATCAGGTGTGCCTTGTATTCATATTTTGAGATGTGCAGCATCGTACACTGCAATCCAGAGTTCATCTTGGCATGTGTAGGAGTGTTCAAGACTTCCTTGGATGTTTGGCCTGTATGGAACAATTGGGCTCTCTGTGCTGCTTCAGAGACTCTGTTGGGGGCAGGAGGGGTGGGCCTGATCTTAAGAGAGGCTTTTAGGGTGCTGGATGATTCTCTAAAACCAGTCAAAATCTGGTATGGAATCATTTAAATCCTTTGAAATCCTGTGGCTAGTTTGCTTTAAGATAAAATACTAAAATCTCATTGAAATCCACCTTGAACAAAACATACCACCTCTTATTTATAATTACCACAATAAGTCCATATAAGCAACAGTTGCAGAAGCTTTGTAGGAATCAATGTGATTCATGCAGGGCACAGATGTGACAGGAAACTTTACTGAATATTCTGTACATTTTTTTGAAAAAAATATGCACTTTTGTGGCAGGGATAACACACCCAGATTTTTCATTATTACTTGTACATAGTGTTTTGTGTATATATTACTTGTGATTCTTGACCCTCTTTTGCACATCTGGATATGTCCCATCAAATGTAACCATTAATCTAGCAAGTCTTTTAGGGCATGCCCAATGAGTAGGCACAATGAGACTTATGTCTGCGTACATCCAGGTGTATTCATGTTTTTAGGACTGGTTCTAGTGCACATGCACACACACAACCATATCATTTTGAGTGTGCGCATGACATTCTGTTAAGATCTGATAAAAAGAGGACAAGTATTTGGCATACCCTAAAAAGGGGATTGTTTTCAATACTTTCCCAGGTTAGATCCTACAAAATTACATACACTATAATCAGGGTTCCCCCTCTTCCTTCACACCAGATCCAGATTATATGCTAAGGAAATCAAAGTTATGTACTGAGAGAACATCGTACAGTTCAAAGATGCATACTTCCTAAACTGTAAACTAGATTGCAGTTTTTGAGTTTTCACAGTTTTTATTAACTCCCTGAAAAGAAAATTCATCTTGTTGAAGGGTGAGTTATAAATGTTGTTAAACAGCTCTCATTAACTTGTATTTACATCCAGACTACTTCAATAGTGCCATTTAGATGTCAGGGCTAAATTCAAACATTTCTGCTTGAGCAACATCAGTCGTATATATTAAACTGTGGACTTCTATTTTCAGTGTGAGGCAAGAGCTAAGTGTGGAATGCTTTGGCCAAAGTTCAGTGCAAAACATTTCACAATACCTGAAGTTCTGTCCGGTGTACTAAATACACAATGAAGTGCATAAGAGAATAAAGTTTATTTCTGTTGGATAAAAAACCAAGATGACTCTTGGACATCTCTGTGAAATGCACCCACAATTCAAAAGGGAGCAACTGTATTATGCCCACTCAACCGCTTTCAATCTGCAGAATTGATGCCACTGATGTTCATTCTGCACTTGCAAAGAATCAATTTTTCAGTGTGGCAGTTTGGAACACTCTGCCCTTTAATATTAGGCTGGCACCCTCACTGTATTTTTAGTGCCTGCTAAAACCTTTTTTTATTTAGGCTAGACATGTAAATTTGGCATGTATTTTAATATGTAATTTTATTTCATAATGTATATTTAAAAACGGCTGATTTTCCTTTGTATTTTGAAACATTTTTAGGTCAACTTGTTTTTAACGTAGGACACTATTGATATTTTTCATGTATATTTTATATTTTATGTAAACCACTTAGAGGTTTTGATGATTAAGTGATATATAAATCCTGTTAAATGAATATTACATTCCTGTGTATATCACACAGACTCTGCCTTCTAATCCCTGAGCATCCAGAAACATGCTAGGGAAGTACATACTTGCCTCATCACTGCTATGGCTACTTCATTTTCCTGAAGGGGGGCTGAGGGGCAAAATAGGGTGGTAGATCAAAGGCAGGAGTTATTTCAGGACAGCGAGCCAAATCGTTTGGGTGGGAGAAAAATGGTGGCTTGCTCAGTTTCTTCCCAGTCATTTTATGTTCCTTTTGCTGTGCTATTAATGCCACCTGCCTTTTGGTTCTCACCCCATGAGCTCATGGTGTGTGTGTATTGTATGGTGCCAGATAGTCCACAGTTGCATGGCAACTCATAATCTCACAAATCATCAGTATACACACCCCTACACCTAAAGAACTCATCTCAGCCTGCTTTTTAAGTGATTGTGACAGATGTGTCTCCAAACACATCTAGTACACTTGTCAAGCAGCCAGAATTGGCTGAAAGCCCCTACTGAATGCACACTTTGGCAAATCCAGCCTTTGAGCTCCAAGGACAATGTGCTTCCATGTATATGTGGTTACAGGTTCATTACATGGTCAGCTACGTACAAGGCATCAGTAAGCCAGAGACAAAAAACTAAAGCTTAGATTGGCTTTAGGTACTTGAGGTACAAAATGAGAAACACAAAACTTTGGCCCAGGGCCTTGCAAAATCTTGATGCGCTGTGGCATATTAATGAATGCATATATTCGTCTAGTCAGCTTTAAAAACACACTGTAGTCCAGATTAAATAATGTTAGACAATCAATCAATCTTTATTGATACGGTCATAGACCAAAAGACATTTATAAATAAAACTACATACATTTATAATAAAAGGTTACAAAGTTGCAGTCATGTTAAAACAGTAAAACAATAAAACAACAAGGAAAACAGTTACAGTTGGGTGGCGGAAGCTTCTGAAAGGATAGATGCCTTCCGAATTGATTGAGCCGCAAAAATAAATTTAGCAACTGACAAGATAGTATCCTTATTAGCTGCTGACAAAAGATGTAAAAGTAAACAGTTAAGCGGTTTGTAGGGGTATTTATTTATGATGGGGGTTATGAATTTGGAGCGAATATCGTCATATAGGGCGCACTCAAAGGTGACATGAGAGAGAGTTTCTATGGCGCTGACACCACAAAGGCATAATCGGTTTGCATACGGGATACGTTTAAATCTCCCTTCAAGTAAGGCAGAGATAAGACAGTTAAATCTAGCCTTTGTAAAGGCTAGACGATATTTGGGGATCGTAAGAGTTTCCAGATAAGGGGCACTGAGCATAGGCACAAAGCTCAGACCAAAGTGAATAGGAGAGCAGGTCGAGGTGGCTGCAGTTATGGAGCGTTGGAAGTCCATATCGTTGATACGAGTCCGGATAGAATGTTTAACTGTCTCTGGAGCGAGGGACATCAGATGTTCAATTGAGAGGCCAATACTTGCAAGGTAATATGTAAACGTACGGGCCCATTTCGAGGTAAAAGAGTCTTCCCAGAGTAAAGGGAGATAGCCAGTAGATTTTTCATAAGACATTTTAAACCAGAAATTTAGGGCGGCCAACCACGCTTGAGACTCAAGTGAGACTAGGCCAGATTCTAACCTAAGGACCGCCACAGGAACGCACCTGGGAACGCCAAAAATTTGTCTGAGAAACAAGGAGAGAACTGCCTCCGCAGAAGAGTTGAAGGCGCCAATCCATAAAGGTACCCCATAGAGAAGTTGAGAAATAGTTTTGGATCTAAAAACCTTTAGGGCTGCCGGAATGTATTGTCCTCCTTTAGTGAAGAAGAACCTTCGAATACCACTGGCTGAGTTGCGAGCAGTAGAAATAGCCCCTCGGATATGGGGATTCCAGGACAGAGAGGAATGAAAAAGTATACCAAGGTATTTGAAATGAGAAACCTGTTCTATTTTATGGGTATTAATTGTCCATGCGTGAGCAGGAGAGTGCTTGGCAAAAGCTAAGATCTTAGTTTTGGAAAAGTTTATAGATAGTTTGTTATCATGACAGAAACTCATAAAAGCTTTAGTTAGGCGTTTGAGTCCTACTTTAGAAACAGAAAGGAGAACAGCGTCATCTGCATACAATAACAAGGGACAATGCAGGTTTGCTAACTTAGGGGGGTGGAAGTCCGGGGATTGACAATAAAGGGACAGATCATTCATGAAAAAATTAAATAAAAGTGGGGCTAGTATGCAGCCTTGTCTAACTCCTTTTGTTGTAGTAATGGGGTTTGTGAGATGACCTTATAATGTTAGACAGATAATTCTATGTTGCCTCTATCTGGAAAATTTAAGTAGGCATGATTATATAACACTATTGAGGTGCTTTCTGGATGAGAATGAAAGCAAGTTCCACACCTGAGAGACTCGCGAAATTAAATTGGACAGATTTCCAAAAATAGCAAACAAAAATTAAGGGGTGGACAGATCAACATGGGAAAGTGCCATGTTCCAAAAGAATAAATTAAAACAAATTCAAGATCGGGCCATTCTTTAGAGGATGATGGACAAGATCAGTTTGTACATGACTGAAATAGCAGAGGAGCTACGTATGCATAACTGGATCTGCTGCTGTCTGTAAGGGAAGTGCCAAGTGGTTAAGGTGTATGATATGGTTCTTGTTATTTTAATTGTGAATTTTGCAGTTTGTTTCAAAATATTTTTACTATATTCTGAATGCCACTCAGGAAAGATGCATTTTGAAAGGGAAATCTCTTTAATAATTGCTTGGAGAAAACTTTTTCTCCTCTCAAAATGCGAAAACTGGAGATCATTCAATGAAGCTGAATGTAGGAAGATTCAGGACAGACAAAAGGAAATATTGAACTGTGGAATTTGCTGCCGCAGGATCTAGTGAGGGCCACTACCTGAACAGCTTTAAAAAGGAGTTAAGACAAATCTATGGCTACTAGCCATGACGGCTGTGTACTAGTTCCTCCACTGTCAAAGGCAATACTGAATACTAGTTAATGGGGAACACAAGTGAGGGCACTTCTGTTCTGCATGCATGGTTCACACAGGCCTCTGATTGGGTCCTAAGAACAGGATTTTGGACTAGGTGCACCTTTGGCCAGATCCAGCCGGGCTCTTCTTATGTTAAGTTCAGAGGCTGAAGACTGCATGCTGTTTACAGGCCCTGAGGGTAGAGACACACTTACTGTTGTGCCGGTTCCAGTGTTCTCCACCTCCCTCTTCTGAAAATGGGGACACTAGTCAAACTCCATCCCTTTTACTCTAAAACCTGGTCAGATCAGCTCCAGTGTGGGTTTTTTTTTAATTATTCAGCTTCGGACAGATTTCACATCTGATTGACAGATTAGCCCATTGCCCCTCCAGCTGTTGCCAACGGAAACACTTTGCTGTAGGTTCAGGCAGAGCCAGTGATTGGTCCAATACTTTGCTGTGGGTGGTCCTGAAAGATCTGAAGTCAGCAGTGGGGAATGGAGGTGTATCTAGCCAATGCCAGAATCACTTCAAAATGCAGCCAGAAAAACAATTATTGATGCTTTAGAAGCAACTAGTGTGCCTACAGCCTGATGTTGCATATCCTTTTTTCTTGCTGCTCCTCAAGAAAGTGCTGAGGCCAGACTCGCACACATAGGATACAGTAGCAGGTGACTAGACTGGGCTCTAGCTTCACCCCATAAGATTTCCATGTCAAATCTTGCATCCTTGACAGGAGGGGCTGACAATTCTGGTATCACCAAAGCCATATAATTGGCCCAGTTTGCTTCCTTTTTTTATAGACATTACCAGAGTGGTGTGGGATCCAGCCACTCAAAAGCAGTTCATGCATTTTAACAATCTATCAGCCAGCTCTTAGAAGTAAGAAACAGCAACTCCGTTAGCAAAGGATGTAACAGTGTAATTTGTAAATTCATCACAAGAAGGACTGTTCAGTTACTTCGCCTTCCACATCCACCTATATCACTTAATCCTTACCTCTTCTGTTTTTCCACAATACATGGACAGACCACACCTACCTACCTTTGCTATCTTACTTATTTTCTGTGGCTCAAACGTATATAGAAAAGAGAGATACCATGTCTGGCTACACAGAATAGGAATTTGGAAAAGTCTAAACATATTAAGAGTCATGAAAGGGGAAGGGGAAGTCTTAGCTAACCTAGAAGCAGGTATAATATCAGTCATGCCTTCACTTATTTTCCTTCCCTGGATCCACTTGAGGCCTTCTCTGCTCGTTTCTTTTACTTATTGGTCCTGCTGCCACAAACCTGGTTCAACATAGAATAAAACCAGGGGGCGGGGGGGGAGTCAATGTGCCAGATATTAAACATTGTTCATGAGAATCTATCCTACGTTGTTTTTCCTGTGAATTGGCTTTAGGTTATGGATGAATAATGCTGAGAACGGGCACACAAACTGTAATTAAAAAATCTGTTCTGATGGGGGGGAAATGGTAATGGTTGCATATTAGTCATGCAGTCAATCCATCCTTCTTGGCTGCCTGCTAACACATGCCCAGTTGTTGTTTTATGCTGCCTATGAGATTACCTGGAAAGAGTTCAACTTGTAATACAAAAGAGATAAAATCAAAAGCTAAAACCTGAGAGCAACTACTGTGCCAAGTCTGGGGCTTTCAAGAGTCCCCCCCCCCCACACAACTTCATTTGGCATTTTTAATTTTTTCAACTGCCACCCTTCCCCCAAATTTTAGTTATGGATCCTTTGAAGAAATTATTGCTTCCTGCTGGTATTCAGCCATGACTTTTTCTTTTCTTTTCGCCTTGATAAATAACAAGATGATATCTTACTCTAATTTTGCCACAGGTCCAAGAATGAGTATTGAGCATCCAGTACACTGAAACCCTTTTGAGTAGGAAAAGTAGGGAACTTTTTTCAACCAATGTTTTTGTTCCATAACTGGAAAGTTCTTTGCATCGTGTTATTTAGATTTTTACAGCTCACTTTCTCTCAAGGGATTAGGGAGAGTTATGATAGCATAAAGAATGGAAAGGGTTTCCGTTCTGAAGGCGAACTATGTAGAGGTAGAAACACACTCTTGGGCCAATTCCAGTGCATCTCTACCTCTCTCTTTTCAAAATGTGGGCACACAACACTAGTTAAACACTACCCCCTTTTACTGTAAAACCTGGTGGAATCAGCTTGAGTGCATTTTTTAAAATTCAGCTTCAAAGAGATTTCACAGTTGATCAGTAGATCAACCCATTCCCCCTCCAGGTGTGGCTAATGGAAACACTTTCCTGTAGGCAACTAGTGTGTTCACAGCCTTAATGTGACAAAGCAAATCGCCTCTCCCCTTGTCTTCAGAAAACTGCAGATTCTCATAAACCATCCATCCCTCACCAGTTGCTGTTAACAACTTCGGCTTTCAAACATTCTGGTACCTGGTATCTCTGCACAAGGGCAGACCTAAGAGAGATTGAAGCCAGGTAGGCTCTAAGATGAGTATAAGGGTGAGCCTGTGCTGGATTCTGGTGCAGGGTGAAGGAACTGTCCAGGAAATGTTGTGTCAGAACAATCTTCAGAGCTGCTGCCGCCGCCAAGTTGCCACGTTACTCTACCACTCTCCCCCCCATTCCTGCCTTCCTCAGCTTGATAGACAAAGGGGATCCCCTTTTGGATCAGGGGCACATTTCAAATTTTGAGAAAGTGCTGAAGGCACCAGCCACAAAATGGCTGTCATGGAGGGGACACGACCTAACACAAAATGAGAGAGAAGATAATCATTCCTGCTGCTGTCCCTGTCTCCCACTAGACAACCTCATATTTAACATGAGAAGTCAGCTATGTCTCAATTATGGATGCACAACTATAAAAGACACAAAATGCCTGTTTTCCCCAATGCCAATTGTCAACCACAGCCTAGGCTGCCATCCTGCACCCACCTACCTGGGAGTAAGCCCCATTAAACACAAAGAGACTGAATTAGACAGGTATACAATTGTACTGTAAGATAACAATATAGTGAATTCTTAATGTATGTGTAGACATCAGGTCCTGCACAACAGGAGACATGCCTAAGTATTTTTGCAAAGTTTTTGCATTTGCCATTTGGGGAGGGGATTCTTTAACGTAGTAGTAGTATTTGCAGGAAATAAATTCTAGTTAGTAGCTGATCTCAGACAAACCCACCACAGGAAGGATGGATCTCAGTTGATAGGTAAAAAGGAAGGGCAAACTACAGAGATTCCTAAACTACTAGATAATAAGACCAAAGCAGAAAAAGTAAACCAAAGGGGAAGGGAAAACAGGTTCTTGAGGATCCTAGGGATTCCTATTGTCTAGTGTCCAAACAATTCACTTATCAGCCACACCTCTGATTTCACTCGCTGGCTAAAAAAACCCACTGTCAAGTGGGAGCAGCTAGCCTGGCTCACTTCACAGAAATCACTTAGAATGGTATCTGTACACTTTGCTAAATAACATTTCTTCTAGGATGGCTAGAAGCTTTCTTTTTTTAAATGAAAGTTCAGAGTCTAGGGTCTCTACCCAGGGGTGCCAGTGTCTCTCAAGCAACAGTCTCTCAAGCAACAGGATGTGAAATGGTATGATGGGATTCAGTTCAACCACCAGAACCTTAGTGCATGGGTGTAGGCTAGCATTCAAATATGATCCACGCTGGAGTTTAATGTGGATTTCAATCACTGTGGAACTGTTTTTCTGAATAAACATGCATAGCATTTCAAGGTTAATTGGTTTAATTGGCAAATGGATAAACTAACACTCATTAATTAATAGACTACAAGTTAAGGATACCCTTGTTAATGGTTTTGAGACTTTGCCTGTATTGGTTTGCTTGGGATCAACTACATGTTAAAGGAAAAATATTCACAACTTACACACACATACATATATCAAAATATATACTGTTAAATAGAAAAAAGAGCATAGAGCCTCAGATTACTTTGGAATTTAGAATAACAATACTTAGCATTCATGTACCATATTAGTGTTCAAAGTATTTTGCATAAATTATCTTGTTCTAATATTTTCAACACCCCTGTAATTATAGTTGGTATAATAGCTATGAGAGCCAGTGTGGTGTAGTGGTTAAGGTGTTGGACTGACACCTGAGAGATCAGGGTTTGAATCCCCACACAGCCATGCAGCTCACTGGGTGACCTTGGGCCAGTCACTGCCTCTCAGCCTCAGAGGAAGGCAAGGGTAAACCCCCTCTGAATACCGCTTACCATGAAAACCCTATTCATAGGGTCGCCATAAGTCAGGATAGACTTGAAGGCAGTACATCATCATCATCATCATCATAACTATAGCATAAGATCAGTATTTTTATCATATTGCAGATGGGAGATTGGCTGATTGTGGTTAGCCCAAAGATCTCAGGTGAGCTTACAACACAGACAAGGTTTGAACCAGGGACTTCCTGATACATAGAACAGTCTCATTCAAAAGAACTGCAAGCATTTCTGTACAAATCAATGATCTTCCCAAATATAAAATATCTCATTCTTGACATGATAGTAAGATGGGCATCTATTATTCTTTATCCATTTGACAACAGCCTTCTGGTCACAGGTACTGGGGTATTTTTTTTTGCTATGGCGAGGTATATGGTATTTCTACTTAAATTATATTATTTCTAAAGTTGCATCAATACATAAAATTATCATACACAATTTTTATGAAAATCTGTATGTTTTGTTCTCTTTTTTGGCTATGCTAAGTTGCCATGCTACCTTCTTGCAATATCCCACACTCAGTAATGATTCAAAGGGAGACTGTGGAAGAGAGAAACAGATTCTCCCCGTCCAATAATAAGGATTAGCCATTTTAGCAGCAGTCATCAATAATTTCTGTATCAAGTTTCCTCTCTGAATAAATGGAACTTGTTTAACAATGCACATCATGGATCAAAAGGACTTTTATCTCCTATGATTTATAAAACTGGAGAATCCTTCAGAATCTTTCACCTCTTCAAAAACATGCAGAATGTCAACACACAATTTCTGACACCAGCAATTATAATAATGATTCATGACTACATCCAACAGTGTTAAGTTTACTGAAGCACACTGAAATCAGTGGGTTTAGCATGCCTAACTCTGTGTTGGATTAGGTCTTAATACTTTAAATGGGTCTTAATTTGTCTGGTGTCAGTTACACTGATTATATATTTTGAAAAGGTTTCCCCCTCCAATTCATGGCAATAAAGTTACTGAAGACATCCCCCACAAGCTGGTCACTGTCATAGATGTGGTAAAATTTCAGGTCCCCTCAGAACTTTCTGCCTCTCCTTTGGGCTCTCCATATTTCCTTCCAGAGGCAACCATTTGATCAACTTGTCCTACGAATCCTGTTTTCATGAAGCAAACTGTTAAGTTAGTTGGCACTCATATAAAGCAAAACCTAACTATTGGATTTGGCATATTGATACATACCTGGTTTATCTCTTTTAAATCTGCTGATAGAATACAAAATCATTTCAATCCATGAGAACCTTCAGCTGAAGCATTCTTTACTTCTCCAATACTTCAATATCTCCCAGGCCATTACGAGTTCTAATTTGTTCATTCTGATTTTTGTTGTTATGTGCCTTCAAGTCGATCATGACTTATGGAGACCCAATGAATCAGTGACCTCCAATAGCATCTGTCATGAACCACCCTGTTCAGATTTTGTAAGTTCAGGCCCATAGCTTCCTTTATGGAATCAATCAATCTCTTGTTTGGTATAAAAATACAAGGCTTACTGTGGAACTTGTGCAAAGCCGCCTCTTGCTATGAAACCATAGTGTTTTTCTTAAAGGCAGACATTTGCCTCTCTATTTTAACTTGGAAAACTGAATTGAACCTATTCAGTCTCTGATAGCCACTATAAATACAGCATATTGAGAAGTCTGATGCCACCTTCATGAGGAGTTTTAAACAAGATGCTCAATGAGATCTTAGGACAGTTTCCTTCCTGTAGAAAATCTAAGGACATCTTTTGCCATATATTTAGGACATATTAAGTAACTAGGAGAGCAATTTGCAGCAACATTTACATGACACTTGTCTCTTGTGATTTGCAGGCTTTGGACCTAATGATAGCTGGATGTACCCAAGTCACCTTTAGAATTAATCCAGTGTAACTGAATTTATTTCCCAGATCAATGTCTGAAAAATTGCTCAGACTCATAAGAACATAAGAAGAGCCTTGGTGGATCAGGCCAATGGCCCATCTACTCCAGCATCCTGTTTTCATAGTGGGCAATGGGAAACTTCCAAGAGACTAGGAAACATATACATATGAGTAGTGTGTTTACCGTAAGATCAGGATAAAAAACCAGAATGTCCAACTTTACTGCTTCTCGCTTGTTTGATTGCTACAATACAACACAACTGAATTTATGTCCAACAGGTGTATTTCCTTTCTTTCTCTTAGAGTCAGTCACGAGAAGACAGATACTGTTCGCTGTATTAAGTCCTGCCGACCAAACGATGCCAACTGTGTGTCAGATCCCGTTCACACCATTTCCCACACTGTCATTTCACTGCCTACATTCAGGGAATTTACAAGGCCTGAAGGTAAACAGTTTTCCTGGCTCTGTAAAAGAAGTCTGGCATATAAACATCCCAGAAGCTGTTCCTGTAGAAATCATTGCTAAGAGCCAAGCCAGCTGCTGATGCACCTTCCTCCACCCCTGTTGTGTTGCCAAAATGCAGCACAGCAGTCACAGAAAAGGGGGAATGTGTTGAAATTACTTCCTTTTATTATTTTACTGAATGTATTTATATACTCATTTTCAGGCAGACCTCATGAAGCGGTTTACATTTGTACAACAATAAGCATTGATAACTCTAAAAAAAGGAAAGAAAAAAGCTTACAATAAAATGGAAAGGACAGCTGATTGTTTAGCAGAGGCTGTAATGGCTTCTCCTCCCTCCCCTCAGGAGTTCTGCAGGAGGAAGGGGAGGGAGGGAGGCATTTAGCTAACAAATGCTGTGCAGGTTCCAGACTGGGGTAGAATGCCTTGAAATCACAGGTTCCCAGTATTCCTCTTGCAATATGGGGAAATGCAATTTCTGCTTCCCCTGAGCAAGGACTTCCTGCATGTCACATGAAAGATAAGGCACTTTGAAGTATACTGTGGCTTTGTTATTCCTCTCCTTAATTTTTCTGATTTGTAATTGCTGAAGAGATTGCATTGGACTGATTTCAAAGAGTTTGTGTTGCCCTTTTTAGCTTACTTCCAATATCTTTCCCCCCAGAGATTATTTTCCTTCGTGCTATCACACCAGCATACCCAGCCAACCAGGCAGACATCATATTTGACATAACTGAAGGAAATCTGCGGGATTCCTTTGACATCATCAAGCGCTACATGGATGGCATGACTGTGGGTGAGAAAGAAAATCCTTTTTCGGTATTATTACGGAACTCAAGGGAATAATAAATAATGTACTGGTTTATTGGATTGTCAATTTGTTTGTTTGTTATCATTCTGTACACCTAGCCTGTATGATTACAAATCCTTCCAAGTCAGTTTACAAGGAAATTAAAGATACAACAATAAAGCCACATAAGACCATCAAGGGTCTTACCATGCTAGCATCTGCACGTATGTTTGTGGGGAAGTTAGGAACACAAAGGGAGTGCAGAGGCAAAGGTAAAGATGCTTAAGTATGTGTTTATGTTTCCTACATTGTTGTTAATAGGACTTGGTATTGTTATTATTAACTGAACCAATATAACATGTTTCATATGCATCTGCAAAAATCTAGAGATGGGTTGGAGAACTTGTGGTCCACCAGATGTTGCTGGACTAGACCTCCCATAACTCTTGTTTATTGGTCATGCTGGCTGAGAATGATGGGAGTCTGAGTCCATCAACATCTGGAGGGCCTCGTGTTAGCCACCCTGATCTAGTCATGATTCAGACAAAGTCAACCACTTTTGAGCCCCGTTGATTTCAGTGGAAGGGGAAGCATAAACTTAAAATATTTTTCACTAAAGCACAGGTTTTAAACACTACTTAATTTTATTTATTTATTTATTTATTTTATTTTTAAAACTTATATACCGCCTGACTAGCAATAGCTCTCTGGGCGGTGAACATAGATACAATAAAATACAATATAATACAAAAACATCAGTCTAAAATCAAATTTCACAATCTAAAAACAGCAAAGGCTAAACTCAAATTACAAACATTACAATCATTAACAAAAAATTAAAATGCCTCGGAGTACAGAAAGGTTTTAACCTGGCGCCGAAAGGATGATAGTGTTGGCGCCAGGCGAACCTCCTTGGGGAGACTATTCCATAGTTCGGGGGCCACCACTGAGAAGGCCCTTGATCTTGTCACTGCCCTCCGGGCCTCCCTATGAGTCGGGACCCGGAGGAGGGCCTTCGTAGCAGACCGTAGTGTACGAGCCGGTTCATAGCGGGAGAGGCGTTCCGACAGATATTGAGGTCCCGCACCGTATAAGGCTTTATAGGTTAATACCAACACTTTGAATTTGGCCCGGAAGCGTATTGGAAGCCAGTGCAAGTGGGCCAAAACAGATGTTATATGGTCAGACCGCTTCGTTCTTGTTAGCAGTCTGGCCGCCGCATTTTGCACCAGCTGTAGCTTCCGAACCGTCTTCAGAGGTAGCCCTACGTAGAGCGCATTACAGTAATCCAAACGTGAGGTTACCAGAGCATGTACTACTGATGTAAGATCCTCCTTACTCAGGTAGGGACGTAGCTGGGCTACCAATCGAAGTTGGTAGAACGCATTCCGTGCCACCGAGGCTACATGAGCCTCAAGTGACAGGGAAGAGTCTAGAACGACTCCCAGACTACGAACCTGTTCCTTTAGGGGGAGTGTAACCCCATCCAGGACAGGATATGTATCCACCATCTGATTGGAAAGACCATCCACCAACAGCATCTCAGTCTTATCAGGATTGAGTCTCAGTTTGTTAGTTCTCATCCAGTCCATTGTCGCGTCCAGGCAACGGTTCAGCACATCGACCACCTCACCTGAGGAAGATGAAAAGGAGAAGCAGAGCTGCGTGTCATCAGCGTACTGGTGACAACGCACTCCAAAACTCCTGATGACCGCACCCAACGGCTTCATATAGATGTTAAAAAGCATGGGAGACAAAACCGAACCCTGCGGGACCCCACACTGGAGTAGCCACGGTGTCGAGCAATGTTCCCCAAGCACTATCTTCTGGAGATGGCCTGCCAAGTAGGAGCGGAACCACTGCCATGCAGTGCCTCCAACTCCCAACTCCGCAAGCCTCTCCAGAAGGATACCATGGTCGATGGTATCAAAAGCCGCTGAGAGATCAAGGAGAATCAACAGAGTTACACTCCCTCTGTCTCTCTCCCGGCATAGGTCATCAAACATGGCGACCAAGGCCGTCTCAGTGCCGAAACCGGGCCTGAAACCCGATTGAAATGGATCTAGATAATCGGTTTCATCCAATAGCGCCTGGAGCTGGTCAGCAACCACTCGTTCCAAGATCTTGCTGAGATATGGAACATTTGCCACTGGTCTGTAGCTGCTGAAATCCTCTGGGTCCAGGGAAGGCTTTTTCAGGAGTGGTCTCACTGCTGCCTCCTTCAGACAGCCAGGGACCACTCCCTCTCGCAAGGAGGCATTTATCACTTCCCTGGCCCAGCCAACTGTTCCCTCCTTGCCAGTTTTTATTAGCCAAGAGGGGCAAGGATCTAGTACCGAAGTGGTTGCACGTACCTGTCCAAGCAACTTGTCCACGTCCTCGAACTGAACCGACTGAAACTCATCCAACAAAACATGATAAGACTGTGCACCAGACACCTCACTAGGGTTAACTGCTATAAAATGAGAGTCTAGGTCCCGACGAATGCGTAAGATCTTATGCTGGAAGTGCTCAGCAAACTCATTGCAGCGGGCCACCGAAGTATCTACAGTGTTCTGAAGGCCTAGATGGAGTAGCCCTCGGACAACTCTAAAAAGCTCCGCTGGGCGGGAGAGAGATGCCTTAATAGTGGCGGCGAAATATTGTTTTTTCGCTGCCCTCACCGCTCCTATATACCGCTTGGTGAAAGCACAAACCAGCGTATAGTTGCATTCATCAGGAGTTCGTCTCCATCTCCGCTCAAGCCGCCTCCTATCTTGCTTCATCGCCCTCAACTCTGGAGTATACGAAGGAGCTGAATGAGCTCTGCAAAGGAGAGGGCGCGCAGGAGCAATCGTGTCGACAGCCCGGGCCATCTCCGCATTCCACAGATTAACCAGGGCTTCAACAGGAGCACCGGTCCTATCAGCCGGAAAATCCCCCAGAGCCCTTTGAAAACCTTCAGGATTCATTAGTCTCCGGGGGCTGACCAATTTAATAGGTCCCCCACCCTTGCGGAGGGAAAAGGTCGCTGAAAGTCTAAACTTCAGCAAGCAGTGATCTGTCCATGACAAAGGGAGAGATGTAAAACTCCCCACATCCAGATCACTATCCCCATGTCCAGTAACAAAAATAAGGTCGAGTGTATGCCCCGATATATGTGTTGGGCCACTAACATATTGGGACAGCCCCATGGTTGTCATGGAGTCCATGAAGTCCTGAGCCGCCCCAGACAAAGTAGCCTCGGCATGAATGTTGACATCCCCCAGTACTAATAGTCTAGGGGATCTCAACAATACCTCCGAGACCACTTCCGTCAACTCAGTTAAGGAAGCCACTGGGCAGCAATTTTGGCTGGATTCTGCCCTGAAATTGTTTTTTTTGGGTGGGGGGGTATTGTCTGGTATTTCTCTGAAAGAAGCAGATTTTTTCCCCTTCATGCTACTAACGTTTTTCAAAATAGTATGTGTTTGTTGCAAAGAAGGATAGAATATAGATGAAACACAATCTAGCCAAAGTTAAATAGTTTTCAGCTATAGGCTTGATTCCCTTCAGCTGAAATCCATGGGGCACACGCAGTATAATCCTGTGCCTGTCTAGTCAGAAGGAGCCCCATTGCATTCAACGGGGTTTACTTACAACTGAGTGTGTAGAAATACAGCCTTAAGTACTTGTTATGTTTAAATTTTTATTGACTTTTCAACCTACAACAAAAAAGCAAAACCATTCATAACCTTTCCCTTATTCCCCTCCCTCCTCCCTCCTTAGGATAGCCTTAAATACTTTTAACTTGAGCATGATTGTGCCCGCTCACTTTTTAATGATTAAAGAGTGGGTTCATGGGCTACAGAGGCATAACAATTGTAGAACATGTGCAATACATACATAAGCTTGCAGGTGGAGTCCTTTACTACATATTTCACTCATTACCTGAATATTATCTATGTATAAGCAAGACTGAGTATTCTGAGGGCTTCCTTGGAGATAGGAAGTGGAAACTGAAGTGGATTTATGCTAGCAGTAGGTCCAATTAGACTTGACAGACTGCTGACTTTGGCTTGTGAGGCCATTTTGAGCAAATCACATCCACCTGTTAGTCATCTTATGTTAGGCTGGAGATCTGTTATCTCCTGTCTATTATGATGATGATGATGATGATTGATTTAATTTCTATCCCACTCTTCTTCTCAAAAGGAGCCCAGGACAGCAAACAGGGAACAAAAGACTAAAAACATCTTAAAACATCTCAAAAACAAAACAGCTTAAAAATAAAACATCTTAGAAACAAATTTTAAAAAGAACTTTTAAAACATCTTTAAAAGCAGTTCCAAACCAGACACAGACTGGGATGAGGTCTCTACTTAAAAGACTGGTTGAAAGAGGAAGGTCTTTAGTAGGCACTGAAAAGATAACACCGATGGCGCCTGTCTAATATTTAAGGGAAGGGAATTCCAAAGTGCCGGTGCCACAACACTAAAGGTCCACTTCCCATGTTGTGCGGAATGGTGCTCCTGATAAAATGGTATCTGCAGGAGGCCTTCACCTGCAGAGCACAGTGATCGACTGGATGTATAAAGGGTAAGACGATCTTTCAGGTATCCTGCTCCCAAGCTATGTAGGGCTTTGTACACCAAAACCAACACTTTGAACTTGGCCTATCTATGAATACTTTTGCAGCTGTTTTTTTTTTTAAAAAACTAATATATTTGTTTTGAACTTGTATATACAATTTTTTTAAAAAATATTGCCGAGTGATATGCTTGGGGGAGGAATAGGTGGCATGCATAGCAGCAAACAGGCACCTATTATAGCTCGGCCTGAAGGTGGTGCTATTGGCTTTACTGTCTTGTAGCAACCCAGCTCAAATCATTAGTCTGGGTTTATTTCATAATTTATCAAGCAGAAACATGAGGCTGTGTGCCAAGAGGCAACTTGTTAATGCAGGCCACCTGTCTATAGTTGTTCAAAATATCTGGGTCCAAAGAAGGTTTCTTTAGAAGAGGTCTCACTACTGCCTCCTTGAGACTACCAGGGACTACTCCCTCTCTCAAGGAGGCGTTTATCACCTCTTTGGCCCAGCCGGTGGTTACAGCCCTGCCGGCCTTCACCAGCCAAGATGGGCAAGGATCAAGGGCAGACGTGGTCGCCCGCACCATTCCAAGCACCTTGTCCACTTCCTCGAGCTGCACCAACTGAAACTCATCCAACAATGAAGGACAAGACCACGCTCTGGACACTTCAATGGAGTCATCTGTCATAACATCAGAGTCTAAGTCCCGACGGATGCAAGCAATCTTATCCTGGAAGTGCTCCGCAAATTCGTTGCAGCGAGCTTCCGATGTTTCCTTAGTATCAGGAGGGCCAGAATGTAAAAGCCCTCGTACCACCCTAAAAAGCTCCGCTGGGCGGCAAAGAGATGATCTAATGGTGGCAGCAAAATATGACTTTTTTGCCGCCCTAACCGCTTTTACATACAACTTAGTGGAAGCACTCACCAAAGAATGACTACATCCGTCAGGAGTTCGCCTCCACCTGCACTCTAGCCTCCTTCTCTCTTGCTTCATCACTCTCAGCTCCGGGGTATACCACGGTGCTGTTTGAGTTCTGCACCGAAGGGGGCGCGCGGGAGCGATCATGTCAATGGCCCGGGTCATCTCCGCATTCCACAGATTGACCATGGCCTCGACAGGAGCGCCAGTGCTATCAGCCGGAAAAACTCCCAGAGCGCTCTGGAAAGCAACAGGATCCATAAGCCTCCGGGAGCGGACCAACTTAATAGGTCCCCCACCTCTGCAGAGGGAAAGGGTTGCCGTGAGTCTAAAGCTCAGCAAGCGGTGATCTGTCCATGACAATGGAGTAGATGAAAAATACCCCACCCTCAGATCACCATCTCCATGACCAGTGGCGAAGATCAAATCAAGAGTATGTCCTGATACATGCGTCGGACCAGTAGCAACTTGAGACAGCCCCATGGTTGTCATGGAGGCCATGAAGTCCTGAGCTGCCCCGAACAAGACAGCCTCGGCATGAATGTTGACATCCCCCAGTACCACAAGTCTGGGGGATCTCAACAATACCTCCGAGACTATCTCCGTCAGCTCAGCTAGGGAAGCCATTGGGCAGCAAGGTGGGCGGTACACCAATAGTATTCCCAATCTGTCTCCTTGGCCCAGCACAAGATGAAGACACTCCAAACCAGTCGCCGTCTGGACAGGGTGCTTAGTGAGAGAGAAAGAACTCCGATAGACCACAGCAACCCCGCCTCCCCGGCCCTCAGATCTACCACAGTGCTGCACCGAATACCCAGGTGGGCAAAGCTGGGAAAGAGCAACTCCTCCCTGCTCACCCACCCAGGTTTCGGTAATACACACAAGGTCGGCACCCTTCTCCACAATCAAATCGTGGATAAGGGGTTTTTTATTAACGACCGACCTAGCATTTAAAAGCAGCACCTGGAGATCCGAGAGCTGGCTGACAGTACAACCAACAGTCCTGTGGATAGGAGGAGAACCGGAACAAGGCACAGACACAACTTGTCTGGGACGAGTTCCACTTACCTGGCACGTTCTTCTCCCAACGCCATACCTCCCATTACCCATCACAACGTTAATTGGGGCCCCCGAAAATCTCCCTGCGAGGCCCAAGGCATGTTCTCCCAGGCACATCTTAAAATAAATCTAATACAGCAAAATACTTAAACAACATAAACACAAACACACATTCACTCAATCTCATTCACACAACAGACAGACAAACAAACAAACAAATTAAAATACAGCCAAACTTATTGCAAGTTATAAAACGGAGGGGAGGCGTTCCTGATCCCAAAAATAACGCTAAAAGGTGATTAAAAGGTGTTAAAAGAAACATATGGTGGCGGAGCTCCAGCCGTAGCGAGCTCTTACGCCGCCATCTTCATTATGCCCAGCAGCAGATCTTCCCAGTACAAGCAGTTCAATGAGAAGCGCAGCAATGATGACAATCAAAAGAAGACAGGAGCAAACAGCAATAATAGCTCTCACTCCCTGGGCAGCTGGAACAAATGCTGTGTGTAAGAACCAAAGTAGCAGCCACTACTTGTCAGCCTTCAAGTCTTAAATAGAGTTGTTTATGAAAACAGCAGTTGAATAAGTGGAGGATTGTTTTGTATTTATGCTGAAGATTATGTACAAATAGGAGACTGGGTTGTTTGTTTTTCTTTCTTGCCTACGATTGCCATGTCTGTCATCATGGGTAGGGGTGTTTGTTGTGGACAAGGGTAGAATTTGCACGTTGTAGGGGCTCCAGTGGAATGCAGTATGTCTCTCTGTGAACTGTATAGTGCATCCTCTTCCAGGATCTCTAGCAGTCAGGGCTGGATCAAGGAGTGTCCACGGTGGAGGGAAGGTTCTTTATCTGCCCCCCAAATTCAACAGCACCTCGATGCCCAGAACCTTAGCTTTTCCCACAGAGGTGAACGGTGTACAGGATAAAATAAAGTGGTACACTTTACGCCAGTGTGGTGCAGTGGTTAGAGTGCTGGACTGTGATCTGGGAGACCAGGGTTCGAATCCCCACAGAGCCATGAAGCTCACTGGGTGACCTTAGGCCAGTCACTGCCTCTCAGCCTCAGAGGAAGGCAATGGTAAACCCCCTCTGAATACCACTTACCATGAAAACCCTATTCATAGGGTCACCATAAATCAGAATACATTTGAAGGCAGTCCATTTCCATTTTAAAGGATACCATTGGACTAATCCCACATTTTGCCATCCAAATATTTGAAAATCAAGCCATCCTTTATCCGCATGGCTCCATCTTTGGTTCTGTTTCTAGTTCACACAACAGCAGTCTTCCCAACCTGTGGACCTTCAGAAGCTTTGGACTATAACTCCCATCAGTCCTGACCATTGGTCATGCGAGCTGAGGCTGATGAGAGCTGTAGTCCGACAATGTCTGAAGTGCACCGGGATGGAGAATGCTGTGCCAGAGTTTGACATTTTAGTTATTATTTATTTTTAAAAATTATCCCACCTTACAGGCAAAACATTGATATCCAAGGTAGAACTAACAGAATAAAGCTGACAAAAAACAATAGTACAAATCAAAGCAACCCTCTCCCCTACCCCTAAAGCTCTTCTCAATAGCCAGTCAGGAAAATAAGCAAAGATTGCAGTAGCTGGATTTCCCTAGGGCAGCCTTTCCCAACTAGTGGGCCACCAAATGTTGTTAGACCACAACTCCCATCAGCCTCAGCCAGCATTGCCAATGTTCAGGAAAGATGGTAATTGTGGTCCAGCAACATCTGGATGCACACTGGTTGGGAAAGGCTGTCCTAGGGAGTACATTCTACAACTGAGGTGTGGCCAGTGACAGAAAAGCAGAGCTTGGAAAAGTTACCTTTTTGAACTACAACTCCCATCAGCCCAATCCAGTGGCCATGCTGACTGGGGCTGATGGGAGTTGTAGTTCAAAAAAAGTAACTTTTCCAAGCTCTGCAGAAAAGGGCCTTTCACACATAGCTATCTAGCAAACTTCAGATGGCAGCAGGACCTGGAACAACTGCAGAGCCTCTGATGTTGAGGGCAGTGCACAATCAGGGGAGTTACATGGTATGGAAAGAGATAGTCCTTACATATATGAGCAGTCCCTGTTAGCGGCATTATCCACTTTAAATAGCACCTGAAGCACTGCACAAGTTGAAAATAACTTTATTGAGCATTAATCCTGATTTGCTTGCACAAAGGTTATGTAGAAGGTATCCAATGCCAGCTCTTTATTGAGCATTCATTCTAATTTGCTTGCATGGAGACTGTCTTCCCGTCAATCAGTCATTATCCCACAGATTTTAGTGCATTTCCCCATCACTTTCCTAACTGCAAAACGTCCTTTCAAAAAAAGTGGATTTCTTGCACCAGAATGCTTTAATCCACTTGAATGGCACAAACCTAAATTTCTGGTATGCAACTGAATCCTTTCTGCAAAATAGTGACAGTCCAGAGGTGCCCATTTTTAAATGTAAAAGCTACTAAAAGCCAACGATAACGGACAACAGCCAGTCAAATGGCAAATGCCTCACAGGCCAGATTGGCCCTTAGGAAGCATCCTTAGAATACAATTGTCTTCATACGATGGCAGAATACTGCTAAAGTGTGTGTGTGGGGGGCGCAGATTTGTTTCCTTTGGGAGTGCATTTCATAATGCAAATGCCACTTTGAAGGGCACCTCCTCATCCACCTGCCCTGGTTGAAAAAGGGAATGAAAGCAGAGCTTTGCAAGCAGATATGACTATCATACAATTTGTTTACAATATCTACTGATATGTAAACAGACATTTCAGGTTTGATTCCATTGCTTTCTGTTATGTAAGTATCACTCTTTGGTATTTTGGTTAAATGGCTCTGTCTCCTTACTTGACAAGATAGCCTTCCAGCCGGGTTTGCTAAAAAGGTAAAGGTAAAGGTGTCCCCGCACTTGTAGTGCGAGTCGTTTCCGACTCTTAGGGTGACGTCTTGCGACATTTACTAGGCAGACTGTTTATATGGGGTGGGGTTGCCAGTTCCTTCCCTGGCCTTTCTTTACCCCCCAGCATATGCCAGGTACTCATTTTACCCACCACGGATGGATGGAAGGCTGAGTGGACCTCGACCCCTTTTACCGGAGATTCGACTACCTCCTTCCGTTGGAATCGAACTCCGGCCGTGAGCAGAGCTTTCAGCTGCGTTACCGCCGCTTACCACTCTGCACCACAGGTTTGCTAGGTCTCCCAAAATCAGATTCTGATATTCACGGGTTAAAGTTGTGGAGCTAGGGGGTGGAATGTAAGTCCCCCACGACCTTTTGATTAGCAAACTGGTCAAATGCGGACTACATAGAAATACTGTCAGGTGGATTCACAACTGGTTGGAAAACCGTACTCAAAGAGTGGTCGTCGGTGGCTCTGCTTCGGACTGGAAGGAGTTTTCGAGTGGAGTGCCACAGGGTTCTGTCCCGGGGCCGATACTCTTCAACATTTTTATCAATGACTTAGATGATGGGGTGGAGGGAAGCCTTATGAAGTTTGCGGATGATACGAAACTGGGAGGGATAGCTAACACAATGGAAGACAGGAATAAAATCCAAAGGGACCTGGATAGACTAGGAAATTGGGCTGAAATTAATAAAATGAAATTCAATAAAGACAAATGCAAGATTCTGCATTTAGGCCACAAAAACAAAATGCATGGGTACACGATGGGAAATACCCGGCTTAGCAGTAGTGCGTGTGAGAAGGACCTTGGAATTGTAGTGGATCGCAAGTTGAACATGACCCAGCAGTGTGATGCTGCGGCAAAAAAGGCAAACGCAGTTTTGGGCTGCATAAACAGAGCTATAGTTTCCAGGTCGAGGGAAGTAATAGTCCCACTATATTCTGCATTAATCAGGCCTCATCTGGAATACTGCGTTCAGTTCTGGGCACCTCATTTTAAGAAAAATATAGACAAGTTAGAGCGGGTTCAGAAGAGGGTGACGAGGATGATAGCCGGTATGGAGAACAAGTCTTATGAGGAAAGGTTGAAGGAACTTGGCATGTTCAGTCTGGTGAAGAGAAGGCTGAGGGGTGACACGATTGCACTCTTTAAGTACCTGAAGGGCTGTCACATAGAGGAGGGTACAGATTTGTTCACTGCTGCCCCAGAGGGTAGGACTAGGTCTAATGGTTTTAAGTTGCAGGAGCGTAGATTCAGATTGGACATTAGAAGGAACTTTTTGACAGTAAGGGCAGTTCGGCAATGGAACCGACTGCCTAGGGAGGTGGTGGGATCCCCTTCGCTGGATGTCTTCAAGCAGAGGCTGGACAGCTATCTGCGGGAGATGCTCTAGCTGTGGATTTCCTGCTGTGAGCAGGGGGTTGGACTCAATGGCCTGCAAGGCCCCTTCCAACTCTATGATTCTATGATTCTAAGGCAGAGGTAGAGCTTTGTAGCATATGGCAGGGACATCATCTGTTGGATCAGTGGGCAATACCTGGCTGTGTAAGAGGGTTTAGGGACACAGCCTGATGGAAATGGGGGTACTGAATAGGGTGCTGGGTACATATATTTATCCATGTGATGCTTCCTACAGCTATAGTTGGAGATATTATTTACTGAGTTATTTGTTTTAACATGTTTTCAGCTTTGGCATTGAAAACAGTTTCTGGGGCTAAGCCCTGTTGAATTTTGGCTGTGATTTAGCTGTGCGTTTATTATCACATAAAAGCCAAGGTCCTGGAACGAGTGATTGCAGGCCACCTCCAGACACTGTTGGATGAGACCGATTATCTGGATCCATTTCAGTCGGGTTTCAGGCCTGGTTTTGGCATGGAAACAGCCTTGGTCGCCCTGTATGATGACCTTTGTCAGGAGAGAGACAGGGGGAGTGTGACTCTGTTGATTCTCCTTGATCTCTCAGCGGCTTTCGATTCCATCGACCATGGTATTCTTCTATGGAGACTGGCTGAGATGGGAGTGGGAGGTACTGTATGGCAGTGGTTCCACTCCTACTTGGCAGGTCGCCTCCAGAAGGTGGTGCTTGGGGAACATTACTCGGCACCCTGGACTCTCCAGTATGGGGTTCCGCAGGGGTCAGTTCTGTCCCCCATGCTGTTCAACATCTACATGAAACCGTTGGGTATGGTCATCCGGAGCTTTGGAGTGGGTTGCCATCAGTATGCTGATGACACGCAGCTCTATTTCTCCTTTTCATCTTCTTCAGGTGAGGCTGTCAATGTGCTGAACCGGTGCCTGGCTGCAACAATGGACTGGATGAAGGCTAATAAACTGAGGCTCAGTCCAGACAAGACTGAGATGCTGCTAGTGGGTGGTTCTTCTGACCTGATGGTGGATGTCCAACCTGTCCTGGATGGGGTTGCACTCCCCCTGAAGGAGCAGGTTCGTAGCTTGGGGGTTCTCCTAGAACCATCTCTGTCACTTGAGGCTCAGGTAGCCTCGGTGGCATGAAGTGCCTTCTACCAACTTCGGTTGGTGGCCCAACTACGTCCCTATCTGGACAGGGATAACCTGGCTTCAGTTGTCCATGCTCTGGTAACCTCCATATTAGATTACTGCAATGCACTCTACGTGGGGCTGCCTTTGAAGACGGTTCAGAAACTGCAGCTTGTGCAAAATGCAGTGGCCAGATTGGTAACAGGGACCAGACGGTCCGAACATATAAAACCGATTCTGGCCCGCTTGCATTGGCTGCTCGATTCAAGGTGCTGGTTTTGACCTATAAAGCCTTACACGGCTTGGGACCACAATACCTGACGGAACGCCTCTCCCAATACGAACCCACCCGTACACTACACTCAACATCAAAGGCCCTCCTCCGGGTGCCTACTCCAAGGGAAGCTGGGAGGCTGGCAAGAAGGGAGAGGGCCTTCTCAGTGGTGGCCTCCAAATTATGGAATGATTTGTTTGATGAGGTGCGCCTGGCACTGTTATCTTTTCAGTGCCAGGTCAAGACTTTCCTCTTCTCCCAGGCATTTTAGCATGTGTTTTAAATTGTTTTTATATTGTTTTAAATTTTAAAATTGTGTTTTAAATTGTTTTTAAAATATGTGTTTTAAATTGTATATTTGTTTTTATGTTTTTCATTGCTGTAAACCTCCCAGAGAGCTTCGTCTATGGGGTGGTATACAAGTGCAACCAATCAATCAATCCAACCAATCAACCAATCAATCAATCAATCAATCAATCAATCAGGATCTCAGGCTTAAAGCCAGAATCTCAAAATTAAGCACGTTTAAACCTAGGCTGGTGATGGTCACGATAATACTGAACCGAGCTAGAAGGGAGCTGGACAGTGGGAGGGTATGCAGGATTCTCCAGGTGATGCCTAAGTTCCAAAGTCAAGTCTGGCCTGGGCCTTAGGGATGATTAGCAATTCTTTTGCAAACAGCCCCCAGTTTAGCTGTTCATTCTGCGAGATTTTTGTTGTAGGTTTAAATCACAGCTAAACTAGGGGAAAGGGAAAACAGAAGTAAAGCCCCGGCTTGTTCTCTATAAGCTTTTTTACAGACTTTCTGCTACATCCCTTTTGTTTTGTTTTTTTCTTTAACCAGCTGTCAGTGAAGAATTTGTTTTTCAACCTGTGCAAAAAAGGTCCTATTAAAGCCTGGGGTATTAGAGTGCACTATAAAGCTATTTCCTTAGCTCTCTGTTAGGGTTCTGTAATACCACCTGTATTCCAGCAATACCGTCAAGTGCAGAATGTGTTCTCTCCTCTTCGTGCCCCCTCTCTGGCCCCAACCTTGCATTGTAGCTAAAACTTGCAACACTTACATCTGGGTAATAGAAAATTCATCCTCTGCCTTTAAAAATCAACGTTACTATTAAACCTTTTCTGAAATCAGCACTGTCAGAATGTGATGGCAGGACTGTTGTCCAAAGTATGGCTTTGTAGCAAGTATATGGTTGGGTGATCATAGGCTCTCTACTTTCAGTCAGATTGTGCTTAATTGCTAGAAAATGAGATGTCAAGTCTGTTCTGGAAGCCCTTTCCCCCCAGTGTTGTTGCAGCAATCACATCATTCCTGTCTAAATCCAAAACTATTAGGAGAGTATTAATTGAAAGTAGTAGTGTTGGTGAGAGGACTGCACTCTGCACCTAGTCTAAGACACTTACACGTGGTATTGTGTTATACTGTGCCAGACGTTGAAAATGGGACTGAGCCATGATGAGAGCTGGCATAAATTCAGCCCTACTATTAGTTTTATGAAAACAGGGGAAAATAATTTGTTCACATGTGTATAGCCAGAATTGAGTGTATGTTATAATTCTGCAGCAAAAGTACAGAACATAGAACCGTGTGCTGAATTAGAGCTGAGTCAAACTGCAGGCAAGGGCTGATTGGTTCTGTGACATAATTCTTAATGTGATCCCTGATTAGCTGGGATGCTGAAAAATTGTGTTGCAGATTAGGGGAATGATAGTCAAGAATAGATATGAAAAACTAGCACAAAGTAAGTTAAATTCCCTAATCCAGTGGTTCCCAAACTTTTTTCCCCACAGACCACTTGAACCACATTGATTTTTCTGCCTGTTTTAGCAGTTTTAATGTACTGTGTAGATGCTGTATGATTTTTCATTTAATTTAATTTTTTTTATTTATACAGCCATGAGAGTGGCTGTATACTATAGTCAGCATGGATTTTTCACATTCTGCAATGTTAAATTGAAAATACACCCCATTTATTTATTTATTACTTTTATACCCCGCTTTTCTTTTCATGATAGAAACCCAAGGTGGCTTACATATGGTTCCCCAAGCAGTCTCTCATCCAGGCACTGACCAGCCCTGACCCTGCTTAGCTTCAGCAGGGTGCTGGCCTCATGTGCCTTCAGACCATAGCCTGGGACCATGCCATTCTGATGCTTACTGTAAACTCATTTCAAAATAAAACCTTCAAAACTTATAGTCTTCAACTCAGAAATGCTGGCTTAACAATCCTCTAAATTTTCATGGTGATACACAAAACAGTCAGACAGCATTAAGAGTTCAAAGTGTAAACAGAGAGGGAGGAAAACCAGAACCATAATTTGTCAAAATTAATTAAATATCAGCCATGTTCACAGAGTGTCTGTAATCCTATTACTGACCTTGCCCCATACTCTGACCATCTTCTGCAGTTTAAAAGTTAAAGAAATGCCTGGCTGATTTTGAATTCATTTAAGAAATTTAGCATTGAACTCAATGATAAGGCCAGGCATGCTCAGTAAGAACTAGGGTTGCCAGGCTCGGGGCCTGAGAATAATTCTGTATCTTTAAGAGAAGAGAAAATTCAGCCAAGTGCAGGTTTTCTTGCAACGCTGTCATGGGAAAAAACACAAGGTGAAATTCTCCCACCTCCCTGCACAACTTTTAAAGATACAGAAGACCTCTTGGAGGCTGGGCCTGGCAACCAAGAGGTCTTCTGTATCTTTAAAAGATGTGCAGGGGGAAGGGATAATTTCACCTTGTGGTTCTTCCCATTATAGTGTTGCAAGAAAACCTGCACTTGGCTGAATTTTCTCTTCTCTTAAAGATACAGAATCATTCTCAGGCCCTGAGCCTGGCAACCCTAAGCATGATTGCACAGGGGTAAATCCCACTGAACTCAAAAAGTATGCAAATGATCAAACCTGCCCTCCTCCTCCCTCCTCCCCCCTCCCTCTTGCCCCTCCCCCTTCCTTCCCCTCCTCCATTCCCTTCCAATCCCCTCCTCCCCCCTCCTCCTCCTTCCCCTTGTTACCAAATTCTTCCAAGCTACACAGGAAGGAAGTAGATCGGACTGTGAAAGACCAACCCAAATTGTCTTTGTATTTTTACAAATGTGTAGGGCAGTATAATAGAGAGGCAGTCAGGTCTCCTGCTCCCCTGGTGCATTCACTATAGCTGCCCAATTTCTCTGCTTTTAAAAGTTTGATAGAAATATCTGTTGGCTATAGGTACGTTCTTAAACCACAAGGTTTTTTTGCCTATTAGTGAATTCTTATATTGTTTTTTATTTTATTTGCATTTCATAGAATTCCAAGTGCAGTATAATAAAATACAATATAAGGAATACAAGAAGCAAATAAAAATACAATTAAAATCAATATGAATATTTAATGCAGACATGCCATTGACCACCTGAATGAAGCTCACAGATGGTCCATTAATCACAGTTTGGGAACTCCAGCCCTTATCTCTTTTGATTGCATCATCTCAGATTATTAGCAGCATCTGCAGAAATAAGGACTTAATGACACATTACTTTAAATGTGTAGAGTGAAGCTTCGTTTGGATTTTTTAAAGTTTAATGCTAACCATGGGGGGCCATCAGGAGCACATTGTGGAGGTTAAATAGGGTTAAATACCAAGTTTCTCTGTAATGCAGATTGGTCTCCTTAACCACCCCTCACTACATGTAAAGAGGCTAACGATGATGTGGAAACCATGTTCTCCAGCCTTATTCTTGGAATTTGGACAGGGATTAGAATGCATTGCAGCTCAAATGGATTCGTTCTTCAGAAATTCTGCTTAAAATAGCAACCAGGCTCTAATCTGTAGCTGATGATGGATTGATTGTACAAAGGCTTCCAGGCCAAATCCTTTGGATTAGGGCTTTATGTTCCTTGGTAAATTGAATCACACAGCCATGGTGTACTGTGTGCCATGGTGTGGCTTGCAGCCAAGTAATGGTTAAGGAGGACAGCCTTGGTGACATGACTATGCTACTCTTTTATGAGCAGGGTGCTAGTTTCCCTCCCTCCCATAACACTAGAATTTGGGGTTACCTAATGAAATTGAATGGCAGCAGGTTTAGAACTGTTTTACATAACACATAATTAGTTTGCAGAAGTCAGAGCCACAAGATGTGGTGACAGTTACTAGATGGCTTAAATAAAATTAGGAGGATAGGTCTCTCAATGGATATTGGCCATGATATTCAGAGGCAGGATACCCAAGAACACAGACAAAGCAGTGGTGGTGATGCTGTTTCCACACCTTTCCTTTAACCTTGATATTAAAGCGTGCGGTGATGAAGGAGACCATGCAGTAAGGCTGAGCCCCCAGATTCAGATATTTATGTGCCTGTTAGTAAGGAGTTTGTAACCAATCATCATCTGTACCGCGGTCTGCTCCTGGTCTTGTATTTGCAGAAAGTATGGAACTTCTCCATCTTCTGCTACCAATTACATAATCAATTTGATTCCTATATTGACCATTTGGTGATGTCCACTTGTACAGTTGTCTTTTTCGTTGCTCAAAAGAAACAAATTATTGGCTTCACAGAATTCAAGAAGTCTTTCTCCTGCTTCATTTCCATCTCCTAAGCCCCATTTCCCCACAATTCCTAATTCTTCTCTGTTCCCTACTTTTGCATTCCAGCTCCCCATGATTATCAGCACATCCTGTTTTGGTGTGTGATCAATTTCTTCCTGTATTGCTGCGTAAAATCCTTCCAATTCCTCTTCTTCTGCATTTGCCGTTGGCCAGACGTAGTTTACATAACGCGTTTCCGGCTTTCCGCTTGCTATTGGCTTCAGGGGTCCTGAGCTGGATTCCAGGTCTAGCTTCAGATATGGTGGCCCACACTTCTGGGTATTGTCAGCTTAGGGGTATTTGCAAGGAGTTAAATGACAGAATGGTTCTTTCAAGTTCAAAATGCAGGGTTATTAGGAAACTGGCTATGTGATACAAAATACAAGCAGAAACCAGACATGAAGGTGAACTGCCGGAGGGGTGTACATATTTCCAAGGAGGGCAAGGGGGAGGAAAATGCAATTATACCTTAAGCAACACAGAGAAGCCAAAAGAATACCTTCAGCACCTGATTACAGTACTAGAAACCCTGATGAGGAGAGGATTGAGTAGATTAACAATATTAAGTCTAACAACAGCAGTCTCCTGGCATTGGGGCCGAGAAATGTATGATACCCACATTATAGTGGGGTTAGGGATTTTCTTCTAAACTATTGAATATTATTGTGGTGATGATAATATAGCAATAGCAATAATACTGCTTGATATTTATACAGCACTTTTCCTAAGTGCTCTAAGGCGCTTGATAGACATTATTTCTGTGATTCTTAACTATGGTCCTCTGAGGCCTAGAGAATGACATGAAGCTACATAGTGCAGTTCAGCATCATGCTGACACGAAGCAGGTCTGTATCTTCTCCAACATTTCACAGATGAAAATGGGGATAACCGACAGTCCTATACCACTGTCCATTTGCCCACACACCCTGGAATGAAGACTTGAAAGATAAGAGTGTGGTATGAAGGTTATAGTTTATATATTATAAGTTCAGGATCTGCAGCCATGAGCAAACTACTCAAGTGTAGCTGTCCAAAGAGCAAGACAAAGTCCATCTGCACCACCCTGGGCAAAAGCACCCCAGCACGGTTCAGTCTCCACTCATTTAACAATGAGAGCATATCATTTTATCTTCCCATATCTGGGAGCCGTGGGCGTGCAGGAGCTGACATTTGCACTCCACTCCCGCTATTTAGTTTTCAGCAGGACACACATGGCCGGCCCCAAGAGCACCAGACCAGACTCACGGTGCTTGCCAGTGGTGTCCAGACCAATCTACACTCTTCTCTGCGCTAAATGCTAGTTGAAAATTGAGATCCAAACAGCCAGATCAAAGACCCGGTCCCATCAAATACCCATTCAGCAAAGAGGAGTGCAGAGGAGATGAAAAAGGTACCACAGCAGCTAATTGAGGGATGAAAAAAAAAATCCTACATCCTCCCTAGTAGCTAAACCCACACTGCTACAGATTGGGAGTGGGGATGGTGCAAAGAAGAAAAAGGTTGTCATAGGGACACTGCCAGCTTTTGTAGCCCTGTGCCAGGTCTTTCTCCGGCATGTGCTTGAGCTCTCCTCCCTTTGGGAGGAAGTCTCTTGAGGCTTCCTCTTTCATGATGGAGGGGCAAATATCACACCCCACCACCAGTTAGAGGGACAGTGGAGCAGCAATCCCAAGGATCACAGTTTGATCCATCCCTGCCTTGCCTTTCCATTGGCACTCATTCTCTGGCTGCACTTAGTTTACTCTATGGCTGGAGACACACTTGCGGTTGTACTGATTTCAGTGCATCTCCACCTCTGTTTTCTGAAAATGGAGGTGCACCATGTTAACCAAATTCTGCCCCTTTTTACTTAAAGACCTGGGAAATGAGAGATCAAGTACATGTTACCTTGAAGTCATTTTCACACAGACTTCAAAACTGATTGGCCATCAACCCAGTTGCCACTCCGAGGTGTGTCCAATGGAAATGCTTTGCTCTAGACCCAGGCAGAGACACTGATTGGCCTTTTGCTGTGGCCGGTCCTTAAAGGTCTGACATCACCTGTGGGGGAAGGAGATGTGTCCAGCCTCGGGCAGTTGCGTTTCAAACTGCAGCCAGACAAAACGGTCTCGCTGTTTTTGAAATAACAAGTGTGCATGTAACCAATAGCCTGCTCTGCACTGGCTTCTGAAGAAGAGGCTATTTAAATATTTTTGAATTTTTCCAGCTTAAGAATGCTTAATAGAAGGTTTCATCTTATGAAGCATTGCACTGTGTCTTTATCAAGGAGCAGCTGCCACTTAAGTACATGCAGCTCAGGCTGCCAGATCTGTAGCGCCACAGACCTTGAGACTGACAGGGTGCCACTGGCGGTGGGAGTGTGGGAATTGTACTGGCAGACAGAGGAGAAAAAGCGTGGTGCGCTTAGTGGCCACTTGTGGAAGGGGATGGCCCTTGGCCTGTCAGAATCTGGCTGTGCCCGAGAATTCAGGGAGTAGAGGCTGACTGACATGAGAACAGAATTATTAGTCAAAACAAAACCCCAGCCTTTTATGAAGCCTTTCTCTTTCTCTCTCTCCCCCTCCCCACCTGTTCGTTGTCTGAGATTTTACTCCTCCTTTTGGAAACCCTGAGAAGGAAGCTAAAACCACAGACCTTCAGGCCAGATCCTGAGACCTGGCTACCTGCATGCTCTAAACATTTATTATCTGTGCATTGGCACTTACAGATGGAGGGGAAGCCATTTAATGGCACTGTGTGTTGCCTTTACATGCATGTGAACTATAGACAAGCTGCGTCTGCACCCCACTCAAGAGATTTAAGGTTGCAATCCTATATATACTTATAAGTACCAAGGCTGCAGCCCTAGCCCCACTTACAGGAGAATAATCCCCATTGAATTCAGTAGGGGTCACTTCTGAGCAGACATGGCTAGGATTGCACTGTAAGTCCCACTGAACTCAATGTGGCTTACTTCTGAGTAGGCATGGGTAGGAGTGCAGTGTTTTCGAGAGGGAAAGGCAACTTTTGCAAACAAAATTTGTAAAAGGTCTATCCAAAAGACACAGTTGGGACAATGATTTTCCAAGGGCAGATACCACAAAACCAGAATGGGTAAATATGATCTCATTATCATTCAGTGGCAGCTGGTACACATCTGGACCCAGGGGGTGGGGGTGATCTAGCCAATTGGGAGATTGCAGAGGTGGAGCCAAGATGTTCTTCATGATAATGATGATTAATGATGGTGAGGAGAACAATTAATACATGTATTGTGCCATTACAATAAAACAGTGTACAACATAAAACGAAGAGAGCAGTTATCTTTCACCCTTATGTACCACCTGTCAAAAAGATAGGTTGCAGCCCTTACAATCTAAAATTCAATACTGAGGAAACAGCACAGAAAGGGGATCCAATCTGATACCCACTTAAATGATCACAGTCGGGCTTACTTACTTCTGAGTAATAAAATAAATAAGACTCTGTTGGTAACCACAGCTAAGTCATATCTCCTGCAGGAACAACTATTTTTATTTAAGCCATGCCTAGTTTATTATCTGGTACTCAGCAATAGAACCTCCCTGACCAGGAGCAGTGTATGCAAAAATCGTAGACAACGGTAATTGGCCAAAGATCTCCAGAGCTTCTTTTTTAAAAAAGTAAAAAGTTTATTGAAAACTACGTTCCTATTGTTCAGAGAAAAATATGTAGGGGTTGGGGAAGAGCAGGAAGACAAAATGTAAGAAAAAATGAGTTTTTCAGACCGTATGAACAATTCCAAATAATGTAACAGCAAGTTCCATAAGTTACTCCAGTTTTCCACTGGTGTATGCACTCAGACATTCACACAAAGTGTCTTTAAGCTTTTTTGGTTTTACAAAAGCAAGGATTCGCTTAACTCAAAATCCCTTCCCTTTTGATCAACCACACTTTCCTAACTACGCAGCTCAAGACATTATTCTGTTCCCCCACCCAAAGCAGAATTGGAAGTGTGCAACAACTAGGGTTGCCATATTGCCTGGTTAGCCAGGTTTTACCCAGATTATAGCCCTGCTACCCAGCGCCCCCTTAGCCCATTAGGTGGTCCAGATTTTCCAGGCGGGCGCTGAGCTGCAGAGACTGGTGAGGAGAAGAGAGGAGCACGGGGAGGACAAGGTGGACAGTGCTCAGGGCCAGCATCAGCCTGCCCTGGGCCCCAGCACACATACTCACATCCCACCTACCTACCTCTCCCTTGACATAAATGCTAGTCACGCTGCAGTGCAAACCTGCCATCAACCAAGATGGTGGCTGAGGCTTCCCGAAGGGGCTGATGTGTGTGTTTGGTGAACAAAGAAGTTGAACAATGATCTGACAGAAAGATGTTGCTGATTTCAAAGGCTGGCTGGCCACAGAAGGGGAGGAAAAAATATTCTGTTTGCTGCTGCTGTAACCTGCTGCTTGCAAAAGGAAGGGAAAGCAATTCAGCCTCAGAAGAAGAGCAACAGGCAGACTGCAAATGCATGAATCTGATTGGTTGGGATGGGTATTCATAATCCTTTCCAACTGCTCTCAAACTTTCAGTGTGTTTATGAGGGACTCCTGATTAGCTGTCAGTTTAATCCACCAGGGAAAGTAGGAAATAAAATTAAAATGGAGGGTCAGTGGGGTCCCCTATCCTTCATAAGTCACTCCCACTGGAATTTATTATTGAAAAAAAAAATTTTCTAGCCCTGGAGGCAGGGAAGGGACCACAGGGATTATTGTGATTGGCTGTGTTGTCCAGAGATGATTGACCAGCACAGTCTGAACTTTTGGGGAAATAGGTGTATTGCTCAAGACCTCCCAATCAATTATAATTGTGCAGCCTGAATTTGCTGATATGGGACTGAATGTCGCCCAGACATAGCAACAGCTTGGAAGCACTTGTGGCTGAATTCAGACCACCTAGTGTGGTTCATAGCAGAGTGAGCATTTGAACTGTGAGTCCGGTCTCCCCAGTTCATCCAATACTATTTTCCAGGGTTAGCTAACTACTGTATTCTTAAAGTCCATACCATTCTACAGGCACTAGGATGATGGTGTTTGCAATGCTGTTTGAAAAGAGCATTACAAGCTCTTTAGATTCCTATGACCAAATCACAAAATATGCATTTTGGCAACTTCACTAATAAGAGGCACTCTAACTTTGAAACATTTGTATACCAAAGTCCAGTACTGTGTCAACTTCCATTGATGTGAATCCCCTCCCACAAATCAGGCTGCATGGTGGCCCCAGGTGCCTTTGCCTTGTTCTGTTGCATGTAGAATGGCAGACTTGCAGGGTGGGTGTGTCTGAATAAAGGCATGTCTGCTCCTGTTGCTGTATCAGCATTGTTGACAGATGCAGCATCCCAGCCCAGAATGTAACCGTTGCAAGGAAAGTGATGTTGCGCTACTTGTCTTGCTGCCACAACTGCCACAGCACAGAAATGCAATCTGCAGTATGACTGTGCGGATTGCCTGTGCTGCGCATCAAATGTCCAACTGACCCTTATTAATGTATTCCTTGCATTCCACCCTCTTCACACAAAACCCAAGGTAGCTAGCAATCCGTAAAATGCAACATTAAGACCAGAGTTAACAGTACAATACAGTAATCAATAGCATTTAACAACCAGTGATGCAGTTGTATCAGTAGGGGAGGGCTGTGGAACTGGCTGGTGGACCAGACTGTTATTTTCCCTACCCCCTGTGGGCCAAATTTGACAGGTGGGTGGAGGTGCATGGTATGAAATCAAACTATGCAAGCCAATACACAGTTGGCAAAGCGTTCCGCAAGACCCAACAGTCGGCTGATTATTGGGTCTCACGGAACCCTTGTGGAATGGGCTGTGCAAGACCTGACAACCAGCCGTTTCTCAGTTATTGCAGATCGCTTCGCATAGAGCTTTGCAGATGTCACTGATCAGCCAGCTGGCAGGGCCTGCAAATTCCTTTCTGCTGAGCAGGGTTTTTAGCCGCCTCACACCTGATGTCCTACATGATGTCAGGTGTAAAGCAGGTGGCCTTGGCTTGTATGAAATGGTCTCATGGGCCAAATGGGGACTCCTGGTGGGCCTAATGAGACCCACGGGCCAGAGATTCCCCACCCCTGCAATAGGGCCACTCCTGCTCTGATCCAAAGGCTTGCATAAATAAATAGGTCATTCGCTGTCACTTGAATGAAAGTGAGGTGGGGGCAACCAGATTTGTACGGGAAGCAGTTTGATAGGCAAGGTGCTGCTACTGAGAAAGTCCTGCTAGGTCACATTCACTGGGGGAAGTTCGTGCAGGGCCTCCCCTATGTAGCTGTGAACCTGGGGTGGCTGGTGTTGGGGAAGGTGCCCCTTTGAGTACTTGTATCAGCGCAAGTCATACATCCACACTTTTAGGAGACTGTTCTCTAGGAAACACCCTAGCATCACTTCATTTGGGTGCAGGACACTGTACTGGATGTGTGAAGATATCATTTGTAGTGGTCTAATGGTTATTTTGTGTGTGTGAGGGGTCACACTCTTAGTTCCTTATTCATTCCTCATACATTGAAGCACTGAGCGCATTTCCTGTTCCTTATTTGCTACACAAAAGCAACAGAGTTGATATATTCATGAATGTGAATGTACTGCCTTCAAGTCGATTCCAACTTATGGCGACCCTATGAACAGGGTTTTCATGAGGCTGAGAGGCAGTGACTGGCCCAAGGTCACCCAGTGAGCTTCATGGCTATGTGAGGATTTGAACCCTGGTTTCCCAGGTCGTAGTCCAACATAGTCGACTTGGAGGCACATAACAACAACTGAGTATGGGTAAGACATTTGATTCAGTTCATATTTCAAGCCCAATCTATCAAATTCACTTTCTGAAACAATATGAAAACTAAAACACAGCCATCCTTCATAATTTGAATTATCTGAATTTTGCAATATAGCTAGCCAACCAAACGTTTACAAAAATGGTAGGGGAAAGTGTGCATAAAAATGAATATAGGAGTGAAAATAACATGCAAAATTGCTTGCAAAAATATGTACATTAGACAAAATGTGTGCTGCCCTGGGCTCCTACTGGGAGAAAGGGCGAGATATAAATCAAATAAATAAATCAAATAAATAAAACTGCCTACAAAAATGTGTTTAGAAATTTGCACTAAAATGCTGGAGAATTTTCATGCGGATTTTTTTAAAAAATCGCAAATTGCTGCAGAAATGTAGAGAACTGAATTTAAGATGGGGGGGGGAAGAAAGGGAGAGAGCCGAAACAGACATCTTTCCATCCCTAATAGTAACTCAACTCTTATTGGGCGGGCAAGAACATTTAAATTCCAGCTCTTTATCGAGGCTGCTCCTTCAGTTCTGTTTTGAACTTTCACATAAATGAGGAATAAAAAACTGAGAACAAGAAACCAACTCCATCCTTGTACAGCAGAGGTATATCAAGGGAGAGCCTTTCTGGTTCACACTGGAGGTGGTGGGGAAAGGAGATCTGACCTTTGGGGGAGTGAGTCAGAAGGTGGAGCCAGTGTTGCTGGTTCTTTGGCCTTTGTGCCATTTCAAACAAAGCCTATCTGAAAAATGAGTTGCTATGCTAGTAAGGTGCCACATTTCCATCCAAAATGTACATGACACTTTGATGTGAGACAAGGCTGCCACGCCTCCTCCTGCTTGACCCTCCCCCTGTCCAATTTCCTGAATGCCGCAACAAGGAAGATTTCAGGCAGAGGAGGAGTGATAGATGGCAGGAGCAGAGGAGGACTAGAGAGAAGCAGCCACGGCCACCTCATCTCTCACTGCATCAAAGACACTGAAGGTTCAGCATGGATGTCTGGCAAGGGTTACCCCTTGCTCACTATCCAGGGTGTATGCAGAGTGGGAAGGAAATTGTCTGGGTTACATGATTCTATCCTATTGATTCATGTGGCTATAGGTTAAAAAAGTGCTGTAGTGAGAGCAACTTAGATACTTTCTTCCATAGCCAGGGCTATATTCCAGGGAGATTCCCTAACCCTCCACCCCTGTCTCAGTTACTGCACCAATACAAATCAATTTTATAATACAGGAAAATCAGTCCAAGAAAATGAATCTTATATGCAATATTTTAGGGAGTAGAAAAAAGGATGCTTAAAAAGAGAGGTGCATTTATGGAATATGGCAAGCGAAATGAATGTGGTGGAAAGTTTGCTATTTCTCCACATGCTGAAGATATTAGTCAGTATTTAAGTAGGACAGAGCTTTAAGGTCATCACAGCGTTCAAAAAAAGGGTGCTGACAGCTGGCATAAGCAAACGTTTATCTCTCCCATCAGATCCGAGGCCAATGTGTTCTCAGGGAACTGGTAGGAGGATGCTCTGGAATTCCACACATGCTGTTGAGCACTCCACTTTTGAAACATGACCTCAGCCAAGATCTAAATGGGATACATATCAAATAATCCTTCTTAAACTGCAGATTTCCGTGCAAATTAAATGCCACTGTCAGATTCTAATAACTGGAAGAAGGAATTCTATACCAAAATGTTTATCTCCGCAGAAGTTTAAAATTTGTGTGACCCTTTGTTATCTTATATATTGCACTTTCAGAAAATGACAGTACAGTAGACAATGAGTCAAATGCTCTGTTTACTGCGGAGGACAGCAAACTGCATGGAGAAAGTAGAAGAGATAAGACATTGTCAGGGAGTCACAGTCTACAACCAGATTCTTATTATTTTTTTCAGAGTAGAAGGCATTTTGGAAGACAGAATATATATATATATATTAGCTGCCCAGCAATATATATAGCTATAGCCACCTAACATTCCCTAGACAGCTTATAAATAATGTTAAAAATGTAATATATAATAATCAAAATCAACAAACAGTAAGACAGTAGCCTCTCCCTCCAACCTCCCACTGTCTGTACACTAACTCCACTATTGCTTCTGGTAAATTGACTTTACAGGTTTTTGTCTTCCTTCAAAATCTGTCCATCCCAGCTTAACAAATGGGACAAAAGGAATATTTGTGTCCATCATGGGAAGCAAAGGTTCTCTTAAATTATTGTCTCTAGCTTTATTCCCAGTTTTGTGGCTTGTTTCTGCTGTGAGCAATAGTTCATCTATAAGGAAAAGCACAGACCTTGACAGGTATGGGTGATGTAACTGCTTTCCCTTTTCAGGGTCTCTCTCCAAAATAAAAGGTGAAAGCACTGTTTAAATAACTGCCTAATTAGGCAGGTGTTGAGAGTTGGGTACCACAAATGGGTTTATTACATTCACTACAGTTTTAATAAAATAATGTTTAAGCTTTCTTGCTAGCTACAAATACCTCTCCAGCCTCAAGCTAAGAGGAGGGGCAGGAAAATGGCTTGGGGACATTTTTCCTGTCTGAACTGAGAAAAAAACAGAGCTGCAAATTGGTTGTTGCACTTAAAGCATCCTTGGTTGAAATTGTTTTCTTTAGGAAGTTGTTAAAGGGATTAGTGGCAACGCTATCTGCTCAAAGGGGAGTATTTTCCTCCATGGCGTTGTGCTTTTTGCATTGCAAAGACATGGAAAAAGGCTCCAGTGCTCTCTCTTCCAAAGTAAACTAAAGCCTGCCCCACGGTCCCTGGTAGGGTTGCCAGGCTCAGGGCCTGAGAATGATTCTGTATCTTTAAGAGAAGATAAAGTGCAGGTTTTCTTGCAACACCGTAATGGGAAAAACCACAAGGTGGGATTCTCCCTTCCCCCTGCACAACTTTTAAAGATATGGAAGACCTTTTGGAGGGTGGGCCTGGCAACCAAGAGGTCTTCTGTATCTTTAAAAGTTGTGCAGGGGGAAGGGATAATTTCACCTTGTGGTTTTTCCCATTATAGTGTTGCAAGAAAACCTGCACTTGGCTGAATTTTCTCTTCTCTTAAAGATACAGAATCATTCTCAGGCCCTGAGCCTGGCAACCCTAGCTCAACCAGAGTGTAAATCACTGGCGTTCAGGCAGGGGACAATGCAAAGTGGGATTAGGTTCAGGCAGGACACAAGGCAAGGCAGAGTTCAGGCTGGATGCTGGACTAGATACAAGGCACAGTTCAGGCTAGACACAGTCCTAGGCTCTAGGGAACACAGAGCTCTGAACTGAGCCCTGTTATAGCAGTACCCCAGCAGTAACACCTATTTGTTAGCACCACCTGTGCTGCAAGAGGCTGTCCTACTTAACGGGACTCACCTTTCTCTAGGAACCTCCTACTGCAGTGGAGCAGGGGAGGCTCAGGGTCTTCTGTAGAGGAGGAGTCAGAGGATGACAGTGCCAAATTTCTGGGCCGGGGGTGGAGATCGTCATTGGGCCCACAGGTTCATCTTTGAGGCTGGTCCTACATGCCCTTTCCTTTCAGGTTCGGAGTCCTTGCCTCTGATGACGAGAAATCTGATTCCTGGTCCTTGACAGAACAGCAGTCTTCCAGTATCACCTGCTGGAAATGACCTGACAGAAAGGACTAAGGTCATGTCTCAAGATGGGAGAACTGAGTCCAGTGACACTAATCTTAATTTTTATGTTTTTCTTCCCAAATCCATAGGTGTGGTTCGCCAGGTGAAGCCCATCATTGGCCCTTTCTATGCTACCCTGAAACTAGAGATGAACTACGTTGTTGGAGGGGTTGTCTCACACCGCAATATTGTCAACGTGCACATCTTTGTTTCGGAGTACTGGTTTTGATTGACCTTGCCATCTTGATGGAAGCAGGAGAGCTTCAAAGTGAATGTTGAACACAAACAAATAAAAAGTTATATACACCTTTTTGAGGGGATGGGGGTGGCATGTGGGAGTGAGACCAAATAGCTTTCTTTTCAAGTGACATATCTGGTTTATAGCTTAATTAAAGGACCAATAGCAAACTATCTAAAATAGAAGTAGGATGGAGCAATAACCTTTGCATCTGACCTAGCTGGGTTGTATATACAAATAAATAGTGTGTCTGGCTCCCTATCCTTCTACTGAGTTTTAAACTCTGCTAAGTGTTTTGCAGAGGTTCTTAAGGCAGGGTGCTGCATGCAAGATTTTGCATGCTCAGAGCCTCGCCTGCCCTTACCCTTCCTTCTTATAATGCTTTGCCTGGCTATGAAATTAACTTTTTCATTGCAAAAAATCAGGAAGGCACTCTCCTATGCATTTGGGGTCATAACTGATCCTAGCTGATATTAACAAATATGTAAAATGGCCACCCCACAACCATGTGATATTCTCTATATATTCTCCTACAATGTAGTGTTGGTGTATGTGTGGGTTTGCTCTCTGGTGTTTCTGATTTTCATTTTGTGTGTGTTATGTTTATATTTTAATCTGAAGGTTTCATTAAAAGGCATTGGGATTAGAAAGGCTCCAACTAAAGTCAATGGTGGAAAATGAAACACTGCGGATTCCAAGATACTGAGGGTCTAAATGACCCCAGTATTGGGGAAACTCTCACTTAACAATACATTTAGTACTTGATGTTAAATCAGCGGGTAAGACAAGGATGTGCTAATAATTATGTTGCCTTGATTAAAAGAACTGCATGGCTAGTTCAGCGTGTCCCATGGCCAGTTCAGCGTGTCCCATGGCCCTTTGGACTTTCCCCAAACAGCATCCGATTCCTCTCATGTTGCATTGCAATTTTATTTTGAAATGGAGGAGAGTTTCAAAAGTAGTTTGTAATGTGGCACAGGATTCAAAGTAAAATGGCAGCAGCAAATAACCTCTTTTGAGTTCTACAGTAGAGCTTTGGCTTTATGTCGTTGTTGTACATCCTGAACGTTTAGAATTGAAGGGGGAAATGCACAAATTAGGTACTCCCATCTGTGAGAGCCCATTGGGGTTAACAAACTCAGGGCATACCCCAGATCCACATCTCCATATAGTTATACCCCTTGGTCAAAAACAGTAATCTTTAATGTAACCTCACATTTTTACCTTTAGATTGTCAAAGACAACTTAGTTTTGAGTTTATATCAAATCACTAAAGTGCTTTCTATAAGGAGGGAGAATTAAGGCAGCGGAAAATGGAAGTTTTCGCAGACTACAGGTGCACAATACTATTTTGGGGGGTCAGGGTGGGGAGTAATAGACGTTATGGTAGAACCATCATTGGCTTTAGTGTGCGTGCATTTCTTTGTCCCAGTGGTTAAACGGGGCTTGCAGGTTTATGAAACAGTACAACTGCCCCCCCCAAGCCCTGCACAGAGGCAGAGGTAGAATGTCTATGTGCATCATGAGCAATGCAATTATGCCTCTCTGTCTCACCCCCTTCAGTTCACTAAAGCAAAAGTGCAGTCTGTCTCTAGCTCAGAGTTGATGGTTACCAGACACTGAACGGAAGCAAAGGAAATCAGTTTGTGGAACTGAATTAAGAACCATCACTAGGAGAGAGTTTGCAGGTTTGCTCTGTACAGAAGCATAAAGGGAAGATAAGGATTTGGACTTTAACCAATTTACATTGTACAGTAAATATATGGTGGTGAACCAGACTGACCATGTTTGCACTGAAAAGTTACACGTCTTATTATTCCAGTTTACCTGTCATGGCTTCTCCGAAACCTACCAATCTGAGATTTGGAAAGGGTGCTGAGAATTGTCTGTTAGAGATCCCTAGCCTCCTTTATGGAACTTATGGTTGCTAGTGTTTCTCTGAGGAGTATAAATGCCTACTGTACCATTTTTTTGTAGCTCAGACACACCCTATTTTGTAGTCCTAGACCTTAAAGTGGGAAGGATCATGCTTTGGTATCAGACCTTGTTAGGGATCTTATAATGAAAAATATGGGAGACTCATAGTGCAATCCTCTGCATTTTGTTAATTGTTCTTAACGTGTTTAGGATTCCAGCACCAGGCAAGAGTGCTGGGCTGGATAGGCAAGGCATATATTTTTCTTGCAGAAATGCCTATACTTGCTTTATCTGAGCATATACCGCAGAGCTTGGAAAAGTTACTTTTTTGAACTACAACTCCCATCAGCCCCAGCCAGCATGGCCACTGGATTGGGCTGATGGGAGTTGTAGTTCAAAAAAGTAACTTTTCCAAGCTCTGCCAATTAGATATGCAAAACTGGCACAATAATAATTAATTGCTTTTTGGAAATGTTGGCCTAATTTTTTAAAAAACAACAACAGTGGTTTGCTGCATCAAAGAGTGAACACACAAGAGTAAATAGCGAATTGATGAAAATTATCTTTGCACAGAGCACATGAGCATCAACTTATAATACATTGTTTCATGGCTGTTCAATCAAATATGTTGGCTTTAAATGGCAAGAGAACCTCTCGCTAAAATGTACAAGTGTAGAAAAGATCTCACACCTGTGGAACAGTAGGGCCATCTCGAGGTTTGAGAGGTCTATGGGCAAAGTGTCCTCTTCTTGGCCCCCTCTTCTGTCAGTGAACTCTGGCAAGTTTACTTGGTTGTGGGGGCAGTGTTCCGAGTCTAGCTACTCTTCTTACTTTCTTGCAATACCCTAGGACAATGCTTGTTTGGGACATTTTGAGAAATTGAAAGGGTAGCTAAACACACTGTCAGCTCTGCACTGAGACTGCAGTGCAGGCAGGGCTGTAAATTCCTGGGTATTTGCCAGGGCGGGAAAGTCCTTAGCTGGCAGCCTGGTCATAAATCTGCCAGGCTAACGAGGATGAAGCGTGATAAGGGCAAGGCCCTTTCCAAGCTTATGTGCCAAGCCAGAAGTCCAGAAGCGAGGTCAGTAGAGGTCCGGGTTCAATTGCTAAAGGGTCAGTCCGAGATAAGGTTCAGGGAAACTGGAAACACACAAAGCCACTCCTGATGTTGTAGTCAGCAACAAGCTGAAGCCAAGGTTTGTCTTTTAAGGAGCAGGTTTGTCAGCAGGTGTGAGCCATCAGCGTTTTGGCCTTAAGTGGACAGGCCTGCCCCTCTTCTGCCTGACCTTCTGTTGTCTACATTCTGCAGGTGAGGGGGGAGTATCCTGTTCACTGGCTGCATCTGGCTGAAGGGCTTCAGCTGTGTCTGGGGTGCTCTGCAGCTGAGGGGGAGAAGGAGCTGGGTTCTCAGGAGTTTCCTCCGTTTCTCCTTCTGGGTCTGCTGTTGTTACTCCCGAGTCATCCTCGTCTGATGAGTCCTCCGAAGGGGCCATGACACACAGCCACATGGCATTGCTTAGTGTACTAGGCCACAAAAAAATCAAGGAGGGCCTCGTACAGGCATCAGTAGTGGGACCTGTCAGAGTGGTGGGGCCCTGGCATCCACCCAAGGATTGCAGGCGCTGACACCCATGGTGTAGTGTTTTGAGATCACTGTTTCTTTGTGACAGACTAATATGAAATCAACAGTGCAGTGGAACCAAATAATTCTACTCATTTATGCCGTGATCCAGCCATGGATCGTGTACATGTACATGGAAACAGTATGTACCTATTGTGGATGCAGAGGAGACCTGAACTGGTGGCACAGAAGGTAAAATTTGTTTTTAAATTATTAATGATAAAAAGCCCAATCCAGCCTCAGTCATAGGCTGCAGAACAACTGGCGGCTGCAGTTGGATCAGCATTCTGCCACATCAAGACATATCCCACTAATCTATCCCACTGGGGCCCAGGTGAGTGGGCATCTATGCCACCAATATGCATACTGTACAGAAGGATCTATTTGCTAGGTGAGTGAACCTTTCTGTGTATCAAACTTAAGTATGACCCAATAACCTAATGAAACTCCCTTCAAAAAAATTAGTGTTGTATGTATCTAGTTTCTCACAACAATGTATCGTTTTATGATAAAAAATCAAATTAAACTATTAAAGTTTTCATTTTCTTTTTTTTCACAGTTGTTTATCCACGTTTCCTTAATTTTTAACAATAACCAAACAACATTTCCAATATGCATTATAAGGAATAAGCACTCGACAGATGTGTGTGGGAACACAGAAGTGAGGGACAGACTTGAACAGAAAGGAAATTTTAAGTATTATTAGTGGAACCTCTGAGGATTGACAACCATCTCATAGTCTATTAATCTGTCCAATAAGAATACATTCTGACAGAAAACCATTCTAAAAAACTACAGCAAACTCAACAAATAGTGTGTGTGCATGCGTGCGTGTGTAGTTGCCATTGGACACAACCCAACCTGCAAAGTTCCATTCATGCAGCGTTAGATTCTCCCAGGCTCCTGTCTCCGACCTGCTAAGTTCTGCCATCTCTCCTCACCCTCAGTGTATTTGGAATAAAACGGTGGCCTTGGAGGTACACCGAAGCTAGAAGCACATCATACGGCCATGCTGGTACGGTAGAATTGTACATGCAGAGCACTGCTTGATAGTCTGAAGAGAATGGAGCACCCTCGGCTTGACATGGGTTTTCTAGGATCACTGGAGCTCTCATGTTCATTCTGGTGTCAGAATTTCAGGGTGATGCTTGACTGTATGGTAGACACTATTTTAAACAAGAAAACACATCCTTTGCTTAGGTCGCTGCTGGTGAAGCAAATGTAATGAAACTGATTGTAATGAAGATAATTCCCAGCTATTTGAATCAACAACCTAGATCCACTATTTCTTTAGGGTTTTTTTAAATCTTGAAAAGCCAACGTACACTTTAATTTATAGGAGAAAGGCTATAAATTAGAGGTATTATATATTTTTTTAAATTAGCCGGACTAGGAAAACCATCTGTCTGAAACCCAGAGAAGCCTACTTCCTTGTTCCATCAGACTTTTCTGAATTGCAGTGTGCAGGCCTCCTTATTTGTTTTTACATGTGTGTCTGCTTACTTTGGAAAGGATAGAGATTTATAACATTTTGGGATCACTCCCAATCAGTTAATTGACACCCTTCTCTCTTCTTCCTTCTTTTCTGGCTAAATAATAAATAAGGGAGATGGGAAAGGGCCTGAAGAACATATCACGTTTCTGGAAAGTAATGTACTTTTAAAAGACTGTTTTAGAATTGCAACCAGCTTTCTTCTAATGTCCTAAGAAGAGTAACTGATTTAATTTTTTAAACTTTTACTGTACTTGCCTGTGCCTTGAATTATGCCCCCAAAATTAGATCATTTAAAAATGCTTAGTGGGGAAAAATATTCATCTGTTTCAAGTCCATCTTTGACTTAAAGTCATTGGAAATTCCACAAAGCCAAATAAGATTATTTATAGTTGTTATTTATAAATGCCAGTAATTTGAGTTGGTAAAATGGGAAAGATTGTGTCCAAGAATTACCCATGAAATTTAACTCACCATATTGGTCATTGCCATTTGAGCTTATTTTTCTGTTAACACGATGCTGCATATTGTTCTGTCAAAATTATCTGTTGGTTAAGGCCTCTCTTAAAGGAAGGCTCCAAAGTAGCACAGCCTGAATTGCTGGATCGACTTCAAGGTTGGTTTAACAACTGTATCAGCCAAAGACCATAGCGGAAAAGAGAAATATGCAATGCACCAACGCACATAGTGCAAAATAACTATGTAATGTAGCAATCCTGTTCCAGCAAGGGCTGTATGAGAGCAGATGTAAGCTTGAGCACATGTATCCCTAACTGGAAGAATAATTATAATGTGCAAATGGGTCCTATGTGCAATTGCTTGGACTGAACCAATACCCAGGACTGTGCATGAGTAAGCCTTTTCTTTGAACGCTGGAATCCTGCTGAGTAGCTATAGGGAAGGAGGGGTGGGGATGCTGGATTCCTAAGCACCCTTTCTTTGCCAAACAGCTCACTGGCAGGAATCCAGCTTCTTTTTACCTGGGCTACATGCTTGCAATCTCAGCTGTTCTTCATGTACTCAGTTGGATCAGGGCCGACATGAATTGAACAAAATAAAAAATGAAAAGACCAAGTGTGATAAAATCAAAGTCAAATTGCCAAAGTCAAATTATGTCAAAGGGCTGAGCACAAGGAAACCAGGTACAGTTTGTTTCGGTGACCATTACATTTTGATTTTTTTTCAACAACTCACTTCTGCATTTTGCTACAGCTCATCACTCTGGTAATTTTGTTAGGGGCAGGGGAAGAGATCACTATAGGACTTTTAAAAATAATGTCATTCCAAACTCTCTATATAATACAGGGTTAATCAATATCATGTGGAAGTTCTTCCATCACCTGCCTTTCACAGATGCATAGGGGCATTTCATAGGTTAGCACTGACTTTCATAGTCATACTATCAATAAGCCATTGGGTAGGGGATGGCAAGCCAATTGCTGAAAGCAGGGCCAGAGGCATGGCTCACAGGAAGTACTTGAGTACTTCCTTCTACCTGCCAAGATCCAGAGGAAAGCAAGTACCAGCCATAGTAGATATATCTATCTTAAACTGAAGACAGCCTAATTGAAGAAAAAGTCTCCCAGTGATCACTATGCAAACACAAAGCCTCATCCTCAGAATTTTAAATGTTATATATGATTGTAAAAAGTGGAAGTTGCTTTGAGACAATATTTTTCTAGTAAGCATCAAATAACAATAATAATAATAATTATTAATACTGATACTAATAATAATTCCCTCAAGTATGGCCAAGGGACCAAATGGTGCCCTAGGCAAGGAGCATTTTCAGCACAGTATTCCATTTGCTCAATTTTTGAATACTTTGTTTTTTTATTGCATTTGTAGCCACTTCATATTTAGCGCATGATAGATTCATGTGCCTAAAATGATAAATTTGTGCTCATGGTTCTGAACACACACGCACACCCTTTGTTGAATGGTGTCTGATGTTAAGATCAGGATTACACCCTCTTCCCTTTATGTCTTTTGCACAAAGGCATGTATTGGACTTGGCTAGAAAGGTGCTCCTCAGACTTTCTCAGGTTGGCTGAAGTTCCCAGATGTAACACTCAGTTGCCTCTACTTCTTAGAACCCCTCTTCTTGCTTCCTCTTTCTTTTGTACCCCTGAAAGTCCATTCTCCTTGTATCCAAGCATAGGGTATACCTAACCTTAATCTAGCTGGGATCTGGCCTGGCAGTTTGAATCTGAATTCACCTCTGTGAATTGGGCACCATGTAAGGCATTTTTAACACTGCAGCCATCCTGATCATTGCTGAGGTTAGATTTTACATAGCTATAGGTCTCACCATAATAAGCATGTCTCTTTACCTAAAGGACTACATTGCTTTGTATTCACTGCAGCCATATTTTTTCCTTAATAAAAGTGAATTTCATTCTCACCCTTTCCTTCACTGATCCAGCCTCAGGACCCATGAGCTCAGAGACTTGTCATACTCCAATAGTCAAATGTGAAACTAACAATAATCATGTGGATTTCCTCAACCTGCCCATCAGTGACCTCAGACCTGATCTGAAAGACCACCTTGTCCTTCGATAAGGGGTAACTTCAAATTATATACTTCACTTGAATTGTTCTAAGATTGCCAGAGTTTGGGGGCAGAAGCTGAAATAATTTCAAAAAAGGCATCAGTGTAATGGATATTCTCATAACTCCATAACTACAGTTTAGGTTTTGAAAATTACCAATATATGTTTAAGTCAGGCTAACCAGAAAGCACTAGATGGTGTCTTAACTCTAGCCAGCTGTATAGCATTTAGAAATTAGAATGGAATGTTTTGCCATTCCAATGTGGGGAAAAATGCTGTTGTTTTTTAATTAAATATTTGATAAGCCATCCAGCTCTACAGAGTGATGTCCACTGGATGTACATAAGTTTTATTCAGGTAAAACTGAGAGCCAGTGTGATGTAGTGGTTAAGGTGGACTATGACCTGGGAGACCAGGGTTCAAATCCCCACACAGCCATGAAGCTCACTGGGTGACCTTGGGCCTGTCACTGCCTCTCAGCTTCAGAGAAAGGCAATGGTAATCCACCTCTGAATACCGCTTACCATGAAAACCCTATTCATAGGGTCACCATAAGTCGGAACTGACTTGAAGGCAGTCCATTTCCATATTTTCAAAGATGATAATGATGATGATGATTATATTTACTGAACTTGTATTCTGCCCTTCCTCCCACAGGAGGCTAGGGCAGCAAACAGAAAAGTTAAAACATTACAATTTAAAACAATTAAAAGCTATTTAAAAACATTTAGAACATTTAAAAACATTTAAAAGCACTCATCCATCCTCACAGTTATGGTTGCTATGGCCAGTATCTCTCAGCCATCAAATGCCTGGGTAAAACAGGAATGTTTTTAAATTTCTCCTGAAAATCAATTATGAGGGAGACAAGTGCACCTCACCAGGGAAGGCATTCCACAAATGGGGGAACCACCACTGAGAAGTCCCTGTCATGGCTTGATGCCAAGTGGACAGCAGTCAGAGGTTACCAACAGGGCCGGTTCCAAGGGGCAGCCAGGTGGGGCACTGGCCTGAGGGCCCCTGAGGCTATAGGAGCCCCTGAGGGGCTCCTCTACTCCCCTTCTGCGATTCGCGGCAGGATCGCTGTCGCGGATCGCAGGGCGAGAGCTTCGGAGCTCCTCCATTCCCTTCCTTAACTTACCTTGTTCTGCAGTTGTGCACACAGCAGTGCCCTTAAGAAAGATGGAAGCTGAGGTTTTCCTAAGGAGCTGAAGCCTCTGCCGCCATCTTGGCTGATGGCACGCATGCATGCTGTGCGCTCGCATCCCTGCCATGAACCAAGATGGCGGCAGAGGCTTCAGCCCCTTAGGGAAACCTCAGCCACCATTTTTCTTAAGGGCACCACTGCGTGCGCAACCGCAGAACAAGGTAAGTTAAGGAAGGGAATGGTGGAGTCCCAAATCTCTCGCCATGTGCCCTGCCTGGGGCAGCCTTTTGCCCAAGAGCTCCAGCGTGTCTGGGGCTGGTCCTGGGCGTGTGCACATGTGTATGTGTCTGAGGCCGGCGTGTCTGAGGCCGGCCTGTCTACAGATACCAACTTATCAGGAGGTCCATTCCACACAACATAGGAAATGGACCTTCAGTGTGGTGGCACCTACCCTGTGTAATTCCCTCCCCTTAAATATTAGACAGGAGCTATCTGTGTTATCTTTTCGGCACCTATTGAAGACCTTCCTTCAATAAGCCTTATCTGAGACTTTATCCCAGTCTGAGTCTGTGTTGGAATTGCTTTTTAATATTTTTTTAAACCTTAAAAAGAAAATGTTTTGAACCTTTTTTTAATGATGTCTTGAAAGCTTTTTAAAAAATATTTTAAAGATGTTTTGTTTTAATGTATTTTAAAGTCTGTTTTTATGATGTTTTAAAGTATTGTTAATGCTTTTGTTTGCCGCCCTGGGCTCCTGCTGGGAGGAAGGGTGGGATATAAATAAAATAATAAATAAATAAATAAATGAAACCAGCTAGGGATGGCCAAGTCTGTCAATTTTAGTTACTCTCAGTTTTTCATTTTTCAAGTCTCAAGGTCAGGTCTCCATACTTCCACATCAGTTTCTGAATATTTTTTTTCTAAAAAATGTCCATCATCAGAATTTTAGTGTGACTTTCTCCTAATACACACATTTTCCTATGCATTTGTGCCTAATATACACATATCTGCAAACCAAGTTTCTCCAATATAATGCATTTTTGTATCTTATTTTCACGAATATAAGCATTTTCGAATATAAGCATATTTTACACTCATATATGCATTTTTGTACATATTACTTGGCTGGAGAAGTGCATTGCAACATCAGAGAAGTGTGGCTTTCAAATGATAGTTGTATTTCAGTTCACATACTGTTTAGGAAAGTGCAAACTGGATAGTTCAACTTTAAATGCTAACTGACTCAAATTTCTCCCCCATGACAACACCCAGATAATCACTTTTCCGAAACCGTTGGTTTGTTTTTGTAATGATTTACTTATCCATTCCCAATGAACTGATGATTGTTTTGAGCCTCAAGACAGCAGTTCTGTGCAAGGACTTAGGTGTATTGAATGCTCCAAAGGTTAATGCTTCAAAGGCAGCTTAAGCATGGGAAAATATCTGTGACTGAAGTCAAAAGAACTACCCCCAAAAGCTGATTTCTAGCACTAAGATTAGTTCTGCGAGGGAGAATGCATTGCTGCTAAAAAACAGCTTTATCAGTTTTCTGTCAGTGGCCATAGCCAGCATTTCCTTTCCCCATCAACAAGAGCTGTGACCTAATCATTGCAAAGGTGAAACTGTGACAGGGATTAGAGGCTACTAAAGAGAACAGAGGTAGTGGGACTGAACAAAGACGAGACTGTGGCACACAACAACATTGAGTCAGAATGTTACAACTGAAATAGGAGCAGAAAAGCCAAAAGGAACCCCTCCCCACAACACTTTCTTTCTGGAAACCAAGATCTCCAGGGGCATGAAAGCATCCTGCCATCTTCACCAATAGGATTAGGCTAGCTTTGTGGTTTGTGGGCATTCTTCTGGAATTTATTTATTTTATTTACCATTTATTATCCTGCCTTTCCTCAAAAGACTTCAAGATGGCTAACAGTCAATTAAAACAGTACCATTCCACAAGAATGACAAAAGCCTGAAAGCTGTGGAGATGAAACACCAGAACTTGGAAAAGTTACTTTTTTGAACTACAACTCCCATCAGCCCAATCCAGTGGCCATGCTGGCTGGGGCTGATGGGAGTTGTAGTTCAAAAAAAGTAACTTTTCCAAGCTCTGTTAAACACATAACCAAAACCAAAAGGTATCCAATAAGCAATTACAATAGCTTCCAACAAATTTCAAATGCTGAACCAAACGTTTTCCTTAAAATGGAAGGTCTTAAAATGCTGTGGTAGGCTTCCCTTGGGAGAATGTTCTAAAGCCTGGGTGCAGCTACTGAAAAGGCCCTCCCCTTAGTTTCAACCAGATGCATTTCAAGGCTTATTGGGAGACCCACGGATTTATCTTGAAGAGCTTAATAAGCAGTCAGGTTTGTATGGGAGAAAGAGTCCCATCAGTATCCTGGTCCCAAACCATCCAAAAAGAGATTGGAAGCCAGCATAGTTGTTTAAGCAGGGGAGTTCCATGTTCCCAATAGGCAGTTCCAGTAACAATCTGGCTGTTGAGTTTTGCACTAAATAAAGTTTCTGGGCAATCTTCAAAAGTAGCCCCACATCAGGGTAGTTTGATTCAAATCAGCAATAAAAAGGCCAATTTAAATTATTGATTTAATTCAAGTTGCCTGCTTATTCTTCTATATATATATTCATAACAATGGTGTGAATGTGACTACTAAACAGTGTTAATTTACAGCTAACTACAGTATTATTTACACCAGGAATAAGGACACTTTTATTATTTATTTATTAATTCATTTATTATTTGATTTATATCCCACCCTTCCTCCCAGCAGGAGCCCAAGGTGGCATGACACCTTTAATGTTAGAAGTGATTGTTGCCCTGAGAAAATAATTGCAAAATCCAGGATTTTAGTGTACTGTGACTAGGAGAATTCCACTGAAATGGAAAACAGTACTGGATCTTGCATCGGTTTGCATGTCCTGCAAGCAGGAATGGAAATCAGGCAAGCGAATATGATCAGTATTTGCTGTTATCATTTTTTTGTTCAGTCCACAATTTGCTGTCATTTTTTTAGTATGTGAATAATAGGGATGTGTGAGAATTTCGATTCAGTTTGCATTTCAAGCAGAATTTATCAAATTTGCAATTTCTGAAATAATATGAGAACCAAAACACAGCCATCCTTCGAAATTCACATTTATTAGAATTTTAGGATGCAGTTGGCCAACTAAACATTTACAAAAATGTATATATTAGGGGAAAATATACATAAAAATGAATACATGTGAAAATAACATGCAAAAAGGCATGAAATGATGAGAAATGGCTTTCAAAAATGTGTACCTTTGTCAAAACTGCCTACAAAAATGTGTTTATTTGGAGAAATTTGCACTAAAATGGTGAATTTCCACAAGTTTTTTTTAAAAAACAGCACCGCAGATCACTGTAGAAATGTAGAGAACTGAATTTAACATTGGAAAAATGAGAAACTGAGAGAACCGAAACAGACCGACCTTTCGATCCCTAGTGAATAATACGCTATTGATGACCCCCCCATATGAATAGTGTGGAATCACATAATGATAACGTAATTAATTACATTGTTATATTTGAATTTGACAATAGTGAATAGTGAGTCAAATAATGTTGTTTTTGTGCAATCTAAACTGCAGTGGAACAGAAACAGTGAGGCATGGAATGGACAGAAAACACTGCCTTTTTACATCCCCTAGCTGTTCCAAACCACCCAAAAAGAGATTGGAAGTCAGCATAGTTGCAATGGGCCTAATTGGGCAATAGCATGTCCACGTAAAAGAAAAAGGTATCAGCAAAGACAGGAGTTCATGCTCTTTCCAACTCATGTTTAATTTTATGTTTTGTTTTTGTTAAATCCTGAGCATGTAATAGATGTAGTGTTAGGTGGGATGATGGTTGAGAAAACATGAGTTAGGCTGCTTTCACACATGGGGCTGATTGCGTTAGTTTAACGGATTAAAAAGGTAGCACTTCTGTCCCGATTTCTAAAATCCCTTTCACACTGCAGTACCTGTTGCGTTAAGGAACAGCAGCTTTTTCAGCCGATATACTGGCGTTTTGAGCAACTGTCTCTCACACGGCTTGTTTTCGTCCCCCACTCATGCACACTGTTCCTCACTGTGTAGGAGGTCTAAGATCTCATCCCGTCACCATGGAAGCTCTCTCCCTTTAGGATCTGACTTTTTAAATTGTTTTAGTTGTATGTGTGGGAAATGTTGCTGCTATCTGTGCCAATGCCAGAATACCGGTACAATGTTCATCAGGCAACCCCCCCCCCAGCGACTAAAGTGTGGGAACGTACTGCATGCTGGGATGCCTGTCACATGAGCGGCTCCAGCTAGCAATAGACTCGGGCAATCTTCCGGGTTCCCAGCCTTGCTAACGGATTATTTCTGGTATCATTTATCACGGAAATTAGTGCTAAACTTCCACTACATTCCACTAGAATTCTGGAGCTAGCTTGTGTGTCGTGTGAAAGATCAAATATAACGCGCAAATTACCAGGTAAGAAAACGTCAGAATAACGGAATAAAGTGCAGTGTGAAAGCAGCCTTACATAATCCCTGGAAAGTAACCCAGTGCTGCTATACTAATATTGTGAGAGAGGGACTGAAAGTAGTGTTTGGTAACCCTGGACACTGGAAACTAGATATTATTGTCCAATTTATTAGTTTGCTGTTTTTTTACAAAGGGAAATGCAGTTGAGGGGTGCTGTTAAACTGATTGTAGCAGCAACAGGGAGATGGTGATTAATCGCTTTCTCACCATGGAAGAAAAATAGAGGAATCCTTGGGGGTAGGTTACTGCTGATATTAACACTAAAATTGGGTATATTTATATAAAAGAGTGAGTCAAATATTCAATCCCCTCCCAAAGACTAGGGGCTTTGTTCCTGCTTGCCTTGCTCACCAACCTTGCCTTCAATCTCTCATCAATCCATGTACCCTTAGACCTTGCCAACCCCTGTAGATATTTTTGGGCCCTCCACCCCACCTGCAAAAGTGGGTCACCACTTTGGGGAGTTACAGAGGCAGGGATGCCCCCTGCTGCCATTTGTGAATTGGAGTTCAGATCTTGTGGGAGAAACAGGCCTGTGACTCTGACCTCTGATAGCCTGGGTGGGAGGAAGTCTGTTTTGGTGGGGTTACCCTTGAGTCACTGCCTCTCAGCCTCAGAGGAAGACAATGGTAAACCCCCTCTGAATACCACTTACCATGAAAACCCTATTCATAGGGTCGCTATAAGTTGGAATCGACTTGAAGGCAGTCCATTTCATTTTCACCCTTGAGTGAGAGACGTTGTGTACTTACAGAATTAATCTCAGTCAACTGGCAGTGTGGGATGTGCTTATCATGTCCTGAGTTTACCCCTAAGCTGTGCACTACATACAGTTTTGTTGTGGGATGGTGTTGCGTGGGCTAGATGAGAAAAAATAAACTGAGTTTGAATCCTGGCAAGACTGGACCTCTGGCTCCTGTGACCAAGAAACTGTCCAGCTGCCTGTTCTGGACAGAGTGGCTCCCTCTGAAGGAGCAGTCAGGGGTGTTCCTGGATCAAGCTTTGTCACTGGAAGCCCACATGGCTTTGGTGTGCTTATGATTTAGTTATGTACTGTTTTTAAATTTTTGCCAATTTTATCTGTGTACAATTATGATTATTTTAGAAATGGGGTTAACTGTGAGGCACAGCAAAGGTGCAGAAGGTCTGACAATAGTAGGTTGTCATTCCTTAAGGCAGAAGAACAAGGAAAGGGCAGTCTGGGAACCAACAAAATATACCATGATTTGAGTATATTGAATGGAAAAAGATTAATGAATAGACTTAATTGAATACCTACGGCATTCATGAAAGTCTCCATGATGGATTGTTGGTTTAGCTTTTTATGCTGGAGGATTATCTTTGTCATTGTTGCTTCATTTTTTACAATCTTTTCCATCTTCCACTGTGTGGGTGTGCATGTTATTTTGTTAGCTGTAATAATAATGTAGAAACACTAAACTTCAATGTAAAGAGACTTGGCTATGTTCTAGAGAACAGGCTGCCTGTTTAAATAAAATTAGTTTTGTCTAATTTTGGGCTCTCCAACAGGTGGAGCTATAGGAGTAGATTTCAGCCTTGTCAACAGTTTCCCCTCCCCCACTCCACCCATTTGCTGTACAGCTTTTAAATCAAGCAGAGATCATCTTCAATCCCACAGAGCAATCACTGAAGATAGAAAAATTGTAATTTTGATAAGGGAGACAATGAGCTGCTTCTCTGGCAGTTTTGGAATTGGGAAAAACTACTGGTAATAGATTTTCCCACTCCCACGGTTGCACCAAACACTAGTTTCAGAAACGCCACTGGGAATTAATTTATGTTGGTTTGAAAGTATAGAAAAGCCAAAGTAAACTATGTGACCACATTCCTACCCCCAAAAAAGTTTTAAAATTATTGAATTTTGGCAAGGGAGGAAATAGCATTTTGGTAACGAACTATACCAGTGTTCTTCAGACTTTCTAACTTCAGGGAATCATTTCCACATCACCCTTTGCATGTTTGTTACTGTTGGAAAGGATCTACGGTATATTCTCAGTTCTTGCAGGCTCTAGTTTGGTCTCTAGGTTTTTACTACTCCTATATGTGTGAGCTTAGAATGTGACCTTGAAGAACACAACCGACACTTCCCCATGTTCACACATTTCAGGGAAGCATTGGCAGTGGGTGAACAAACTATATTTCAGGAAAGCCTTTTTCCTCATTCTGAGGGACACTAGGCTCTCCAGAACACAGTTGGAAAGTGAGTGAACTATAAAGTAGCTGAGTATAGATGAACAATTTATTGCTTGGCTGAATTTTCAGGGGTCAGGTATTTGCACAAATGATATCTGTGCCCTGGAGAGTAGTAGTTGATTCTCTTATGATTCTCGAAAGGCGGCTTGTCACTGTTATGATTAAACAACATTCTCTTGATCCCAAAGACTAGGGACAGGGGAGAAATTCAATTCAGTTCACATTTAAAACCAAATCTATCCAATTCTCACTTTCCAGAACAATATGAAAACTAAAACAGCCTTTTTGAATTCAGCCAAATTTTGTGATGTAGTTCTCCAGCCAATGTTTACAAAAATGCATATATTAGGGGGAAATGTGCATATAATAGAATATATTAGTGAAAATTACATACAAAATGCATTATATTAGGAGACATTGCTTACAAAAAAGCACACATGAAACAAAACTGCATAAAAATTGTGTTTATTAGGCAGAATCCACACTAAAATCCTGAAGAATTTTATTGCAGAAAAAAATGCAGAAACATGAAGAACTTAATTTAATACTGGAAAAATGAGAAACTGAGAGAACTGAAATTGAACTATCCACCCTTACCAAAGACCCAAGTAAAAGATGCTCCTGGTCTCCAGAGAAGAAAAAAGGTGCAAAATTTAGAACTATGGACTGGATAAAATCAGTGGTTTTCGAATTGTGTTCCAGGGAACCCTGGAGTTCCTCAGAAGCTCATCAAAGTTTCTTGAAGGAGAAGATCAGGAATAGCAGACAAATTCCCCAAATGACAGCTTGACCGCCACTACTGAACTTCTTCTGCCATACAGTTCATCTGTAGAAGAGTATTGAATGTGTTTCAGGCCCAGTAGTGTAGTGGCAAATTCAGAAGTGCAAGGTCCCTTCATGATAATTACACCACACACCCCTCACAGCCACCCTCCTTCTAAGATTATACAATAAATGAACTTTCAGTCTCTTACTTTGTTTGGAGTTCTGTTGACCTATGAATGCAGAATAACAGTATTTCTTGTTGAGGTTCAGCAAGAAGAATACAATGATAGCTTCCAGAAGACTCTTCTGAACAACTAACAGGCTTCCCTATCATGCTGATTGGTCCGTAGGATGCTGGAGAAATAGGGACCCTGCTGGGACCCTGCTCCCCAAAAAATAAGGGGTCTACAACCCCTCTATACCCCTGGATGACTACACCCCATTCAGGCCACATATCTGTTCAGGCCTCGCCAATGCCCCCATATTTATTTTATGTACAAACTGCTTTTTTGAAATCACTAAGTGGTATAAGTACATAAAAAAACCCGAGAACTTCCATTAAAAAAGACAAAACCTAAAACAAATAAAAGGCAGTATAAAAATATGTAAAAGCACAAAATAGCAAATAAAACAAAACACTCAAGGGATTCAAGCACATAAAACAGGGTCCAATCTTATTGATCAGGGAAAGACTGGGCAAAAAGGCAAGTCTTTACAAGATATCTAAAGCAACCGATGGTTGTTGCTTTAACTATGGATGGGCATTCCCCAGTATATGGGCAATAACAGAAAGTGCTGTTTTCGAGTCACTGTCCTATAGCATTCTGTAGGATGCAGTGCCATGCGTAGAGTTTTCCCAGCTGATCTAAATGATCTTACAGCTCTGTACAGATGCAGGCAGTAGTCTTTCAGGAAACTGGATCTTCACATGGGCTTCACATGTTAACAAGACCTTGAACATGGCCTGGCAGCTCATTGGCAGCCAGTGCAAATCCTTCAGCACAGGTGATGTGTGGACATCCATGTGGTCCAGTCAGCAACCTGGCAACAGCATTCTGCACGAGTGGCAGCTTCCAGACCAGTCCCAAGGGAAGCCTCACATAACGTACATTGGTGAGGTTACCAACATAAGAATCACAGTGGCAAAGGTATCCCTGTCCAGGAAAGGGCATAGTAGGCATACCAACGTAAGCTAATAATAGGTGCTCCTTGCCACAGAGGTCACCTGAGCTTCCAGTGACAAAGCTGGATCTAGGAGCACCCTTGAGGGGGAGTGTAAATCCATCCAGAACCAATGAACTTCCCCAACTCCTGGACTGGGACACTGCTCATCCACAGAGTCTCTGTTTTACCAGGATTCAGTCTCAGTTTGTTGGCCGTCATCCAGCAGGCACTGGTTTAAAACAGTCGCAGTCTCTCCTGATTCAGAGAAATACAACTGGGTTTCATCAACATATTGATGACACTGGTTTCCCCAAATTTCCTAATAACTATCCAGTAGCTACACATAGATATAAGATAGTGTGGCACCCCACAGCACAACTGCCAGGGAACAGACACACAATCCTTCAACCCTGTTCTCTGAACCTGACCCAGGAGGCAGGAGCAGAACCACTGCAACACCATGCCACCAACTCCCAACCTATGAACTGTGGGAGGTTCAGAACATGCCCCCAAAGCATCTGCAAAGTGCTGGGGTTCCAAATGCTGGAGTTCCCTGGCAGATGACTGGGTGTGAAGTCTGCAGAAAATAGAAAGGTTGAAAGCTACTGGATTAAATGAAGTCCTGGCATATAGGACCATGTTAGTCCCCAGTGCTGAAGAACGGCAGCATCATTATTCCTGAATTACAGTCCTGTAATTAGCTTGTACATTTTACTGTACTCTAAACACTTCCATTTAATGCAGTCCTTTGTGTTTGTTTTAATCTATATAATCTATATAAGTGCTGATTTGTACTGTAATTAGATTAGTTATACTGACAGGGAGAGGGAAAGTTTCTCTAGGCACATACCCAAGGGTTTGGGCACACCCAATGATATTTAGATACTCTGCAAGCCAGGGTGTATGTAACCACATAGTAAGCTGGTCGCCTGTATTATACTGTTAAATGGCAATGAGCATTTAACTTCATACCAGGAGCAAATGTGTTATAAAATGGTAATCTGTAATCAACCCCAGCTGATGCAAAATGTATGTAGCATGGCCCTCTATTGATATAAGGTTCAGAAGCCAAATGCTTTTGCATTTTATGGGGTGGATCATAGGAGCACTAGCTATATCTGTTCTAATTTGGATTTGGCCCTGCATCAGTAGTTGTTTATACTCAGCTTGAGTAATGCATAAAGATGGCAGGTATTGATTTGGAGAATCCACCTGTATCTTCACTAACCGAGGAGGTAGAAGAGGTTGCTTTCATTATTTCCCAGGACCCATTACTTACTTTCTCTCCACAATTATTGCAGGGCAGAAGTTATTAACATTCCCCATGTTTCAACAGACAAGACAGATTGATCACCAACAGGATCCAGAAACAGGACAGAAGCTCCTATTCCTATTACATTGGCATTGGTAGGTCTATTGGACAACATTGCAAACAAGAACAGCACTTTTCCTACTTATTTTGATGTGCACAATAAATGCAAAGCAGTGGAAATATATCTCCTAAGAATAGATTAGAAGCAATATTAACTTTTTCTAGCTTCACAAGATTTGTCAAAAAGACATAAGGGTTGCAATCCTTTACCTAGGAATAAGCCCTGTAGACTGTATAGGACTACACCATTACAATGTTTTCTGAAGCATCTAGAAGTTTTTTTGAAACATCTAGAAGGCAAGCCTTGGAATTTAGATATTGTTTGGGGAGGAGAGAAAAGATCAAAAATGGCCCATTAAAGAGAAGCCAAGTCATTATTTCTTCCTTTACAAACAAAGAAAACAAGGAAAAGTATTCTCATGAGAAACTGTATGCCTTTCTTTAAGAGGGTGCACTTTAGATCAAGGATAGACTAAAATCTGTATGAAGTTGGGGTTACTAAGGTAACAATGCATTTTTATGAATACCAAAGCAAACAGATGAATAAACCTCAAGTCAATCATTAATTGATATTACTATTTTTTGAGCTTGGCTAGAGTGATTTAGGTACTATACTTCCTCTTTATTTAATATTACATATGGTATTATTTGATTTAAAAGCAAACACTTAATGCTGCCTTTTAGAAAAATACTGTGTTGCCTTTCTTCCCACATCACATTTCTTTTGAAATAGTGAGTTACTGATCACAGTGTTTTTGTTTAAGCTACAAAAATGGTTTCTGATTCAATAAGGTAAAGAATTGATTATTAAGAGGATGGTAAACTTTAGCTTTTACTAAAAAATGGTAGTGAATCAAACACAAGGTCAAAGTAAAAGACTCAGGTAGATAATAATGAAATAGAAAATGTGGACAATTTGCAATTTTCTGACATCAGATGTGGTTATTAGATCTTTAACAGCATAATTCTATGTATGTTTACTTTGAAAGAAGTTCTTAAGGCTACAGTGCTAAGCACATTTACTGATGAGTAACCTCCAATGAACTCAATGGGATTTACTTGTGTGTAAACTCATAGGATTGCACTGTACACACTGTCTCTTGAGTTCTAAATCTTGCTGATAAATTACAAATAACTTGAACTTTATACACTTGTATATGGTGCACGCATAACCCAACACTGTCTTGTGTCAGATGATAGCTGTTTTAATCAGTTGTGAAAGAGCAGCAACAGCAAAGGATTCAGAGAAGTCAAATGCAAAAGACATGTGCCATAAAATAGTGGTAAGAAGAACACATGTCTTTTGCATTTGACTTCTCTGAATCCTTTGTTGTTGCTGCTCTAGTTATTCACATATTTGTGATTTATCATCAGAATTTAGGCATGTAATGACTTAAACATCCTGATCACACCCATGTTTAATGTCAGTAAATTCCAAGGCAATACAAATTTTCAACATTATCATGAGTAACAAATATAAGAACGATTGCGCTAGATCATTTTCATGTTATGCTGATCAAGGTCATCCTGGAAGTTGGATGAGGTGTTGTCAATATGCTGACCACATCCAACCCTACTTCTCCTTTTCAATAAATGCAGGTGAAGTTATCATAGACATGTTCAACAGATGTGTGGAATTGGTAATGGACTAAATGAATCCCAAATGTGATAAGATGGAGGTACTGTTGGTGGGTGGTTTGTCTGTCCTGTTTAAAGCATAAAGTACAACCTATATTTAAAAATAGCAGTATGAGATCCATCATGTACAACTACAGCAGGTCCATGAATAAAAGACTGAAAAAGATGACACTAAAGAGGTAACTGCTAAAAAGCCTGGATAAAGTAAAGGTTTTTATCTGGCTTAGAAAAGAGACAAGAGTTGGCACCACATGGGTCTCTCTGGGGAGAGTACTCCACAACAAGCGTGCAACAAAAAGGCCCATTCTTGGCCATTAGCCAGCTGTCTTTGGAACTCTGGGGAACTCAGCCTCCGAGGATAATCTTAACATCTGGGAAGGTTCATATAGAGAACTGCAAAGTAAGGCTGCTACAACCAAGAAGACCCTTTACTATGCACTTCACCTCAGATGGCAGGAATACTCAAAGATGATAATCTCAACAAACACGCATGTGCATGTGGGCACAGGTGGCGTTTCAGATACACCAGGTCCCAAGCTGTACAAGGTTTTGAGGTTAAAAACAGCACTTTGAACTATGCCCAGAAACAGATGGGGTTTTAACATTGGTGAGATGTGTTCTGAGTCTGACCAATCCACATAGAGAAAGACAGAATCAAAGAAAAAGGTGGTAAAGATTTCTCCATGGTAAGAGGGGATAGTTCTGATGTCCCTCATGTGAAAGCTCCAAAAGCATACATGATATGTCTGCCACATTATGTCAGTGATGACAGTTCCCTGAAGAGATTCTTTCCATGAATAATTGGTCTTCAAGCAGCATGAATGGGCTAGTTTTCTATTAAGAGAGTAAATTTTAGCTGACAAATTAGACAGCTTCCCTAAGGCAACAGCTACACAGCTTTGCCATCTGCACTTAAAAACATGATTTATAATGGAGTCCTATTTCTGGGCACTCCTTTCTTCAGGAATGAGGACTATAGTATATCTTAGATCCCTATGTAGAGTGATCATTAGCATCCAGCCAGTACATGGTTCACAAATCAGTTTTTACACTCCATTTTCCACACCAGTGAAATCCCACATAGTACACCTGTAAAGAACTCTTGCTAAGGTAGGTAGACCGCCACCACCCCTTAAACCTGGTCATCCACTCTTGGCCAAAGGGAAATCCAAAATGCCAGAAATAGTCAAGACATCCAAGGATTCCAAAAGACAAGGGCCCAAGATACACTCCCTGTCTTGGAGCCTTAAGGCAAAATACTGAAATATACAGTAGTATGTGGCTAAATGGCTAAGGTACTGGATTCAGAGCCAAATTCCTTCTCCAGTGAACACACACTGGTAAATTAACAGATAGTCTTTATTAAAATAAAACCGTAAGTGTAAAAATATAGCAGCAAAACCAAACACCAGAGGGCTAGGTAAAATACAAAAATACAGAGAGTTCAAGGACAGGACAAAATAACAAATCTGTCTAGCCTATTCTATACTCTCACATAAGAGAGAGAGTGTGGTGTAGTGATTAAGGTGTTGGGCTGCGACCTGGGAGACCAGGGTTCAAATCCCCACACAGCAATGAAGCTCACTGGGTGACCTTGGGCCAGTCACTGCCTCTTAGCTTCATGAAAACCCTATTCATAGGGTCACCATAAGTCAGAATCGACTTGAAGGCAGTACACATACTCCCACATAATAGGAAGACAGGCAGAGTGAGTAACTTCATGGTTCCACATCTCCCCCAGAGATACATGGCCTGGACAACAATAGGAAGATGGAAGCCCAACATCAGGTAACACTGGGGAACAAAGGCCCAGAATCTTAGCTGTACTTTTATTGGAAAAGCCTGGCAACACCCAGGAATTAATTAGCCAGTCAGGGGACTTTCTGATGATCAAATCTTCCAGAGCTTTTGCGCCTAACAGTTGCGTGCTTCTCCAGCCTTCCCAAGCCTGCGGCCTTGAGGTACTGTCTCAAGCTGATAAGCAGGTGTTCTTGCTCACTGCCAAATTAATTGAATTCAGCTGTGGGAACTGACAGTCTCATGGCCTTCTAGAGGCCCTAATTCAGGCAAGATGTTAAACATAAGAACATAAGAAGAGCCTGCTGGATCAGGCCAGTGGCCCATCTAGTCCAGCATCCTGTTCTCACAGTGGCCAACCAGGTGCCTGGGGGAAGCCCGCAAGCAGGACCCGAGTGCAAGAACACTCTCCCCTCCTGAGGCTTCCGGCAACTGGTTTTCAGAAGCATGCTGCCTCTGACTAGGGTGGCAGAGCACAGCCATCATGGCTAGTAGCCATTGATAGCCCTGTCCTCCATGAATTTGTCTAATCTTCTTTTAAAGCCGTCCAAGCTGGTGGCCATTACTGCATCTTGTGGGAGCAAATTCCATAGTTTAACTATGCGCTGAGTAAAGAAGTACTTCCTTTTGTCTGTCCTGAATCTTCCAACATTCAGTTTCTTTGAATGTCCACGAGTTCTAGTATTATGAGAGAGGGAGAAGAACTTTTCTCTATCCACTTTCTCAATGCCATGCATAATTTTATACACTTCTATCATGTCTCCTCTGACCCGTCTTTTCTCTAAACTAAAAAGCCCCAAATGCTGCAACCTTTCCTCGTAAGGGAGTTGCTCCATCCCCTTGATCATTCTGGTTGCCCTCTTCTGAACCTTTTCCAACTCTATAATATCCTTTTTGAGATAAGGCGACCAGAACTGTACACAGTATTCCAAATGCGGCTGCACCATAGATTTATACAACAGCATTATGATATCGGCTGTTTTATTTTCAATACCTTTCCTAATTATCGCTAGCATGGAATTTGCCTTTTTCACAGCTGCCGCACACTGGGTCGACATTTTCATCGTGCTGTCCACTACAACCCCGAGGTCTCTCTCCTGGTCGGTCACCGCCAGTTCAGACCCCATGAGCGTATATGTGAAATTAAGATTTTTTGCTCCAATATGCATAATTTTACACTTGTTTATATTGAATTGCATTTGCCATTTTTCCACCCATTCACTCAGTTTGGAGAGGTCTTTTTGGAGCTCTTTGCAATCCCTTTTTGTTTTAACAACCCTGAACAATTTAGTGTCGTCAGCAAACTTGGCCACTTCACTGCTGACTCCTAATTCTAGGTCATTAATGAAGAAGTTGAAAAGTACAGGTCCCAATACCGATCCTTGAGGGACTCCATTTTCTACAGCCCTCCATTGGGAGAACTGTCCGTTTATTCCTACTCTCTGCTTTCTGCTTCGTAACCAATTCCTTATCCACAAGAGGACCTCTCCTCTTATTCCATGACTGCTAAGCTTCCTCAGAAGTCTTTGGTGAGGTACCTTGTCAAACGCTTTTTGAAAGTCTAAGGACACTATGTCCACTGGATCACCTCTATCTATATGCTTGTTGACACTCTCAAAGAATTCTAATAGGTTACTGAGACAGGACTTTCCCTTGCAGAAGCCATGCTGGCTCTGCTTCAGCAAGGCTTGTTCTTCTATGTGCTTAGTTAATCTAGCTTTAATAATACTTTCTACCAGTTTTCCAGGGACAGAAGTTAAGCTAACTGGCCTGTAATTTCCGGGATCCCCTCTGGATCCCTTTTTGAATATTGGTGTTACATTTGCCACTTTCCAGTCCTCAGGCACGGAGGAGGACCCGAGGGACAAGTTACATATTTTAGTTAGCAGATCAGCAATTTCACATTTGAGTTCTTTGAGAACTCTTGGGTGGATGCCATCTGGGCCCGGTGATTTGTCAGTTTTTATATTGTCCATTAAGCCTTAGAACTTCCCTTCCTGCAAATGTTAGTTCAGGTTCAGGGATCTGCCCTATATCTTCCCTATGTTACCCCCACAATTCTATACCACAGAACTATCTTTATTAGCAAACCTTAGCAAACCAGGCATTCTTGACAACATCCACACTGCAACAGCAATCCTATTCTTGTCTTACTCACATCACAAAAATCCCACAATAATCTTTCACTGTGTAGTCTACTGTATCTTACAACAACTTTTCTTTTTATAGACAAGCCACAGAAAGACCGGGGAGGGGAAATTGTGTTTAGTGTGAGTGTATTGGGAAGAAGGAATGGGGCTGTTGTGTTTTGGGAGTGATCCACTGTAAAATGCAGATGGACTCATTTTCAAATGCATTTTATTGTGTAGATGGTAATGGAAATGAAACCCTATCTCCATTGTGCAGATGTACTCTTGCAACAAACTAGCATGCATGGGGATTGGTCCCATCCTGGGCCAATGTTTGATCCTTATCAGTCTTTGACAGCAAAATGAGCTTTTGGTCTTGTTTACACTTTGGCAACACCTGAATGTCTTCTTGTGTTAATAAAATATGATTGAATTTAATTTTATGGAACAAATGAGGAGGGCATTTACAATGTGGAAGGGTTGGAGGGAAAGAGGATGGAAAAAGAGCAGGGTGAGGCATGCATATGTGAAAATCCAGGGATGAAATCATGGAATTCAAGTTCAAGCAGCAAAGCTATTTTCAGCTTGGGTGTGGGAGTGGCAGCAGCTGTGAAATGTGTGGAATGTAACCCACTAGAAAGGTGTGGGTGGGCAGAACTATGGATAAGAATGAACAGTACAACATCACATCAGTTGAACATGTGAAATTGCCTTACATTAAGTCACACCACTGGTCCATCTTGCCAAGTATTGTCTCTGTCAAGTCACCGTCTGCAGCCCTGCTATCTGAGATCCTTTGATCTGCAACTGAACTCAGGACCTTCATCCAAAGTATGTTCTCTGCCACTGACCTAAGGCTCCTCTATGCTGCCTTGAAAATTGGCTGCTACAAAATCCACAAAGCTCATCTCATCTATAAGGCCAGGATGGAGGCATAAAGTGTCTCCTGCATTAGCAGCCCATTCCCACAAGAACCGCATCTTTCCAGTATTTTAAATGTCTTAATAATCAAGCATGTTAGGACAAGATAGTAAAATGCCATATATGCAATTGTTAGTAAATGTAAGGCTATATTATACAGCCATAAGTGGCTGTATACTATAGCTAGCATGGATTTTTCAAATTCTGCAATGTTAAATTGAAAATACCTCCATGCCATTCTGATGCTTCCCATAATCTCATTTCAAAACAAAACTTTACAAAACTTACTGTCCTCAACTCAGAAACGCTTGCTTAACAACCCTGTCAATTTTCATGGCGATACACAAAACAGTCAGAAAGAATCAAGCGTTCAAAGTCTAAAGAGAGAGAGAGAAAAAAACCCAGACCCCTTTTGGACTTTTTTCTCTGAGTTCTCATAATCATTTGAAATTCATTAAAAATCAGACATGTCCACAGAGTACCTGTAATCCTATTACTGACCTTGCCCCATACTCCGACCTTCACCTTCTGCTGTTTAAAAGTTTAAAAAAATGCCTGGCTGAGCTTTAATTAATTTAATAATTTTTGCATTGAACTGAATGATACTGTTGGGCATGCTCAGTAAGAATCAACTGTCAGTGTTCTAAAAGCCTCCTCTGTGATATTGTACTGCCCTACAAATTTGTAAAAATGCAAACACAATTTGGGTTGGTCTTTCACAGTCCAATCCACTTGCTGTGTAGTTTGGAAGAATTTGGTAACATGTGCGTCTGAGCATATGGTGAGTGGTGGCAACAGCTGCAATCAGCCCAAATAATAGAAAGAAGACATGTGCTGTGGTGATCTTGTTTTAGCAGGGAGGAGGCAACATTATTAAGACAGTTGACATAGTTCAGATAAGCGCTTTAAATATGTCTGATTTACTTTGCAATTTTAGTGGTTTCCTCTTGGAAATCATTTTCTTTTGCTTCCATTTCTGTGAATATGTGAAGTACAGCAACACTTTGCAAAATTTACACTAAAAAAACTCCAAAACTAATTGTGGAATAATGGCACTGACTATTCTGCAGAATAGTCTCCAGTGGACATCAAGAGTTTATCAGTTTGCACAAGATAAAACAGGGGGAAATGAAAAATATTCTAGCAAAATTCTAGGTGTGCTCTATGTTTTTAATTGACCGTGCCCACCTTGCCTTAATGAAGTGGCTGAAACATAGCAGGCTAAAAACATGCATCTTGGGTAGGCTAAGTTTTTTTTTTTCAACAGCTAGAGTCATTGCTGAAGTAGCAACATATTGGAATCAGTCTGATTTTACATCAAACTGCAGTTTCAGATTCAACTGTTAATGTGCCCAAAATAGAAATAGAACATAACCTCCAATTTGTAACACCAAAGGCTGTCTTCACCATCATATGACATTGACCAGTAAAAAGGCTTTGAAATTAATAAAAATATATTTGACACAGGTTTCTAGGATGAATAATGAAATAAAAATTTATTGATTAGATTCTCTGTAGAAACAATAGTAACACAGGAATGAAGCAAAGTAAGAACACCAAGAAACATACAAAAATGTAATTCTCCATCTTTGGAGGTGGCAGGTATTGCCACCACTCACCATATGCTCAGACGCACGTTACCAAATTCTTCCAAGCTACACAGGAAGTGGATTGGACTGTGAAAGACCAACCCAAATTGTGTTTGTATTTTGACAAATGTATAGGGCAGTCCAATATCTCAGAGAGGAGATCAGGTCTCCTGCTTCCCTGGTGTATTCACTATAGCTGCTCAATTTCTCTGCTTTTTAAAGTTTGATAGGAACATATGTGGGCCATAGGTACGTTCTTAAACTGCAAGGTTTTTTGCCTATTAGTGAATCAGTTTTCAAACAGAAAAGAAATGAGTGGACTCCTGCAAAAAGTTGCTTCTGTTCAGGGTCCCTAGCCACACTATTCCATTTCAACTCTTCCGTGATTTGCTGCCTTCTCAAGTCAGTTTTCCGCATCCACTGAGCATGCTCAGGCCTCATTGGCCTCCATTATGGGTTTTTTTTGGTGGGGGATGGTGAGTGGGTAACATGGACCCACTTGAGCTCAATCCTTGCTGCATTAAATTAATTGCTCCATCGATGTCTATGGGTCTTCTGTTCTTAGGTACATTTAAAAATAACTTCTCAGTGTGAACCAGAATGACTTATACAGAACAAGTTGGTTCTTTCTATGTACATGTGTCCTTCTCTCCCAACCACTCCACTCTATTTCCCCCTCCCACCTGGTTATCTGTTTTTCCCCAGTGAGCCATTATTCTAGGACACTGAGTTATTATGGGGCTGTTATGGGGGTTTACATCCCCTTAGCAGTTTTCTGTAATTTCTTGTTTATCTGCAATCTTTTGGTTACCTCAAATCTGTTGCTACCTCTCTTCTCTGGTGGTGTGGTTTTGGCTCCAGCTCCACGAGCATGGGAAGATTCAAATAGATATTAATATTTATGATATCTTACAGTAAAGTTTTCATAATTTGTGGAAGTGTGCAAATTAAAAGAAAAATAGCAAATATCACAGGAAAAGAATCACAAAATGAAATATAAATTTGTCACAAATAAAAACACAGAATACACTTTTTTATGTTCAGACTCTTGAATTAACTTCCTAATTTTTTGTACTGTGCAGGGAAAGCTGTGGCAGATGTGAGATATACTGACTTGAAGCTTAAGTAAATGTCCAGCGGCAGAAGTTCCACTCACAAGATATTTCCATCAGCGGGGGAGGGGGAGAGGCATCTCTCTCCTCATCCTCCTGCAGCCTCTTCAAACGCTGCTGCAGAGTGTTGGGGGGCACCCACAGAGCAGCATGAGAGGTAGTGCAGAAGGATGGGGAGACTGGTGAAAACCCCCCATATTCCAATGGGAGCCTCTGCTGTATTCCAGTTCCCTCTGCAAACAGAAAGAGCCATTCTGTTTCCAGAAGGCTGGTTAGGATCCAAACCATGGTATCGATTCCATGATTCTGTGCCAGCAAAGACAAAGGATTTGCTATCTTGGTGCAAAATTCAGCAACCTAAGAATTTCTGGTTTTCTTGTTTAAGCACCCTTTGTTTGTAAACCAGGGATGAGGACCTTTTTTCAGCCCAAGGGTTGTGTTCTCTTCTGGGCAACCTGCCAAGGTCCAGAGGCAAAAGGAGGCAGAGCAAATAAAATTTATTCTACCTTTGCACAGTAGAATATTTTCTATATATACTCACACACCCCTCACTCACATTCCAGCCAGGCAAAATCACGCAAGGAGGATGTAAAGTAGGGCCAATAGCGAGTGTGGATGGGGAGGAGGTATGGCCTGGGGAGCATCCCAAGGGCCACACAGAGAAGTCTGAAAGACCACATTGGCTCTTAGGCCTGAGGTTCCCTACCCCTGCTGTAAAGATATACTTGAAATTTATAGTACTAGTAGTAGTAATACTTTATATCCCACCCTTCCTTCCAGAAGCAGCCCAGGGCAGCTAACAAAACACTAAAAACGCTCTAAACATCTTAATAACAGACTTTAAAACATCTTTAAAAAATCGTAAAATGCAATTCCAACACAGATGCAGACTGGGATAAGATCTCTAATTAGAAAACGTGTTGAAAGAGGTCTTCAGTAGGCACCGAAAAGATAATACAGTTGGTGCCTGTCTAATATTTCAGGGGAGAGAATTCCAAAGGGAGGTGTCACAACACTGAATGTCCACTTTCTATGTTGTGTGGAACAGACCTCCTGATAAGATGGTATCTGCAGGAGGCCCTTACCTGCAGAGCACAGTGATCGACTGGGTATATAAAGGGTAAGTCGATCTTTCAGGTACTCTGGTTCCAAGCTGTATAGGCTTTGTACACCAAAACCAGAACCTTGAACTTGGCCCGATAGTTTCAGCAGCGGGGTGATGTGTTGGCTGTACCCTGCCACAGTGAGCAGTTGCGCCACTGCATTTTGCACCAGCTGCAGCTTCTGGACCAACCTCTAGGGCAGCCCCACATGGAGTGCATTACAATAATCCAGCCTGGAGGTTACCATTGCATGGACAACAGTGGTCAGGTTATCCCCATCCAGAAACGGCCGCAGCTATCTTACCAGCTAAAGCTGGTAAAAGGCACTCCTAGCCACTGAGGTCATATGGGCCAAAGATGGATCAAGGAGCTCCCTCAGATTATTACTATTTCAGAGGGAGTACAACTGCATAGTTGTTCCACAGCATGACAAGGGCTTCAATAGTCACCTGCTCTATCTACTGGGAAATCCCCCAGGGCATTCAGCAGAGCCGCCCCTAGGCACTGGAAAGTGGGGCAGTTGCCCTGGGCCCTGTGCTTTGGGGGGGCGTGCTTGGTGATCTGCATATAAAAGAAGCAGCCGCGTCCTCCTCATGGCCGCAGTAGTGAGCTGAGGGGAGTATAGAAATGAGCTGGAAGAGGTGCAGCTGACAGCCACGGTAGTGAGCTGGGAAGGAGAAAACCTGGCAGCGAGAAACGCTAAGCGAGTCTACAACAAAGGCTGCAAAAAAGGGAGCCGCAGCTGAAAAATACAAAGCTGCCGCTGCCGCCAACCAAGGCTGCAAAAAAGGGAGCCGCAGCCGCAAGCTCCTAGCAGCTGAAATACAAAGCTTCCGCCGCTGCCTGGAGGAAAGGATATATACAGAGAGAATGTGGGGGGCTGTGATGTTCCTGTATTAATGTATATATGGTAAGTGCTGTTTGTATAGAAGATACATGGTAAGTGGAATGAAAGAGGAGGGGGGAGTAAATGAGCAGTAGAATGCTGGATGATTGGCTGAGTGTTTGGATGGCTGAGAGTATAAATGGAAGGATGACAGTTGAATCTGTGTGGACGTTGGTGGGTTTTAGAGGTGTTTGAGAGGTGTTTGGTGGACGTGAGTGGGTTGTTTTGGTGGAGTTTGGAGGTGGGTGTGAGTTGGTGTATGTCAGGAGAGTGTGGAGAAAGAGGGAGGTGGAGTTCGGATTAGTAATAAGTCAAATATCACAGTAATAGAAAACCATAAGCTTGTAGATCATTATCAAAGTTATCTTGTTATTAATGTTATTTAATAAATACTATTTTGGTTTACCGAAGGCCTGATCCTTGGCTGGGGTTTCACAGACCAGAAGGGAGGGTAAGGTAATAACCAAGGCTGAAGGGAAACAGTAACAGATGGTGGCAGCGGTGAAGAGGAGAAGGTAACATTATAAGTATCCAGAGCAACCCCGAGTTATGAGTTATCTGCATTGATACAAGGGGGTTGGGAACAGCATAGGCATGCAGTCACGAATGTAACCGGATAGAGAGACTCAGGCAAGGTCTCTGGGAACATTGGTTGTAGAACGTGACTGGTGGTGCTGCCTAGCAGGGGGATCTATTGAGATCTGTGCTAGAGCGGAGAAACCATAAAAAAGGACAGTCCGGACTGGTGGAGTGCCTGGTGGTGCCTAGTGAAAGGCAGTAGCCACGAGCAGGTAGGAACCTGACAGGGAGAGCCAGGGAAGGGCGTCACAGGTGGTGGCTGTAGCAGTGGGATACGAACAAAAGAGAGTCCAGATACGAAATAGAGAGTCCCTAAACAGTGGCGTGGCAAACAGAAATAACAAATAAAGATTACTTGTGAGAGTGACTGGCAAAGAGTGACTGGCAAAGAGTGAGTGAACTCAAACACCATGGCTGAATATATAAAGATGAAAAGAGAGGAGCTGGTGGAGAAGTGCATAACATTCAATTTACCTCACGAGGGTAAAGGGGTAGATGAATTGAGGGTAGCACTAATAGCTTTTGCAACTGCCCAGCAAAAACAACCTGTCAGGGAAGAGACCCCAGAAGGATACTCAAGCAATCCCACTTATATAGAGTATTTGAGAGAGAAGTTAAAGTTGGAAACTGAGAGAGTGAGGATGGAAGGTGCAGAGAAGGAAAAACAGCAGGAGTTGGAAACTGAGAGATTGAGGAGGGAGGCTGAGGAAAAAGACAAGCAGAGGGTCTTTGAAACGGAAGAGAAGGAAAAGCAGCGGGAGTTGGAAATTGAGAGATTGAGGAGGGAGGCGGATGAGAAAGAAAAGCGGAGGGAGTTGGAATTTGAGAGAATGAGAGTGGATGCTGAATTACAGGTGGAAAAGTTAAAATCTGAAAGAGAGAAGTTTCATTCTGATGAAACAAGAAAGGACAGAAATGAAACAAAGATAAAGGTTACACCAAAAGACTTTGCAGTGTTTGAGCCTGGACAAGATCCACAGATTTACCTCAGCACTTTTGAAAAGGCAGCTCAAATGTGGGGGCTACCGGAGGATAAATATATGCAATATTTATCAAACCTGATCAAAGGGGAATTGGCTGAGGTATACCAATATTTCCCCTCAGACAAGCCCATCACATATGCCGAGTTTAAAGAGGCAGTATACAAAAGATTCAGACTGGGACCTGACTATTTTAGAAAGTTATTCCAAAACTGTCAGATCCAAGCAGGGAGGTCTTTTGTTGAACTGGGAGCAAAGTTGATGGATATATTTGGAAAGTGGATGAGTAGTGCCAAAGCTCAGTCAGTGGAAGAGGTGAAAAGCCTCATGATACTGGATCAATTATTCCATCAGTTACCGCCAGAAATAAGGCTCCTTGTCAAAGACCGTTCCCCTACATCGGTGCAGGAGGCCGCAGAGATGGTGGATCACTTTGCCTCCAACAGAACTGGCTGGGTGGGGAAAACATCAAGAGAGTTTAAACCCAGACCATATAATGGTGGAAGAAAGGATGTGGTACCACAGCGAGTTAGTCCTCCAGTAAAATCTGAAGGGCACAGGACACCCCAGAGTGGATCTGTGTACCCTAAAAAGGAGGAGAAATTATGCTATAAATGTGGTAGACCAGGGCACCTACGTTTTCAATGTGAGGTTGCCAACCCCATTAGTAATCCTGCTCAGGCAAGGGCAGTAAAAACAGAACCAAAAGATCTAACAACGAAAAAGGTTCAGTTCTGCCAGATAAACTGGACAGAAGTAAAAGACTTGGATTCGAGTCTAAGAGAAGAAGTGTGTGTTCAAGGGGCAAATTATTGGGCATTGCTTGATACTGGTGCCGCTCAGACGTTACTGAGGCCAGATTTAATAAAATCTGAGGAAATATTACCTCAGGAAACGGTGACTATCCAAGGAGTGAGGGGTCAACCAGAAAGCTTACCCATGGCCCTAGTGAAAATGCAGTGGAGAGGCCGAGAGGGAAAATATAAAGTAGGTATTAATGCCCAACAACAAGAACCAGTGATACTGGGAAGAGATGTAATGGGGGCACAAGGAAAAATATATGTGGTAACCAGACAACAACTTGGCAGAGAAACAGAAGCCATGTTAAAAGGGGCTGAAGGAAACAGGGTGGAACCTGTTTTCGAGCCTACGGTCACCATAGCAACCCCTGGAAGGCCTGCTGAAAGAAACAATTTGTATCAAATGGTCTCTAGTCAAGAAGCAGAGCAGTTCAGGGAAGAACTGAATAGGGATACAAGTTTGAAGCAAATAAAGGAGCAAGCCCTGACACAAAAGATTCCCTTTACTGACAAACTGAGGAATCAAATTGTGTGTGAGAATGGGATTTTATATAGACTGTGGATGCCTGCTGAGAGAAAGGATGAATGTGAACCAGTGAAGCAATTGATAGTACCTAGCAAATACAGAACCAGATTGCTAGAGGTAGCCCACGATGTCCCATGTGCAGGACATCTGGGAATAAAAAAGACCAAGAGGAGATTGGCTGCACACTATTATTGGCCAAATATCTCCAAAGATGTAAAACAACATTGTCTATCTTGTGGTATTTGCCAAAAGGTGGGAAAAAGTGGAGTAAAGACTAAGGCACCCTTAAAGCCCCTTCCTATAATTGGACAACCCTTTTATAGAGTGGGAGTAGATTTGGTGGGCCCTTTTTCCAAACCCACAAGGCATGGCAAGAAATATCTATTGGTGGTGGTGGATTTTGCCACCAGGTACCCAGACGCGGAAGCATTAAGATCCGTAGAAGCCCCTGTAGTGGCAGAGGCTTTGTTAAAAATCTTTATGAGGCTGGGTTTCCCTCATGAAGTGCTGACGGATCAAGGCAGTGTATTCATGGGAGAAGTGATGCAATGTATGTGGAAGTGTTGTGGTCTAAAACATCTAAAGACCACCACTTACCATCCAGCCACTAACGGATTGACTGAGAGATTTAATGGGGTTCTGAAGGGCATGATAAGAAGTTATGTTCAAGATCACCCACAAGACTGGGATGAACGTTTGGGGTGCTTCTTATTCGCGTACAGAGAAGTCCCTCAGGAGTCAACAGGCTTCTCACCTTTTGAACTGATGTTCACTAGAAAAGTGAGGGGACCTTTGGAACTGTTAAAAAATTCATGGGAAGGAACCCTGGGAGAGTACAAAACATCTGTAGTTGATTTTGTATTAGACTTCCGTAGCAAATTAATATCGATGATGGAAGCTGTACAAAAGAATTTGAGTCAAGCTCAGGAGAAGCAAAGTTACTGGTATGACAGAACAGCCAGGGAACGTGTGTATGAGGTGGGACAAATGGTTATGGCATTCATACCCAGGAAACATGATAAATTACAGGCTAACTGGGAGGGACCATATACCATAAGAGAAAAGCTTGACACAGTGACGTATGTAATTACCACAGACCAATTAAACAAAAACGAAGTGGTTCATGTAAATATGTTGAAACCTTACCATACCAGGGATACAAAGGTGTTGCAAGTTACCTTATTCCCTGAGGGAAGTGGGCCTGAACTTCCAGATTTGGTACAGGAAAGCAAAGACAAAGGAGGGGTAGATCAAGTGGAATGGTCAGAGGAGGTGAAGGAGGAAGTAAAAGAGGAGATTCTGAGAGTTTTGAAAACCTATAGGAATCTCTTTAGCAACAAACCTGGCCGAACCAGTATAGTTATACATTCCATTGATAATGGAGATCATGCCCCAATCAGATCTGTTCCGTACCGTGTGAATGGGAAAGTTTTGAATGAGATCAAAAAGGAGGTGGAAGATATGCTGGAATTAGGAGTGATCAGGGAATCCATCAGTCCCTGGGCCTCAAGTATTGTCCTGGTTCCGAAAAAAGATGGAACGACAAGGTTTTGCATTGATTATCGGCTAATCAATAAAATTACTGTCCCAGATGCGTATCCTATGCCTAGGGTAGACGCAATGTTAGAGTTATTGGGGGCAGCAACCATTATCTCTACACTAGATCTCTGTAAAGGATTTTGGCAAATGGAACTAGACGAGCAATCCAGAGCCAAAACTGCCTTCAGTACACCAGATGGGTTATATGAGTTTGTGACCTTACCCATGGGACTAAGGAACTCACCAAGTTCATTTCAGAGGCTAATCAATACTGTGTTGCGAGGCATGTCAGATTTTGCAGTGGCCTATATCGATGACGTGGCCATTTTTAGCAAATCGGTGCCTGAGCATGTCCAACACCTGACAACAGTACTGGAGGCCTTAAGAAAAGCAGGCCTCACAATAAAAGCTAAGAAATGCCAGTTTGGACTAAAGGAAGTAATCTATTTAGGACATAAGGTGGGGAGTGGGAAAATCACCCCCTTATGGAGCAAGGTGGAGGCAATACAAGCGTGGCCGATCCCCTTAACCAAAAAACAAGTAAGGGCATTTCTGGGTGTGGCTGGATTTTATAGGAAGTTTGTGAGAAATTTTGGGGAAATAGCAATCCCCTTGCATGAATTAACAAAGAAGAAGTGTTCTGAGCGTGTGGTATGGACGGATGAATGTCAGAAGGCTTCTGATCTACTGAAGCAAGCCTTGTGCCAAGGACCCATATTAATAGCACCAGACTATGAGAAACCATTCATCGTGGCTACAGATGCGTCGGACCTGGCACTGGGAGTCGTCTTGCTACAGGAGAGAGAAGGCACCAGACATCCAGTGGCGTACCTGAGTCGCAAGCTGACGCCGAGGGAGAAAAACTATTCGTCGGTCCAGAAGGAGTGCCTAGCGGTCGTGTGGGGACTGAACAAGTTGCGCCCATACGTGTGGGGACGAAGATTCACAGTGACTACGGATCATCGGGCCTTGTTATGGTTGCAGACTATGAAAAACCATAACACTATGCTGCAGAGGTGGTCCTGGGCCCTACAGGACTATCAAGTGGACTTCCAGTTCATAAAAGGCAAGGACAATGTAGTGGCCGATGGACTTTCCAGGCAAGTGGCTGGGACTGCAGTGACGTGACCAGACAGAGAAACAAAGAAAGACATTTTCCCCATAGAGACTTTTATTTGTTAACGCGACGTATAAATCCTGGAACAGGAATAATACTCTGCCGTTATTTTTAAGGGGGGGGAAATGTGATGTTCCTGTATTAATATATATATGGTAAGTGCTGTTTGTATAGAAGATACATGGTAAGTGGAATGAAAGAGGAGGGGGGAGTAAATGAGCAGTAGAACGCTGGATGATTGGCTGAGTGTTTGGATGGCTGAGAGTATAAATGGAAGGATGACAGTTGAATCTGTGTGGACGTTGGTGGGTTTTAGAGGTGTTTGAGAGGTGTTTGGTGGACGTGAGTGGGTTGTTTTGGTGGAGTTTGGAGGTGGGTGTGAGTTGGTGTATGTCAGGAGAGTGTGGAGAAAGAGGGAGGTGGAGTTCGGATTAGTAATAAGTCAAATATCACAGTAATAGATGAAACCATAAGCTTGTAGATCATTATCAAAGTTATCTTGTTATTAATGTTATTTAATAAATACTATTTTGGTTTACCGAAGGCCTGATCCTTGGCTGGGGTTTCACAGACCAGAAGGGAGGGTAAGGTAATAACCAAGGCTGAAGGGAAACAGTAACAAATGGTGGCAGCGGTGAAGAGGAGAAGGTAACATTATAAGTATCCAGAGCAACCCCGAGTTATGAGTTATCTGCATTGATACAAGGGGGTTGGGAACAGCATAGGCACGCAGTCACGAATGTAACTGGATAGAGAGACTCAGGCAAGGTCTCTGGGAACATTGGTTGTAGAATGTGACTGGTGGTGCTGCCTAGCAGGGGGATCTATTGAGATCTGTGCTAGAGCGGAGAGAGAAACCATAAAAAAGGACAGTCCGGACTGGAGTCCCTGGTGGTGCCTAGTGAAAGGCAGTAGCCACAAGCAGGTAGGAACCTGACAGGGAGAGCCAGGGAAGGGCGTCACAGGGCCCCCCCAACTATGCTTTTGCCCCGGGCCCCACACATGCTAAGGGAGGGCCTGGCATTCAGGAATCCAGTAGATTCCATTAGTCTTTGGGGCTGGACCATCTTATCTGTCCACCACCATATGTAGGCACAATCTGGTTAAATCCCTGAAGCCTGTGTACGTGTGCATGTACAAGAGGTGTCAGAAGCATTTCTAATAGTGAGATAGTAGAGGATTGGTACCCATCATATCTCATTGCTCTTTTCCATGACCAGCATAAACAGAATGGATGTTAATTTGCATAATATTTACAGGTTGCAGTTGCTCGGCTTTTCTTGCTCCAAGAGCTTCAGGCAGAAGTAAAATTTAATTTTAAAAACTTTTATTTTTAGTAGAGTCCTAATCCTAAGTTTCCTTCACATGATATAAATATCCCTATTTTTCACATTTACATGGAACAGAATTTCCTCTTAGTTCAGGTTGGTGGGGCTCTTGTATTAATCTTCAGGTTGAAGCAGCTCTTGGTTGTTTAGTTAAACATGTTTACGATTCACAGTACCTAAAAGGTCTTTCAGCTGCTGAGAAGTTTTAAAACTATTTAAAAACAAAAATTAAAACAAAAAAATAACAATCATAAGTTACTTTCAGAGCCAAAAAATTTGAGAAAACATCCAAGGTTAAGGAAGACACTGGAGTCCAGAGCTGCAGATAAATCCAGGCACGCTCAGGGTCAGAAAAATATGCAAAGTCCTTTCCTTAGTTTATAACGTGTATAACTTGGCAGGTCTCTTGTGCCTTTAGTGGCTGCACGTGTTCAGCAACTGTGGCTTTCCTTGATGCTTTCCCACTGTTCACTGAAAAAATGAGACATTCTTGTACAATTTTATCACTCATTCTTCTTACAGCAATGTTCACTCTCATGTGTTCTATGCTCATATTGACTTATGCTAAAATAGGTTATCATCACTGGCTTCTGAAGTAAGATGTGCTAGTGCATAGTCTTCATCCAGATTGCAACTCCTGACCCCTAACCTAAGGTGGGTTACAAAAGCAGCACACTATACAAACATATGCTTAAAAGTTAAGCTAAAGCTAAAAATTAATGCTAAAGATGAAATACTGTGTAAGCAAAGTAGCCAGTAAGTATTGTTGCTTGTAAAGTTAAACTTAGTATCAGGAATGGACATATAGGTCAGTGGCAACTCAATATACATTCAGCAACGTTTTCTACTTTCCAATATTTCAGATGAAAATCACAAACTTCAGGTTTGCAATACCTGTTTTCACAAAGCCTGTTGCCTGAGCCACTTTACCATCTGCTGTCTGCTGACATTCTAGGAATATAAGGCTTGTCTTAAAAACACTAGGATTAAACACTGAATACAGTGGGACTTATTCCTACACTTATTCTATTCCTAACATTGGAACGTTTAATCTCACTGAATAGCTGAAAGTGGGCTGTATCCAACTAAGAGTACACCAACTGAAAATAATGTACCTGTTAGGCTGCCCATTAATTTCAGTGGGTCTACTTTTAGTATGATTAGCATTTCAAACAGCCCACTGTCTAAATACCAAGTTGGTAGATGGGAAATATAAAAGAAGCTAGCAGTGCTTATGTGCACACATTAACAGTACTTTTCAAAAGTCATGCCCCACAAAAGTAAAATAAAGACAAAATAGGAATCATGATTTATGAGGGGCAGATAGCAGGAAATAAGGCCTATCCCTGGTAAATAATGTTACTTGGAGCGTATGGAAATAGTGGAAGAAAAACTTCCTCTCCGACATGAAAGTTGTTAAAAAGGCACAATATCCCTTCCTAGGGCAAAGAATACTCTTTTACGAAGCCGCAGACAATCAGAGGCTTAACCCAAGCACACCATTCCTAGTTTGGCTTGCTCCAGGCTGGGTTTCCGCTTCCGTCTTGTCTCGACAATTCCGCCGGGGGTGGAGCCAACCAGAAGCAGAGCCGTTCCGAGCTGGGTGATGATGGCGTCGGCGGAGACGCCGCCAGGGCCGGCCGGAAAAGAGCTGTGCGCGCTGGCTGCGCGACTGAGAAGTCTGGAGGAGCAGGCCGCGTCGCTCTCCGGTTACTTGGCAACCGTGAAGCAGATTACGGGTCTCTTCCGGGACCCGGCGTGTAGGTAAGGGGCCAACAGGCGAGCTTCCTGCGGATAGTGGCGGGAGACAGCGGTATTGCTGGGCAGGCAGTGACGAGTGGAGGGGTTCCGTCAGCTGTGGACGAATCGCCTCCGTGTCTTCCTGTTAACGGGCGGGGCTTAATTCACGCCGGGGTGCGCATGTGTGTGTTTTGAGGGAGGGCTGCCAAGCTTATGCATCCAGTCTTCAACTCCCAGCGGTGTTACCTGAATGGAGGGGAAATGTTGGTTGAAGAAGAGGGATTTATTTATTTAAAAGACGGAAACTTTGTAGGAAACCACAGCCAGGCACCTTAGTTCTAGAAATATCAAGACTTACTACTTGTATGTGAAAAGTGAATGCTGCTTCCTCTTACTCTCACTCAGGCATACCTTGCCTGGTTGGATGCTGTTGCTTTGTGTTACCAGTAGTTAAAAGATAAGTTATGAATACTAATCTTTTATTCCAGTATTATTCCACTTTAGATACTCATGGCTTACCCCAAAGAATTCTGGGAAAGGTAGTTTGTGAAGGGTGCTCAGAGTCGTTAGGAGGCCCCTATTCTCTTCAAAGAGCTGCAATTCTCAGAATTCCCTGGGAAGAGGGACTAACTGTCAAATCTGGACTGACTATTAAATCACTCATGGCAACTGTAGCTCTGTGAGGGGGATCCTTATTGCAACAAGGCAGAAATAGTACCATATATAATTTTTAATACATTCTGTTTCATCTTTGCCATACAAATATAAGAACAGTATAAAACAATACATAACACACAACCAAAGGAAGATAAAAAGGAGCATCATTCACATTGTTGCATATAAAGAATTCATTTTTGTGTTAATAGCCCATGTTTAATAATTGTTCTCTTTCCCATTTTGAGTTTTCCTGTATAGTCTTTTTAGAATGGGCCATGTACACTCACACACTCACTCACTCACATAACCCCATATACAAGACTTGACCAAGATGTTCAAAATTTTTCTACATTTCTTAAATTCTTTTTTTGTCTTTTTTCTTTTTAAAAAAAACATCTTAAGTATAAATCAAAAACTTTGTAACAATTTAAATGCCTGTTGCAATGTACTGACATATACCTTATATTATACAATCAAAACATATATATATATATATAAACGTAATTGTGATTAACCAAACAGAGGTTTTTATTATATTAACAAAATGTTTCAGCTTCCGCCTTCATCAGCTGCTAACATACAAATGCTGTTACCAAAGTGGCAGTTATAGAGCTTTGAGGAGGGAATGCTCAGAGGGGCTTCATTTGCAGAAGCTAAGTAGTGGTGGTACTGTCCTCCAGGTTCAGGCCATGTAGTGCCAATGTGTCCAGAGAGTATATCCAAAAGTTCTCCCTTTTGGTCAATGCTGCTGGATCTGCTGGCATGTCTATCGCTGTTACGGAAAAGTCCAACAGGCTGTGACCCTCAATGTTAAAATGCTTTCCAACTGGTTGCTCCACTTTTTTTGTCAAAATTGCCGACTTGTGGTTCCTGAAGCGCGTGCGTAGGTCAGTTGTGGTCTTTCCTACCTATTGGATATGACATCCTGGTCTTTTGCACTCGATGATGCAAACTATATTGCAGGACCTGCAGGTGATGTTCTGTTTGATGTAATATGTCCTACCTGTCCTAGTGCTTGTAAAAGTGGCTGTCTCCCTGAGGTACACACAGGTGATACAGCGTTTGGAGTGACAAGGATGAGACCCTGGATTGGTGATAGGTGGCTTAAGCACAGCTCTCACCAACAGTCTGCGCAAATTAGGAGGTTGGCGAAATGCTACAACAGGAGGCCTGCGGATGGCTCTAGCAAGATGTTCAGAGTTTGCCAGCAATAGGTAGCTCTCCCTGATTGCTTGGTGATAGTTAGGAGATGCTGGATGGAAATCTACCAAAAACGGAATCCGTTGCTCTCTGCTGTTTGACACCTCAGTATGATGGAGGAGGTTTTCTCTGGACAGAATGGAGGCTCGGTGGATGTTGCAATTGATAATATGTGGAGAATATCCTCTTCGAAGAAGGTGTTCTTTAAGTTTACTGATCCTTCTCTGGTATTTATCTTCAGTGTTGCAAATAAGTTTGATTCTCAGAGCTAAGCTATACACAGTGTTGAGTTTGAGTTTGAGTTTATTTACAGTCAAATTGACCCTTCATACATAAATATTACAAAGTAAAACAAATACAAATGACTTCCATTTGATTTAACAGCAAGGAGATATATATCAAATAAAATCAATATACAAAACAATCGGATTAAAATTAATTATTGGACTTTTATTTTCCTACATTTAATAGCAGCAGCGCTAAATTTGGCGACAGCAAGTGTCACCTCAGGTACATAATCGCCTAGTAGATAATCTATGTAAAAGAATTCAGGACTAGATGGAAGAGACGACAAGATAGGCATAATCAATTGAGATCTTAAATCATGATAAAATATACAACGAAAAAGAACATGTTCATTTGATTCAATTTCTCCATCAGCACAGGGGCAAAGTCTCTCAGAATATGAGATTTTATTATATCTACCAGACAATACAGCGGATGGCAATATATTTAATCTAATTAGAGTAAAAGCCCTTCTATAGTTGGGAAGTTCCAAATTCATGAGGTAGGACATTAAGGTGAAAAATTTCGGGTTGTGTCTTTGTTTCTTTACAAGAAGTAAATGATGCTGGAAGTCAATATCTCTTAACCGTTGTTTAATTATCGCACAAGCAGAGTTATAACCCAACTGGAGAATGTAGGGCAAAGAAAAGCCTAGGCTTAAAAGTTTGTCATGAATCATTTTTTCCCAATGGGAACGAACTTTATCTATAAGTACATGTGGAGCCAACCCGATGGGCCTAAAAATTAATTTCAACCATAATAGTAATCTCAGTTTCCACACGCAAGACTCTATGGATTGGAGACCACATTCTAGTCTCAATATAAAATTTGGAACACAAGTAGGGACTCCTAATATTGATCTTAAAAAGGAGTTTTGTATGGCTTCTAGTTTAGTAAAATTGGTGTATGTACTAGTTTGAGCCCCATATAAGAGTTGCGGGAGGATTTTCGCAGCAAATACTTTTATGGCTGGAAAGATAAATTGGCCCCCTTTGGTATAGAAGAAAGATAATAGGGCCTTTGTTGTGCGTCTGGCAGTTAACAGGGAGGAGGAGATATGCATCTGATGGGAACCTGATGCTTCAAGTACAATACCGAGATATCTAATAGTTTTTACTTGCTCAATCGGCAAGTTGTCAATCCTCCAAATATGTTTTGTCCTTTTTTTAGTAAAGACAAGAACCTTCGTCTTCTGCCGATTTACTACTAGTTTTTCTTCTTGACAGAAGGATGACAGAGCTGCCATCAATCTTTTGAGACCAATGGGTGTCTGTGAAAGGAGCAGTATATCATCTGCATATAACAGGCAGGCTCTCGGGTTAGAGGCTAGCATTGGAGGGTGAGATGATATAGATGGAGGAAAAAAGATGGCCGCAGTGAGCAGTCTGCAGTAAGTCTACTCTCCTGAATATTTTGATTTTATCTTTAATTTTAGCTTTTTTATCACAAATTTTATCATAAATTTTAAACCTTTTTGGCCATCTATGCATATGAACTGAAGAAGAACATTATTCTGAAGCCAAGGACTCATATTAACCTTTTCCTATTTAATGCAACAAGCTTCCAAACAAGATCGGTGTTTCCTGCAGATAGAGATTTCCATTGATTTTCATTGACTTTTTAAACTTTAAAGTTAAACTTTCCTCTTATATGGTGTCTCTAATTTCAAGCCTTAGAATATACTAACGAAAAAGAAAAATCTTAAAAGAAAATAGTTAGAAAAGAAAAAGAGAAAGGATATGTATACTTACATTTAGTTATCTATCCTTGTGGAATTTTTACTGATAGCAGAACAGCAGCTGTTATTTACACAACTGATAACATTGGTTTAAGGGCTATTGAAATATGGTTCTTACTAGAAAAAGCTACAAAAAGCTGGGCCTTACACCAATTGATAATCTAAATCTAAGCTCAACGCCAACGAAACGGACAAAGCAGTCGAAAATAACAAACTTTTGCTGCTTAAAGAAAGATGCTAATTCTGCAAACACTTCAAGGGCAGATCTTCCAGCTGTTCCACCTGGCCATAATTGGTCAATTTCCCTTACTCCCTGTGCTTTACTATCAGGAAAAGATGAAGCTTGTAATTTAGCTCAAGAAATTGCTCAAACATCCCTAGCTGATTTTATATTCGACAAAAACATGCTAGATGACTCTACTCAGAACAGCTCGCTCTCGATGCCGGCCCTTGAATCTTCTGACTGTGAAATACACAGTGTTGTTCTTTATATGCCTAGGATGGCAGGATTTCCAGTTTAAATAGGTGTGGGCATCAGTGGGTTTGCTGTAGAGATCAGTGGCTATTTTGTTGTTTTCAATGGTGAGAAAGACATCCAGAAAAGGGATGTGTGGATTGTCATTTGTACTATTAAATGTAAACTTAATAGAGGGATGGATAGAGTTGATGTAATTTTTAAATTGTTCCAAATTCTCTTTACCATTCGTCCAGACCATAAAGATGTTGTCAATGTATCGCCACCATATAAGTGGTTTGTTGAGTGCCTTTTTGAGGATCTCCTGTTCCAGTTTACCCATAAAAAGATTTGCATATGATGGAGCCATGTGAGTCCCCATAGCTGTGCCTTGTAGTTGCAGGTAGTGTTCTCCATTGAATGTAAAGTTGTTAAAAGTCAGGACTAGCGTAGCTAAAGTTGTGAGAACCTCTGTTGGAGGATTGTTCATATCTCTGGTGTTAAGGAACTCAGTTAAAGCCTGAATCCCATCATTATGTGATATATTGGTGTAAAGAGATGTGACATCTAAAGTAGCTAGTATAGTATTGTTGTGGAATTGATACTGCTTGTTTAAAGACTCAATTTTAAGCAAGAAGTCCTTGGTGTCTTTGATATACGATGGGAGGTTTTGCACCATGTTTTGTAAATGTAAGTCAATGTACAGAGAAATCCTTTCAGTAGCTGTGTTGTTACTTGAGACAATTGGGCGACCAGGATTGTTGGCTTTGTGGATTTTAGGCAGCATGTAAAACCTTCCAGGGGTGGGATTTGGATTAACAAGATCAGCAGTTTCCTCTTTAAGAAGTTTCCTACTTGTAAGGTTTTGTATAGATGTAATGATACGAGTATTGAGATCTGTGGCAATGTCTTTGTCAAGAAATCTATATGTTGTTTCATCCTTTAGTTGTCTTTGACCTTCTGCTATATAGTCTGTAGTGTTAAGTACCACAACAGCACCACCCTTATCTGCAGGCTTGATGACAACATCCCTTCTCATCTGGAGGTTCCTTAGGGCTATTCTTTCTTCTTTTGAAAGGTTGTTGTGAGTAGGAGTTGATGACTCTGTTTATTGATAATAGAAAGGTTTCTAGGACTGGATTCCTGTTAATGTTCGGTGTCCAAGTTTTAGGTGGCAGAAACTGTAGCAGAGGATCTTTATTGTAGAGGTCTATGTTGTTCTTAGAGTAATGATAAAAATTCAGCCAATCTACATCTCCTTTCAAATGCTTTGATGTCACATTTCATCTGTGCTATATTGTGCTCTCTAGGTGTTGGGCAGAAGTTGAGGCCTCTGGATAGAAGCCTAATTTCATTAGGTGACATTTTGCCTGCAGTGAGATCTATTATTGTTGTGGAGTCATTTCTGTAAGTTATGTCAGGTGATCTTGTTATACATGTGGAAGTTTTTGGAGTAACTCTTTTGAATCTCCTGTTTTTCTTTTTCTTGTGGTTAGCTTTTGCTCTTGTAGCACATGAAAATATTTCTTTATAAATAGAGCACTGTGTTATTAAATTGGATGGAATAAGAGGAATATGATATCTTAGAATATCACTTTTGAGTTTTTTCTTTTTGGTGGCATGGACATTGATAAAAGTTGTCTGTTCTGTTTTATGGAGCAGATACAGGAGGCGTTCATAGTCGCATGGTGTTAGAATGTTTCTTTGAAACATTAATTCCTGCTGTAGTGCATGTTTCAAGGTCTTGATTTTCAGAAGATTCTGCTTAATAATCGTAGAAATAAGGAATATGCTCAGCTGATGTTTCTCTATGTGCCAATTTAGACATAAAGGGTACTTTCTGGAATAGAAATTGGTTTATAGATCTCAAGGCCTCGTGGGATAATGTTTAAGGTCTTATTATACAGCCACGAGAGTGGCTGTATACTATAGCCAGCGGGGATTTTTCACATTCCGCAATGTTACATTGAAAATACCCCCATGCCATTCTGATGCTTCCCATAAGCTCATTTCAAAACAAAACCTTACAAAACTTATAGTCCTGAACTTGCTTAGCAACCCTGTCCATTTTCATGGCGATACACAAAACGGTAAGAGAGAATGGACAGTTCAAAGTGTAAAAAGAGAGAGAAAAACCTCAGCCCTTTTGGACTTTTTTCTCTGAGAGTTCTCATAATCTGTTGACATTCATTAAAAACCAGCCATGTTCACAGAGTACCTATAATCCTAATACTGACGTTGCCCCATACTCTGACCTTCATCTGCTGCAGTTTAAAAGTTTAAAAAATGCCTGGCTGATTTTTAATTAATTTAATAAATTTTGGCTGGGATCCAATGACAATGCGGAGCATGCTCAGTAAGAACCAACTGTCAGAGTTCTAAAAGCCTCACAGCTGCTGGCCTTGGCTAATCAGGGGGCCACACCCACACCAGACTTTGATTTCATGTGAGACAGTCATGGCTTCCCTCAAAGAATCCTGGGAAGTGTAGTTTGTGAAGGGTGCTAAGAGACTCCTATTCCCCTGAGAGAATGGTTTAACAGTCAGCCACTCTGAAGGTCTGTGAGGGGAACAGGGTGTCTCCTAGCAACTCTCAGCACCCTTCACTAACTACACTTCCCAGGATTCTTTGGGAGAAGCCATGACTGTCCAAAGTGAAATAAAGGTCTGGTGTGGATGTGGCCAGGGACAGCTTTGGTTTAAATTTGGGTGGGAGGCTACATGTGTCTGCTGTAGAATAAAAAGGTGGGGGAAAGCCTGAAAGAGAATGATTCTGTTTGCAGTGTTTTCCTTTTGGAAAGGAAAGGGGCTTCCCTTCTGCCCAGTGCCCACCCACCCAATCTCCTCCCCTCCTCCTCCCTGCCCCTAACCTGGGTCAGTGTTGGACTACGACCTGGGAGACCAGGGTTCGAATCCCCACACACCCATGAAGCTGACTGGGTGACCTTGGGCCAGTCACTGCCTCTTAGCCTCAGAGGAAGGCAATGGTGAAATCACCTCTGAATACCATTTACCATGAAAACCCTATTCAAAGGGTCACAATAGGTGGGGATTGACTTGAAGGCAGTCCATTTTCATTTTCAAACATGATTGCATAGAAATAAATCCCACTGAACTCAAAAAATATGCAAATGATCAAACCCACCCTCCCTTCTCCTTCCTCCTATCCCCTCCTCTTGACCCTTCCCTCCCCCTTCCTTTGTCCCTCATTCCCCATCCCCTTCCAATCCCCTCTTTCCCCTTCCCCCTCCTCCCCTTCCTCCTCCCCATGGTCAGTTTTACCTATCTTAAACATGATTGCACGGAAGTAAATACCACTGAACTCTATAAGCATGCAAATGATCAAACTTGCCCTCCCCTCCACCTTCCTTTGCCCCCCTCCAATACGCTCCTTCCCACTCCTCCTCCCCCATGGTCAGTGTTTCCTATCCTCACCAAGATTGCGTAGGATTAAATCCCACTGAAAATAAGCATGCAAATGATCAGACCTGCTTTTTCCCTCTCCTCTCCTCTCCCTTCCTCCTCCCCTGCCCACTCCAGCCCTCCCTCCCTCCCCCCCCCGGTCAGTTTTACCTATCCTAAGCATGATTGCATGGGAGTAAATCGCACTGAATTTAATAAACATGCAAATGATCAAACCTGTCCTTCTCCTCCCCTCCCCATCCTGCCTGCTCCCCAGTCCTCCCCTTTGCATTTCCTTCCCTCCCTCCTCCTCCTCCTCCCCTCCCCATCCTCTGTGGTCAGTTTCACCTATCCTAAGCATGATTGCAGGGGAGTAAATCCCATTGAATAAGCATGCAAATGATCCATCCATTCTCAGCAAACTTGGACAGGATCCCATTTCTTACCTCCCGGATTAAAAAGCAGGGAAATTCACTAATAGGCAAAAAACCTTGCGGTTTAAGAACATACATATTATTATTATTTTAAAACTTTTATTTTTTTCTTCCTTTTTAAATTTATTTATATATAAATACGCAATGGTGAGTGGTGGCAACACCTGCAATCAGCCCAGATAATAGAAAGAAGACATGTGCTGTGCTGATCTTGTTTTAGCAGGGAGGAAGCAAGTTGATATAGTTGAGATGGTCACTTTGAATATGTCTGATTTCCTTTGCAATTTTAGTGAAGTTTGCTATAGGAAATCATTTTCTTTTGTTTCTATTTCTGTGAAGATGTGAAGTACAGCAACTCTTTGCAAAATTTATACTAAAAAAACTCCAAACATAATTGTGGAATAATGGCATTGACTTCTGCAGAATAGTCTCCAGTGGACCTCAGGAATGTCTCAATTTGCACAAGATAAAACAGTGGGAGGTGAAATATATTCTAGCAAAATTCTAGGTGTGCTCTATGTTTTTAATTGACTGTGCCCACTTTGCCTTAAATGAAGTGGTTTAAACACAGCAGGCTGCAAATATGCATCCTCTTTTTTCCAACAGCTAGAGTCATTGCTGAAGTAGCAACATATTGGAATCAGTCTGATTTTTCATCAAACTGCAGGTCCAAATTCCACTGTTAATGCACCCAAAATAGAAATAGAACATGACCTCCAATTTGAAACACAAAAGGCTGTCTTCACCATCATATGACACTGACCAATAAAAAGGCTTTGAAATTAATAAAAATAAATTTGACACAGATTTCTAGGATGAATAATGAGGGAAATAAAATTTTCTAGTTTAGATTCTCTGTAGAAACATTAATAACACAGGAAAGAAGCAAAGTAAGAAGAACACCAGCAAACATACAAAAATATAATTCTCTGTCTTTGGAGATAGCAATATTGCCACCACTCACCATATGCTCAGAGGCACGTTACCAAATTCTTCCAAGCTACACCGGAAGTGGATTGGACTGTGAAAGACCAACCCAAATGGTGTTTGCATTTTGACCAATTTGTAGGGCAGTCCAATATCTCAGAGAGGAGTTCAGATCTCCTGCTCCCCTGGTGCATTCACTATAGCAGCCCAATTTCCCTGCTTTTTAAAGTTTGATAGAAATAGCTGTGGGCTATAGGTATGTTCTTAAACCGCAAGGTTTTTTGCCTATTAGTGAATATACTTTAAGATGCTCTATAGTAAGTTGGCATTTTGTAATCTTCTCTTGTAAAAACATTGTGTATTTATATATAAATAAATTAAAAAAGGAGGAAAAAATAAAAGTTTTAAAATAATAATAATAAAAATAAGAAATCAATAAATAGAAAAGAGATGAAGAAGAGTTACTGAGATTAATGTAAGCTTTAAAAAGTATCTTTTATAGACAGAACGCCATAGAGATCTAGGAATTTCCTTTTTGTATATGGATTTAGTGCAATAAACTACATAGACTCCCCGAAGACATCCCTCCATAATGAGACATGAGTTGATGGCTGATAGAAATCATGCTCCCCCACTGCTACATAGCTTATAAACATAAACCATTTAATATGAAAGTTATCTTTTTTATTTGGATCCTGCCTCACCAATCTTTTTTATGTTAATTTTTCCATTAAGGCTATGTTCCATACCTGAGAGTACCATAACTCTATTAAATTGTAATCAGTCTTTTTCCAATGATGAGCAATTATAATTCTTGCTGCCCCTAGTAAGGTTATTATTAGATTCTTAGAGTGCAGTGATAGATTACCTCCTTGGAAAATCAACAAGAGAGCCATTACAGGGGCATATAATTTTTATGATAGGATCCACAAACTTTTCTTGATAAGTGGAGCAGAAGAACAAATTAAATGAACGCATGGTTCATGCCAAAGACAGCCCCTGATCTTGAGACTCTGCTGGAAGGCCAAAATATTTTATGGCTCACTTAGAGAGCCATCCAGCTTGGGAAACCAGCGTATGTTGTGCAGGAGCAAGAGAAGGTGGTGTAAAGATCCACCACATCCAGTTGCTGTTCAGAGGTCTCTGGATTGGCTGAATGCCAGCTCAGCTGTGATCTGTGTGCAGGGACCAGAAAGTAAAAGCTTGCTCTTCGAAATACCTCTACTGAGGAGTAAGCCCTCTCCATTGACTTCTATTGCAATTCATTTCTTTTTTTCTTAAAAAAGAATATAATTATATAGGTTCTTCCGTCATATTTTCTTTTTGCTGTGATTGTGCTCGTGCTTTGACAGCAATATGCAATATGCAATAGCTATGAAATGAAATTGTTTTTATTTCTCCTTGGTACATGATGGAAATGTTTTAAAGGAGAAAAGTGCAAGAGTTTTGTGTGTGCATCAGAGGTTGTGTGGAGTTTTGGACTGGCTTCAGTGCTGCTGCTATTAGCCCTATTTCCCCCCCCCTCTATTTCATATCTTGCCTTTCTTCCATGGAGCTCTGAGGAGGGATGCCGCTCAGTGATAAAATATATTCTGTATGCAAGAAGTCATAAGTTCATTCCCTGATATCTGCAGTTCAGGTTGGGAAAAATTCCGTCTGAAACTTTGGAGAGTTTCTATCGTCACTGAGGATAATAGTGAACTAGATGGGCCAATGGTCTGAAATCAGCTTTTTATATTCCAGTTCAGGCATTGACCATATCCAGACTTGCTATGTTTTGGCAGGATTGTTTAATCATAGTCTGAAGGCAAGTGATATAGCAACCTTGTTAAAGGTAAGTATGTCTGGGTATAGTCACAGCCTGATGAGACATTGCCTAGGAACTCTTAACTCTGTTTCAAGAAAAGTGGTTATAAAAAACAAATGGAACTGTTTATATCTTGCTTTCAGATCATGGTGGGGGATGTTAGAAACAACTCCAGATCTAGAAATACTCCAATTTTTATGAATTGGCGTCACAGTTTTAAGAACCAGTCATTGTAGACTCTTGAAAATACTTGAGTTCCTGGTTTTTCCAAAGCCCAGGCACCCTTTGATTTGCTATTTTTCCTAGCCCTAGGACAAAATGCACAAAACTACTTGGCTTAGCAATAAGAAAACTTGCCTGCTGCAAACAGCTTCCTCCTTTTATGTGGATTTTTTAAATTAATGTATTGTTGATATTGTCCATTTCACATTTATTTTTCATTTCAGGAAAATAGCAGCTGAAAGCTTATTCCAAGATATCCTGCAAATTATGAGAAGAATTTCACATGAAATTGATGTGACCTACAATGACCCTGATACACTGAAACACATTGATTCATTGTTGCTGCTGCTATCAGAATGTTTCAGATGTCTTCGGAATGCCTGTGTTCAGTGTGCCAATAATCAGAATGTTATGAGGTATAGTTGTTGCCTTCATTAGCAGGTGCTAATAACTTGCATAGTTTTTTTAAAAAAATACTGAAATACTTTAACTTGTTTCATCCAAATGAGTTCATATCTAATGTAACTTTTGAAGCAGACTCTCTTTGAAATGCACTTCAATCCTTGTTAGTTTATCTTGCTGTCTCCACTCTTGGCATTTGAGTGAGACCTTGTGAATGAATCTTCCCAATTTATTAAATTGTAGCCCAGGCTACAAATAGTGCGGTCTGGAAATGAACATGGAGGGATGTTAATCCAATGGTTAAGTTACTTATTCTCTTATTTTATATATACTCGTAAAACAAATGATGGCTAATAGTTATCCTATTTAGCTATCTCCTTTTGTTTTGCGATTTGATGTTAAACGCAAAGAATGTATAGCGGAATTAACAAAGCTCATTTCTAAATTTGAGGGAAATCTTTATTCCTTGTGGTTCTTGTTCTGTGTTGGTGCTGAGATGATCTTAGATGGCTTTTAGTCCTTCAGAAAACAGCACACACACCCCCAAGTATTTCCCGTCAAACAGTCCCAAAAGGTTTAATGTCCCACTAGTGCCTTTGGGGCAGCTAGGCCATCTCTGAATTTAATTTGGGATTTAAAAATTGCTGGATGTATGAATCAAGAAAAGCTAGTGGCTGTGGCAGTACATGTAATATTTGGACATCTCAAATTAGGAGTAAGAATTTAAACGAGGCTGCCAAGGCCCCTTGGACTACAGTAAAAGTAGCACTGGGAGGCTGGGGAAGGAGGTTGTATATAATCATTGACATTCTGCTAACTTTGATTTAGATCTGTACTTATGCATTAAATTTAGATTATTTCCTTGTAACATTGGAATTATCTTATGTTGTTTGAAATGTTTTGTATTATTGAATTTATGGATATGTTTTGTAACAAGCTCCCCCCCCCTTTTAATATATTTTAATGTTTATGGTGAGCCACTCTGGGTACAGTTTACAGTGGAAAGGTGGCATATAAATTAAAGTTAAAATTAAGCAGTCTTCAAGTGATGAGCATACATGTGTGATTATCTCTGTGAATGAAAGTAGTTCATGTTTGATCATTGTCTGTTTTGTGGAGAGGAGGCAAAGCTGTGAAAAGAAAAATGTGCACAAATAGAAAAGATTCGACATGGATTGTGAGAGGAATTTCCTGGTGCCATAAAAATGGTGAACAAGCATTATGGCTTCTTTTGTATTCTGAAATGTTTCAAGCCTTCTATTTTCTCTCTTCCCAAACTAGGAATTATGTATTAGTTTTGTGGTTGGAAGTTTTGCTGTTGTGAAATGCCAGACCACTTTCAGTTTCTAGGTTGCCCAGTTTGTGAACCACTCAGCTGGTAAAAGCTATTTCACTTTAATAGTGTTTTAACCACTGGGAGAGCCTGGAGTGTTGAAACGATATATTTTTCATTACTTTGAAGTGTCATTGCTTCATTCTCATAATCTCAAATGCATCTGTAAGTCATAAATACTTAACATTTCAGTGCTTATGTATTAAAGAGTTCCGTGGAGTTTTTCACAGGCTGTCAGGTACTTAGGTGATAGGCCTCAGTTATTTGGGAGTAAGTGCCCTCAAATAGTAATAGTAAATGATTCTATTGTGAACCTTTTCAGAGCTGACATCCATTATGAGGATACTCATAATGTTGTCTCTTCTATTCTAACACGTCTATTCCAGTGTGTATGTCTGTGAAGAAATAGTCAAAAGTCTTTTCTGCGAGGATTGTGCTGTCTCCGTATGCTGATGAAGTTGTTATCTGAAAGTGTGTTCTATAGTCCTTCCTCAGTAACCCTTCCATTATTTACCTCCCTATCCCTCCTCCATCCCCCCAAATGGTTATATCCTGTTTGAAATTTTCCAGGACTTGAAGAATCAAGAATGTTAGTGGTTTCAAGTTTGTGCTATAAATTGAGCTTGTGGTTAATAATTGCCCATTTATTTGTGCAGTTTATAGAGATATATACTGGCCTCTGCGACATCTTTCACCACAAAATCAAAACTTGGCTAGCCGTATCACTACCCTCCATGATTTGAATGTTCCTAGGATCACAAACCATTCACCTATGCATGGAAATATTAATTCATTGTCATCTTTTAAGATGTGTCTCTTGTGTTAATACCACATTTAGTATTTTAATAATTCCCCAGATTCTATTTGTTTTAATGGGCACCTATAAACCTCTTGCGTTCATGAACACATTTTTGCCTTTGTCCTTTGGTTAGTGTGATGTTAACTGCATTTTCTGTTTTTTGTATCTCCATACATTCTGGGGGCACCCATGGCGGAATGGTCAAAGCTGAGACACCAGACTGAGATGCATCCAAACTCAGAGGAAGGCAATGGTAAACCACCTCTGAATACCTCTTACCACAAAAACCCTATGAACAGAGTATCCAAAATGCAACACGAGATAGTGCTGGAAGATAAGGCCCCCAGGTCAGAAGGCACTCACCGAGCTACTGGGGAAGAACAAAGGACAAGTACGAGTAGCGCTGTGACTAATGACGCAGCTGGGTCAAAGCCGAAAGGAAGCCCAGAGGCTGATGCGAACAGATGCGAAAGGAGAGTCCGGAGTTGTACGACACACACAACAGGAACATGGAATGTGAGAAGCATGAACCAGGGAAAGTTAGAAATTATTAAGCAAGAAATGGAACGTATCAACATTACAATACTTGGTGTGAGTGAATTAAAATGGACTGGAATGGGACATTTTCAATCGGGCAACTACAAAATATTTTATGCAGGAAATGAGAAATCAAGAAGAAACAGGGTTGCTTTAATAGTGAGAAGTGATGTAGCCAAAGCAATTAGGAGCTACAACGCAAGGTCTGAGCGAGTGACATCAGTGCGATTAAACGGGAAACCTATTAGCATGACCATCATCCAAGTCTATGCTCCAATGTGAAACGCAGAAGAAGGAGGATTGGAGAGATTTTACGCAGAAGTACAGGAGGAAATTGATCACACATCAAAACAAGATATGATGATAATCATGGGGGACTGGAATGCAAAAGTAGGGAACAGAGAAGAACTAGGAATTGTGGGGAAATGGGGCCTAGGAGACAGAAATGAAGCAGGAGAAAGACTTATTGAATTCTGTGAAGCCAATGATTTGTTTCTTCCAAACACATTTTTTGAGCAACCAAAAAGAAGACTGTACACATGGACATCACCAGATGGTCAATATAGGAATAAAATTGATTATATAATTGGAAACAGAAGATGGAGAAGTTCCATATTTTTTGCGAAAACAAGTCCAGGAGCAGACTGCGGTACAGATCATGAACTGATATCGAAAATCAGAGTAAAGCTAAAGAAGAACAACAAAGCACTCATAATGCCAAAATTTAAATAACATCCCAGAAGAATATAAAGATCAAATAAGGAACAGGTCTGAGGCTTTAAACTTAGTTGACAGAGAACCAGAAGAACTATGGAATGAAGTCAGGGACATGATCAGGGAAGAATGCAAAAAGACAATACCTCTAGTTAAAAGAGAGAAAGACCTCAATAGATGACTGAAGAAACTCTTAAAAGGGTTAAAGAGAGAAGGAAAGCAAAAGCAAAAGGAGATAAAAACATGGTAAGAACCCTAAATGCAACTATACAATGACTAGTACTATACAATGACAAAGAAAACTATTACAATAGTTATTGTATAGAAATAGGAAAGGACAACAAAATGGGAAGAACAAGAGCCCTATTCCAAAAGATTAGAGAAATGAAAGGGAAATTTAAACCAAGAGTAGGGATGTTGAATAATCAACAGGGGAACACACTGACTGACCAAGATGAAATAAAAGAAAGATGGAAGCAATACACTGAAGAACTCTATAAAAGAGATGCAAGGATGACCGCTTAATTCACGGAGGAACCATATGATGAAGAATCAGAAATTTTAGAATGTGAGGTGAAAGCTGCTCTTAAAATTCTTGGAAGAAACAAATCACCAGGAATAGATGACATACCAATAGAGTTGCTACAAGCTACTGAGACTGAATCTGTCCAAATTTTGACAAAAAAAATTGTCAAGAAATACGGAAAACTAAACAATGGCCCACAGACTGGAAGCGTTCAATATATATCCCACTTCCAAAGAAAGGGGATCCCAGAGAATGCAGTAATTATCAAACTATTGCCTTAATATCCCATGCAAGTAAAGTAATGCTCAAGATTCTACAACAAAAGCTCTTACCATATATGGAGTGAGAAATGCCAGATGTCCAAGCTGGATTTAGAAAGGGAAGAGGCACCAGAGATCATATCACAAACATACATTGGATAATGGAACACAGCAAGGCATTTCAGAAGAAAATCACCCTGTGCTTTATAGACTACAGCAAAGCCTTTGACTGTAGATCATGAAAAACTATGGAATAGTTTAAAAGAAATGGGTGCCACAGTATCTGATTGTCCTGATGCAGAACCGATACTCTGGACAAGAGGCTACTGTAAGGACAGAATATGGAGAAACCGATTGGTTCCCCATCGGAAAGGGTGTGAGACAGGGTTGTATTTTATCACCCTATTTGTTTAATCTGTACACAGAACATATCATACGGAAAGTGGGATTGGACCAAGATGAAGGAGGTGTGAAAATTGGAGGGAGAAACATCAGTAATTTAAGATATGCAGACGATACCATACTCTTAGCAGAAACGAGTAATGATTTGAAACGAATGCTGATGAAAGTTAGAGGAAAGCACAAAAGCAGGATTACAGCTGAATGTCAAAAAGACTAAAGTAATGACAACAGAAGATTTATGTAACTTTACATAATGAGGACATCGAACTTGTCAAGGATTATCAATACCTCAGCACAGTCATTAACCAAAATGGAGACAATAGTCCAGAAATCAGAAGAAGGCTAGGACTGGGTAGGGTAGCTGTGAGAGAACTAGAGAGGGTCCTCAAATGTAAAGATGTATCACTGAACACCAAAGTCAGGATCATTCAGACCATGGTATTCCCGATCTCTATGTATGGATGTGAAAGTTGGACAGTGAAGAAGGCGGATAAGAGAAAAATCAACTCATTTGAAGTGTGGTGCTGGAGGAGAGCTTTGCGCATACCATGGACTGCGAAAAAGACAAATAATTGGGTGTTAGAACAGATTAAACCAGAGCTGTCACTAGAAGCTAAAATGATGAAACTGAGGTTATCATACTTTGGACACATCATGAGAAGACACGATTCACTAGAAAAGGCCATAATGCTGGGAAAAACAGAAGGGAGTAGAAAAAGAGGAAGGCCAAACAAGAGATGGATTGATTGATTCCATTAAGGAAACCACAGACCTGAACTTACAAGATCTGAACAGGGTGGTTCAGGACAGATGCTCTTGGAGGTCACTGATTCGTAGGGTTGCCATAAGTCGTAATCGACTTGAAGGCACATAACAACAACAACAATCCTCATTCTGTAAAGCACGTACAACAACTTTCCTCCTAATGTCTTTCTTTCCCTCACTCTTCTCTCCCCAACTTTTGTAAACCCTGGTAAGCTGTCAGGTATAACCAAAACAAAAAACATTTTTCTAATGACAAGGCATTTTCCAACCAGGACTGCCACACAATGATCTGTTGCAGTGTTAATATTCTGATAGTGTTAATGGTATTCTCCACTACATAAACTACCCCTCCTACTTTGACCTTTTATACCAAACACATAAACATGTAAGCATATAAATATGCTTGATTAATTTTTAACATGTAAGAAATATCTAAAAAGAACGAGTTGTGTGTGCCTATGTTTATTTAATTGAGCAGAGAAATTAAACATTAATACAATAAACAGTTCCTTAAATTGTTTCCATCAGTATATGGGATTTTTGTTAAATTTTTTATTGTGTTATTTCACCAATACATAACAAAATTACTAAAATCTTCAATAAAGAATCGTCTTCCTTTCCTCACTCTTAAAATAGGAGTCAGTTCTGCCATTTGAGCTAATTCCTATACTCTTAGCAATATTCTAAAGTGGAGAACATTTTTTTCCATTTATAGTATATAGTATATGTAGGCTGCTGTTAGCAAATGTATTATCAGTTCCACAATACTTAATATATCCAAATATAATTATTAATGGTTCTCTTGAAACATCATGTCATGGTTAAGTTTGATTTTCATTTAATGTATTTTTCCAAAATAGCATGATTTTGGGGTATGAACAAAAAATAAGAACATCGGCATTCATTGCTCAACACCTCCAACATACATCAACTGTAGCATTGTATATATGACTGAGCACTGCAATCTTAACCATGCCTACGCAGAAGTAAGTCCTACTGAATGTAGTGGGGCTTACTCCTAGGAAAAGTGGGGTTAGAGTTCCCAAACTGTGGTCCGTGGACACCGGTCATCTGTGAGCTTCATTCAGGTGGTCTGCCGCATGTCTGCATTAAATACTCATATTGAGTATTTTTAATTATATTTTTATTGCTTCTTTTATTTCTTTTAATGTATTTGATTGTCTCCCAACTCTCTGGTGCAGATTTTGAAGTCTCTGTAGAGGAGGGGAGGGGAAAGTTCCATTGTGCAAGCAGAAGGCTGTTTCTTGAGTGGAATGGCACTGTTGGATACAATCCTAGAATTTATTGTGGAACATTTTGCCATATCCATTTCCTTACTTTGTGTGGAAATATTTTGGCTCAGTTCCATACTTTTCATAAAAATACAGCAAGGCAGTATAAAACATACAAACTTAAAATAACTGTGATAGAATGTCAGTAAAAGCATCAGTAAGAAGTTGCATTACTAACTTTGTCAGAATAAAACCAGGTTCTCAGATGAGTTAACAAAGGCGTTCTCAAAATTTCTACCTCCAAGACTCACTTGAGACAACTGAAAATTGCTGAGACCTACCAGTCACAAAAAGGGAGGAGATTGAGGCAGAAGTTGGCATAATCAACTGGCAATTACTAGCATAATTTTCTAATTTCCTCTTCTGAAGTTCCTGAATTCTTTGCCACAGGATTTTCCTTGTGGCAAGGAGTTCATAAGAACATAAGAAGAGCCTGCTGGATCAGGCCAGTGGCCCATCTAGTCCAGCATCCTGTTCTCACAGTGGCCAACTAGGTGCCTGGGGGAAGGCCGCAAGCAGGACCCGAGTGCAAGAACACTCTGATTCTTTGGAGAAGACAAAATATCAGGATGCTGTTTAAAATTGCACCTCTCCCTGAGTCATGAACCTTTTTGAGAGCATTTGCCCAAATTGGCGATAATATTCTAAAAAATTCTCTAGCGTGCCCATGGTAATTTTGAGCAGCAGATTATTATTTATTATTATTATATTTGTATTTTACTATTTTTTTATGGAGTAAGAGAACAAAATGCTTGAAAGCGTTCTTAAGGGAGTCTATTTAGGCAACCAATAACTTCTGAATTATTTAAAATGGGACAGCTTTAGGAATTACATGTTATAAATAACTAATAATTCACAAGAAGTAAAATTAATGAATTAGTAACAATAACAATGGACCTTTTTTTAAGAAAAAAGGAGTCCTGTTGCATATTTACATGTATTCATTGTTTTACTATTAACAAAAGTATAACAGAGAAATTGAAATAAATGAAAGCATTTTAGAAAGCCTGTTCAAAAAATTATTAATATGTTTTTAAAAACAATTGAAAAATAACATTTATAAATAGCATTCTTATTGTACCTTATAAGCAACGTAAGAAGTGTAAACGTGAAATGATAAGCTTTGGTTCATATTATATAAAACATTAAAAAAACCAAGGAAAGGAAAATAAGCATATTTTACTCTCAGTGAGACTTTTGCTGCTGCACCAACGATGACAGATATTTTATACCAAGCTTGTACAGTAGGGCCCCGCTTTATGGCGATTCGCTTTACAGCGGTCTCAATTAGACGCAATTAGACTAAAGCCTCACTCATAAGGCGCTTGTTCCGCTTTTACGGCGGTTTTCGGGCATTGTGCGCCATTCTATTCAATGAGTTCCGCTTTACAGCAGTTTTCGCTTTACAGTGGGGGTCCGGAACTTAACCCACTGTATGAGTGGGGCCCTACTGTATTTGGTTGTTTTGAGAGCTATGCATGCAGCACTAGTTTCATCAGTAAGTCTACTCATAATTATACTTGACAAACTTCATCACTGAAAACAATGACTCACATGAATATGTTGATTAAAATATTGTTAATATTGCCATTGTGAGATTTTTCAGACAGTCAAAAGTTGCAGGAATGGAATTCCAGAATTTCAGAACCTCATTTTCTGTGTTAATACAGTCACTGACTGATCTCTTTCAATATTTTCTAGTTCAGCTCTTAAGTCGACAAATTTTTGCCTCCAAATTGAGCTGCTTTGTACATCAATCAATTGCATCTCAAAATTATCCAAATCAATCCACTGCAACATTTCCAAATTCAGTTTGTCTAATGTTACACTGTCTGCATACGTTATGAATTTTGCAGTTTCTTCAAATGACCTGAACTTGGTAAATCTTAAAGAAAATTGTTCAGTAGTTGAATCAATGATGCTCAAAAATTGCATTTGAAGGCCATGAATATCTGTTTTCTCATGAATTTCAAGTTCTGTCATGTGTTTTTTAGGTTCGGGAAATGTTTTAAAGTGCCATTGTCAACATCACGTTTAAAAATTTTCAGTTTCATTTCAAAGGCTTTTATGCTATCAAACATAACATCATTTTGCCAGATCCCTGTAATTTGGTGTTCAAGTCATTTAAATGTGAGGAGAAATCTGTAAAAAACATCAGTCTACAAATCCATACATCAGTTAATTCTTGACAAGAAAATGTTTCATCAAAAACAGACGAATTCCATCCAAACACTCAACAAATCGTTTAAGAGCAGAACCTCTACTAAGCCGACAAACATTGTTGTACATAAGTAGTCCTGTGTACACTGAATTCACCTCGCTCAGTAAATTCTGAAATGTCTTTTTTTCAAAGCACGCACAGAAATAAAATTAACTACCTTGGTTACAATTTTCATTACTTCTTCAAGTTCCATAAGGCCAGCTTTTGCACACAAAGCCTCTTCGTGTATAATACAATGAAAGCCTACCCGTGAATGTCTCACATATTTGGCAAACACTTTTACAAAACCTGCTTCTTTACCAGTCATGCTAGGTGCACCATCAGTTGTCACGGAAACTATTTTTGAAAGGTCAACCTGTCGATTAGACAATTCGTTTAATACTGCCTTAACATATTTCAGCCCCTGTGATATGTTCAGATGTTACCAAGTTAACCAGTTCTTTGCATATTTCATCACCCCTACAAATTGAGCAATAATGGCTAGCCTAGCTTATTTATTTATTTATTTATTTATTTATTAAATTTATATACCGCCCGACTAGCGATAGCTCTCTGGGCGGTGAACATAAAATAGTATAAAAATACAATGAATAACAAAATAATATTAAAATACAATCAACAATACAATAAACATTTTTAAAATTAGATCAATGTAACTTAAAATGCTTCAGAGAATAGGAAGGTTTTGACCTGGCGCCGGAAGGAAAGCAGAGTCGGCGCCAGGCGTACTTCCTCAGGGAGACTGTTCCATAGTTCGGGGGCCACCACTGAGAAGGCCCTAGATCTTGTCATCACCCTCCGGGCCTCCCTGTGAGTTGGAACCCGGAGGAGGGCCTTCGTAGCAGAACGTAGTGCACGGGCCGGTTCATATCGGAAGAGGCGTTCCGCAAGGTATCGTGGTCCCGCACCGTATAAGGCTTTATAGGTTAATACCAACACTTTGAATCTAGCCCGGAAACATATTGGCAACCAGTGCAAGCTGGCCAGAACAGGTGTTATATGCTCGGACCGCTTGGTCCTTGTCAGCAATCTGGCCGCCGCATTTTGCACTAGTTGTAGCTTCCGAACTGTCTTCAAAGGTAGCCCTACGTAAAGCGCATTACAGTAATCCAAACGTGAGGTTACCAGAGCATGTACCACTGATGTAAGGTCCTCTTTACTCAAATAGGGACGTAGCTGGGCTACCAACCGAAGTTGGTAAAACGCATTCCTAACCACCGAGGCTACTTGAGCCTCAAGTGAGAGGGAAGAGTCTAAAAAGACTCCCAGACTACGAACCCGGTCCTTTAGGGGGAGTGTAACCCCGTCCAGGACAGGGTATATATCCACCATCCGATCAGAGAACCCGTCCACCAACAGCATCTCAGTCTTGTCTGGATTGAGCTTCAGTTTGTTAACTCTCATCCAGTCCATTGTCGAGGCCAGGCAACGGTTCAGCAAATCGACAGCCTCACCTGAAGAAGATGAAAAGGAGAAGTAGAGCTGATGATTTTATTGTAATTTTATTGTAATATTGTATTTTAATCTTGTTTTGTTCACCGCCCAGAGAGCTACTCGCTATGGGCGGTTTAAAAATGAAAATAAATAAATAAATAAATAAATGATGTAACATCAGTGCTCTCATCAAGACAAATGGAAAGGAATTTACATGAACCAATATCTTTTGACAGCTGTTCTCCTATGTTTGTTTCCATCTTTTACTGTGTTTCTACTCAATGGCAAATCCTTAATGCGCTGGATAATTTTTTCCTTTCATGGAAAACCATCAAAAGGTAAAGGAGCGCATGCTGGCCATGATTCTTTAATATGCTCCCCATCACTGAGTGGTTTTCCATGTTGAGCAATAATCTTTGAAATCTCAAAACCAGCAGCAACAAAGTTGGAACTACCTGAAACAAATTTCATCAAAACGTTTGACTGCATTTTTTTGTTGCTGATTTCTTGAGAAATGTGTTTTTTTTGTTCTTGCTCACTTTTATTGCAAAGCCATTTATGAACAGTTACATAATGCCGCTTTACGGAGGAAGTCCTGTACACCACTGTTTTGGAACATAAGATGCATAATGCTTTATCATCCTTTTTAATCATGCCAAATCTTTCACTCCACGATTCTTGAAAATCTCTGCTGCTGCTCCCTTCATTTAAACGTTTTTGTTTCTTTGCTGGTTGAGCTGACATTCTGAACAAGCTGTAAAGAGTAAATACAATTTAAAAATATCTCACTGATAAACTTAAATATGATAGTATAGCTTAGAAGGGAATTGCGGCGGCCAATTGCCTCGCTCTCTTCGCCTCAGTGTGGGGGTGTCCGCACTCCTGCCCAGTTGCGCCTCTGCGCTGTTTGGCCATGGCAACAACAGCGGCTCTTAAGACAAGGCAGCCGACCAGCCTCGTTGCCAGGTCGTAGTCTCCTAAACTCGGTTTCTTCCTGTTTTCTCCTCTGGCTCTACCACTTGGAGAGTCCCTTCCTCTTAGGCTAGACCAGCCAGGCAACCTCCCCGGAACTTGGCATGAAAACAGTCTGCCAGCCTCTCGCTCTCTTCCAACTCTAGGTCAGGGGCAGGGGGAAGAGAGGAAAGCAAGAGAACCCCAAAACTGCTGGCGGCTCAGACCTCTTCCAGCAGCACCCCTTCCTTCCTTTCCTCCCACCTCTTCACTCTGGCTGCCTGCAGTTGTCCTTCTCCTTCAGTCGTTCCTCCCCTTAATCCCCCCTTCCAATCTCCAAGGAGGGCATGTGAAAGCACAGCGTGTTGCCTGAGAGCCCCAGCAGAGACGCACAAGGCCTCTGTGGGAGGAAAAGATCCCACAAGGTTCTCAGACCGTGGTATCTCTTGGGGGAGGTGGAGAGCCGGGGGTGCCAACACAAATGTTTCGCCTACCACCTTGGGCATGGGTGCCATAGGTTCGCCAGCCCTGCCCTGAGTGATGCTGGAGGAGAGTGTTGTTGAAAAAAGAGTATGTTTCTGTTCTTTTAGGATGAATAGAAAATCATCTGATATAGAATTTAACTTTCTACTGCTCAATGAAAAATAAAAGAGAAATAAAATATAAAAATAATATATGGAACTGGATGGGACAAACCTAACGGGGTAGATGCTAAAATGATGATGCAATGGAAAACAATAGCCCTGTAAAGTTGGCTATCCGCTCTAAGATGTAACACAGGTAGAATAAGGCTGCGGGGATGTGTGTTTTGTTCTGCCCCTGCGTTCATGTGAACTCAGTGGTGTTTCTCCTGTGATTTAAAGTGTACTTCTGCAAGGGGGGAACCTTGCCTATACATGGAGTTTCCTGCCAGTTGGGATAGCAATTGCATAGGAAGCATCTGTGGCTGGACAAGGATGCCTGCCGTAGAAGTGCACTTGTTTTGAACCTTTATGTGACCTGTAGCTTACATTATCTCTTGCAGCTCCTGGCCATGGGTGCCTCAGTTCTCTCTAGAATAGAAAATTGAGTGCCTTGCCGCCTTGGGCCTTTTTGTTTTCATTCCTTTTCATTATTCCCCTTTCTAGTCTTCCTTACCTAGGCTTCTTTGGGCCTGCTGTTAGTTTGAGCTACTGTCTGTCCTTTCCCTTCCCTTGGCCATCCTTCATGTCGTTTTCAAGGATCTGAGTGATGGTGGCATCCAGAAACCCTTTGCAGTCTGCTCCACCACTATTTTATTTTATTTATTTATAAAAAATGTTTGTATACCGCTATTTTGTTAAAAACATCAAAGCAGTTTACAACACATTAAAAAACCCCAACAACTATAGAATAAAAACATTAAAAATACAATAAAAACAAAGGTCAACTGTTGCAAAAAAAAAAAAAAGCATCATCTTAATTGCCTGCAGAAATCTGGCAGAACAGAAAGGTTTTCAGCAGGCACTTATAAGTTAAAACAGATCTCTGTTGGCAGAACATTCCAGAGAACTGGGCTGATGACACTGAAGGCTTGATTTTGTGTCAGTGTTAAATCAGCCTTGCAAAGTCGGGGGACCACCAAAGCTGCTCCTGCAGACGGTCTCGGTAATGGAGCTGGCACATATGGGTTCAGGTGGCCCCTAAGATACCCTGGACAGAAGTTGTTCAGAGCTTTGTAAATTAATACAAGGGACTTGAACCTGGCTCAATAGTGGATGGGCAGCCAGTGCAGATGTTTTAAAACTGGTGTCTCATGTTGTCGGCCATGTGCTCCCATCAGCAATCTGGCCACTGCATTTTGCGCTAGTTGGAACTTCTGAACCAGGGCTAAGGGTGGCCCCACATATAGTGCATTACAGTAATCCAGCCTTGAGGTTACCAACGCATGGACTGCAGAGGCCAGGCTATTCCTATGACATTATGGAAATTCAGTTATTCACTGTTGGGGATCGGAGGACACCATCTCAGACTCCATTTAGTACATTGCAATATGTATTAAAAATGTGGTGCTTTGTATTATAATTCAGCTTTGTGTAAAAGTTTGGTTTTTCTGCTTCTTTTTAAAGAGAATGACATTAAAGTTAAAACTTCTTTCACAACAGGAACCTGAATCTGATTGATGCATCTGTCCACCTGATCCAATTGCTTCAGAAATTAGAAACAGATCTGGAGTCATTACTGACAGGTGAGATATTGTGGTGGCTACTTATACCGCAGGCTTGTAAATAAGTCCACAAAATGTTCTTAGCTTATAAACATGTTTACTTCCTGTGTGCCCACGTATACCTAAGAAAGGGCAACTCCATTGGAGTTAAGTGTGAACAAAAAGGCTTTATTCAGTCTTGGTGTTGTAGAACTCTCAGAATTATGGAGCTGTCCTGATTTTCACCCTGATCGTCTGTGACTTTTGCTGTGATGCTTCAACACTAGTCTTTTTATGTTCAAGAGAAGTCTTTATTATGTTACAAAGGCACAACAAAGAGAGTGACTCGCTAGCTAATTGCTGTCCTGGCAGTGCAGGGCCATGGGCTGCTACTGTTACCACTGCAAATGTTGTGGGATGCTGGCTGCTGTCCTCAGCAACTCCGCACCATGAGCTCATGGTATAGCAGTGCTAGCTGACCTCCAAATTAGCATGCTGTGGCACTTATTACTGCCAGATGTGCTTGTGATGTATGCTGCTGTAGGTCTCTATGCCAAAAGACTAAAATCAAAAGATTTGTCTTCAAAAGCAGGTGTTCTTTAATTATGTAGGCTTGAAACGGGGGGGTAGGAGTTAATAGCTGAGTAGTAGAGCACTTGTTTTGCATGCAGAGGATCCCAAGTTCAGATCCTAGCAACTACAGTTCAAAGAATGGGTGGGGTGGGGAAAGATATTAACTAGCAGCAAAGTTGTTAGATAGACAACTCTGGGTTCTGCAAACCAATTTATTATGTTAAATAATAATTTTAACCTGAGCTTTAACAATAGAGCCTTCAGAGAGGTGAACATCAGCATTTATTGATTAAATATAAAACTTAAGTAAACAGATAAAGCAGCAGTGGTAGGTGATTATAGCTGAAAGAATAATTCCAGACTAATTCCCACCAAGAGCTCATGTAAACAAAACAAGTTTATCCTGATGTGAAAAGACAAGAGTAGGTGCCAAGCAAATGTCTCTGGAGAAGGCACAACCTGGATGTTGCCACAGAAAAGGCTCTTTCTAGCCACCTTCTGTCATCAGAATTTCTGATCCAAGTGAACAGGTTCATACGGAAGGCACCCTTTTTTCTTAAGTGGTTTAGGGTTTTCTAGGCCATCACCAGCACTTTGAATTCCATTTGGAGCAAGTTGAAAGTCAGTGAAGATCTTCAAGCACTGGAATAATATGTTCTGTAAGGCAAGTTCTAGTTAACAACATGACTGTCATATGCTGAACCAGCTGAAGATACTGAGACATATTTTTCAGAGGCAGTCCAACATAGAGCATATAGGGAGTACTTCAACCTGGAGATTTCCAAGGTGTTAATAATTATGACAAGGTCATTCTTTGCAGGAGGAAACATAGATGGTATACCAGTTGGAGTTGGCAAAAGATGCCCTTGCGCATGGATATAACAGCTATGAATCTTGCTTTAAAGGAGAACACATCCCCATTTATAATACGGCAGCACCATCTCAACATTTATTAAACTATCAACAATCAGTAGAATACCTTTGTTCTGTCTGGACTGAATCTCAGTTTAGTAGAGCCTATTCTGTGTTGGTGGCGATGGTGAAGAGAATGTATTAATCTGCCATAACTGCATCTGCACAACGCAGTTTCAAGTGGTAAGGGGTCTGCTTCATTCTGGGCCTCAAGATAATAAAAGTAAACCCTGGAGGCCTTTATTCAGCTCATTACCAAATCCAAGAACACCCACAGTCACACTTGAATTGGACAAAAAGGAGAAATAGAACTGGATGTCATTGGCACATTGATGATGCCTCACTTAAAATCCTTAAAAAGCTAGGTAAATGGCTTCACGTATATGTTAAATAGCATGAGGAACAGAATAGAACACTGTGGCTTTCCGAGGAGAAGACACCCAGAAATCCCTTATAGAATTAGTTCTCCAGTTAGAACTGCAATCACTGGTACACAATGCTTCGGATTACTGTCCAGGGTGGGCAATCCAGACATACACTGTGCTGGATGGTATTGAAAGATGTGCTGGATGGTATTGAAAGAGAAGTCCAAGGCAATCCATAGTTACTTTTCCTCTGTCCATCTCCTTGTGTAGGTTGTCTCACAAAAGTACAAGGCATTTTCTCTCCCAAAGCTAGTGCTCAGCTGAAAACTCTCTGGCGAGAAGTTTATCCTCAAATGTGAGGGAGGGAATAAACATTTCTCAAACGGAGATGATTTTGGTGGGGGCAAAACTTACTCAAAAAGAGTAGGTGTATTTTACCGTTTGTGATGGCAGTGGTGTGGTGGTCCTATTTTTAAAAAATGTTATTTCAGCTCTGCCACTATACACACCTCTCCTGCTAAGTGGATGTAGTGTTGTTATAGAACATTCTGTAACAACAATTCTGGGCCTCTTAAAGTAGAGATATCATTATGGCAGAGACGACAATTTTAACATGTTTGAATATACTCTACTCATATTTAAATGACATAATTGGGAACCTGCATTTGTTCTAACCAGGAAAGAAAGAAAAAAAATCAGAAATATCTTTTAAATTAATTATTGATCTTTCTGTCTCGTTTCTTGTGTGTTTCTTTCTTATTTCATCCAGTAATATCTATTTTAAGTTTTTATTGTGGTGTTGGTAATGTGAGTAGGAAAGTCCAGAGTGTCCCAACAGTTTGGAACTGGTAATAAAAACACTGAAGTGGCATGTCTTGTATGCCTGGCAGATACTTTTACCACTGTGGCTGACTTGTGGGGAGGAGTTTATTTTTAATGATGTATTAATGAATAAAGCAGCAGAAAAGGAAATACTGTGCGAAGTCCTGCAACTTGAAGAACGGCTCTTTAATATCTGGTTAGATTAAACTGCAATTTAATGTGTCCTCTGTACAATGGGAACATGGCATTTTTATATAAGGGAACAGCAGAGTCCGTATTCTAAAAACTGCAACCTATGTTGTTTACTGGCCCTGCTTTCATGTTTACTTAGAACTCTCCCAATTTAGACACTGTTCAAGGTGTATATGAGCAGCATGAGTTATGTGAAGAAAATCTAGATCATTTTTTTCTAGGTAATGGATTGAATTAGGAGCATTGTTGATACCGTGAATTTTGTTATCATTCTGTAAAATTTGAGGCCAAACTATATATCCTGTTAAATGTAGCTTTGCATCTAGTAACCAGGTTTTTTTAAATATAAATTGTATTAGCTGGAGGAGAGGCCTGATAATTAACTGGACTGAAGCAGGCATGTAAGGAAAATGTATTCCTTTCCTCCCTTGCTGCACTCTTGAAGGAAATTGAGGATTTAGTCTTTGCTCCAGGGGCAGAGCTGGGTGCTTTGACAATAAATGGAATCCAAGAACCCTGTTGCCACGGCCAGGGCCAGACCACTTCTTGGTGAGGCTTGGGCTCATGGTGACTCCCCATTAAGTGGTGGAGGCCCTGTTCAGATGGTCCACCCTCAGAGACTAATGGAATCTCATGGAGTCTGAATGCCCTGGATGATTTTCCTGTGGAGAGAACTGGTACTGGGGCCCTTGTCTTGCTTTGGCACAGAGGTGTGTGTGGAGCCATCTATTGTTTCTGAGTGCCATTTCCACTGGAGCTTGGAACATGCCTTGGTACTCTAGGGAGCTATGAGCTATGAAGCAAGATGGCTGGCTGCTGGAGTGCTGTTGGCACAAAACGCATTGCAAAGCTGACCAAGCACACCTTAGAGCACATAATCATGCCTACTGTGTGGTGGTGACAGGCAAAAAAGGCCTATTTAGTCTCTGTTATTGCATTCACAAATAGCCATCTAGCAGACTACATGCCCTCTTGACCCTTGACCCTCATGGCTAATTAAAGCTTGGTGTGTGTGTGTGTGTGTGTGTGTGAGAGAGAGAGAGAGAGAGACAGACAGACAGATTAGTTTGATTCAGAGAGTGATAAACTAGTCTCTGTGTGAAGGGGTGGTCATGGCAGCTTTGAAAGAGGCTATGATTAGACCACTTCCAAACAAACTGTTCTGGATTTATTAGTGGCTGGTCGATAGCTGTCCAATACTAACATCCTCTTTTGGGGGAAGGTGATTAAGGGGCATGGTGGCTCAGCTGCAGGGACTTTTGAATGAATTGATTACTAGACCCATTTCACTCTGGGGTCAGGCCTGGTTTCGGTACAAAATTGGCCTTAGTCACCCTGATGGATGATCGTTGCTGGGAGGCAGGGGGAATGAAATCCTGTTCATGTTAGATCTTTCAGGAGCTTTTGATACCATTGACAATAGTATTCTTCTGGATTGCCTCTGTGAATTGGGGGCTGGTAGTACTGTTTTCTAAAGGTATGACTCACATTTGTGGGGCTAGTTGCGGAGAATAGCTTAGGGTATTGTCTTTTGGCCCCCTGGTTCTTGCGCTATCCTTCTGGATTAGGCTGATCCAGCATCTTGTTCTCACAGTGACCAAACAGATGCCCATGGGAAGCCTGCAAGGACCTGAATGCAAGAACACTCTCCCCTCCTGCAGTTTCCAACTGGAATTCTGGAGCATTCTGCCTCAGGCTATGGAGGCAGAGCATAGCCATCCTGACTAGTAGCCACTCACAGCAGTATCTTACTGATCAGGCCTTTCCAGACTAAGATTAGACTGTCGTTTTATCTCCACACAAAGTTTATTCAATTATCTGTTTGTTCTTGTGATTTGTATCTGTAATTATATTTTATTGCATTTTTATGTTTATTTTATGTGAACCACTTAGTTACTTTGGTTTGACGTTTGAGGTAGCATATAAATAAATAACAGTAATACTTGTCGTATGACTAAGATGATTATGATGCTAATTTGCATAGGCTTTTCTTTAGTTGCATAAAAAGGAACAGTCCTTAGCTTAAAAGCTATTTAATTTCATCTTTGCTTTGCTTTCATGTACTTCTAAGACAGGGAATTAGGGGCAGTACTTTGCTACCATGGCTGAAACTGTAATTACATTGTCAAAATAATATTTATAGCATTGCTTTCTCAGAATAATTGTGGGCATATGACAAATACATTATAGTCATCAAAATTTTATGTAAACGCATTCACTGGTCTTTTATTTGACTTATCGGTGGTGTGTACAGATTCCATGCTAACCAACCAAACAACATTCATAGCCTTTTTACACTAGTAGTAAATACCTGGTATAAAATAAACCGTCACCTGTACTGTGGGCAGTATTTTTTCCCTGTGCTTTAAATTTTGCTAACTGTTGCATTATGCATTGAAGTGAGGTTTTTAATCTACTTGCTAATGGAATGTTGTTGGATCAGCTTGCTCTTGAAACAATTATTAAATCAACATTTTTTTAAACATGGGAGTTGAAAATGATCTTTAGGGTTTGTAGGCTCATAAAGATTGAATATTTTGTAAGCAAACAAAGGAACGACTTCAGCAAGAAGACCTGAATGCAAAAGCAGGCTTTTGAACAAACAGTTAATGGCAGGTACACATGGGTCCCACAGAAGCGGTTTGATGTGTTTTTTAATGCAGACACACATTGCCATCAAGTGTTATCTAGTGTCATTTGTCATGACTAGTTGCACATCTATAGCCCTTGTTCAATTCCAGGTATGTTACAGAGTCAGTGTAATCTGGGTGGAGGCTTCATTCTACACAGATCTGGGTGATATGGATTCAAAATTCATAGATCAGCTATGACCTTGCCAGTCGACCTTGTGTGTAAAATTCACTATAAACCTCAATTTCTCATTGTAAAATGAATATTTTAGCTTATTTGATTTCTGACCTGCCTTAGGTTAGATCTAATTTCTAATGTACCTGCCTAGGGCTTGGCATGGCATACGGATTGCAATTGTAACAACCACATTAAAAAACAAATTAAGATAGCTGTTGTAAAACAGCTAATATATTACAAACAGCTATTAGAGGAAGCGGCCCAAAGTAACTTGGGTTAGAACATCCCCCCTCCCAAAAAAACTGGTTGGGATGGACTGTTACCCATTCAAACAAAGTGAGTTTTTATGCATTTCTGGACACATTTAAGCACAACAATTTGAGGTATTTTGTTTCTGCTATCTCTAACATTTATGTCCACAAACATTTAGAAGAGTGATGGTTCAGTGTGCCTGATAGAGGCACCATGAAGTAGGGTTGATTTATATTTTTAAAGGACTTACATCATAGCGTGTAATGACTCAAGGAGATATGAAAACTCAGTCTGGTTTTTGGTTCATTCACATTCTAGTTGCCAATAGATTCAGCTCTCTAGTGATGGGCGTGCACGTGTGAAGTGCTTTCTTACTCTACAGTAGAAGATAAGGTAGCTGCCTTCTGATCATAGAGTGCATTGTGGAATATAGCTGAAAATGCAGAGGTTGGAAGATTACTTTTAAAAAGGAATAAATTACCATTACAATTACAATTGTTCTGAAAGAAATTGATTACTTTACCATTACTCAAAAGTACTCAATTACACTTAAGTTACATAAAAAAAACCCTAGAGTGCCTACAAAGTGCTGGCCTCGGCTGCTGCACACTAACTCGCCTAAAGCAACATTAAAAATAAACACACACAAACACAGAGGTGGTAGAATAACACTTTTTATCTATAAGATAGCAGTGGTGGTCTCTCTGCTGATAAGGGAGGTGGGGAGAGAGGCTGAGGCCACTACTCAGATGTTTGCAAATCAAACCAAGTGCAAGCCCCCCTCCCCCCCACACACTGTCAGTCAGCAAGCATAATCTCTCTCACCTAATCACTTCCTGGACCCTGCCCTGCCACCAAATAAGGGACACCCACCAAAGCAAACATTTTCTCCTGAGGTGCAAAAAAGTTGAAACACTGCAAATGCAGCAAAGTAGCCAGGGAGGGCGGCGGAGGCTGCTTTGCATGCCAAGTGTGAACACAGCACTCACTCACTCACACACACACACGTCATCTTTCACTTACACCGTTCTTTATCTCCATACTGCTGCTGCCTCCTTCTCCTCCTTTATCCATGTTCTTGCTCTCTGGCTCCTTTCTCCCTCCACTCCATTCTTTACCACCACCACCATCCATTTTTTAAAACAATTGCCTTCTCCACTCCACCCCATCTCGCTCTCCACCTCCTCCTTCGTCACCTCCTACACACCCACAGAGCACGAGGGAAGAGCAGTGCTACATAGAAGCCCAGTTTGAGGCACATGATTTTCATCCACAAATGAGAGGAGCAGAAGACTTCCCCTGCTCCCCCCCCCAAGTAATGCCCAAATGTAATGTGGAAACATTACAATTACTCCTCAAAAGTAATAAAATTACTCCTCGTTCTTTTACAGTGAAAATGTAAAGGAATTACCCACTCCTCAAAAGTAATAAATTACAAGTAATTCGTTTTTTGGAACCAATTACTTCTAAGCTCTGTGAAAATGCATGTTGAAGTTACAGATGTGCCTGTATGAAGATTCAACACGTCAAGCACGTGTAGGAGATGGTTCTGTTGTGCTAGAAAACTAGTTCTTAAGGTGCTAGTTCTTAAGGTTGGCAGCAGAAGGGATCTGACCCTTTTTAAAAGACTGGCTCCTCAATTGCTGCAAAAATTGGGCATTAAACGGCCCTGCCCTACCATTGCTAAGAACTTGTGCACATATAACATCACTTTGGTTTTGAGAGAGGCCATAGCTCAGTGTCTAGAGCATGTGCCCATCATGCAGAAGGTCCAGATTCAATCTCTGGTATCTCCAGTTTAGAAATGAAGTAAACAGTGCAAGAAAAAAAGTTGGGGGGAGATCAGATAGCAGATAATGTGAAGGATCTCTGCCTGAAGCTTTGGAGACTGGTTCCAGTGAGACTAAAGAATAAAAGGCTAGATGAATGAATAGTCTGACCACAAAACTCCTCCATTGCCTTCCTTCCCATTGTCCTACCATGGCTGGAAGGTGGAGTTGTGTGCCTATTTGCATTGACCAACAGCCTACCTTTTAAAATGTACATATTCAGGATGTTACCTTAGAATTTGATAAGCAAAGCTAGAATTCCTCATTCTCACAGAAGACCTGCGTTGAAATTAAATGAAGCAGTCAATTCTTCCAAACCTTTCTATAAATCTACCTAAGTTTGTAACATCTGCTACATCCTGTGAACTGGTATGTTGTATGGTCATGTAATCCAGCAGCAGGACACCATGAATAACTCATAGTGGGTGGCCAGTCAGTCCTGTTCAGTTTTTCTCGGTTACCAAGTGTGGTTGAAGTCCAGGTTAAGACTCAGACCTTTCATTTTCTGCTGATTTTATGCAGTTGCTCTTTGAAGGATACTGTTGTCTGATTATATGTTTAAATGAAGGGCTAATCCTAGGATTGTTTTTGCTATGAGATATGTGAAACAAGAACACTTGTTCTGTAATAGGAAGATTAACTGTTGTCCTAATGCATCAGGGACTGGTGAAGCCTAAAGGAACTTCATGCAATCAATAATATCTAATTTATTAACTACAATTTAGTCCCTCAGTTCCTCAGAGTAATTATACTTGGAAGCCCTGGGGCACTAAAAATGAATAGAGGTAAAGAAATTCCTGAATTAGTTTTTAGACTGCAGAATGAATAAAGTTGCCTTCTGTCCTGTAAACATACCTTTAAAGACAAAGGGCCAGACACATATCTTTACATGCAAATTTGCATTTAACCTGCAAGTTTAAAATGCAGATGGCATCAGCTGTTACAGTCAATAAGAAAATGTCAATACAAGCTTCAGAGGAGGAATTTGTCTTAGGAGCAGAAGGAAAGACTTAAATCTCTCCCTCCACGCATGCTGCAATCCTGCTAATTGTCAGTGATACCCCCCCATGCTTTCTGCTTTTTTAAAAAAACTTGCATTTAACATCAGGTCTCCTACACTCTCTTTTAAAGTAGGAGTGGCCAGCTATGTGTGCTATGTAGGTTTCTTCATGCTTTCTTTAAGTTGCTGCAAATCAAAAATAAAAATATTTCCTAAATATATTTTGATAATACCAGGACAGTTGTGTTTTTAACCAATTTTTCTACATTCTGAAATTAGAGTTTTAGATTATATTATTATTTTGTTTTTTAATTCATGTATTTACTGGAGGGTGGGCAGACGAGTAAGAATTTTGCTAGTGTAAACACATTTACAAGGTTGTATTCACTCGTGATTTTTTTTTTTTAGCTTGAACCACTTTAACCTCAAACCAAATGTCAGGGTTTGTACATGGTAGAGTGGCTTCCATGTGCAAACCATTTCAATTTAAAATTGGACACACAGTAACAATTCCTTTAAAAAATGCCCTGGCCAGCAGAAATTCTGTTAGGATTGAAGAGTAAAATCAACAGTCAATAAGAATCTTTTTGGGCCCTTGTGGTGCGTCCTTCCCTGGCTCTCCCTGTCAGGTTCCTACCTGCTCGTGGTTACTGCCTGTCTCTAGGCACCACCAGGGACTCCACCAGTCCGGACCGCACTCTCTTATGGTTTCTCTCCCCCGCTCTAGCACAGATCTCAACAGATCCCCCTGCTAGGCAACCACCAGTAACGTCCCAATACTAGTATTCCCAGAGACTCTGAATACTGGTATTGTTATTCTCTTCACCGCTGCCACCATTTGTTACAGTTCCCCTTCAGCCTTGGTCATTACCTTACCCTCCCTTCCGGTCTGTGAAACCCCATCCAAGGATCAGGCCTTTGGTAAACCAAATTAAGTATTTATTACAGATAACAAAGCTAACAAGATTAACAAGATTTCTTCTTAAGGCACATAAGCATATGGTTTTACTCAATACTAATCCGAACTCCACCTCCCTCCTGGCAAACAACTCTCTAAACCCCACCAAGCAACCCACTTAGTTCTCTTCTTCCCCCGGATTCCACTCTCACTCTTCCTTTTATACATTCAGCCATTTTAAACACTCAGCCAATCATCTCGCATTCTACTGCCCATTCACTCCCCCTCCTCTTTCACTCCACTTACCATGTATCTTCTAAAACAACAACACTTACCATATATACATTAATATAGGAACATCACATTTCCCCCCCCTTAAACAACAGCAGAGTATTATTCCTGTTCCAGGATTTATACGTCGCGTTAACAAATAAAAGTCTCTATGGGGAAAATGTCTTTCTTTGTTCCTCCGTCTGGTCACGTCACTGCAGTCCCAGCCACTTGCCTGGAAAGTCCATCGGCCAGTACATTGTCCTTGCCTTTTATGAACTGGAAGTCCACCTGATAGTCCTGTAGGGCCCAGGACCACCTCTGCAGCATAGTGTTATTGTTTTTCATAGTCTGCAACCATAACAAGGCCCGATGATCCGTAGTCACTGTGAATCTTCGTCCCCACACGTATGGGCGCAACTTGTTCAGTCCCCACATGACCGCTAGGCACTCCTTCTGGACCGACGAATAGTTTTTCTCCCTCGGCGTCAGCTTGCGACTCAGGTACGCCACTGGATGTCTGGTGCCTTCTCTCTCCTGTAGCAAGACGACTCCCAGCGCCAGGTCCGACGCATCTGTAGCCACGATGAATGGTTTCTCATAGTCTGGTGCTATTAATATGGGTCCTTGGCACAAGGCTTGCTTCAGCAGATCAAAAGCCTTCTGACATTCATCCGTCCATACCACACGCTCAGACCACTTCTTCTTTGTTAATTCATGCAAGGGGGTTGCTATTTCCCCAAAATTTCTCACAAACTTCCTATAAAATCCAGCCACACCCAGAAATGCCCTTACTTGTTTTTTGGTTAAGGGGATCGGCCACGCTTGTATTGCCTCCACCTTGCTCCATAAGGGGGTGATTTTCCCACTCCCCACCTTATGTCCTAAATAGATTACTTCCTTTAGTCCAAACTGGCATTTCTTAGCTTTTATTGTGAGGCCTGCTTTTCTTAAGGCCTCCAATACTGTTGTCAGGTGTTGGACATGCTCAGGCACCGACTTGCTAAAAATGGCCACGTCATCGATATAGGCCACTGCAAAATCTGACATGCCTCGCAACACAGTATTGATTAGCCTCTGAAATGAACTTGGTGAGTTCCTTAGTCCCATGGGTAAGGTCACAAACTCATATAACCCATCTGGTGTACTGAAGGCAGTTTTGGCTCTGGATTGCTCGTCTAGTTCCATTTGCCAAAATCCTTTATAGAGATCTAGTGTAGAGATAATGGTTGCTGCCCCCAATAACTCTAACATTGCGTCTACCCTAGGCATAGGATACGCATCTGGGACAGTAATTTTATTGATTAGCTGATAATCAATGCAAAACCTTGTCGTTCCATCTTTTTTCGGAACCAGGACAATACTTGAGGCCCAGGGACTGATGGATTCCCTGATCACTCCTAATTCCAGCATATCTTCCACCTCCTTTTTGATCTCATTCAAAACTTTCCCATTCATACGGTACGGAACAGATCTGATTGGGGCATGATCTCCAGTATCAATGGAATGTATAACTATACTGGTTCGGCCAGGTTTGTTGCTAAAGAGATTCCTATAGGTTTTCAAAACTCTCAGAATCTCTTCTTTTACTTCCTCCTCTACCTCCTCTGACCATTCCACTTGATCTACCCCTCCTTTGTCTTTGCTTTCCTGTACCAAATCTGGAAGTTTAGGCCCACTTCCCTCAGGGAATAAGGTAACTTGCAACACCTTTGCATCCCTAGTATGGTAAGGCTTTAACATATTTACATGAACCACTTTGCTTTTGTTTAATTGGTCTGTGGTGATTACATATGTCACTGTGTCAAGCCTTTCTCTGATGGTATATGGTCCTTCCCAGTTAGCCTGTAATTTGTCATGTTTCCTGGGTATGAACGCCATAACCATATCTCCCACATCATACACATGTTCCCTGGCTGTTCTGTCATACCAGTAACTTTGCTTCTCCTGTGCTTGACTCAAATTCTTTTCCACTTCCATCATTTGTTTCACTGGTTCACATTCACCCTTTCTCTCAGCAAGCATCGACAGTCTATATAAAATCCCATTCTCACACACAACTTGATTCCTCAGTTTATCAGTGAAAGGAATCTGTTGGGTCAGAGCTTGTTCCTTTATCTGCTTCAAACTTACATCTTAATGCAGCTCTTCCCTGAATTGCTCTGCTTCTTCCCCAGAGACCACTTGATACAGTCTGTCTCCTTCACCAGGCCTGCTAGTGGTTGCTATGGTGACCTGAGGCTGGCTAACAGATTCCACCCTGTTTGTTTCAGCCCCCCTTAATATGGCTTCTTTTTCTCTGCCAATTTGCTGTCTGGTCACTACATAGATCTTTCCTTGGGCGCCCATTTCATCCCTTCCCAGTATTACTGGTTCTTGTTGCTGGGCATTAATGCCTACTTTATATCGGCCCTCTCGGCCTCTCCAAGTCATTTCCACCAGGGCCACAGGCAAACTTTCTGGTTGACCCCTCACTCCTTGGATAGTCACAGTTTCCTGAGGTAATATTACCTCAGATTTTATTAAATCTGGCCTCAGTAATGTCTGAGCGGCACCAGTATCAAGCAATGCCCAATAATTTGCCCCTTGTACACTCCCTCTCTCAGACTTGAATCAAGGTCTGTTACTTCTGTCCAGTTTATCTGGCAGAACTGAACCTTTTTCACTGTTTCTAAAGCCTTGGGCTCTGTTTTCACTGCCCTTGTCTGAGCAGGATTACTACTGGGGTTGGCAACCTCACATTGAAAACGTAGGTGCCCCGGTCTACCACATTTGTAGCATAATTTCTCCTCACTTTTAGGGTACACAGATCCACTCTGGGGTGTCCTGTGCCCTTCAGATTTTACTGGAGGACTCACTCTCTATGGTACCACATCCCTTCTGCTAGCATTATATGGTCTGGGTTTAAACTCTCTTGATGTTTTCCCCACCCAGCCAGTTCTGTTGGACGCGAAGTGATCCGCCATCTCTGCGGCCTCCTGCACCGATGTAGGGGAACAGTCTTTGACCAGGAGCCTTATTTCTGGTGGTAACTGATGGTATAACTGATCCAATATCATGAGGTTTTTCACCTCCTCCACAGACTGAGCTTTGGCACTACTCATCCACTTTCCAAATATATCCATCAACTTTGCTCCCAGTTCCACAAAAGACCTCCCTGTCTGTATCTGGCAGTTTCTGAAAAGCTTTCTAAAATAATCAGGCCCCAGTCTGAATCTTTTAAACACTGCTTCTTTGAATTCAGCATAGGTGACGGGCCTGTCTGAGGGGAAATATTGGTATACCTCAGCCAATTCCCCTTTCATCAGGTTTGATAAATACTGCATGTATTTATCTTCAGGTAGCCCCCACAACTGAGCTGCTTTTTCAAAGGTGCTGAGGTAAATTTGAGGATCTTGACCAGGCTCATAGACAGCAAAGTCCTTTGGAGTAATTTTTATTTTTGCTCCATCTCTGTCCTTTCTTGTTTCATCAGAATGAAACTTCTCTCTTTCAAATTTTAACTTTTCTACTTGTAATTCGGCATCCACTGCTCGTTGCTTCTCCCTCTCCTCAAACCCCATTCTCATTCTCTCAGTTTCCATCTTCAACTTCTCAGCTTCCATCCTCAATCTCTCAGCTTCCAACTCTCGCTGTTTATCTTTTTCCTCAGCCTCAAAGACCCGCTGCTTTTCTTTCTCATCAGCCTCCCTCCTCAATCTTTCAGTTTCCAACTCATGCTCCCATCTTAACTTCTCTCTCAAATACTCTATATAAGCGGGATTGGTTGAGTATCCTTCTGGGGTCTCTTCTCTGACAGGTTGTTTTTGCTGGGCAGTTGCAAATCCTATTAGTGCTACCCTCAATTCATCTACCCCTTTACCCTCGTGAGGTAAATTGAATGTTACGCACTTCTCCACCAGCTCCTCTCTTTTCATTTTTATATATTCAGCCATGGTGTTTGAGTTCACTCACTCTTTGCCACACACTCTTTGCCAGTCACTCTCACAAGTAATCTTGTTTTGTTATTTCTGTTTGCCACACCACTGTTAGGGATTCTCTAGTATTCGTATTTCACTGCTACAGCCAACACCTGTGACGTAGTCTCCTTGGTCACCACGTGTCTTTGGGATTCTCTTTGGTTCGTATCTGGATTCTCTGTTGTTCGTATCCCACCGCTACTGACACCACATGTGGTGCGTCCTTCCCTGGCTCTCCCTGTCAGGTTCCTACCTGCTCGTGGTTACTGCCTGTCTCTAGGCACCACCAGGGACTCCACCAGTCCGGACCGCACTCTCTTATGGTTTCTCTCCCCCGCTCTAGCACAGATCTCAACAGATCCCCCTGCTAGGCAACCACCAGTAACGTCCCAATACTAGTATTCCCAGAGACTCTGAATACTGGTATTGTTATTCTCTTCACCGCTGCCACCATTTGTTACAGTTCCCCTTCAGCCTTGGTCATTACCTTACCCTCCCTTCTGGTCTGTGAAACCCCAGCCAAGGATCAGGCCTTTGGTAAACCAAATTAAGTATTTATTACAGATAACAAAGCTAACAAGATTAACAAGATTTCTTCTTAAGGCACATAAGCATATGGTTTTACTCAATACTAATCCGAACTCCACCTTCCTCCTGGCAAACAACTCTCTAAACCCCACCAAGCAACCCACTTAGTTCTCTTCTTCCCCCCGATTCCACTCTCACTCTTCCTTTTATACATTCAGCCATTTTAAACACTCAGCCAATCATCTCGCATTCTACTGCCCATTCACTCCCCCTCCTCTTTCACTCCACTTACCATGTATCTTCTAAAACAACACTTACCATATATACATTAATATAGGAACATCACACCCTCTTAGAAACCAAGATGGACTGTGGAAAGAAAACTTTCCCCTTTGACTGGAGGAGACCATCTACCTTGAGGAAGACTGACTCCAAGGCTGAGAAGGCAGGCTCCTTATTCAAATTCCAGAGGAGGCATGGTCTTCCCCAAGTCCTCAGATAACTTCCTGCCTTTGTCAAGGGCAGAAAGGCTGTAATGGGGCTCCCTAATTGTGAGACCTAGCAATGAAACGAGAGAGAGAGAACAGCATCCCATTCTTGTAGCTGAACCCCTCTAGCAATTCATAAGACAGAATGGAATGGAAATGTAGCTATAACTAGACTAGATGGGTTATTTTCCTTTCCGTTAGAACACAGTTTTTTCATGTGCAAACAGGTCAATCTTTTTTATTTGTGTTCAAGGCTATCACCCTTCCTGCTACAGCTGCAGCCTTTTGTCTTTTACAAAGTCTGTTTTCCTAGCAAAAGGTGGTGGGCATTCTTGGTGTCCAGGGCTAGTAGTGTGTAAGTGCCACGCCTCCAACACTCCCACAGAATACCTGCTACAGTTTCAGCTCATAAGTATGCTCCTGGTAAGCAGGATGCAGAGTCCCTGCAGGAAGAACCAGTTTTTATGGCTTGGAGACACAAATTGTCACAGAGACAACTCTAAATATTATCCTGGTAGTTGGGAAGGAAAAGCCCACTGTTTTCCTGGTTCCTAGTCTTCAGTTGCTACCAGAATGAGTATAGATTGTTATTGCCCCCCTGAGGGAGGGAGGACATTCACCGACTGTTTCTTAGGTAATTTGGGCCTTCTTTTTATTATCATTCGGTGTGCTGTCACTTTTTTGAGCAAGTATTCTACTCTCCAGGGATAGGCCTTTCTTAAGGAGCAGAGGAAGTTGCTGTAGCTGACCTATTCTGCCCAGGGCTGGCGCCAGGCATGCTGGAGCCCTTGGGCCCCATCCTGTCCCAGGCCCCAGCACATGCACACATGCCCCACCTACCTTTCCCTTGGTGAATGCTGCCCATGCTCTGCGTGCATGCCTGCCATCAACCAAGATGGCAGCCAAGGCTTCACTAAGGGGCTGATGCCTCTGCCCCCATCTTGGTTGATGGCACGCGTGTGTGCTACATGCATAGCACAAGATGGTAGGGGCATCAGCTCCTTAGGGAAACCTCAGCCACCATCTTGGTTGATGGCAGGCTTGTGCCTGGTGCGCAACCAGCTTTTACGACAAGGGAGAGGTAGGTGGGGCATGCAGGTGGGTGTTGCAGGCCTGCGCAGCAGTAGGGGGTTGCCTGGGAGCTCCCTCTCGCAATCTGCTGCAGGGTTGGGAGCTACCTCTACCACGGATACCCACCCACCCTAAGGAGAGGCCCTTGGGATGCAGGGGGCCTCAGTCAGAGCCCGACCTGGTCACCCTCTGGTGCCGGCCCTGATGCTGCCTTTTGAAGTAGACTACCAACACATCTACAAGTCTTGTGTCTCCAAATGGGTATAACAATCCACTAGCTTCCAGTAACTCTCTGAAGGTCTCATCCAATTAGCCCTGATTACAGTCTTGGGGATAGGGGGTGGCTATCCTTTTTGGGTGAAGGGCCATATTCATCCTCCTGGGAGCAAAGCAGAAAGCTCAAGTCACCATTCTTCATACCTCACTGGCAATAAAACTGGTAGAGTGTTCCACATTTCAACAAGTACAGAACAGTAAGGCGTTTAAATTGTGTGTAAATGTTCTAATGCAGGGATCACCAAACTTTCTGGGCACACTTGCAAACTAGAGAAATTGTCATGGGCACCAAGCACATACCACAACTTGTTCTTTATATTGGCCACAGCAGAATGCTTCTTTCAAGCCTAATTTCATCAAGGAGAGGGGACCCTGTGGATACCAAGGAAGGCTTCTGCAGGTGCCTTGTCTGTTTGTTTATTTGTAAATATATTTATATACCGCTATTTCATTTAAAAACATCAAAGCTGTTTACAACAAGCAACCCCTGTTGGCAACCCCTGTTCTATTTCTCTAAAACTAAGTGTCAGTTGTCATATGCACCTTGGATACATTTTGCTCTAGATGACTCTAGATTAGTTTTCCCAAAGAGCTTTTTTTTTTTTTTGTATTATTGCTTTGTGATGGGATGGAAGCAAACTGGGTGGCCAAGTCTGTTCCAAAATTAACCCAGAACTGAAACAGATCTAGATAATCAGTCTCATTCAGAAACAAGAAATAGTCTTGTGGCTTTTTAAAGACATTTTATAGCATATGTTTCCATACACTAGAGACCATTTCATTGTATGCAAGTGGACTCTAGTCCATGAAATCCTCTGCCGTAATAAATTTGTTAGGGTTTTAAAAAAAGTGCTACAAGACTCTTCGTCAACAGAATAGCATTGCTACCCCTTTGGAAACAGTTTCATCTCAGAAAACCTGAAGTTGGACTGTGACACAAAGGGCTAGGGATATACTGTATTAAATTGTCTTGAGTTAAATGCAATTCTTGTTAATTCTACACCTGCATGGGCCAGAGTGCCTCCATTACTAAAGGGCCAAGTTACGCATGGCTATTGTCTTCTCGTAGCTATGGGACTGCTGGCAAATCAAATATCTATTGCCTTGCTAGAACAAGCTTGAACATGCCTTCCTTATATTCTGCTTTGGGGAATTAAATACTTACTCTGGAAATGGCTGAATCTTAGGTAGATTTTATTAAGGGTAAACTCATATAGAAGATTCTGCAACGACAGCTTAATCTCTGCAGTATGTTCCTACATCCCTTTGCATCCTTGGCTATTAGTGCTAATAAAAGGGAATTATTAAAAGGTATGCTCCTTGAATTCTAGGTGACAAATCATGTCAGGGATGCAGAAATATAAACATGTGTATACTAGAAATTTGCACAAAAATGCTGATGAATTTCTGTGTGGACTTTTTTTAAAAAAATGGCAAGCTTATGTGGAAATGTTGAGAACTGAAGACAGGAAGAATGAGAAATTCAAAGAAACTGAAATGGACACATTCACCCAACTACACTAACCATCGAACTCCCATAAGAGGTTATCATTCTGATTTAGTTCCTTTGAGCATATTAAAAACTGCGTTAATGTGAGATAATATAAACTTATTTGAATTCTAACTTTTTAGCAAGGAACAATTGCTTTTTGCTATGGATGTGCTGCAAGGGAAGTAAGGATATGCCTGCCATGGCATCTAGGGCAAGAGTTTAAATTGAGAAACAGTGTCTTGTTTTTTATTTATTTTCTTCAGACCAGGGGGAATTCAAATAAAGCCTTCGCCCAGGCCACCATCCCCTGAGCTTCTGAGGGTGGAGGAACTACCAAGAGGGCCTCCTCTGGCGATCTGAACACCTGAGAGGTCTGTAGGGAAGAAGGCGGTCTTTCAGATATTTAGGGCATAGGTCATTTAGGGCTTTCAGCACTAGGATGAGCACTTTGAATTAAGCTCAGAAACCAACTGGCAACCAATGCATTTTTGTATGTTATTTTTTTGTATACATTACATGGCTGGAGAACTGCATTGCAAAATTCAAATAAGTACAAATTTCAAAGGATGGCTGTGTTTCAGTTTGCATATTGTTTAGGAAAGTAGGTCTTGAAATGCAAATTGAATTGGATTTCTCCCCAGTCCCCAGCTTCCAGTAAAACTAGTTGCTGCCTCTGGCTATAGAAACACCACCTCCTGCTCCCAGACTATATAAATGTGTACGCATGCATACATGAATTACTATTGACCATTTGTTACTCTAGTCTATAAAATGTTGCTAAAGAAGAAGAAAACTCTAGTTACAGAACAGTTATGTTTCTTCATTTGGTTCTGTGAGCCTTAGTTAGGATACAAAGAACTGTGCAACTACTTGTGTAGCTGCCAAGGACAGCAGCCTCCAACCTCTATCTTATCCTTGTTGAATAGCAAACCATTTAAAAAACAACCAACCCCTAAGTACGACCAAGATCTTTTGGCCTTTTAGTGTTCCGGCTTTAGCCTGCTGATGTCACTAATTGCAGGTATGTGTGTGAGCCTCAAAACTAGACACTGACGGTGGCATACAGGCTTTGCTCAAAACTGGGTCTGCCCAAATAATGTAAAATGAGGTTGTGGTGATGGTGGAGGAGTTTGTCTTAAAAACTGAAAGGGAGCCACAGAGCTGAACCTTTTCCTTATCAGCTTCTGGTATTGTAGCCCAGCTGTGGAGAAAAAGGAGTTTGGGTGTCAGTCTGCAGGGAGGAAAGGCACAGGAGAGATCAGCACCCATTTGTCTCTAAAATTGGGTGCACATCTGCTTTGTAAGTGACTTAAAAACATGGATTGCTGCTCACAGCGTGGTTGAACTGGATGTACTTGCCACTAGAGGGGGCTGTAATACATTATTTAAAAACTGGTTACACAACATGATGACCTTCTTTGCCCAGAATGTCCCTAGAGCTGTAATTTTGCTACTGTTTTGTGATGACTAAAGTGGCAAAGGATGCATTAAGATGTGACTGTAGATCCCACTTTTAAAAAATTCTCAATCTTAAATTAAAAGAGGTATTTATATTTTAAGGGGGGTTAAACTGGATTATTTATTCCCATCCTGCACCCCACCCCCAGCTGCAGTGCAAAATTGTGAGACTTTATTGGAGTTGGAGATGTTCAGCAATAGTATTTGTATTTCTCTGGTTGTTTTGTAAGCCAAGAGTAATAATGATCTTACCGCTGCAGTATTTCATTATGCTTATGTGGTGTTTGATGCTTTTGACTTATTAGCCAAAGATCTGTGTTCTTATAAAATAGTACTGAACTTCTAGTTATAAATATTGCTGCTTCATTGAACATAACGTCTTAACATCAGTTCTACATTTGAAATTAATCTATCTGGAAAATCTGTGTGTTGCTTTAAAAATATTTTAAAGTATTACTGTTGGGTAAAGGTATGTCTGTTGAAGTGCCCTCAAAACTATGTTTTTGTTTGCTTTTATGGGAATTTATATCCTACCTGTGAATTAAGTTTTGAGATTGGCTTACCTTAAGCTTATGTTTTGGTGATATTTAACACCAACTGGAATTTCTAAGTTGACCCGTTCACATCATGATTTGATGTTTGTGAAGTAATAAGCTATTTTTAAATATGTGGACTTTTCCAGTTGGTGTGTATTAAAAGAAAAGAAATACTGGTCAAAATATCATTGGGAATAAAATATGGTTAAGCAAAGAAGGCTGAACAGAGCTTTAAAATTTTGAAAACCAATAGTTAAGTTGTTGGTTTAGGCTAGAATTGAGATAGCAGTTAAGTAGAAGTCTATTGATGTGCTATGGACATTTAGCTCAAGAGACTCTAGAACACTAAATTTTACTAAAAGCAAACAACTTTAGAGAGGGCAGAAAGAAAAAAAATCTAAATGGAGAAGTTGCTAATTTCTGGAATGGGTAACAATGGGCAAAATAAATAAATACAGACATGTTATTACTCAAGAGTTTTGTTCATACCTCCCTTCCCATATCTGTCTCTTCCCACTTCCCCTCATTTCAAAGTGTTTAATAAAATGTGCTAATAGGTTGTCAGTGTTTCAGATTTATTTCATATAATTTTAATTTGTTATATTTATGAAAAATACGGCAAATTCATGTAGACTATATATTGTGGTTTCTTTATGTAGCTGCTTCTGCTCATACAGCTCTTCTGTTATCTTTGCCTCTCTCTGGCCTCCTATTATCATCTTCCCTAGCACTGACATTTGGATTGTAAGCTTCTTGTTTTGATTCTGTTACTATGTCCCTTTTTGCACAAAGATTGGCAATGTTATGCTAATATAAACAGGTTTTTCTTAAATCTATGTCATTTGAAGAAAAATCAGTTTTAAGAAGAAAGTAAAAGAGGCTGTTTTATACCTAACCCCAAGTGACCTTATTTTAAGTTTTCTTTCTGTGTGTTCCAAAGGAGCAACGTCCCCAGGCCCTTTGAGTAACTCTGGTTGCCAGCAGGCTCAGTACCTTTCAAAGAGATACTCCTTTACTATTTCCAGGGCCTGGCAAACGACACCTCCATTTGCAATGGGCTGCCCTTTGGTAATAGCTGTTTAACTATATTTTAATATTTAATGGTATGTTTACATGCCAGCCGTTAAACAATTGAAGAAATCGAGAACTTGTAATTCTTGCCAAAATTGCTCTGTATATTAATGTTGTGGACTTTTACAGATTGGCTTTTCTAAAAATAAATTTCCTGGCCTTCTACTTTTTGGGTTGTAGCTACTAACATGCCTAATATTTCATTGAAAGTGAATAATTTTCTTTAACTGAAAATTATGCTGGGAGGAAGATTTACATGGCTTACATTATACCTGAAACTAGCATACTTGATGCATTTAAATTTAAGAAAGCAAATGTTAGCAATGGAGTATTCTGGCTTCAATTTTTTTAGAAGGGATATCTTAGAGTGTTGAGTTCCTTGACTGCGAATTGCAGCAGTTTGCTAAGCTGCCTAAAAATAACGTGGGTAGCAACTGACTTCAATATTTTCCCTTTGAAATATTGCTATTTTACACCCTCTAGCCTACAACAATACTTTCCCTTCCATTAGATTATATTTTTCCTCCACAGTCTCGCTTGCTTGCTTGTTTGGCCACTATAAAATGTAACTTATCTGTTATGTGACAGGTTGAAAAATACTTTTGTCTAAATATTTGAGGCAAAGCAGACACAAACAGTGGTAAATGTTATAGTATACAGATCTTGCTGTCCCTGCCAAACTCTGGGGAAATAAATTTTACATTTCTACCTGGCTGCTTTCCAGCTAGAGTTCGGTAGCAAGCAGACAGTAGGTTAGTCCCCCTACAGTTAACAAAACATAAGCTCTACAATCTAGTTTTAAATTTTAAACAAGATATTTATTAAGGAAAGTCACAATAATTAGGCATTTGCAGAAAATAAAACAGTCTAGTATTATTTAACTTAATAGATGGGAAAAGGTAAGTTTAATTTACATTCTTTTAAAGACTTTGTCTGCACAACATTCCTGCCTTGAGAAATGTTGAAGTGATACAAGGGCATGATGGCATGTCAGGTTTTTCTGATGTGGCTTCATTTCTGCAGTGCTAATAAATTCTCCCCCTTTGTCATACTAAAAATAAAAATGCTTACAGATCAGCTTTGGGATTCATCTTACTTAGTAGAAGAAGGTATATGTAACAAAGGTCTACTTTTCAGGAAAAAAACAAAGTTCTCCTTTCCTTCCAGTTACGGTGGGTGCAGCCTTGTGCTGGCCTTCATGATTCCTATAGCATTAATCTGTCTAGTGTGTTGAGACCCCCAGCTGGATCACATAACAATTTAAGGTGAATTGTGTATATCACTATTTTTCTTTTGGATGGCGTTTTTTTCTTTTTGGTGGAGAAAAGTGGAGACCAAAGAGGAGAGCTGGAAAAAGAGAACATGGGGAAGATTGAAAAAGGCAGATTTGTATGAGATACATTTAAAAGTAGGTCTCATGTTTCAGGTTGTTGATGAACATGAGTCCTGGGCTTGTAAAACTAAAGATTACTGGCCCATAGCTTATTTTGCAAGGCGTAAGAGACTCATCCAGAATGCCCATGAAGACTTTTTTAAATACAGCAATAGGCTTATGGAACCAGTAATGAGCATAACAATGAAGAGTTCTTCATTGCCCTTGCTCTCATGCACCACTTCAGTGTTTTGTGATATCTAAATAAGTCATACTTGGAGCCACTGAAATCACGGAATTTACGTTAACTTAAGTCTATTAATTTCAATAGCTCTACTCTGACTATGACCCAGTTGGATATCTCTCTTTGTTTCTGGCTTGTATTAAGCCAGAGTTTCCGGTTACAGTCAAATCAGGGAACTCTTGTCTTAATGTTGGTTAACTAGCCAGTTTTTATCCTGCTGTAGATGTTGAATAGTTTACCTGTGCTAGGATATTTGTGCTATCCTCATTACTGCTTGGTGAATGGTCTCATTTGTAATTATTTTACATACACATGCATTTAAGCTGAAACACAATTATCACAGTCTGTATTTTCTTGCATTTCCTTTCCTTCTGGCTGCACTAACGTTCCTCTCTCTTAGTTTGTACCCACGAATCTGCCATCCACAGAGGCTTCTGCCATAATAATTTTGTTAGGTTTTCAGATGCCAGAAGACTTTATTGTGTTTGCTGCAACAAACTAACATTGTTACCACTCTAGAAATTGTTCTCAATGGGTGCAGATCTGATAAATTGTGAATAGCAAGCATATAGATTGTGAAAATGCTTATCATAATTGATCCTATGCATGTTTACTCAGAGGTAAGTCCAATAGATTTAAATTGCATTTAGTCCCCAGCAAGTGTGCCTAGGCTTACAGCTTTAATGTGCTTTTAATGTGTTGCTAGACTAAATTATTGTGGATTTGTTGGGATATCTTTCATACATTGTAACGCACCTTGGTCAATTAAATATTTCTCTCCCCCCACCCCCAAGCTTTTCGTTGTAGCCTCCAGTTTCTTGGAAACATTGCAACAGGAAACAGAGATTCTCAGCATAGGATCTGGAAGCTTGCTTTCCCTTCCCTTTTCTTGTAAGCATCAACAGGTATTTTATCTTATTTCCTCCCCTCAAATGAAATATTATATGATTATTTGAATCTTTAGTGACCTTACTTATTATCCCTGATACGCATTTTTTTTGGGGGGGGGTTAAGTTTTTGGAGAACAGGAGAGTAGGGGCTTTATTTGTGGATATAAACCACAGGAGTTAGGACCTGGAAATTTTTCTTGTTTTATATTTGTCTGTAGATTGGGGTTGTTTTAGACATGGCAAGATCATCAGTTGCCTAATATGCTTAAAGTTTAATGCTAGATCATGTGCAAGTAGGTAAGTTGTATTTTTTAGGAAAGATCAGCAGAATGTATCCTGATTCGCCCTCCCACCCCAAAGTACATGGATTTTAATTCATTAATGCTTGTATAAGAAGTAAGTTAACATGACTAATATATTGATAGCTAAAAAAGCTTTTATAAGCAATTCCATCAAAGAACTGAGTTATGAATTTAGAACAGAATTTTGAAATACTGTACAAAAATAGGGTTTAATAGGATCGCTATGCCTTTGAAGAAAGCTTAGTTGATTAATGCTTGATTAAAACTGCATAATTTTTGATATTTATTTATTTATTTATTTATTGCACTTGTATACTGCCCCATTGCCGAAGCTGTCTGGGAGGTTTACAGCAACCAAAAACAATAAAACAAATATACAATTTAAAACACATATTTTAAAAACAATTTAAAACACAATTTAAAAATTTAAAACAATTTAAAACACATGCTAAAATGCCTGGGAGAAGAGGAAAGTCTCGACCTGGCGCCGAAAAGATAACAGTGTTGGCACCAGGCGCACCTCGTCAAGAGTATCATTCCATAATTTGGGGGCCACCACTGAGAAAGCCCTTTCCCTTGTTGCCACCCTCCGAGCTTCCCTTGGAGTAGGCACCCGGAGGAGGGCCTTTGATCTTGAATGGGTGGGTTCGTATCTGGAGAGGCGTTCCGTCAGGTATTGTGGTCCCAAGCCATGTAAGGCTTTATAGGTGAAAACCAGCATCTTGAATTGAGCTCGGAAATATACAGGCAGCCAATGCAAGCGGGCCAGAATCGGTTTTATATGTTCGGACCGTCTGGTCCCTGTTATCAATCTGGCTGCTGCATTTTGCACAAGCTGCAGTTTCCGAACCGTCTTCAAAGGCAGCCCCACGTAGAGTGCATTGCAGTAATCTAATTTGGAGGTTACCAGAGCATGGACAACTGAAGCCAGGTTATCCCTGTCCAGATAGGGACGTAGTTGGGCCACCAACCAAAGTTGGTAGAAGGCACTCCGTGCCACTGAGGCTGCCTGAGCCTCAAGTGACAGAGATGGTTCTAGGAGAACCCCCAAGCTACGAACCTGCTCCTTCAGAGGGAGTGCAACCCCATCCAGGACAGGTTGGACAACCACCATCAGGTCAGAAGAACCACCCACTAGCAGCATCTCAGTCTTGTCTGGATTGAGCCTCAGTTTATTAGCCCTCATCCAGTCCATTGTTGCAGCCAGGCACCGGTTCAGCACATTGACAGCCTCTCCTGAAGAAGATGAAAAGGAGAATTAGAGCTGCGTGTCATCAGCATACTGATGGCAACGCACTCCAAAGCTCCAGATGACCGCACCCAATGGTTTCATGTAGATGTTGAACAGCAAGGGGGACAGAACTGACCCCTGCGGAACCCCATACTGGAGAGTCCAGGGTGCCGAGTAATGTTCCCCAAGCACCACCTTCTGGAGGCGACCTGCCAAGTATGAGCGGAACCATCTCCATGCAGTCCCTCCCACTCCCAACTCAGCCAGTCTCCCCAGAAGGATACCATGGTTGATGGTATCGAAAGCCGCTGAGAGATCAAGGAGAATCAACAGAGTCACACTCCCTCTGTCTCTCTCCCGACAAAGGTCATTTCCATGCCAAAACCAGGCCTGAAACCTGACTGAAATGGATCCAGATAATCGGTCTCATCTAAGAGTGTCTGGAGCTGGCCCGCAACCACTCGTTCAAGGACCTTGCCCAGGAATGGAACATTTGCTACCGGCCTATAGTTATTAAGATTTTCTGGGTCCAGGGAGGGTTTCTTCAGGACTGGTCTCACTACTGCCTCTTTCAGGCAGCCCGGGACCATCCCCTCTCGCAGAGAGGCATTAATCACTTCCCTGGCCCAGCCGGCTGTTCCATCCCTGCTAGCTTTTATTAGCCAAGAAGGGCAAGGATCCAGCACAGAAGTGGTTGCACGAACCTGTCCAAGCAGCTTGTCGACGTCCTCAAGCTGCACCAACTGAAACTCATCCAATAAATTGGGACAAGGCTGTGCTCTGGATACCTCGCTTGATTCACCTGTTATAACGCTGGAGTCTAAGTCCTGGTGGATGCTAAAGATTTTATCCTGGAAGTGCCTAGCAAATTCATTACAGCGGGCCTCAGATGGTTCTACCATGTACCTGGGGCCAGCGTGTAATAGCCCCTGGACAATTCTGAAGAGCTCCGCTGGGCGGCAAATTGATTATTTGATGGTGGCAGCAAAATATTGTTTTTTTGCTGCCCTTACTGCCCCTAAATACAGCTTACCATAGGCACTTACCAGTGTATAATTGCATCCACTAGGAGTTTGTCTCCATCTGCACTCAAGCCGTCTCCTATATTGTTTCATCGCTCTCAGCTCTGGGCTATACCATGGAGCCGTACGAGCTCTACACAGGAGAGGGCGCTCAGGAGCAATCATGTCAACTGCCCAGATCATTTCTGTATTCCACAGTTCAACCAGGGTTTCGACAGGAGCGCCAGCCCTATCAGCCAGAAAACTCCCCAGAACCCTTTGGAAACCATCCGGATCCATTAGTCTCTGGGGGCAGACCAGCTTAGTAGGTCCCCCACCATTGCAGAGGGGGAAAGCCACTGTAAGTCTAAACTTCAGCAAGCAGTGATCTGTCCATGACAGAGGGACTGATGTAAGGCCCCCCACATTCAGTTCACCATCTCCATGTCCAGATGCAAAACCCAAATCTAGAGTATGCCCTGCTACATGTGTTGGGCCAATGGCATATTGGGACAGTCCCATGGTTGTCATGGAGACCATGAAATCCTGAGCTGCCCCGCATAAGGTGGCATCGGCATGGATGTTGACATCCCGCAGAACCAACAGTCTGAGGGATCTCAACAGTACACCTGAGACCACCTCCATCAGCTCAGCTAGGGAGTCTGTTGGGCAGCGGGGTGGGCGGTACACCAACAGAATCCCCAGTCTGTCCCACTGACCCAACACAAGGTGCACACTCCAGAACAGTAGTCACATGGACAGGGTGCCTGCAGAGGAAGATGGAGCTCCTATAGACCATAGCAACCCCCCCCTCCTCGACCCTCAGGTCTACCCTGATGCTGGACCAGGTACCCTGGTGGACATAGCTGGGAGAGATTGACTTCCCCCTGCTCACCCACCCAGGTCTCGGTTATACATGCCAGATTGGCTGCCTCATCCACAATTAAATTGTGAATGAGGGAGATCTTATTATGCACCGATCTGGCGTTTAGGAGCAGCATCCAGAGGTCTGAGAGCTGGCTGATAGGGCAACCAACAAACCTGTGAGTGTGGGGAGGACCGGAACAAGGCACAGCCATTAACTGCCAGGGCCGCGTTCCCCTTACCTGGCAAGTCCTCCTCGCAACGCCATATCTCCCTCTACCCGTCACTACACTAATTGGGCCCCCCTCAAATCTCCCCACTTGGCTCTGAGTCCTCTCTCCCAGGCACATGACTGAAGACCCAGAAAAAGGCAGACAAAGCAGGAGCCACCTCAGCCAGCCAGCTTATGTATTTCCTCCAGAGAAGGGACAGGTGGAAGAAATCAGCCACAGCTGGCTGAGTACCTGGGGCCTGGTCATGCAAGGCGTGACACCTGCCGAGCAGAAGTCCAACCGGGAAAGGGTGGTTGTGGTGGTAGCCGAGCAACAGCAGCAAGCAGGCAGGCAGGCAGGCAGGCAGGCAGGCAGCAGCAGACGGCTCTCCCTGGATGGTGGTGTTCCCCTTCCTCCTGCAATACACTAACTTTACTTGGTTTTAGATGATGTACGTGTTGCTGGTGGCACCATCTTAGACAAGACATTTCCTGTGGTGTGAAGGATAAGGGGAAATGCATCTATTAAGATGATACTAACCAATTTGCATTTTTGTCAGTGAACAATATTAAAATAATTAAGGTTTTAAAAATGTGCTGCCTGATGTTCATTTGGCCTTAATTTTGTCTGTCCAAAGCGTTAATTAGTTAATCTAATCAATTAATTCACTAAATGTTGCAGCCCAACTTCTTGTTTTTATGTAGCCCTTACGAGCAAACACTAACTTTAACCAAATCCCTACATCAATATATTGTAGTATTTGAGACTCGACTTTTCTCTCAAAGAAAAAAAAAAGACTCTTAATTTTGCTTCTATTACACTGTTTTAGACTGCATACTACTTCTTAAATTCCCTATTGCAGCATTTATCGGGGGTGACAAAGTTTGTTTTACAAAGTTTGGGGTCTTTAAACTGGGAAATCTCCGTTTAAAATCTCGGCTTTAACCCTTACTTGCTGCAATAGCAGTTCTTAGGTTAGCATCATCAAATAGGATAACTCAAGAAAAGCAAGATCATGTTCAACCACTCCTAATCTTTTTAGTTTCAGGTAAATATTTATCACAGAATAGTGTGCAGCATTTTGTACATTACAAATTGAGGGGTTGATGGGGGAGATCTCAATGGATTAAAATGACCTTCAAAACCCCTCCCAACATTCTATGATTCAATGAATGCCTAGTGTCTTCTGAAGAGTTGGGTGCATTACACATCAACTGTTGGTACATTGCTCTAAACAACTGTTTTTCATCCTCCAGCCAGTTTAGCCAATGGCCAAGGATGATGGGAGTTGTAATCCAACAACAGGTTGAAGAACAGTGCTTTAAGCAATCTGTAACAATAAATACTCTTGCTTTTTTGTTTTGTTTTTGAGGAATTGCCTGAATCATCAGGATGAGAAAATCATTGCCTACTGCTGTATGGTTCTTTTCACTTGCCTTAACCCTGAGAGGATGAAAGAACTACAGGAAGAAAACAACTTGAATATTGTTCGTGCTGTTTTGCAGGCATCCAGAAAGTATCCGGAATCAGAATGGGCGTATGTACTTTCCTCTCTTCCTTTTTCAAGACTTTAACTGGGGTCTTTGATACTGCCCTTTTCTCAGATGAGAAGCGCAGCTTGCTTTTAACTCTTAATGTAGACATTGTAATAAGATAATATTATTTATTTAGAGCATTTATAAGCCACTTTTCAGCCAAAAAGGCTCCCAGAGTGGCTTACATACAGTACAATCATATGATTTTATATTAAAATCAATATGATTTTAATTCTAAGATAACAATGTATGAACTTTATGTTGGCCAAAAATAAGGCCAGGATTCAAAGAATTGCATGACCAGTTGTGCTAGGCAGTCTACTGCAGGTAGAAGTTGTAAACTGCCCAGATAGCTTCGGCTATGGGGTGGTATACAAATGCAATCAATCGATTGATCGATAGATAGAAGTAAGCTACTGCAAACAAGCTGCTCCATAATTCAGGGAACTTCACTCTCTCCATCTCACATGGAAGAAGTTGCTGTTAGGGGGAAAAGTTGCTGTTAGGGAGGGAGGACAAAGTGAGAAGCCATTCTGGATGTGTACAACCCTTTTGTAGCATGTCTGAAGGGCTCTTTGAACTCCAAATAAAATGCCACTTTCAAATAGGGATGAGGGAGAAATTCTATTCTGTTTGCATTTTAATGAGAAACTACTTAATCTGTACTTTTCGAAGCAATACATTGAAACACAATTATCCTTTGAAATTTGTACTTCTTCAAGCTTTGCGATACAGTTCTTCAGCCAAATGTGTAGAAAAATGCATATATTAGAAGAAAGTGTGCATAATATGCATATATTACTGCAAAGAACATTAGAAGGTGCATTATATTAAGGAAAATTGCTTTAAAATATGTGTATTAGTCAAAACCGCATGCAAAAATGTGTGTAAGGAATTAGCACTAAGTGTGCAGTCCAACTTACCTTTCTGCCAGGCTGGGGGGAGTTGGATGCTGTGGACCCCCGGCTGAGCTACGCTGCCGCTAGGAGCGTGCCAGTGCCACTGGGGGTCCGCCAGGGATCGCTAGCCCAGCAGATGGAGGACCAATTGAAGCCCCCAAAATGGGGCCTTCCAGGAGTGGGGCAGGAGTAGAACTGCATGGGGGGATGCGTTCAGAGCCCTCCCCCAGGTCCCGATGTGCCGGGAAACTCTGCTGGCCAAAAGGCTGGCACAGTAAAAAATGGTAATGGTTTTATCTCCCTGTTGTAATGGTAAACATCATAGTGCTAAGATTGGACATAAACCCTTTATCTGCTCCTTAAGAGTAAGGCAGCATTTCTAACCACTTCCACCCCATTGCTGGAGCAGGGTTGGGAAGAAATGTTACCTTTTATTGCCAAAGAACGCATAGAGAGTCAGCCCTCTGCTGCCTTTTCCTCTCAAAGGAGGAAAAGCCCTGTGATACTTAGGTTGGATACGAGATCTCTGTCACTGTCCTGTGCCTGGCATCATATGATATTGGGTGATTGGCAGGTAGGCATAGTTCGCTGCAAATGGCCTGGCAGGCCAAATGAAGAGACTTGGCAGACCTAGTTACACCCACTGGCCAAAGGTTCTTCACAGCTGCGTTAAGACAAGCAAAAAAGCAGCAAAAATTATAAGACTCATTTTAAGAAAAAAGTCAGATAAAATATAAAAGTTTAGTTTTATTGTTGAAAGCAGAAAGCAACCAGTACTGTTGACTTCTGGAGGGAGGCTACATTGAAGAGAAGTCTATTCTCAGGCTAAGGACCAAATTACACTTTACACTTCAGCTGTATGTGGTACTTGCCCACCAATGGGAATATTTTCTTTCTCCATTGGGGAAAAAACCCTTGGGATGGGGTGGGAATTGATGGAGTGCTTAACCCTTTTCCTGTGAGCCATTGTTCCTCTGAATCATTGTGTGCTCTTTTGGCTGCTTCCCCTTCCCTCTGGTGTTCTGGAGTAGTGTTTGCCTTATAAATGCTGGTCTGGAACCATGTGGATTGAAAAACAGTTGGGTGGAGAAGTCTTACTTGTTTTTTAAAAAATAGTTTCTTGTGTTGCTAGAGAAACTCATCAGCTTGGGTTACAGCTCTACCTTGTGATCAAAGGCAGGAAAGACATGTTGAGGGAAGTAGGTTGCTCCCAGCATTCCTCAGTTCACCTTCCTGCCTTCATCAAAGTGGTCACTGGCTGTATTTTCTCCCACCTTGCTCCTCGGGCCTTACTCTATTTTCCCTGGCTCTTACATCTCTCTTTCACCCTCTGTTTACTTGTTTTTCCTCCTAGTTCTTCATGGTTCCTTTTAAAAACAAAAAAATCCCTTATCTTTCCCCTTCTCTTTTTCCTTCTGGCTTCGCCACTTCAGTAAAGGGGAAAAGCCTAATTGTGCATAGGCACCCAGAGCTGTTTTCTCCTGAGGCTGGTCTACCACGCCTTCTTATCGGGTGTGTGGGTTGCACTGTTTGCAGCTTCCCTCGACTGCATTCGTGCTATTTGGATCCACCATTATGGCATGTGGTTGTTCTTCTCTGGCCTCTTCTCTGAGCGCTAGCATTCCTGCAACCTGTAAGGCAAAGCAGAAATGACGCCACTTAGACCCTCCTCTGGTTGGAGACAAGTCCCTTGGAGACAAAAGGATGTGCTTCATGGAGGAGACAGACCCTGTGTCAGCCTGCTCCTCAGAACAGCAAGTAGGCTCCTGTGCTTTTCAGCCTTTGGACTGGGAGAGGGATATTTGCCTAACCCGCCACCATGATAACCCAGGGGACCAAGGAACTGTGCATGGGCTGTTTTCTACATATTCCTAAGGGGAGGAAGACTTCGCTGGTTTTAACAACTCTCCCCCTTTAACCCAGCAAACTGCCTCTGCTTTGTGCCATGACAGACAGTCCCAAACTCATACTGAGTCTCTGTCACACTCTAGCCAGGAGTTTCTCCTCAGACCAAAGATTCTTTAGGTTAGACCAGAGCGGTGCTGTTGGGGCAATTCTCTATGGAACTAAGAGATCCTCCCACTGTCACTGAAGTTAATTCTAATGCTCCTTCCACCTTTCAGGGCAGACCTGCCAGACACTCCCTGCCACAGCATAGGAGCTCTGCTCAGGATCAGCATGCCTCTAGGAGGAGCCATGCCACCAGACCTGATTCCCCTAACCCCTTCACTTTAGATAATGAGGGAATTGGGGATACCTCTTTAGGTTGCATCTTGCCACCTCTCCTCTCAACGCAGACCCACGTGACCTTCTCCTTAGCCATGAGCTGGAAGAAGGAGAATGGAATGAAGGTTCCTTTGGAGATGAACAGACATCCCATCTCCTGTTTCATAAATCTTACTTTGTGTCTTTGCTGAATAGAGTCCTAGCCACCTTCTTCTGTGTCTCCTCCAGCCCAGTCTAAAGGCACTGCAGTTCTGCTTGCACCAAAATTCTCCATCAGATGCATTCTCGTACTGGATCCCTTTAAGACCCTTACCAAGTCAGAAGGGGATGTTCCACTCCAGTACCAAAAAATCAGTGGCTTTAGCTAATAATAATAGTCCCAGGGTATGGTCTGAAGGCCCATGAGGCCAGCTCCCTGCTGAAGCTAAGCAGGGTCAAGGCTGGTCAGTGCCTGGATGGGAGACTGCCTGGGAACCAGATGGAAGCTGCCTTGGGTTTCTATCATGAAAGGAAAGATGGGGTATAATTGTAATAAATAAATAAATAATAAACTGTATAACCTAGATTCTGAGTTTACAGATCTGCTCAAGACTCCGGCCATTGACTATCCTGTATCTGCACTTGTGGGCAGAAATATTTTGCCTAAAGATAGAGATATCCAAGTTAAGGACCCCAATGTGAGGTGGCTCGATTATGCCATTCGGAGAGCTCACAAGGCCATGTGGGCTTCATGCTCTGCCTCTTGTGTTTATCAGGGCAGCTCTTATCTGACTAGATGAATTGATTGATAATCCCAATCAGGTCCTCAATGGCCTGCATAAGTCTCTTCTGAAGATCTCTAGCATTTCAGCCTACATGGTGGATGCTACTTTAGATGCTATGCAATTTGCAGCTTGTTCTCTTGTTGCTGATGTGGTCACTGGGAGGACCTTATGGCTAAAGCACTGCGAAGCTGATACTGCCTCTAGAGTCAACCTTTCTATGGCACCTTACAAGGGGGAAAAACTCTTTGGAGAAGATGTGCTGAAAAATGTTTTGGTGGAATCTTGAGACAAGAGAAAGGTCTTAATGTCTTCTCATAGAGATGACCAGCGTTTCCTGCATCTGTACTCCCCTTAACAGGCGAACCAATCCTTTTGTAGATCATGTCAGCCTTCCCAATTCAAGGATACATTTAGGGGCAACTGGAGCAAGCCTTGGTTCTCCTCAAAGTGTTCCCAAGGTCCTAAAACCTCCTCTTCAATAAGGGTGGACGTAACCAACAGTCTCAATGACACCAACATCCCACAAGTGGGCAGCAGGCTCCAACACTTCTTTCATGTCTGGGAGACCACTACTTCAAACAAGTGGGTCCTCAGTACCATTCTTCAGGGCTGCAAGATAGATCTTTGGGCCCAGTCACCCTCTCGATTCCTCCCTTCTACAGTTTCTAACTCCCCAGAGAAGAGGGGCATCGTTCAGAAGGCCATTCTTACCTGCTCTCCATGGCAGCCATCGAGCCAGTGGCTCCAGGGAAATCCTCCTTTGGCATCTACTCAATATTCTTTGTGGTGCCTAAGAAGGAAAAGAACGCCTGGAGGGCCATTCTCAACCTCAGATTCCTGAACCAATGGGTGGTATGCAAGAGGTTTCGAATGGAAACTCTGGCCTCAGTCAAGGAGGCCCTTTATCCTCAGGATCTTCTGTCCTACATAGACCTCAAAGAGGCTTACCTTTATGTACCTATTCACCTAATCTACCACAAGCTTCTCAGTTTTGGTCAGCATTTTCAGTTTTGAGTCTTATCCTTTGGTCTAGCCTCGACTCCAAGGGTATTTATTTAAAAAAGCTATGGTTGCCTTGGTGGCCCATCTCAACCTCCAAGGTATCCATATTTATCCTTACCTGGACAATTTGCTGATCCATTCCTTGTCCAGGCAACAGGCTCTTTGGGACCTTGACCATACTTCCTTCTGAAGATCCCTTCTGAACCTGTAAAAAAGTAATCTTCAACCCACTTACACTCTAGTGCACCAGGGAGCTCTCTTAGATACTGCCAAGGGCATGATTTCTCTCTTTCATGACAGAATTCAGATCAGTGGCTCTGACTCTGGCAAACTTCAGATCTGCAGACCACATGTTTATGGCAAGAGTGTTGTACCTGCTAGTTTCAGCATCCCAAATCACACATTGGGCCAAGTTTCATGCATACCTGTTACAATGGACTGTTCTACCCTTTCAAAGAGCAATCGCCTCTTGCAGATGTGCAGATTCATGTCTCTCCAGACCTTCAGAAGGCAATGATGTGATGGACCAAGTCACACAACTTGCAGAAGGACCTCCCCCTCAAAGATCCGGCTTGGGTTACAATTTTATTATTTATTTATTTATTTATTAGATTTATATCCCACCCTTCCTCCCAGTAAGGGACATCACCTCAGATGTCAGCCTGTTTGGATGGGGTGCCCACTGTCACTTCTCCCAGAGTCGCTGGTCTCTGGCAGAATAGAAGAGGAACTGGCTTGAACTCAGCCACATGCCTCACTCTGCAGTTTTTTGTTCCTCATCTCAACCTCTCCCAGGTCCTACTCAGGACACACAACAAAACTGTAAAATCTCATATCAACCACGAAGGGGGGCCCAGATCCGTGGAGCTACATTTCCAATGTCCAAGCCAACTGGTTAAGCCAGCAGACAGTCAGAGCAGGGGAATGGAAGCTACATTGCAAAGTGTTTCACCAGATCTAATTACGTTTTGGGAAGTCTCTGGCGGATCTCTTCGCCTCTGCAGACAGCCATCAACTCAAGAGATACTTCGCCAGGTTCCTTTGCTCCAAGGCAGAAGCAGTGGATGCACTGTCGTCCGCCTGACCTGAAGGGCTATTGTATGCATTTCTATCTCTTCCGATTCTTCCTTGAGTATTACACAAGATAAGGGAAGAGAAAGCCAGGGTGATCCTAGTGGCACTATTTTGGCCTCAATGCCCCTGACTCTCGAACATTCTGTCCATGGTGGTTTTTCACCGTGGTGTCTTCCTCCTTGTCCGGATCTGAACTCACAGGGCCTTTTTCATCATCTGGACCCAATCTGGTTCCAGTGGATAGCTTGGATATTGAGCAAAGATGCCTAAGGAAACTCAGGCTCAATGAGGAGGTTATCGGGACTGACTTAGCATCCAGACAGCCTTTGACTGTACATATCTACTCCTCCACTTTACATCTTGGTGTGCCCTCAGGGGCATCTCTACCATCAAGTCAGACATTATCGATGTTCTGGGTTTTCTTCAGGACAGCCTCAAGAAAAGTTTGAGACCCAGTACTCTAAACAGGCAAGCTGTGGCTATATCCTCCCTATCTTTAGACCCAGCAGCCACTCAGATTTCTCAAAATCCTCTTCTGAAGCATTTTCTGGGAGGAGCAACTTTAAAATACCCTCCCACAGTACATAGATGCCCATCCTGGGACCTATACAGGGTACTGTGGGCCTTACAACCCCCCCTTTTGAGCCTTTAAGGAAAGTATCTCTTAGGCTCCTGTCTCTAAAAGTCATTGTTCTGGTGGCCATAACCTCTGCCTGCAGAGTATCTGAACTGAATGCCTTATAAGTTGCCAGACACTTATGCGCGCTTCATAAAGACAGGGTAGTACTGACCTGTCCTTCCTCCCTAAGATACTAGCCCCAAGGCATTTAATTTTTGAGAGCCAAAGACACAGACTTTGGATTCTTTCTGAAGCTTAGGCAGTTGCTGATCCACCTCGAGATGCTTTGTAAATGTGAACCTTCCCTGAATCATCCTGATATACCTTGTAATTTGGGGTACATATAGAGCGGATGCACACCCTAATAAAAGTAGTAAGGCCTCAAACATGTTTAAACCCCAACAAACAGCTTTTATTTAAGGTTTTGTAGGGTAATAAGTTACCAGTTTTTGAAAAGATGTTCTATTTTTTTTATTTTAAAATATTTCTATCCCGCCCTTCTACCCTATAATAGGGCACTCAGGGCAGCTTACAAAAATAAAATCAAACACGTACATAATAAAACTGTAAACAGTAAAATCACAAAAACATTAAAATAAATTAAAATACATAAAAACAATTAAAATACATAAAATACTATATATAGAAATACACACATATAGGCAGTGGTACTAAAGGGACTACAAAGGTAAAATTTAACGTAGAAGGCATAAAATCAGTATCAGGCTCTACCTTCAGTCCCTCCCAAAGGATCTCCGGAAAAATATTGTTTTCAGAAGTCTCCGGAAAACCAACAGGGAGGGAGCAGAGCGGACTTCTTGGGGTAGGATATTTCAAAGCTTGGGGGTCACAGCTGAAAAAGCCTGTCAGTCTAATCTTTTATTCTAGGCACTCAGAGGAGACCAGAGGCAGATGATCTTAAATCCCAGGCAGGTACGTATGGTCATAAGCAGTCCCTCAGGTATATTGGTCCAAGGCCGTTTAGGGCTTGAAAGGTCAGAACCAGCACTTTGAATTGGGTCTGGAAACAAACTGGGAGCCAGTGGAGTCGATAAAGCACATGGGTGATATGCTCCCTGCGCCGTACTCCAGTTAACATTCCGGCTGCTGCAGTTTGAACCAACTGCAATTTCCGAACCATTTTCAAAGGCAGCCCCACATAGAGTGTGTTACAGTAATCAAGTCTTGATGTCACCAATGCATGTGTCACTGTGGCCAAGTCAACTGCCTCCAGGAACGGACACAGCTAGTAGACCAGTTTGAGTTGGCCAAAAGCACTCCTGGCTACCACAGCCACCTGATATTCAAGCGGCAGGGCAGGATCCAGGAGGACACCCAAACTGCGGACCTGCTCCTTTATGGGGAGAGCAACCCCATCCAGAACGGGTTGCAACCCCGTCCCTGGTGCAGTTTGCCCCTTGACCAGTAGTACTTCGGTCTTGTCTGGATTAAGTTTCAGTTTGTTAGCCCACATCCAGCCCTTCACAGCCTCCAGGCACCGGTTTAGGATGAGCACTCCCTCCCTGCAATCAGGTGGTAGGGAGACATAGAGCTGAGTGTCATCAGCATATTGATGACATTGTACTCCAAATCTCCTGCTGACCTCTCCCAGCGGTTTCATATAAATGTTAAAGAGCATGGGAGACAGAATGGAACCTTGCGGTACCCCATAGGCCAACAGCCAGGGGGTCGAGCAGTAGTCTCCCAGCACCACTTTCTGGGTCCTGTCTGTCAGGTAGGACTGGAGCCACCGTAAAACAGTGTCTCCCAATCCCATCCCAGCTAGATGGCCCAAAAGAATACCATGGTCGATCGTATTGAAGGCCGCTGAGAGGTCCAGCAGCACCAACAGGGATGCACTCCCCCTGTCTGATGCCTGGCGTAGGTCATCAAGCAGGGCGACCAAGGCAGTCTCTGTCCCATGACCAGGCCTGAAGCCTGATTGAAAAGGGTCTTGGAGCTGAGCAGCCGCTAAAAAAATCCAGTTCAGAAAGAAGATGAGCCAAATGGCTGTTGGTCCCAGCTGAGTGCTGTAGATGGTTCTGGAAAAGGACGAGTTGAAACAGCAGTATCTAAAAAGGAAATAATATTTTCCTCTGTAATTGGGGACACTGTTACAGGATCAGTAAGGTTCCTTAGTGTATATGACTTCCCCTATTCCAGCTCTTGTTTTGCTGGGAAAGGACAATGTGTTTCTGTTAAAAGAGACAGATATTCCTCAACTTGACACAAATGGAACTCACTAATGGTTGTGATAGCTAGATTTTGCTGTCAGAGAGGACAGCTTTGGAATAACTTTTAAAAATAATGCATTTTACAAGGATTATAAACAGCTATTTTTACAATAAAAAGCCTTCTGTCTCTGAGATGTGTTTGATAGGATTCTTTTCAAGGAGTCAGCTGTGGTTTTCTACATTTAAATGTGTGAAAGACAAGATACCATCTTTATTAATTCCAAGATATGAAATTACTTTGGCATACTGTGGTGGCTGCCTCCATTTAAATTTTATTATTATATCTAGTACCCCCCCCAGTGCTCGTATTTGTTTCATTACACAGTCATCCCCTCCACCATATAATGACTGATACACACTCTATATCCAGAAAGTAAGTTCATATTACAGTAATACCTCACATTAACGTACTCAATGGGACTAGAGCGAGTATGTAAACCGAAGATGTCCTTAAAGTGAAGCACTACCTTTTAAAACCTTTTTTTGCCTCTCCTTCATGCGGAGCCTCAAAGCCCTGTTCTAAAGCCTCTGCTGCTGCGCTGCCACGCCTCCCAGCTGATTGCGATCGCGCCTCCCAGCTGATTACGATCGCGCCTCCCAGCTGATTTGCGGTGGCGCGATCGTGTCTATTTCCACCCCTACACGCTAAAGCCTCTGCTGCTGCGCTGCGTTTCTGGAGAAATGCAGGCATATGGAGCATGTACGTTATAGCGAGGTGACGTTAAGTGAAGTGATGTTAAGCAGGGTATGCCTGTATATGCTGGCATTTTGAAGGAATTACCTAGCCTGCCACAGTACTGTAGGGCCCCACCCATAAGGCGGGTTACATTCTGGATCCCCGCTGCAAAGCAAAAACCGCTGTAAAGCGGAACTCATTGAATAGAATGGTGTGCAATGCCCGAAAACCGCCATAAAAGTGGAACAAGTGCCGTATAAGTGGGGCTTTAGTCTAATTGCGTCTAATTGAGACTGCTGTATTAGTGAATCGCCGTAAAGCGAAGCACCGTAAAGCGGGGCCCTACTGTAATCCTTAAGGATAGTGGGGGCGGGGAGGAGGAGGTAGCTTTTCTTAAGGTTGAGAGAGTGTGGCTTTCTTCAGATGCTGGTTTAATCTAAAACAAATTGAGCCTCCCCCTACCACACATACACACCTCTCAGACTGAGCATTTTGGCCTCTCCAGATATGGCAGACTGGATTTCTTCAGGTTCAGAATTTTAATGTGTGAAGTAAATCATGTAGGTTCCTTCTTAGAATGCAAAGCAATTTAACTTGGTCTTCTTAGAGATTAGTCTGGCGTTGCTCTTGGGAGCCAAGAGATCTTTAAGAATCACACTTGGCATGAATCTTAAATATCTAATCGTTGGACAGCTCACTATGGTGGAAATTCGGGTTTAGGGATATGAGCAAGTGGGACTTTGACTTCGACTTCTTGGCTGTAAACATCTTCTCCAATATTAGGTATGACCCAAAATACTTGGGTAGCACATGAACTGTGCTTGTTGAGAGGAGCATACTTTTAAGTAGCCCTTGTTTAGTATCCTGTGGTACAGAATAATTGCCTTGAGACAGGAAAGCTTTTGTGAACTGGAAGAGATGGTTTGTTCTTTTTTGAGTTATAGGAGCGAAAATAGGTCAGGTGCAGAATGCTTTGCATGTATACGTGTTCCAGTAGCAATTCACAATATTTCTGGTTACAAGGACATCTGGTAACAGGGCTGGAAAGACCTAGCTGAAACTTTGGATAGCTGCTACCAAGTAAAGTAGGTAGTATTGAGCTAGATAGAACAATGACATTACCTATAAGGCAGCTTCTCTAACCTTTATATTGTAATGACTAGCATGGGTGATAATAATGAAAAAAATAGGGCAAGGAACTTTTGTGGATGTATTGCACTGCTGACTGAGAGGGTAAATTCTGTGCAATATATGTGCCAAATCATAGAGATACAGCGTGTGTAGTTCTAGATCCAGCTTCTTCTACCCTGTTTATTTTGCTGTTCCTGTAATCATTACTGCAGTTATCTACTCATATGTTTTCTCTATTCTGGGTACAGAAAGAGAGGAGATAGAAATAAGATGGGAATGTCATGAACTGCAATGTAAAATGATCCAATTGCACTTCTCAGAGTTTTATTCCTTACCTTCTTTTCCATTTTTTTTTTTTAAAAAATAGTTCTTTACACGCAAGCAGATGAAAAGTCATGCCTTAGGCACTGGAAAATGTAAAGGTTTTTGAGGACTCAGATTTATTTTTCTATTTTGGTTTGTTCTAATGAACAACAGAAAAGAGATTATGTTGTTTGAAAGTTACTGTCTGTAGAAGGAAAAAGAACAACACAGAATACCATATGTTACCTATTTTAAACCTTGAACCAGGAGATTCCATTACAGACTAGATTTAGGGCTGGTGCTCAATTAAAGAAATATTAGTCAATTAATCAGGTGTTCTAATCAATTAATTAAAATTGAATATTAAATTATACATCTGAAGAAAAACCATTCTTCATAAAAAGCATAAGAAGAGCCTGCTGGATCAGGCCAGTGGTACATCTAGTACAGCATCCTGTTTTCACAGTGACCAGTTTAGGTGCCTATGGGAAGCCTGCATAAAGGACCTGAGCACAACAGCACTCTCCTCACTGGTAATTCCCAGCAACTGCCAGTCAGAGACATGCAACCTTTGACAGTTGAGGTAGAACATGGCCATTCTGGCTAGTATCCATTGATAGCCTCATCCTCCATGAATTTGTCTGATCCTCTTCTAAAATCATCGAAGTTGGTGGCCATCCCTGTTTCCTGAGAGAGCAAATTTCACAGTTTACCTATGCACAGTGTGAAGTAGTTTTCTTTTGTCTGCCCTGAATTTTCCAACATTCAGTTTTTAATAACTTTCACCCAATTTCCAATTTACCATTCTTGGGCAAGGTGATCTGAGAGAGTGGTGGCCAAACAATTACAGACACACTTGGATGAAGCAGATTATCTAGATCCATACCAATCGGGCTTCAGGACTGGTCACGGAACTGAAACAGCCTTGGTTGCTCTGGTAGATGATATGAGGAGGGCATTAGATAGGGGAGAATTCACCTTCCTTGTCCTCCTTGATCTCTCAGCGGCTTTTGATACTGTCGACCACAGTATCCTCTTATATCGCCTAGAGGGATTGGGAATAGGAGGCACCGTATTACGGTGGTTCCGTTCCTTTCTCTCTGATAGGTACCAACAGGTGGCATTGGGGGAGGAGGTTTCAGACTCTTGGCCTCTCAATTGTGGTGTGCCACAGGGTTCTATCCTCTCTCCCATGCTATTTAACATCTATATGAAGCCACTGGGGGCGATCATCAGGAGATTTGGGCTGCAGTGTCACCAATATGCGGATGACACTCAGTTCTATCTCTCGTTTAAATCTTCGCCAGAGTTGGCTGTGGAAACCTTGTCCAAGTGCCTGGAGTCCGTGAGTGGATGGATGGGAAGAAATAGGCTGAAACTGAACCCCGACAAGACTGAGGTACTGCTTGTGGGGGACAAGAGAAGGTTGGGAACTGCTGACCTGAAGTTCAATGGGGTGAGTTTACCCCTAAAGGACCAGGTCCGCAGCCTCGGGGTTGTACTTGATTCCAAGCTGTCCATGGAGGCTCAGATTTCAGCTGTGAGCCGGGCAGCTTGGTATCAACTACACCTTGTACGTAGGCTGCAACCCTACCTTCCTGTTCATCAGCTCCCACTGGTAGTGCATGCTCTGGTCACCTCTCGATTAGATTACTGTAATGCACTCTACGTGGGGTTACCCTTGAAAACGGTCCGGAAACTACAACTTATACAAAATGCGGCGGCTCGACTACTCACAAACAGTCGTCACCGGGACCACATCACGCCAGTGTTGTTCGATCTACACTGGCTTCCAGTTGTTTTCCGGGCCCAATTCAAGGTGTTGGTACTAACCTATAAATCCCTATACGGTCTCGGCCCAGTTTATCTAAAGGAGCGCCTACAACGCCACCAATTATGCCACCTGACAAGATTGGCCACTCAAGGCCTTCTCTCAATCCCGCCAACCAAAGCAGCTAGATTGGCGGGAACTAGAGAGAGGGCCTTTTCAGTGGCGGCCCCCACCCTCTGGAACTCCCTCCCACAAGATCTTCGGCACATCTCTTCCCTGAATATGTTCCGCAAGGCCTTAAAGACCTGGCTCTTTCAACAGGCTTTTGGGATTTCTGGGGAGGCTTAATATTTTTTGTTTACATGCCTCCTATTATGTATTGTTTGTTTTATAATTTATACTATTACACTGTATTTTTGTATTGTATTTTGCTATATTTATTGTATGTACGTCGCCTAGAGTGGCCACCGGCCAGATAGGCGACACATAAATTAAATTTATTATTATTATTATTATTTGGATGTTCATGAGTTCTAGTGTTATGGAAGAGGGAGAAAAACATGTCGCTGTTCGCTTTTTCCCTACCATACATAATTTTATGTACATCTCTCATGTTTCTTCTTGATCACCTTTTCTCTGAAGTAAAAAGTCCCATATCATGTAACCTTTCCTCATAGGGGAGTTGCTCCATCCCTTTCATCATTTTGGTTGCCCTTTTCTGAATCTTTTCCAGTTCTACAATGTCCTTTTTGAAATGAGGTGAAGTGACCAGAACTGTACACACAAGTGAGGTTGCACCTAGAAATGTAAAGGCCCAGGATATTATTTTAATGGTAACCTACTTACCTTCCTTCCTTCCTTCCTTCCTTCCTTCCTTCCTTCAGACCCTCCCCCTATTTTTCCAATTTATTTCTGGGCCTTCATATTTCTAGTCACACCATAGATTAGTATAATGGCATTATTATATTATAGTTTTATTTTCAGTTCCTTTCCTAATGATCCCTAGCATGAAACCAGACTGGTTCAAATGGAGCCTGTCACTTTTGTACAGGCTCAGCTTGTTCAAAAACATTCCCTAGTGCAGCGTTTCCCAACTAGTGGACCACCAGATGTTGTTGGACCACAATTCCCATCTTTCCTGACCATTGGCAATGCTGGCTGAGTCTGATGGGAGTTGTGGTCCAACAACATCTGGTGGCCCACTAGTTGGGAAACGCTGCCCTAGTGCCTAACAAATCTAAACCCCTCCTTCCAACATTACTATCTCATCCATGCATTGAGACTACACAGCTTTGCTTGTGTAGTTGGCCCTGTGTGTGGAACTACTAGCATTTCAGTGAAAGCTACTTTGGAGGTCCTGGCTTTCAGCAACCTACCTAGAAACCTAAATTTTGCTTCCAGGACCTCATTACATTTCCCCATGTCGTTGGTGCCAACATGCATCATGACCACTGATTTCTCCTCAGCCCTGTTTACCAGTATATCTAGACGACAGGTGACATCTTCAACCTTCACACCAACTAGGCAATTAATCCTGCAGTCTGCATGCCCATTACACAGCCAGCTATCTGTGTTCCTAATGATTGAATCACCTACTACCAGGATCCCTTCATTCCCCATCCCTGGAGGAGTATCCTTGGCATGAGAGGATAACAGCTCATTCCCCAAGGGGTCATTTCCCTCTTCCTCAGTGTGACACCCTCCTTCCCTGAGATCTTAATTCTCTGTAAGCATTTCAAGGTGGCATAAACTAAAAACAGATGTCTGCATTAGGATACTTGAGAGGGGAAGAAATAAAGAAGAGGATGCTAGGGGACAAGAAGAAAAACTGCATACTCTGCTTAGCATTTGTTCAAACTTGGCAGGAATAAGCATATATGAATATAACTGATTTTTGACACTACACTTCTACAACATCACAGACCAGGGAATAGGATTATCCCACTTCGCCTGTTCTTATAACTTGTTGAGCTAAATAGAAAACCAGTGGTTGGGGCCAGGAGCTGTGAGAAAAAGTTTGAAAAGGGAGCTATGAATTTGTATGTATAGCTTTGGTATAATCATTATACTATATAGAGATGTGAAGCCCCCCCAAAAACCTGGAAAAATTAAGAAAAAACAGTTTCCCCCAGTTTTTCTGAAGCCTTTTTTGTTTTTTCCCGAAAAATTAAAAAATGAAGAAAAACTGGATTATGGAATTTTATTTTAGCATGATGAATAAAATGGTTCATTGAATCTTGCCTCCCCCCTTTTTCTTAGTTCTTTTTATGGGAATGGATGCTTTATGTCTGCTTGACACTCTGGAGGACTAGCGGAGACATAAATAATTTTCTTTGTTATTAATGTTGATGGTTTCATCTGGGTTTCCCCCCCCCCTGCTCCTCACAAACTGGCAAAACTAAAGAGGTTCCTTACAGTTCAGGTTTTCCTTATGGTTCAGGATCTTGTAGATCCATTTGTTACAAAAAAAATAAAAAATTAAAGTAAATTCAATTTGTAATAATTGTTTGAATAAAATGTACTTTTAATATTCCAAATGTGATACTTTTATGCCAAACCCACTTGTACATAATTACATTTGATGTTCCTGAGGTAACAAAGTGACTTTCGATCTGTAAAAAGTGCTAATATTGCATTTTTCAATTTTTCTGAAAATTGAAAGGGAAAAATTGTTTTTTCCATGGCTTCAAAATTTCCAGAAATTTTACATCACTAATACTATAATGTGTAAATTTTGTACTATAATGTGTAAATTGCATTATTTAGCCCTCTTATGGATCAAAAATCCTTTCTTTGTACTTTATGGGATTTAAAAAAAATATTTCTACAAAATCTTGTGCTCTCCAAATATCAATTTGTTTTTAATTCCTGGAAAATTGGTGTTTCCTCAAGTTGCAGGTTCCCAGTTCAAATGAGGGTTTGAAAGCTGTTGCTCATTGGAAAAAATGTTCTTTAATTGTAGTGTCACAACAGATACTTGACATCTGTAGAAGCAATGCTGGTATTCTACAATAACTCTTCTAATAGTTCTCTCTCAAAGCCATGACTATGTTTGACTTTTGAATGGGAATTGTGGCTAATGTCACAAACATCATGCACCATGTGAATGTGATTTTTGTGTGAAGCTGGACAGCGCACATCTAGTAGCTCTACTCTCTCAGCATAAAAGCTGGCCCACACTGCAAACTATAAACACCATGCCTTTGTAGAATGTAGCTGTTTTGAGTGTCAAGTGACACTTTGTGAGCAGTTGGAGGATGCTGCCAAAATGGCATATCCCATTGAAGTTGCCTTCTCTTCTCTGTAATATTTAGGAACACTTACACCATGTTGCGAGATTGTTCTGTGAGTTTCCCTTTCCCATTCCATATCATAGGCTGCTGAAAGCAGGAAAAACTCACAATGCAATGATGTCATTGCACAGGGTAAGCATTACACAGCCCCCCCCAATTTTTTGTTCAGTTGCCAAGGATGTTTGAATGACTTTAGGGTATTTTAGGGGTGCTAAATCCAAAAATGACATTAGTTTTGCCGAATTGGCTCTAGTTTTTGAGATAATGGATACCCCTCAAATGACGATTGTACCCCTATACGACCTGTAGCTGCTGTCATATGCAGCAGGGTTTGGTCTATCTTTTTACTCTTGAACATTGTTTTGCAAGTTTATCCATTGCATATAATATCATATTGATACTTTTTTTTTTTTTTGGAAGAGGAATATGAGTTTGTCACGAAGAGGCTGCTTAAACAATCCTAATGCATTCTGCTACGTTTGTGGCGAACAGGGCCGGTTCCAAAGGGCGGCCAGGTTGGGCACTGGCCCGAGGGTCCTGCAGCTCTAGGAGCCCCTGGGGGCCCTCCGCTCCCCCTCCGCGATCCCATGGATCGCAAGATGAGCTTCCAAACCGCCCGCCATCCCCCGCGCTTCACCTACCTTTCTCTGCTGTTCGCGCAGGGTTGCCATTAATAAAGATGGCGGCCGAGGTTTCTGTAAGGGACTGAAGCCTCTGCCGTCATCTTGGTTGATGGCAGCAATGCGCGCGCTGCATGCCATCAACCAAGATGGTGGCAAAGGTTTCAGTCCCTTACGGAAACTTCGGCCACCATCTTTATTGATGGCAACCCTGCGCGAACAGCAGAGAAAGGTAGGTGAAGCGCTGGGGATGGCGGGGGATGGTGGGTGGTTCGGAAGCTCGTCTTGCGATCCGCAGGATCGCAGAAGGGAAGCAGAGGGGCCCGGGGCAGGCTAATGCCCAAGGGCCCCCGCATTCCTGGAGCCGACTCTGGTGGTGAATACACTCTGCAAAAACAAAGAAAAAACATCACTGACTTTGTAAAACAAGCATATCTTGCTTATTTTGGAGTGAAGCTTGGAGATCAAGATAAGTCTTGGGCTCCCCATAAGGTTTGCAAAACCTGTGTAGAGTGCCTACAACAGTGGAAAAATGGAGAAAGGAAACGTTTAAACTTTGGTGTGCCTATGGTGTGGAGAGAGCCGCAAAACCATCACGATGATTGTTATTTTTGTGTTGTGAATGTGAAAGGCTTCAATCGCTACAAGAAACATAAGTGGGAGTATCCTGATTTGGACTCAGCAAGGCGACCTGTGCCACACAGCGAAGACGTTCCCATAGCAGTGTTTACCTCACTGCCTGACCTTCCATTGTCAGATGTTGAAGAAATGCTGGATGTGGAGTGTAGCACAGGTGGTAGCCCTGGAAGTGGATATGAAGAAAGCTTTTCAACACCTGAGCAGTTCTACCAAAAAAAACTCCATGATCTGGTACAAGACGTCAGTCTGTCAAAGCAAGCATCTGAACTTTTAGCATCCAGGCTAATGGAAAAGAACTGTCTACAGCCGGAAGCTAACATAACAGCTTATCGGACAAGAGAGGAGGGACTTCTTCCATACTTCAGCCAAGATGAAGAACTTGTACACTGCAATAACATTCCTGGACTTCTTCTCTAAATGGGACTACCGGAATATCAACCAGAAGATTGGCGGCTTTTTATAGACAGCTCCACCAGAAGCTTGAAATGTGTTTTATTGCACAATGGTAACCGCTATGCATCTCTTCCAATTGCTCACTCAACAAAACTTAAAGAAGAATATGAAAATATCAAAATGGTCTTGCAGAAGCTCTGGTATCATGAGCACCAGTGGTCTATTTGTGTTGATCTAAAGATGGTGAACTTCTTGCTTGGGCAGCAAAGTGGATACACGAAGTACCCTTGTTTCATCTGCTTGTGGGATAGTAGGGCAAAGCAAGATCATTGGAAAAAAGTGACATGGCCTTCAAGGGAACACATGACTAGGTGCAGCGAACATCATTAACAACCCATTGGTTGTCAGAGAAAAAATCATTCTCCCACCACTCCATATCAAGCTTGGACTGATGAAGTAATTTGTTAAGGCCTTGGACAAAGATGGTGATTGCTTCAAATACATTTGTAGATCGTTCCTTGGACTGACTATGGAAAAACTAAAAGCAGGAATCTTTGATAGTCCTAAATTCGTAAACTCATCAATGATTTGAATTTTACTAAATTTATGAATGATGTTGAAGCTTCTGCCTGGTGCAGTTATGTCTCAGTTGTCAAGAACTTCTTGGGTAACCACAAAGCAGACAATTATGAAGAATTGGTGCAAAACATGCTCGCTAACTTTAAACATTTTGGTACTAATATGAGCATAAAGGTACACTATCTCCATAGCCACTTAGACAGATTTCCGGATAATCTTGGTGATTTTAGTGAGGAACACGGGGAGAGGTTCCATCAGGATATAAAGGTGATGGAGGAAAGGTATCGAGGCAGATGGAACAGACACATGATGGCAGACTACTGCTGGAGCCTCCAACGTGATTGTCCTGATGCCCCACATAAAAGAAAATCGTACACACAGCGTTTTTCTATGCATTAATTGTGATTTTCTGAATCAGCTTACTTTGTTTTAATGTTATTGTACTGAATACAACGCCATTAGGTATTTCATGTGTTTACTTTTGTATGATTTATTTATTTTATTTATTTATTTTATTTAGTTTCCATGTCATTTGTGGGTAGGCTATGCCTGACCATTAATTTTTTTGAATTTGTTATGTTTTTCAATGGTGGCATCCATTATCTGAAAAATTAGAGCCAACCTAGCAAAACCGATGCCATATTTGGAATCAGCGACACAAAGTTACCCTAAAATTGATCAAACATCATTGGCAATAAAATTAGTGTTGACCAGTGTTATGAGTGATGACATTTTTGCTGGCACCTCCAGTTTGCATTTAATGTATAAATTGGTTCTCACCCTGCTTGTTCACCAGTCTCTCTGCCCAATTTGCTACTTTTAAATTGCATGGGGTATAACTTTGCTACTCAAGGATTTCCAGGTATTTTGGTTTGAGATGAAATAACCCTATAATCTGGTCATGCTCAATTTCTTCCTCAGTTCTGATATTTATAGCAAAATCCTAGTACATGAGTTTAATGGAGATTACTGTCATGTAAATATGTGTAGGATTGCATCCAGGGTTGATTTGATTTAAATCAAAATGATTTAAATTGCATCTCTGAAGTACTCAATCTAATGATTTAAATCACAGTTTAAATCACTAGTGAGGAAGATTCAATTTAATCATTTTTTTAGTAGAAGTACATTATTGTTTAATATAACCTTAATACATATGCTATGGTCTGAAGGCACATGAGGCCAGCTCCCTGCTGAAGCTAAGCAGCGTCAGGTGTGGTCAATGCCTGGATGGGAGACTGCCTGGGAACCATATGTAAGCCGCCTTGGGTTTCTATGATGAAAAGAAAAGCGGGGTATACATTAAATAAATAAATAAAATAAAACAAATAAATGTAGATTTCATTAGAAGGTAAGTACGCATTGAGCAATTCTGTATTTTCAGATTTTCATCAAAAATGGAGTGATAATTTGGTTGTTTTAGTACTAAAGCACAGTGAAGTAAAGCACAGGAGATGAACCAGATCCAACTGTTCAATTAAGATGTTCAGATGACTGGAGGATTGCTAATGTTGTCCCTATCTTCAAAAAGGAACTACAGACCAGTCAGCCTGACATCAATTCCTGGGGAAAATCAGCAGGTTATAAAGCAGTCAGTCTGTAAGCACCTTGAAAACAATGCAGTGATCACTAGAGGCCAACCTCGATTTATCAAGAACAAATCCTGCCAGACTAATCTTATATCATTTGATTGGGTAACCTCCCTGGTAGACTGTGGGAATACTGTGAATGTAATATAGCTTGACTTCATCAAAGCTTCATCAAAGTGCCCCATGATATTCTGATGAGCAAGCTAGCTAAATGTAGGCTGGATGAAACAACTATCAGGTGGATCCACAGTTGGCTACATAATTGTGAGAGTGGTTATCAATGGTTCCTTCTCAAACTGGGGGGAGGTAAAGAGCAGGGTACCACAGGGCTCAGTCCTGGGCCCAGTGCTCTTCAACATACTTATTAATGACTTGGATGAGGAGTTGTAGGGAACACATCAAATTTGCAGATGATACAAAATTGGGAAGGGTAGCTAATACCTTGAAAGACAGAAACAAAATTCAAAGTGATTGTTATAAGCTGGAGCATTGGGCTGAAAACAACTGAATGAAATTTAATAGGGACAAGTGCAAAGTTCTACAATAGGAAAAAGAAACCAAATGCACAGCTTTAAGATGGGGGATACTTGGCTCAGCAATACTAAATGCGAGAATGAATATGAGCCAACAGTGTGATGTGGCTGCAAAAAAGGCAAATGCTATTTTAGACTGCATTAACAGAAGTATAGTTTCCAAATTGTGTGAAGTACTAGTTCCCCTGTATTAGGTCCTGATTAGGCCTCATCTGGAGTATTACGTCCAGTTTTGGACACCGCACTTTAAGAAGGATGCTAACAAACTGGAACGGGTTCTGAGGAGGGCAACAAGGATGATCAGGGGACTAGGAACAAAGCCTTATTAGGAGAGACTGAAAGAACTGGGCATGTTTAGCCTGGAGAAGACTGAGGAGAGGTAAGATATAACTCTTCAAGTACTTGAAAGGTTCACACAGAAGAGGGCCAGGATCTCTTCTCGACCCTGATACAGTGCAGAACACAGAATACTAGGCTTAAGTTGACTGAACATCAGGAAAAACTTTCTGTTAGAGCAGTATGACAATGGAACCAATTACCTAGGAAGGTGAGAGGCTCTCTGGAGGCCTTCAAGAGGCAGCTGGACAGCCACATTTGGATTCCTGCATTGAGCAGGGGGTTGGACTCAGTGGCCTTATAGGCCCCTTCCAACTCTACTAATCTATTATTGTAGTCATGATATTTTTGTCATGATATGCCAGAATTGCCACCACCAAACAGGCTTTTAAATTGTACTAATAAGATTGTCCTTCTTATTAGTTTTCCCCTTCAACAAACAACATTAACAAAACATGCACATGCATTTTTGAATAGGTAACTATTTCAGTTTTTTGATAAATGTAAAGTTCTTTTAAAAATAAAATTTATTTAATTTCAACTAAGTCAACATGAGAAACTTAAAATATTGGGTGGTACAGTTAACTAAGTTTTCTTCACCTTTGTGTTCCTTGTTTATTGTCTGGAAAAGAAATGCAAGTTTTTCTGCTTTTTCAGTTCCCAACTTCTCAATTTAGAATGAATTAGTCCAAAGGAATAAAAAAATTCTGTCTACACCTTCAGAAGAGGCTACTGCTGTTAAGAACTGGATTACCACTTCAGTGTTCTCCTCCTTGTTCAGATCTACTCCATCTCCCAAAATTGTCTATTCATTGACCTTCTTTATCTTTGCACTTAGAGAGCAAGGCCAAGAGAGGGAGAGAGTATGAACTTCATGCACACCGCATGCAGAATAGGACTGATCAGATTATCCCCCATCTCCTTAAACTGCTGTTAACATATTCATAGAATATAATTAGAAGTTGTATAGTTAGTATTCATGATGATATCTTTGACCTAGGCTCTTTTTTTACTAATTGTTTTAAGAAAATTTTGAAATCCGATATAAATTTTTTTAAAAACCCAATTTAAAAATCCATTTTTAATTTTTTTTAAAAAAATGATTTTTTATCAACCCTGTGCATCTTTAGTGTCCTAACTAGCTTGCAAAAATCAAGTGCCTAATTAGTTACCTGGACACCTAATTTTCACAGTCCGGAGACCTAGAAAATTTTAAGTTTGTTTTTCCTGGCTCTCTCCAGGACTGAATCCTGGAATTTTCAAATGTTTTTACAATCCTTCTTGTAATGCAGTGTTGTATAGGAAGAATGTTAAGTTGTGAATCTTCATTTTTGTAGCTGTGTTGTTATTATTATTATTATTATTATTATTAAAATTTATATCCCACCCTTCCAGAAGGAGCCCAGGGTGACAAACAAAAATACTAAAAACACTCTAAAACATCTTAAAAACAGACTTCATAATACATTAAAACAAATCATCTTTAAAAACATCTTTACAAAAGCTTTAAAAACATCTATTTATAGGAAAGTCTATGGAGGGATTTACATAATTCAGTTATACAACTTTAATGGGACAGTGAATTTGATCCATTGTATTTTTGTGTGTATGTAATTGAAAATCATGATTGAATTATGCTATGTATTTAGCATTTTTTACTTCTGGGCATTTATAATTGAACTGAATTGCATGCCTGTTTTTCCCCATTTAGTTTACATGCCTGAACAATATCCATTTTTTTTGTAAAATTGTTTTTTAAAAATATCACCCCTCCCCACTATTTAATTTTCCTCAAAGGCCAAACACAGGTGAGGGGTCTGAGAATTGGGATCCTTGGGGGGAATCCATGGTACCCACCTCACCTTGACATGCTGTGTTTCAGGACATTGCACTCTCTACGACTGGTGGTAGCTTCCACCTGACTGGGTGAAGTTGTCCCTTTGGGGCAGCAGCTCCACCCCTCACCAAGCTGGTGAAGATGGGACTTTGCAGTATCCTACCACCCTCTCCACCAGGGGGATTAGGATTGCACTAGTTATTAGTGAATATATTGATAGGCTAGAATTTCTAAAGAGATTGTCTGTGACACATTTGCATGCCAGCAAAGAAAACTTTAGCTGCATTTTTAATTTGTTGGCTGCTTGTATAGTTTAACAGGTACTGATTGAAATGTAACTTGGCTGATGACAAACGGCAAGTGTGATCTAACTTTGTACAATGCAGAGAAGCTAGTTTTTGCAGTTTTCTTATAACCAACAGCAGCTTGTTTTTCCTCCTCTTTCAGGTTCTTGATTGTTACCAACCATTTGCTGAAGTGCCCGGAGTTGGTCAAAGCCATGTATGCCAAACTGAGCAATCAAGAAAGGTAACCCCAAAAACCAATGTGGGTTTTAGCATTTAGCATTCCATATAGAGTATCCTGTTCACATGATATGAAAAAAAACTGTGTGGTTTCATAGTTGGCACAGAATCTTTAAATACATGTTTCTATGTCAGTAATGGTTTTAAATTGGTTGGTTAACATTACAATTTAGCCACAACTGGCAGGGATTTAGATAGGGGTTGCAGAATCCAGGTTGGCGCCCTTACTCTGTAAAGAAATGCACACACACAGAGAGAAAATGAAGACAAGATTTCATGCTTGTGCTTGTGCATTGATTTCATGTGTGCACCGCACCCTGTTGTATTTTATGGCTCAGCTTGTACTGTCATTTAATAGCTATATAAAAAAGGAGATGTAACAATGTTCTTCACCCCCCTAGCAAAAGAAGTGCACAATGAACACTAAACTTTTCATGACATCACTGTTCTTTAAAATCTCTGTCCGTACATATACACATACACACACATGTACATACATAGATTCTGTGTAGGAAAAAGAGTAAACATATTAGTCTTTAAAAAAGGGTATGCATGTTATACAAAGTGAGCAAAAATATACTGTCTTGATGTTAGAAACTATAATATATATGTTTCGTTAAAAGATCTATGTCTTTACTTGAACTTTTGTCGTTTTAAGCATGGTTAGATATGAGAAAACTATAGTTAGCATCACCCCTGGTGTAGAACTTGGAACCTAACCATCATAAACTTGGTACCAGAAATGGAAGTAGTTCTTTGGGAATTATGATCCCAGATAGGTGAGATATGGAGCCACACAATTATTTTGTTTGAGGATCAGTTTATTATCTATGCTACGCACAAGACTGTGGACATAATATATCTTGATTTAAGCAAAGTTTTTGACAAAGTGCCCCATGATATTCTGATGAGCAAGCTAGCTAAATGTGGGCTGGATGAAACAACTATCAGGTGGATCCACAGTCAGCTACAGAATTGTATTGAAAGTGTGCTTATTCGTGGTTCCTTCTCAAACTGGGGGGAAGTAACGAGTGGAGTACTGCAGGGCTTGGTCCTGGGCCCAGTGCTCTTCCACATTTTTATTAATGACTTGGATGAGGAGGTGCAGGTAATGTTTATTAAATTTGCAGATGATACAAAATTGGAAGGGATAGCTAATACCTTGAAAGACAGAAACAAAATGCAAAGGGATCTTGATAGGCTGGAGCATTGGACTGAAAACAACAGAATGAAATTTAACAGGGATAAGTGCAATGTTCTACACCTAGGAAAAAGAAACCAAATGCACAGCTTTAAGATAGGGGCTACTTGGCTCAGCAATACTACATATGAGAAGGATCTTGGGATTGTTGATCACAAGCTGAATATGAGCTAACAGTATGATGTGGCTGCAAAAAAGGCAAATGCTGCTTTAGGCTGCATTAACAGAAGTATAGTTTCCAAATCATGTAAAATATTGGTTCCCCTCTATTTGGAACTGGTTAGGTCTCATCTTAAGTACTACGTCCAGTTGTGGACACCACACTTTAAGAAGGATGCAGACAAACTGGAACAGGTTCAGAGGAGGGCAATGAGGATGATCAGGAGACTAGAAACAAAACCCTATGAGGAGAGACTGAAAGAACTGGGCATGTTTAGCCTGGAGAATTGAAGACTGATAGCACTGTTCAGATACTTGAAAGGTTATTACACATAGGAAGGCGAGGATCTCCTCCCGATCATCCTAGACTGCCAGGGACAGACTAATGGACTCAAGTTGCAGGAAGCCAGATTTCAACTGAACAACAGGAAAAACTTCCTAACTGTTAGAGCAGTATGTCAATGGAACCAATTACCTAGGAAGGTGGTGGGCTCACCAACACTGGAGGCCTTCAAGAGGCAGCTGGACAGCCACCTGTCGCGTATGCTTTAATTCGGATTCTTGCATTGAGCAGGGGGATGGACTCGATGGCCTTATAGGCCCCTTCCAACTCTATGATTCTATGACTGGTGTCCTGACCAAGGAGATATTATTTCATGGTACAGAAAGAAACTTCTAATGTTTCTAATTTTAATACAGTTTTTAAAAGAATTTTAATCTAGTTACTTAAAGAAGCTTGATATCAAAGTAACTTGATATAGTTACTTAAAACTCATACAGAGGACAAGGTCTTCTTTATAGGTTTATTCTGAACTGATTGTCCTCTGTTGTTTGATTCAGATATGATTATTGTAAAGCACTTTGAGAAAACTTTGAATCACAAAGGGCTGGATGGAGGTACCAACTTTGTTTCATGAGTTGAGGGAGCTTTAATGGGGCCATGCTCAGGGCAGAAAATGCTTCTGGGAATTTAAACCCAATTGAAGAGGATGAATCATAGTATCAGCCTCTAGGAGCCAGTTGTTTATGCACTCCAAGGTGGAGTTGTGGATTCAAAATGCAACTCTCATCTTATGCCAAGTCAGTCCAAGATTAGCAGATCCTCCACACACAGACCAGCACTAGGTCTCTTAAATGGTGGTGACTAGGGAGAGAGTCTTCTCTGTGGAGGTGCCCTGTTTATGGGATTGTCTCCTCCAAGAGGCCTGTCTGACACCTACTTTACTATCTTTTTGGACCTAGGTAAATACTATTTTCCCCAGGCTTTTCATTGTTAAAACAGTTGATGATTTTATTGCTGCCATTTTCCCCTTGTTGTTAGGCTTTTTAATATTAGTATATACTGTTATGTTTGATGATATTATGCAAGTCACCCTAAGAATTTTTAAACTGAAGGGTAGCATAAACACCTAAAAAATAAACATAGAAAACAAATTTTGTCTCCATGTTGCCACCCCGCTAACAACAACAAAAATTACAACAGAAATTAGCCATGAAACCACTTTATCAACAATAACCTGTGCCGTTGATGGTGGGAGCTGTGGTCCATACACTTGAATAACTTATTTAATGTTCATCCATATTAGAGAGAAAATGACCTTTCCTTTATATGTGCAATACAATGGAAGAAAACAAAAAATAATTAAGATTTAGAATATGGATAAAATTATATTATACTCTAAAGTATACAATCTTCTTATAGAACTCATTTTTAAACCATTGTGGCATTCTAGCTATATGCAGTATTTGGGCATATTCTGTAGATTGTCTCTGAGCACAGACCTAGGTAGAAAATTGGGATTAGTGCCAATAAAGTTTACTGATGGCCGTTAGCTGGCCTCAAATGTGACTTTGTAAACTAGGCCGTAGGAGACTCACTGTCTCATTCAGAGACAAAAATGGAGACATTTCATCACAAGGGCAAGTGGGTTGCTAAGGTTTCTTTGCAGCTGACTAAGTCATATGGGTAGAAGAGGAAAGATGTGGTATTGAGGTACTGGGAGGGCAGCTTGACCTTAACAAACAGATGCAAATAGATTCATTTTTCAGTAAGCTATATCTTTCAAGACCTTCCTGTAAATAGGAGAGCCCTGTCGGATCAGACCAAAGGCAACTCTAGTCCAACATTTTGTTCTTACAGTGGCCAACCAGATGCTTATGGGAAGCCCTCAATCAGGGCCTGAGTGCAATAGCATTCTCCCCACCTTTGACTGCCCACAATGGTACTTAGAGACATACAACCTCTGATACTGGAAGTAGTATACATCCATGCTGGTTAGTAGCCATTGATAGCCTTAACTTCCATGAATTAGTCTAAATCCCTTTTAAAGCCATCTAAGTTGGTGCACATCTCTACATCTTGTGGTATCGTATTCCATAGTTTAAGTATATGCTGTGTGAAGAAGTCCTTCCTTTTGTCCCTCCTGATTCATCCAACTTTCAGCTTCATTGTATGATCATAACACTCCAAAGAAGGGAGAAAAGTGTCTCCTTCTCTACACCATACATTATTTTGTACAACTCTAGCATGTCCCCCTTACTTGCTTTTTTTTCTAAACAAAAAAGCTCCAGAAACCTTTCCTTATAGGGGAATTGTTCCAGCCCCATTTTTGTTGCACTTTTCAGAATCTTTTTCAACTCTACAATATCCTTTTTGAGGTGTGGCAACAAGGGCTGTAAACAGTATTCCAAGTGTGGTCACACCTTAGACTTGTTTAACAGCATTATGATTATTTTCAATCCCTTTTCTAATGATCCCTAACATAGAATTCCCCTTTTTCACATCTGCCGTAAACTAGATTGACATTTTGATCCACCATAACTCCAAGATCTCTTTCTTGGTCAATCAGTATGTTTATTGCTTAGTCCAAAGACCATTGCAGAATAGAATTGAATACAAAGCCTTAAAACATTAAAAGACTTCCATACAAAATCAATAATCACAATTAATAAATTAATAAATTAAATATATTCCATAAACAAATAGAGCTTTACTTATAAAACAGGTTAAACATTACTTTGTAATCACCGTTAACCCATGATCCTCTTACCCTGTCATCCTGTCATCCTGTAACTGCAAATCTTGATCAGTAGTCTTTGAAGAATCACTTAAGTCTAAGTACACAATGTCTACGGTCATTCCTATCTGTATGCTTATTGACACTGTCAAAGAACTGTAAACGTTAGTTAAGCAGGACTTACTTTTGCAGAAGCCATGCTGGTTCCTCTTCAACAAAACTTGTTCTTCTATAAGTTTGACAACTTTATCTTTAATGTTGCTTTCTAACAGTTTTCCCAGAAGAGATGTTCAGCTAACTGGCCCATAATTTCCTGAGTCCCCCCCAGATCTTTTTTTAAAAAATAGTGTTCCATTGGCTGCTTTCAGCCCTCAGGTACAGAGACTGGTCTTCAGGACAAGTTACATATTTTTGTTAGAAGATTATCAATTTTAAATTTGATTTCTTTAAGAATTCTCAAGTCATCTGAATCTGCTGGTCTTGTTCTTTTCAAATTTTTCAGTGATATCTAAAACATCTCTTATCACCGTTATTTGCCTTTCTTCCTCAGTCTCCCTTCCTGAGAAAGTTAGTTTAAGCGCAGGGATCTACCCTGCTTATTTCACAGTGAAAATTTGAGGTACAGAGTGATACCATCTCCAGTACGCCCTTCCCTGACCTTCTTATCGTGTGCGCATCCTTTCCAGCAGGTTTCTGTTTGCCCATTTATATCATTGCTGTTATATAAAAATCAAAGACTGTTATGTCTACATTCCCCCATATTATTGGAGCTAACACGCACCATGACCACTAACTCTTCCCAGTTGTGTCTTCATGACACATGACATCCTCAACCCTCTCGCCAGGCAGGCAGGCAAGTCACCATGCAAATTCCACAACAACAAACTAGAGACGAGCTTGCAGTATCCCCTAATTTGGATGAAGTCAGTAAAGCCATCAATCCAATGAAGAACAACAAAGCTAGTGGACCTGATGGGATTTCTGCTGATGTCTTTAAAGAAGGTGGGCCTGAACTTACACAACAACTTCATAAGATCATTGAAAAAATCTGGATGAGGGAGGAGATCCCAGGAGACTTCAGGGATGCCATAATTATCACCTTTTTTAAGAAGGGTGATAGAACAGATTGTGGGAACTATCGAGGTATCTCTCTTCTTGCTACTGCAGGTAAAATCCTTGCAAGGATCCTCGCAAATCGCCTCCTGCCAATCTCAGAGGATGTCCTCCCCAAATCTCAAAATGGTTTCCACCCTTCCAGGGGGACAATGGACATGATCTTCACTGCACGACAGCTTCAAGAAAAATACCGGGAGCAGAAATGACCTTTATATATGGTGTCTAAGGCCTTTGATACTGTGAATCGAATGCTCTCTGGACCATCCTTCTGAAAACTGGATGCCCTGATAAATTTGTGAATATTTTGCGACTCCTTCATGACAACATGACAGTGACAATATGGGATAACAATGGCTTTCGGAGTGATCCATTCAGAGTTGGATCAGGCATAAAACAGGGATGTGTCATTGCTCCTACCTTATTTGCTGTCTTCATTGCTATGATTCTACACCTTATTGAAGGGAAACTTGCTACTGGTGTGGAAATCATATATCAAACAGATGGAAAGCTTTTTAATCTCAGTAGGCTGAAAGCAAAAAGAAAGGTAATGTCAACCTCTGTCGTAGAACTTCAATATGCCAACGATAATGTGGTCTCCACACATTCAGAGAAAGATCTTCAAACTATCCTAAATGTGTTTGCAGAAGCATATGGAAAGCTTGGGCTCTCACTTAATATTAAAAAACCCAAAGTGCTTCATCAACAGGTACAAACTAGTCCCTCTTCATGGTGTGATGCTGGAGAATGTTGATTACTTCCCCTATCTTGGCAGCCATCTCTCTGTAAAAGCTGACATCAGTGCTGAAATTCAACATCATCTGAGCTCTGCGAGTGCCGCATTCTCCCGAATGAAGCATAGAATCATAGAGTTGGAAGGGGCCTTGTAGGCCATCGAGTCCAACCCCCTGCTCACAGCAGGAAATCCACAGCTAGAGCATCTCCCGCAGATAGCTGTCCAGCCTCTGCTTGAAGATATCCAGCAAAGGGGATCCCACCACCTCCCTTGGCAGTGTTCGAGGATCGGGATATTTGCAGAGAGACCAAAATGCTTATTTACAAAGCCATTGTACTACCTACCTTACTGTACGCCTGTGAAACATGGACCATTTATAAATGCCATTCCCAACTTCTGGAAAGATTCCACCAACGTTGCCTCTGGAAAATTCTGCAAATTACTTGGAAAGACAGACGGACTAATGTTAGCATTTTGGAAGAAGCAAAGACTACTAGTGTTGAAACAAATGATCCTTCAACATCAACTTTGCTGGACCGACCAAGTTGTTCAAATGCCTGATCACCATATTCCAAAGCAGCTACTTTACTCCCAACTTAAAGATGGAAAATGGAATATCAGTGGACAGCAAAGAGGTTTATTAATTGATTGATAGATTGCATTTGTAATATTGCATTTTCACCACTGTTGTCCACGCACTGGTAACCTCTAGACTGGATTACTGTAATGTGCTCTATGTGGGGCTGCCCTTGAGATTGGTCCGGAAGCTGCAGCTGGTGCAAAATGCGGTGGTGAGACTGCTCACGGGAGCAGGGTATCGCCAACATGTCACCCTGCTGCTGAAAGAATTGCACTGGTTGCCCATTTGCTACCGGGCCAAGTTCAAGGTTCTAGTTTCGGCATACAAAGCTCTATACAGCTTGGGACCAGGATACTGAAAGACTGTCTTACCCCTTATATGCCCAGTCGATCACTGCGCTCTGCAAGTGAGGGCCTCCTGCAGATACCATCTTATCAGGAGGTTTGTTCTGCACAATATAGGAAATGGACCTTTAGTGTGGCGGCACCTACCCTGTGGAATTCCCTCCCTTTGAATATTAGGCAGGCGCCATCTCTGCTATCTTTTTGGCACCTTTTGAAGACTTTCCTCTTTCAACAAGCCTTTTAAGTTGAGACCTATCCCAGTCTGCATCTGTGTCAGAATTGTTTAATATGTTTTTTAATAATGTTTTAACCCTTTTTTTTAGCTAGCATGGAGGGCAGCAGACTGGGAAGGCTGATCTAATCAATTATCAAAAGTATCAAAAGCAGTTAGAACTCTGGACTACTGAAAGGTGACAACAGATGGATCCGTGCAGACATCTGTTGGAAGTGTGTACCAAGAGAAGGGATGTCCTGCCACTTATGCTGAACTTCATACATTGGAGGGACATAGAGCAATATTCGACCTCTATGTTCAAGGTGGTTTGTCTGGGAGGAGATAATTCTTAAGACTTGAATTGGTCAGAAACTCCATGAAGCTTCAGGAGCTCTATGGTGATCTGAATTGGACTGAATGGGTTGTATGCAACTATTTCTTAGAAGCTTGGCAGCCTCTCTGAAGAACACTTAGTTAAATCTTGTTACTGGCACTACAGGGAGGGGAATTGGTGGGCAAATGTTGTCCCACATCTTGCAAATGTATTCTCTGCCCTTGTTAAAGGATGTTAAGTCTGTGGACACAAATAAAATGTTCAACTGGCTTCTTGAGTGGGATGTGAACAGAGGTGCTGGTCTGGTTCAGCACTCAAAAGTTCTCTCTGTAGTACCCTAAGTTTTAAGAAAAATACATTTATCTTACAGTACTTAGTCAACTCACCAGTGCACCATTAAGGAAGGCTTTTACCAGTTTACATTTTCAAACTATGTCCTCTGTGTATCTTGAGGGTAGATATCATACATTCCCTGTGGAGCAGTGCTTTTGTCCTTGTGGCCAGGGTCAAGTGGACGGCATTAAACATGATGTTCTACATTGCCCTTTTAATGAAACAATAAGAGGAAGGATGTTGGGTCAGATTATTGCCAACTTCTCCAGCTCAGAAGCAGAATGCATCACCTGCTTGTTGGAAGATGCATTTCGTCAGCTATCAAGTAACCATTTTTACTCTTACCTTTTAAAATCAGAAAGAGTGCTGGAAATCCTACTAGATGTCTGGCTAAATTGTAGTTTTAGGACTTGTCCTAGAATATGGACCATTTTTGTTAGTGTTGTATTTTTATTTTATTATTTTTTGGATATATGATGTATTAATGCTTTTAAATTCTATTGACTGTATGAAGTATTACTGTTCTTGTGTATGTTTTGATTTTCTGTGTTAAGACCTGTGGTTACAACATTAAACTTACTTACACTAAGTCCTACTCAGAGTAGACCCACTGAAGTTAATGAGCCTAAATTAGTCCTGTCTATTAACTTCATTGGGTCTGTTCTGAGTAGGATTTAGTTGAAATACAGCACAGTGATTTCCTAGCCAAGTTACAGTGGTTTAAAGGCACTCTGTATTGACATTATTGATTGCACTTCCTTTTAGTCTCCTTCAATATAAATAAGCAAGACTTGCATTTTCATTCCAGGACTTGGTTTTTAGAATTACTACAATCAGAAACCGGTGAAAATAATACAGTTATCTGTGAAGAAATGGCCAAATTTCTTGTAAATAGTTTCAAGGAGAAATGTCAAGCTGTGCTCAAATTGGCTTCTGCAGCAGATGATGATGATAAGGTAACATTCTCAAGTATGTTTTAAGTGATGAAATATCATCTGATCAGGAGATCTGTGGCTGTCCTTTACATTTACGTTTTCTAATTCAGCTCAGTGGAAACAGCTACACTATGTATATGCTGTAGCCGTTCTTGATGGACAAAACAGCAGACTTTTTAAAAAATAAATGTTAACGTTGCTTTGCATCCATGGACTTTTCTCCACTCTTGAAATAAATAGGGATGCTCTGTAAGTGAGCAAACTGTGTATGTGCCCAGTTTTCTATGTGAGATATTTTGATCTTGGTGGTGGAGTCTATGGTATCAGGTGCATGAAATATGAGAGATATTTGTATATGTATGTGGACAATTCCTCTCTTGTTTAGGAAAGCTTTGATATAGCACGGAGCTATGTCATTGCAGCCCTTAACTGATGCATTGTACTGAGAAGTTTTATATAATCTGTTTTCTGCAGATGACGATTTGCAATTTGCACAGTAGGCACAGTCAATCCAGCTGGAGTTAGACCATTCTAAGAAACAGTTCTAAAACTGAATAAATAATATGCAGATGAAAATCTTCACTCTTTCTGCCTAACCACAAATACTGTGTTTATACGTCTGAATGATATTTTATTGAATCTTAATGTAAATAATTATAGTTACTTTGTTCTGCCAGAGAATTATTACAGATTTCCCCTATATTGCTCTAAATTTAAGTTTGCTTTTGGTTTTTTTTAAATAGGGTATCACCCTTGCAACAAAATTTCTGTTCTTGATTCTGTATTTATGATTCTGATGTGGATAGGATTTTTGTAGCCCAGTATGTTATTTTTTTTATGGTGGCTTGCCTTTGAAAAATCAATACTAAAAAGGTTCTTAAAAATTCTGCACAAGGGTATTCAAAATTCTGCACCAAGAAAAACTGAATTCTGCAACCTCTATAAAGCATGCATATTTGCTTATTTTGAATAATTATGTATGCAAATGAAGGCTGCCCTATGACCATGGTCAATCTCATTTAATGACCTCTCTGGCTCCTCTGATTTCAGTAGCCATTTACAGCCCAGAAATCCTAGAAATATACTTTTTTTAAAAAAGGGGGCAGCTGAGAGTTCAAACTATTGCCTATTTTCCATAGGAAGCACTAGTCACGATTCGGCTTCTTGATGTTCTTTGTGAAATTACATCAGACTCTGGACAACTGGAATGTTTGCAGGCTTGCCCTGATTTGCTTGAGGTGGCTGTCAGTAAGTAAGAGACACATACTTTAAAAATGTTGTAACTTAAAGAGAGTAATGGTTTGTATTTTGCTTGAAACTAGATTTTATGAGGAACTATTAGTCAACTATGACTAATAACTGACAAATAAAAAGCAGAAAATTGTTAGCATGAATTTTCCAGCATCTGTATTTTGTTACTGATATACTGGCTTTATTACGTACCCTGGACTTTATTTGGGTTGATTTGGGTTTTCTTCAATCCTTTATATATTTCTCTGAACAGTGCTATCAGTGGTTCAAATCAGCAGTGTTTACACTCTAGAGGAGTGTTCTTCAATCTTGGGTCCCCACATATTGTTAGACTACAACTCTCATCATGCCCAGCCAGCTTGGCCAATTGTCAGGGATGATGGGAGTTGTAGTCCAACAACATTCAGGGACCCAGGGTTGAAGAACAGTGCTCTAGAGCCTTGGGCTTGTGTTTCTTGTGAAGTGCTGCTCAAGCTATCATTCATTCTATCTGATCTGAAACAATAAGTTTACGTGCTTTGTAAAATTATACAGTGGCCTGGTTCACAGGTTTAATGTGACTGTGCTGCATACTGGTGCACACTGCTGAGGTATACTTACTCTACTCCTTTCCTCTTCTGCCGTGCTTCTGTGAAACAGTTGAGAGCCTGGTTTGTCATGAGGTCTGAACCTGGGCTTTGTGGTCTGTTTCTCTCCAAAGAAACCATGAGTATTAACCAAGGTATTACTTAGTTGTTCTTGGTTTACTGCTTATGGTCTGTCAGACATCATGACAGACCAGGCTCTGTCTTGTTTTCTAGCGGTGCAGCAGCAGCAGCAGGAGCTGGGAAGGAGTGGAACTTTTCAGCAGTGTGCACCTAGCACATTGCTTGTTTACATTAAACCCATCATTTAATTTTTTTTTTATTAAGTATGTTGGGTCCAAATCTAAGAGCGCCCCCCCCCATGGTGCAGGGGCGAGCTAACGCACCCCCTCCCCCCTGGATAGGAGTGCAAGCTTGGCAGTGTAATTTACCTGTCTCAGTGGTTCAGCCAGATACCAAAACATCAAGTAGACACACAATAGACACACAATACTGCTTGATCAAGAAGGGGTCTCTAAACTGTACAGACAGCAGTTTGACAGGGAAGAGAGCACGGTTTATTAATTGAAGCATCATTATATAGGTTTCAAAAGCAAAACAATGTATAATATTATTAAAATCATAAGAAAGGAATACAGTATTACATAGATAAAGCAAGCGTATCATCTTATCCTTGTTACATTTCTCATAATTCTTAAAAAGCGAAGAGTTGATAAAGAATTTATATACTTGTCAATCTAAGAAACTTATTTTAAGATAAGAACCGTGAAAGAAAATTGGATTGACACTAATAAGAGATAAAGATAGAGCTATTATGCCTGTAAAAGTTATCCTCTCAGCAATATGACGTAAATCTTTGGATACAATTCTAGCAAAGTATTTTGGGAACACTGTTTGAGAGAGAAATAGCAACAATCCAGGGGGCGATACATCTTATCTCTTTTCCAAGATACTACCGCCTGAGAGGAGCCTCTGGGTGTTATCTCTCACCAGAGAAGAAACGAAACTTAGAGTCTTCTGTTCCCCACCCTCTTAGTTCCATGATTCATTGCGGTATTGTCTCTGACTACAATTTAGCATTTCTGAACACTCTTGGGGCCTAGAAATAAAATATTTCTTAACAAGTATATAATATATGACAAAACAATTAATACTTTTAAATATAATTCATTAAAAGAAAAGGAAAATAAAGAAGGAAACAAACAGGAAAAATATACATATATATGTTTAGCTTTACCAAGTAACATAATATTATATTGTATTATAACAATTCAAAAAAATTATATGGATATGCATTCTCCAAATATTTTATCATTCCAAAACATAATTAAAATTGACCATTGCTCTATGAACCTGTTAATTTGCCCAATTTTCTCTCTCCTATAATTTGTGAGTTTCAATAACGTTACAGTTTTCCAGATTTTTTCAAACCAATCTAAGATTGATGCTCTATTTTCTTCCAAGTTTAGCAATTACTATTTTCACAGCAATTAACAGATTTGGTACCATTTCCAGACCTGATTCATAGTTTGTTTTCAACCATGGCTCTGTGTGATATGGAAACCAGGTTTATGAGTAAAAGGATTCTATTTCATTTCTTCTCTACTGTAAGAGAACAGAGAGCTAAACTGAGCAATGTTTGCTGCTTTCAGTGCAAATGGGTCTGCCAATATGTTTGGAGATCGATAAGCATTTCTACTAATTTGACACAAGTAGCCCAGCTGTTATTCCTGACTAATTAAATACAGGATAGCATAGAAAATTGAAAACATATGTTATGGTTCCCACACATTTCTAGCAAGTAGGTTTAAAATTATTTATGACACCTGTTTAAGCATGCTACAAAATTCATTTAACCTTATACTTGAAGTGTTAACTAACTTCAGGACACCATCAGTATATAGATCGTTACACTAACCTTAACTGAACCAATGAATTTAGGACATGACTTAAAATGTCACATGCCGGAATCTGATCTTGAATGCACCAGAGGCAGAGCACATTCATTTCAATGGAACATGTCCAGGAGAAATTCTAGAGCATTATACAGATTGTGTCTTTAGCTAGGGGCAGACAATACATGTGTTACAGGCTTCTACTTTTTCTGTGCTTTTCCCCCATAAAATATGGGAACAGAGTGGTAGACAAGATAAGACGGGGATTCATATACAAAAAGTGCTTGAAACGGAATATAAATCAACTTATTAAACCAAAACATAAGTTTTGAAAATAGTAAGTTGCACAACTTAAGAAATAAAAAATTATTGCAAAGTCTCAAACCATACGTTTGTGAAGAATGAAGTTCCAGCCAAGAATGGTTTGTTATTTTGCAAATTATTTTGTAATATTAACACATGCAGACTAGTGTTTAGTAATACTATAGAAGTGGAATTTTGTTTCTTGTGATGCACCTCACATTGTATTTTGATATGTTTTCTGACATACTGGTTGCAACCTGTCCTGATGTTTGAACGTATGGTAATATTTTGTCTAATGTATTTTCTGTTTTTCCTTTCTGGAGTGATTCACAGGATGTGCTCCTAGACCTCATACCCACCCCTTAAATTCAGATTGATTTCCTTTTGTAATCAGATGTTAACAACTGTGAAGTAAAACTTGTTTTTACTATCATGGACATTCTAAAGTTAATTAAATACTTTGTCTGTTTAGAAACTTTGCAGCTTACACATCTTGCTGGGAAGCAGAGCACAAACATCTTCACAGTAACTCATTCTGCTACAGGGCAGGAACAAATCTCTCATCCAGCTGTGGGGTTTAAATCGCATCTAATTCGCCTGATTGGAAATTTATGTTACAGGAATAAGACTAACCAAGACAAGGTAATAAAAGCTAAAGAATATAAGAAATTCATTGCACAGTTTTTGTAGTACAAAATAAATGTGTACCTCCTACAAAATTCTGCAAAGAAAAAATGTCTCTTCAGTAAATAATAAATATACTATTTTCCTTGTATCTGAAATGGTCCAAACCAGTTAGGTTGCCTGATAGCCAGGCTGACTGGTTAGAAGCTTTTAAAAAAGAAGAATGCTTCATAACAATGTAGGGAGGCTTTAAGTCAGTTGTTATATTTTAAAACCACTGCTGTTAATTCCTGGTGTTTTATGTAGGACTATACGTATATGCTAAAAATACCACAATTCTGCTTATTATAGGGAGGGTCATAGTTCTACGCATGACACTGAAGCCCCACTCCTGATCACAGCATATTGGACTCAGCTACCCTAATGACTTCTCAGATTTCATGAGGCACAGTCAGCATAGTTGCAAGCATATTTTCAGAGCCATAGGAGCTAATGGGTGGGATTTAACACTAGTCCTACTCAGAGTACACTCAGTGAAGTTGTTGAACTTGACTAACTTAGGTTTATTAAATTCAGTGGGTCTGTTCTGAGTTGGACTTAGCTGAACAGAACCCAATACTTTTCAAAACAAACCTTGCAACTGATTTGAAGAAACTTAATTCTGCACTAAGCACCACAGCCGTCATTTATTTTTTTGTAGTTCTGGGTATACCTGAATACATACAGTCTTTGTTACACACAACGGTTTCACAACCAGTGAGAGTTTTTATAGAATCAGGCTGACATTTTGAAGTTGATCTTAGGGAATTAGGTGGCCAAAACTCCTCCCCTCCCCTCCTCTCCTCTCCTGCACACACCAGAAGGCAAGATGCTATAAGTCTCTTTACAATAGTACTTTATTCATCCAGTTAAGATGGTTGATTTTTATTTACTGTCTTTTTACAAAGTAGTTTGTTTCCCAGAATCACCTGCTGTCCCTCCAGTCACTTATTTTCCTACACATATTTTACTCAAGGAAATTGGAAGAATCTCATGAACAGCTATCAAGGTGCAACTGTGAAAGAAATGAAAGGAAATGCCATATATTGTTTTTGGCCAATCAGTTATTTTATTCTCCAAGTCTAATTGGGATGGAGCTGATTCTCACATACCTCATAAAAAACGTTTGATCTGTCTGTGTATTGGAAGCAGGAGCAGTATGTAGGGGTTCAAAATTACTATAGTTCAAAGGCAGTTGTAAAAGCCACTGACTAGTTGGTATCTGAGAAATCTTCAGATTGTCATATCTTAGCTTATTAAGCCAAAAGATCTGCAAATATTTTTGCCTGCACAGGCAGTCTCTTTGCTCTTCCTTCTATGGCATGCAACAATTAAGCAAGGAAGTCTCTAATTAACATAGTTTCCTGTTTCATATGAAGTGAGAAACTGTGATTACGAGATTTGGAACAAGCCAGGGTATTACACCACAGTTTTTTGAAAATTGCTTAATTATCTTGACATGTCTATCTAGAAAAAAATTGATGGACATATATCTCAAGGATTGGAAACTTCTCTTTGACTTTTTGTAGAAGAATAAAATGATATGATGTTAATGAGATTTGATACCAACTAAGATAACTGCTGGAGGAAGGTGATTTTATAATTTATCAAGAGACAGGTTTGTTATATATTATAGACCTATAGCTGAACTACGACAAATCGGAAGTCAATAGTTTTTTTTTGTTTGTTTCTTTTTATTGTATTAGTTTTAATTTGTGTTTTTCTTTTTGTATTGTCTTGATTTTGAAAATTTGAATAAAAATTAATTGAAAAAAAGAAAAGAAAATTGCTTAATTATCTAAAACTCTGGTAGCCATAGTTTCCTGGTCTGGATAAAATGGGAAGCTGTAGTTAATACAGATATAGTTTATAGTTCCTGATTTAATTGCAGCATGCACAGAGGATGGAATGAAGAGGCTATATGTACAAGCAAAATGATTGTGCAGATCCTAGTTTAATAAACTGGAATATTATCATCTACCCTGGGCCAATGTGAATTTCATTCTCTACACCTGGTGGCATTGCCTTCTACATAAGCTTGCTTTATTAGAAGGTCTTGCAAGAAATGGGATGCAATGAGTTTCTAAGTGGCAGGGGCCAATATATTCCTCCCTGCTCTGATCTGGCTCCCTCAGCTTGGGAATTACCCATAGGATCTGCACAAGCCACGTTTTCTGTGTTTTTACCCATTACTGTTGCTATATGGGAGCAAATCACAGTGAAACAGTTTTGTGGCAGCACCTATACTGCAATGTGTAAATGGGTCTGAAGCTGCCAACTGTATTCAAAAGTCTAAGTACAGAAAAGATGTAAGAAAAAACTTGAATTTTTAAGCAAGCAACACTTGTTTAAAAGAGTCATTGGTTATTATGAGAACAGAGAATTGGTGAGTTTTAATAAGGCTGGATCTTTCAACAACTTTTGATATGCTTGAAGGGGAATCTTGCTGAATTGACAGTGATACTTTGTAGGTGAAGAGGGGATCACTTTACAATGTCTCCATTCTTGTTCAGGAGGATGCAGGGGGTTGTGATGGACAAATGGTCAATTTTATGAACAAGGTCAGCTGCTTAGCTAGATTTCAGACCTCATGCCTCACTTAATTTCTGGAAGTAGAAGTACAAAAATAACTGAAGGTTGAACAAATGTTGATTTAAATTAAAACATTAGAGATAGAGTCTCAAAGACTTGAAGAAGATGAGCATTATTAAACTGAGAATGTCATTTTAGGATCTTTTAATTTGCCAGTGAGGTGTGTGTTTGCCTGGAGTAATTGCTTTCAAATCAGCCTATGATAGATGGGTGGTTGTTGTTTTTTTTTAGATAGTTATGAAATACTCTTTTGGATTAGCTTATACTAACAATTGTTGAGTGATAAGGTGAACAGTCGAAGACGCACTGTAATTTCTTAAATAGAAGTGAACATAATTTTTGTGAAATTATTTTTACCCTCATTTTGAGAGCCAGTGTGGTGTAGTGGTTAAGGTGTTGGACTACGACTTGGGAGACCAGGGTTCGAATCCCCACATAGCCATGAAGCTCCCTGGGTGACCTTGGGCCTCTCAGCCTCATGAAAACCCTGTTCATAGGGTTGCCATAAGTCAGAATTGACTTACAGGCAGTACATTTACATTTAAGTATTGTAATGTTGACACGTTCCATTTCTTGCTTGACAATTTCTAACTTTCCCTGGTTCATGCTTCTCACATTCCATGTTCCTATTGTGTGCGTTGTACAACTCCAGACTCTCCTTTCACATCTGTGCACATCAGCCTCTGGGCTTCCTTTCAGCTTTGACCCAGCTGTGTCATTAGTCACAGCGTTACTTGTACTTGTCCTTTGTTTTTCCCCAGTAGCTCGTTGAGTGCCTTCTGACCTGGGGGGTCTCATCTTCCAGCACTATCTCCTGTTGCATTTTGGATACTCTGTTCACAGGGTTTTCGTGGTAAGAGATATTCAGAGGTGGTTTACCATTGCCTTCCTCTGAGTTTGGATGCATTTTAGTCTGGTGTCTCAGCTTTGACCGTTCCACCTTGGGTGCCCCTGCTAGGAGTCTAGCCTCTTGGTCTAGACTCCTGACGGCATTGCTCTTAGCTTCTTCAACACTCTCAAACCCCCTCACCATGTTAAGGTGTGTATCCTGGAGGGGGAACCATCAAATGTTAAGAAAGAAATGTTTGTATGGACCAACAGAACCCACAGAGTAGGTCATATGCCAGAAAGGAAACAAAACTAGAAAGTGAAATATTTTGAAGGGAACTATTAAATTATTTTCCAGATTAGTTAAGGTAAATAAATTGATAGAAATGTAGTACATTTCTTCTTATTATATAAAACATCAGTGCTCTTGTATCCACTGCAGGGTTCTTTTGTTTTGGTTGTTGCTAGGCTGCCAAACATCTGGAGAAAGCAAACACACCATGAAACCTTGGTAATTTTAACTTAAGAAAGCAGTATATAATCTAGTGATCGATTGCTGATGCCTCAGGCTCTTCTGAACAAGATGGCACATGAAGCCGTGTCTGCACTGTAAAGCTTAGTGGTACAACATACGCATACCTTGGTTATTGTATATTCTTTGTAGTAAATACAAATACAAATGCTGATGACACACACCTCTCTCTCTCTCCATTCCATTTGAGTAAGGAGAGGCTGTGAAGGTGTTGGGCAGGTGTCTGGAGGCAGTGATGGGCTGGATGGGGGCCAGTAAACTGACACTGAATCCTGATAAGACAGAAGTGCTGTGGGTGGGTGGTTCCTGTGCCTGGGAATTAGGTGTACAACCTGTTCTGGGAGGGGTTGTACTAGTCTTGAAGGAACAGGTTTGTTGTCTAGGAATACTCCTGGATTCTAGCTTGTCACTAGAGTCCCAAATGGCTTCTGTGGCTAGGAATGATTATGCCTAGCTGAGGCTGATTTGCTGTACAGGCTATAGCTGTTCCTGGACCAGGATAGCCTGGCCTCAGTTGTTCATGCTCTGGTGACTTCCCTTCTGGACTTCTGCAATGTGCTGCTCTTAAGGATGGTCCATAGGCTGCAGCTAGTGCAGAATGTAGCTGATAGACTGGTAAGTAGGGCAGCCCGATGGCATCACGTGTCACCAGTCCTAAAAGCTCTACACAGGCTGCCAGTGAACTATCGGGCCCCATTTATGTTGTTCGTACTAGCATATAAAGCCCTAAATGGCTTGGGACTCAAGTACCTAAAAGAGCGCCTTCCTCAGTATCAAGCATCTTGGACCCTACACTTGGCTGGTAAGGCCTTGTTGGTGGTGCCACTGAGGGCTGCCAGCTTGGCACTGACCTGTGACAGGGCTTTTTGAGTGCTAGCCCCTCATCTGTGGAACTCCCTTCCTAGTAAGGTGCATCTGCCTTCATGACTATTGACTTTCAGAAGGAATTTGAAAACATTTCTGATTATGCAGGCATTGATAGCTGAAGGAGACTACCTATCTGATCACTGATGAAAGAATGTTTTTAACCGTAACTGTGTTTTAGAATGTTTTAAATGTTTTTGAATACTTTTCCTTTTCTTGTAAAATGGTTTTGTTGATATATTTGCCACCCTAGGTTTCTTCGGGAGGAATATAATATATAATATAATATAATGATTTCATAGATGCATAAATAACAAAAGCAAGTTACAGGTTTATATAAACTTTAGCCATATTAAACTTAACACGTTTGACTAATATGTATATATTATTCAAGTAAGATCCATGCTGTTGAACAGCTTACAAGAAAGATGCTACTGGAATTACTGCAGTAATTTAGTGAGGGGAAAATAAGCAGCCGTAAGAACATAAGAAGAGCCTGCTGGATCAGGCCAGTGGCCCATCTAGTCCAGCATCCTGTTCTCACAGTGGCCAACCAGGTGCCTGGGGGAAGCCCACAAGCAGGACCTGAGTGAAAGAACACTCTCCCCTCCTGATGCTTCCGGCAACTGGTTTAAAGTAGAACATTAGCTAATACAGTAGAGAACGTGTATGAGTGGTTTTTCCCTTGCTATATTGCAGTTTTCACCATAAAATAGGACAAAAAACTGAACTGCGGGAAAGACTGTGCTGTTGTATTAGGGACATTTGGAGGAGCTATTTAATTTGTCTGAAATTTCCCTTATTAGGGAGTCATATGTTGGGACTGTTGCCCTCTGAGTTCATGTTTTAGCATAATTCACATCAGACACTTACTTTCTATTATCATTATCATCATTAATTTTGTATTCATATACAGTAGCCTACAATGGAAAGGGTGTATAAACATTTTAAGCAATGGCAAACTAGCTACTGTGCTGGAGTTTGGAGGCATACTCTGGTTGAAAGTACTGTATTAAACTGTAGTATGAATTATATAGATGGATATAGCACACAGGTTTGCTTTGCATAGCATTGAACAATGCTTCGGACGAGTGTTTTTTCATGTGGAAATAAAAATATAGCAAAAATACAGCATTTTAAGAATAGTATTTTCTGGTATAACTTATGTAGATCCCTGCCATGAAAAGTATTAATTGGGTATGTGCATCTCTGTGAGTGAGGTGGATTCTCTGCATAACAAAATCTATAGCACTACGTTGGTAGTGAATCCGCTATTCAAGTTTCCTGTCACAATTTATTTATTTATTATTTGATTATATCCAGCCCTTCTTCCCAGCAGGAGCCCAGGGCAGCAAACAAAAGCACTAAATTTAAACTTGTTCATTTCTAAGGTGCTAATGACAACATCTTTCCCAGATGGCAACAGTGTGATTTTTTGCAATTCAAGTAGCACCTGGACAAGAGTAAGTTTTCATTATTTTTTTGTGTCAGTGAGAGTTGGCCTGTCATGATCTTTATCATGCCATTATCTGACTTTGATGCAAAATGTACTTTGGATCCTGTTCATAGGCTGAAGATATTTCCCTTCATATAGTCCAGGTCTCTCTTTTTTAGTCTTATTTTAATATAACCGTGGAAATGTAAAAGTAATTAAAAATTACTAAAGTTGCAGTCCATCAGTTTTCTATATGAAAGGTTACCATTCAACTGTCAAACAGGAGATATTTTCAGCAATGACACTGTAGGGTTTTTTTTATAGATCACTTGTGGAAACTGTAATAAAGTCCAATCATAATTGCAATAGGGTGTAGGATGTGTCATTCTGGGAAGTTGCCACTACTTGGGTGGTTGTGGTGCCGAGATCTCTGCTTGTCTGCAAGTGAATCTTGAGAATTGCAACCTCAGCATGAGATGGAGTTCTGTCTTAGACATAAGTCATCAGCATAAAAAATATGATCTTCTATTATGTACACTTCTTACAAAGACCAATTCAACTTTCCTCATCTCAATACTGTTTTAAACAAATTAAGGGGTATGTACTGTTGATAGCATAAGTTGACCTGATTCTTGCCCATGGCACTTGGCGTGTGCTAAACAATAAATCAAAACTAAAGTGGACATTCTTTACTCAACTATTTTATATAAAATTATGTTTGGTTTGCTTTATACATAACAGTTCTCCTACATTGTAAATCTTCTTGATCTCAGTAGAAGATATATTACATATGAGGCAGTTCTTAATAACTCTCCTATGCAAGTTAAGGTTCAGCATAATTCCGCTTCCAAAAGTATATTTAGAGAACTCTTCATGGAATGATGGCTTCTTACAATTTTTTTACAAAAATAATTGGAGCTGTATGAAGAACAAATTATTCTTTAATTTATAAAATTAAGTACAAAACTATATAAACAAAATAATACGAAACTATGAACTAGGGCTGTGCTTAGCCCCCATGCCCCATGGTTCCAATCTGGGGGGCATCAGGCCAGCCTGACCTGAGGACCTCCCCCACCCTGCCCCAGATCTGGGCCCAAATAAGTTTGGGGGCAGGGCTAATGTTTAATTAGGGGTTTAAAGCCCTAATAAAACATGTAGCTGGGAGAGGGCGGGGGAAGAAGACCTTGCATCCTCTTCCCCCCAATGACTGAGACGGGTTAATTCTGCAGGATGCTGTGATCGCAGCACCCTGCAGAATCAACCTCTCTGCTGAACAGCTGATCAGTGGAGGGGAGTGATCCTGGGCTCATGATGCTCTGTAAACTGCTTTCCTAAGGAAAGCACATTGTAAACCACCACCCCAGGATAGCTTCCTCGGTTCAACAGCCGATGAGCCAAGGGACTGATCCTGTGGAATGCAAGTTTGCATGGCACTTTCTCCTGTGCATGATCTCAAAGCTGATCTCAGATGGGTAGCTAGCTCCACCTAGCGGTTGAAGGCAGAAGCATGCTAAAGAACTTTGTTTTTACAAGGACTTCCTGCTCTGCGTGCCTCCGTATTTCAGTTTCTCTTCTGCCTTCCACCAGGAACGGTTGATCTGGCTCTTCTCTGCATTCAGGCCTGTATAGTTTGGTGTTTTTTTCCTATTGTGTGTCTGTACTTTTTCCTTCCTGTACTTTTCCCTATGTGTGTCTTGTTTAAAACAAAAAAGGGGGTTGTCATTTTACATTTCTCCCCCCGAGACTTTGTGGCGGTACTGAGCCAATCATGAAGCAGCCACCCCACTGCTTCGGCTGCGAGACCACTGTCTTCTTTGTTGGGCTCTGCTCCCCCCAGCCTCGTTTCTCAGGCGTGTCTGTGCCTGCCTACCGGCAATCACGCAACTGGCCTCCTCCTTTCACGGCGTGAGCGGGTACATCTCTTGCAGCGTGCTCCCCAGGACGCCAAGTGCCTGCGACCCCCCTCCATCCTCTCGCCCGCAGAAGGCCTCAGCGGGACACTACAGCGGCAGGGGAAGCATATTCGCCTCCCCCCGCAGCTCATCAGCACCTGGCCCAGCTATTATCACAGCCCTTAGCCCCCATAAGACCTGCAGGGTGGTTTGCGCACATGGGAAAGGCAACCCGCAAATCGGACCACCCACCAAAGAAACCTAAGTCACTTCAGCCTCACACTACAATGGAAGTCGTGCCTCCGCCATTATCCAACCAGGCCCTAGGGCCTTTAGGTTCTATCGAATCCCAAGCTTAGGTAGCCATAGCCCGCCCCTCTTCCAGCAGGCACGAGGTGGCTGAGACGTGTACTGTCGCTGGCAGGGTGGCTCCACGACAACTGGCACCTAAGAGAAGTAGGGGAACCAGTCACGACAGGCAACGGCCTGGTGATGCACAAGGGGCTGCACCAAAGGAGGCTCATAGCAACATGTGTAGGTCACAGAGGGACCTGGAATCCGTATCTGAGGAGGAAGGCACCCAATTCCAGCCCACCCTGGAGGTGATTTTTTCTACGTTGTCTTCTCCGGAGGAGTTTGAAGGCTTCCTCGAGACAGCTATGTCTCACCAAGTGTTGCAGGAGAAGAAGGGTGAAGCATCCTTCATTTCACCCTCTTCACGTCAGGAACTCCAAGTTCAGGGGGTGGTGCACAACCCACACTGTTCTCATGCTCAACCTCTACAGTTTCAGTTATCACTGCACATGATACAACCATGTATTTTTCTCCAGATACGTGACACCAGAGGCGGAAGGCATAGATGCTCTGGCGTCCCAGTGGCCTCAAGGACAACTCTACGCCTTCCCACCTCTTCCGATCATTCCCAGGGTACTTCAAAAGATTGGAGCCTAAAGGGCAAGAGTTCTACTGATAGCTTCTTGGTGGCCAAGGAGACCCTGGTTCCCGGATCTCGTCAGTCTGTTGATCGATCCTCTGTGGCAAATTCCCATCAGGGAAGACCTGTTGTCGCAGGGACAGCTTCTTCACCCAGACCTGGGATGGCTGGCGCTCATGTCTGAAGATTGAGAGGCGATGCCTCTTAAAACGAGGCATTCCAGCTCAAGTGGTGGATACTATGATGGCTTCAAGATGCCCTTCCACAATTAGAATATATGAGACTACATGGAAGGCCTTCTCGACATGGTCACAAAAGAAGGGTTTAATTCCAAGGAGGTATAAATGACATAAATGGCAGGTATAAATGACATTCTCTGCTTCCTACAGGATGGCTTGTCCTTGAGTGTTAGGCCAACACTCTCAGACACCAAGCTTCAGCCCTTTTGGTGGTTCTGTCTACATCTCCGGAGAAACCGCTGGGATCCCTGTTGGAATGTATGAGGTTCAACTCCAACTTGGTGGGTTGAGGCTGCATGGGGTTAAAAAGGGTAGCTAGGGAGGAGACCTCTTTGGTTGCTAGGCTATACCTGTCCTTTGATCCATGCCGTCTCTCCCCTTCCTGCTAGACTGATATGCAAAGGATGTTGATCCCAGTTCCTTCCCGCCTTCCCAGTTCCTTCTCTCTCTCGAGAGGGGAGCAGACATCTTTCCTTTGTCTCTCCCTCTCAACCAGCATGAGAGCTGCACTGGGACCAATGCAGACTGCTCCAACATAGCTAGTTAGCTAGATATAGAACTCTTTCCTATCAAGCATGTACTTCCAGAATAAAGTAGTTCTTTCTTATTTTGAAGCTTAAAGTCTCTGTCTGACTAATTTGCAGGGAAGGTAGAATCTTAGCAAAGATTCAAACACACACACAAGCTCGCTCAATACTCTCTGCTGTGCTACGCAACTCAATAGAATTCTGACAATCTCATCCGTTACTCAGGAGTTTTCTACATGGAGCAACGGCATTGGCACCTCCTATGATCCATCATTACCCAACTTGGGATCTGCACAAAGTGTTAACAGCCCTACAAAAGCCTCCTTTTGAACCCCTATGTCAAATTTCCCTACGTCTCCTGTCCTTTAAGGTCTTGTTCCTTGTGGCCATTACTTTGGCCCGGAGAGTGTCTGAGCTGAACACTGTGTGTTTCATAAGGATAGAGTAGTGCTATGTACTGTCCCTTCTTTTTGTCCTAAAGTACTGTCTACCTTTCACTGTCAGCAAGAGCAAGTACTTCCTTCTTTTTGTCCTAATCCCATTCACCCCACAGAAAAAGCATGGCATTCACTGGATGTGCGAAGAGCCCTCAAAGTGTATATCTCTAAAACATCTCCATCAGACAGATAGTTTGTCTCCTTCCACCCAGCGTCTTTAGGGAAGAAAGTGTTTTTGTCCACGCTCGCTAGGTGGATCAAGGCATGTATCACACTGGCCTACACCTCTCTAAAGTTAGCCCAGCCGGCCAGGATAGTGGCCCACTCAACTAGGGCAGCAGCCACATCGGCAGCATTCTCATGCCACACATCTATCACAGAGATTTGTAGAGCAGCTGCATGGGCCACACCTAATACATTTATTAAACACTATAAGATTAACACATATGCATCAGCAGAGGCAGCTTTTGGGAGGAGAGTGCTACAGCACATTCTCCCATATCACTAGTGTAATCAGCCCAGCGATGTTCCCACCCCACATGGGTCAGCTTTGGTATGTCCCACCTGAGATCAGCTTTTCCATGCACAGGAGAAAAGACATTTGGTCTTACCGTAACATGGTTTTCTCTGTGCATGTCAAAAGCTGATCTCAGGGCCACTCCCTAGGATTGCTGGGCTGCCATCACTGTCTTTTTCATCTTAGGCCTACAGCAGAGAGCGTATGAGTGCTGTTGTCTCCTGTTTCGTGTCGATGGTTCCTGTTATTTCTCTTTGTTCTTTCCTCCTGTTGGTTGACTTGTTATCAAAAACTGAAATAAGCTGCGCAGAGCAGGAAGCCCTTGTAAAAAAACACAAAACTCTTTAGCACTCTTCTGCCTTCATCCGCTAGGTGGAGCTAGCTACCCACCTGAGATCAGCTTTTGACATGCACAGAGAAAACTGTTTTATGGTAAGACCAAATGTCTTTTCCTGCAGGAAAGCACCTTGGAAACCTGCATTGCACAGGTCTGCTCCCTCAGCTTGTTGGCTGTTGAGTCTATGGAGCAATCCTGCATGATGCAGGTTTGCAAGGTGCTTTGCTGCAGGAAACTAGCACCTACAGGGATCAGGGGGAACAGCGCGTAGGCAGGAAGGACAACTGGCTGTCTCTTCTCCCTGTCTGATGCCCCAGACCCTGACAGTCCCCGGTTGCTCTGGGTCATCAATTCCAACCTGGCTCTCAGAACCTGTCTTGGCTGAGGCCTGAATATTTATTTATTTAATTTATTTATTATTTGATTTATATCCCGCCCTTCCTCCCAGCAAGAGCCCAAATATGTCTGAATGGGCCCAATTTGACTCAGGCCTTGGCCGAATCTGCAGTACAGCTCTACTGTAAGGAGCATACAGTTCAACAGCACATCTTTTTTTTCTTTGGTTACAAAGACAACAGGAGAAGTCGCTTTTCCAGTCCCTTACCGCCAACGCTAAGAACTGCAAATGAGGATGTAGACAGGACAGTTGTGATTACGAGTTTGGTGATGCTGACTGATGGTCTCTGTTGGGAGAGATACAAGAGGGTTGTGATACTATTGGTTTTCCTTGACCTTCCAGTGGCTTTTGACACCGTTGACTATGGAGTTCTGGAGTGGCTCAGGGAGGTGGGAGTGGGAAGTACTGTATTACAGTGGTTCTGCTCCTGTCTTCACAGTTGCTACCAGAAAGTAGTACAAGGAGATTTTTGTTGAGCTCCGTGGCTCTGGGGCTGTGGGGATCCCACAAGAATCCATTCTGTCTCTTATACTGTTTAACATCTATATGAAATTGTTGGGAGCTGTCATCAGGGGATTTGAAGCACAGTGGCACGCAGCTCTTTCTTCCTGGAAGGCAAGCCATTAGATGGATGTTGCTGCCATCTTTTGACCACAGGTAGAATATACAGCATAAAGTTGAGGGCTAGTTTCACGATATCTCCCAGACCATTTCCTGCCTCTTCAACCAGGTGATTTGCCTTCTTGTTAGCTTCTATTCAAGATTCAACATTGAGGTGTGCCCCCCCCTTTCATCTCATGTGTTTCTTGTCACTCTGGTGAGTTCTCATCCACTTCAAATGTGTCTGAGTGGAAATTGTCTGTCAGGGTTCTTTGATCCCACCATTTCTCCCTGTGCCTGTTCCCAGCTTCGGCGGCTCCTTGGTTGTCTTCTCCTCTTAGCTTTCCCTTTGAATATGGTGTGATTGGCAGAGTATGTCTCCCTTCTATCCATATGTCGCCTGGCACTTCCCTTCTCCCCTGCTCCATCCCTCAGCCATAATGGTGTCAGCTCACTTGCTCAGTGGCCTTCCTCCTGCCTTTCTCTATCGCATCTGACCCTCCTCCATCAGGAAAGCTCTTCAAGCTTGACTTCCTCACCTTGATAGCTCTGAAGGAAGCATACCTCCATGTACTTACCCTCACCACAGACAATATCTGAGGGGTGATTATGGCACATATCACTTTCAGTACTGAATGCTGCCCTTCAGCTTCTCCTCTGCAACAAGACTATTTACAAAGATCATGGTTACCCTGGTGGCTCACCTGCACCTCCAGGGCAACCATGTCTACCCATATTTGGACAACCTCTTGGTTTAGTCAGAGATCACCCCAAAGGCAGAACGAGACATCCAAATCACCCTATTGGTGATACAGTTGAAGTTTTCTGATCTACACCTGTGTGCCCTTCTCAACACCCACTGGGCCGTAATTTCATCTTTGGAGAGGGTGCTGAACATTTCCACAGTAGCAACATCCCTCCAATCCTGTTTTTCAGCAGACCTGATGCTATTAACAAGAGTACTCAGCCTCTTCATTTCCGTGATCCAGATTACTCCATGGGTGCATCACCAGAGAGGGCCTCTGGCCATATCAGAATGACATAGCATCCAGCTGGCACCACCTAATTCATCTCTCATGGCCTCTGCGATCACCCTTCCAGTGGTGGATAGTGACTTCCAATCTCAAGAAAGGCATCCCATTGCACCCCCACCCCCAAGGACAGTGGTAACCATGGGTGCCAGCCTGCAGGAGTGGAGGGCACACTGCCAAGCAGACTATGTATAGGGCTAGTGGTCCCCAGAGGAGAGTCTCCACAGCATCAAGTGGCTGGAGCTTCACGCAGCTAGCTGGCCATCCGACACTTCACTCACAAGTTTGATCTTCATGTTGTCTTATTGCATACAGACAACAACACAGTGAAAGCACATGTCAGTAGACAAGGGGGCACACATTCCAGGACTCTTCAGCTAGAGGTGGAGTCCTTTTTCAACTGGGTGGATGTCCATCTCCTCTCAGTTCAAGTAGAACACTTGAGTGTTGACCTGAACGTAACAGCAGATTGGCTCAGCAGACAGCAGGTGGCCCTGGGGGAATGGAGACTGCACCCAGTGGTCTTGAATAATCACCGTTGTGTTAGTAGGCAACTACTGTATTGAATGAATACAAAAACCAGATGTCCCAGAGCATAGTCTGAAAGCCCATGATTCAGCAACTTTGCTGAAGTCAAGCAGGTTTCGTCAGTTCCTCAATGGAAGACCTCTTGGGAAGCCTGTGTATTCCATTTTGAATTCTATGGAAGAAAGGGAACAGATAACTTTGCAGGAAAAAGGTCAAAATTCTGGTTACATTTGCAGGAGAAAATGTTTCTCGTGTGTGTGTGCGCGCGTGCGCTTGCACACGTGCATGTACAAAGTAACATAATTCTTAGACATAGTTTTGCTTTGCATGGGTGAGCATCAGGCTTCCTGGTGTGGCTGGGAAAGAATCTCTATTGCTTATACCATCTATCTCATTAGGGAAGTATATGTCACATCAGAGCTCTGCCATTCAAGCATATGTCCTGGGGAAAGGAGCCACAAGTATTTCAGCAGTTTTGCAGGATGTGGTGGTTTCCAATAATAGACTTGTTTGCCACAAGCCACAGTGCCATCCATTATAAGTCAACATGCCTATATCCTACGCTCTGAGATCTCTAAGTACTGGGGGGGAAATGATCCCTCTTTCTTTGGATTAGACATGAATTTGCACCTTGCCTTTGTGTGGAGAGAATATATAACATGTAAAGCTAACTACAGCAGCCTACCCGTCTCTGCAATCTAACAGGCTAACTTAAAGCTGCTGTGGCTTATTGGAGGTTCAGGCTGGTTCACCTACCATGGAAGACTAAAGCCCAAGTTCAAGCAGGGACGTCTTTGCCAACCCTTTTCAAGCCCCTGAGGCACACGATCAGGCAACATACACACCAGGGACACAGGGACATAATTTGTTTTGAGGCCTTGCTTGTTTGTGTTTAATGATATCTCATTGTGTTTATAGCTTTTTCTGTAAACCTGGACCAGAATTGTACAACTGATGTCAGTCTAGAGGAACAAGAGATAGATGTATAATATCCATCCCTTGTTCCAGGTCTGCCCAAATCCAGAAGACAACTGGGAGACTCAGGATTCCTACCGACCTTCGACTGTTGTTGTGTAATGCCAGGTCTGTGTCACAAAAAACATCTATCATCCATGATATGATTTTGGATGAATGCGCAGACCTGGTGTGCGTTACGGAAACTTGGCTGGACGAGGCCTCAGCTCCCATTCTTGAGGCCATGTGTCCGCCGGGTTTCCGCTGCGCCCAGCAGCCGAGGGTGGGAAGGCGGGGAGGGGGAGTGGCAGTCATCTATCGGGAATCTTTGGTTTTTACCAGACCTCCCCTCCCGAGGACCAAGTTTGTTGATTGCATGTATTGGAGGTTGGGCCTGAAGGGCAGTTTAGGGATTCTGCTTGTGTACCACCCGCCCCGCAACACAGCAGACTCCCTGGCCGAGGTGCTCGAGGTGATCTCGGATGTACGAGTGTTGTCCCCAGAGCTATTAATTCTCGGGGACTTCAACGTGCATGCTGAGACCACTCTCGTTGGAGCCCCTTGGGATTTCCTGGAAACCATGGCTTCCTGGGAACTGCACCTTAATAATACTGAGCCCACCCACGTAGCCGGTCATGCTCTCGACCTTGTATTTGTCCTGGGAGAGGAGGGAAGTGTTCTGAAAGTGGGGGCTATTTCTTATACCCCTGTGTCATGGTCAGATCACTATCTGGTGAATATAGATTTCTCGTTGCCACACGCCCTCCGCAGGGGCAAAGGACCTATTAGAATGGTCTGCCCCAGGCGCTTGATGGATCCTGATGGATTCCTGACTGCGCTTGTGGAATTGGAACCTGCTGAAGGTCGCTCGGTCGAAACCCTGGTGATGGAGTGGAATGAGGGGATCGCTGGGGTGTTAGACTGAGTGGCTCCGAAACGTCCTCTCCCCTTGAACAGAACTCAGATAGTGCCATGGTATACACCACGGTTGCGCAATCTGAGGCGGGAGGTGAGACGACTAGAACGCCGGTGGCGGAAATCTCGCTCCGAAGGTGCTCGGACACAGGTCAGAGCAGCAGTAGCTGCCTACCAGGTGGCAGTGAAGGCGGCAAAGAAGGATTTCTTTGCTGCCTCTATTGCATCCGCAGAGTGTTGTCCCAGGAGGTTGTTCCAGGTGGTCCGAAGCCTGGTCGGTCCAGTTGCTCAGGTACCCCTGGAACATTCTAAGACCTCCTGTGACAAATTGGCAAAACACTTTGCTGATAAAATCGAACACCTAAGGAGCTCGATTCCGTATGCCGTGGATGCAATGAATGAACCAGAGTTGACCATTTGCAATCCGGTCCAGTGGGATCGGTTTCAGCCTCTCCCTTCTGAGGAAGTGGACAAGGTGCTTTCATCTGTGAAGCCTACCACTTGTCTGATTGATCCTTGCCCATCATGGCTCCTTGTGAATTGCAAGGAGAAACTGGGCGAAGGGATTAGGGCGGTGGTAAACGCATCCTTAGCGGAGGGTGTGATGCCACTGGCCCTCAAGGAGGCAATTATAAGACCTATTTTAAAGAAGTCCTCCCTGGATCCCCAAGTTCTGAACAACTTCCGCCCTGTTTCGAATTTACCATTTTTGGGCAAGATCATTGAGCGAGTGGTGGCTAACCAATTGTCAGCACACTTGGATGAAACGGATTATCTGGATCCATACCAATCGGGTTTCAGGACTGGACATGGAACTGAAACAGCCTTGGTCGCTCTGGTGGATGATATGAGGAGGGCATTAGATAGGGGAGAATTCACCTTTCTTGTCCTCCTAGATCTTTCAGCGGCTTTTGATACCGTTGACCACGGTATCCTGATGGATTGCCTGGAAGGACTGGGAATTGGAGGCACTGTTTTACAGTGGTTCCGTTCCTTTCTCTCTGACAGGCACCAACAGGTAGCATTGGGAGATGAGGTTTCAGACCCTTGGCCCCTCACTTGTGGAGTGCCACAGGGTTCTATCCTCTCTCCCATGCTATTTAACATCTATATGAAGCTGCTGGGATCTATCATCAGGAGATTTGGGCTGCGGTGTCACCAATATGCGGATGACACACAGCTCTATCTCTCGTTTAAGTCTTCACCAGAGTTGGCTGTGGAGACCATGTCCAAGTGCCTGGAATCTGTGAGTGGGTGGATGGGAAGGAACAGGCTGAAGCTAAATCCTGACAAGACCGAGGTACTGCTTGTGGGAGACGGGGTAGGCTGGGTCTTGTTGACCTGAGGTTTAATGGGGTACAATTGCCCCTGAAGGACCAGGTCCGCAGCCTGGGGATTGTTCTTGATTCCAGGCTGTCCATGGAGGCTCAGATTTCGGCAGTGAGCTGGGCAGCCTGGTACCAACTACACCTCATACGCAGGCTGCAACCCTACCTCCCTGTTCATCAGCTCCCACTGGTAGTGCATGCCCTGGTCACCTCTCGATTAGACTACTGCAATGCGCTCTACGTGGGGTTACCCTTGAAAACAGTCCGGAAACTTCAACTGGTACAGAATGCGGTGGCTCGTTTACTTACAAACAGCCGTCGCCGTGATCATATTACACCAGTATTATTTAATCTACACTGGCTTCCAGTAGTTTTCCGGGCCCAATTCAAGGTGTTGGTGTTAACCTTTAAATCCCTATACGGTTTCGGCCCGGTTTATCTGAAGGAGCACCTCCAGCTTCACCAACTATGCCGCCCGACAAGATCCGCCACGCAGGGCCTTCTCTCAATCCCACCAACAAAAGTAGCTAGGTTGGTGGGGACTAGAGAGAGGGCTTTTTCGGTGGCGGCCCCCACTCTCTGGAATTCCCTCCCATTTGATCTTCGACATGCCCCTTCCCTAGATACCTTCCGCCGAGCATTAAAAACTTGGCTGTTTGGTCAGGCCTTTGAGACTATCGGGATGGGCTAATTATATACTCAATCCCCGCTGCTATGTATTACAATTGCTGCTATTCTGTCACTGATGATTATTTGTATTTTATTGTATTTATTGTATTTACTGTATTTTGTATTTTATTGAATTTAATATGTACGCCGCCTAGAGTGGCTTCGGCCAGATAGGCGGCCTAAAAATTAAATATTATTATTATTATTATTATTATTATTATTATTATTATTATTATTTAAAGACACTTTTGTTTGTATAACATTGTGTGCATATACAAGTCAGCCAACTGATATAAGGATTACAGTTACCTTGTTAAGAACATAAGAACATAAGAATCAGGCCAGTGGATCAGGCCAGTGGCCCATCTAGTCCAGCATCCTGTTCTCACAGTGGCCAACCAGGTGCCTGGGGGAAGCCCGCAAGCAGGACCTGAGTGCAAGAACACTCTCCCCTCCTGAGGCTTCCAGCAACTGGTTTTCAGAAGCATGCTGCCTCTGACTAGGGTGGCAGAGCACAGCCATCACGGCTAGTAGCCATTGATAGCTCTGTCCTCCATGAATTTGTCTAATCTTCTTTTAAAGCCATCCAAGCTGGTGGCCATTACTGCATCTTGTGGGAGCAAATTCCATAGTTTAACTATGCGCTGAGTAAAGAAGTACTTCCTTTCGTCTGTCCTGAATCTTCCAACATTCAGCTTCTTTGAATGTCCACGAGTTCTAGTATTATGAGAGAGGGAGAAGAACTTTTCTCTATCCACTTTCTCAGTGCCATGCATAATTTTATACACTTCTATCATGTCTCCTCTGACCCACCTTTTCTCTAAACTAAAAAGCCCCAAATGCTGCAACCTTTCCTCGTAAGGGAGTCGCTTCATCCCCTTGATCATTCTGGTTGCCCTCTTCTGAACCTTTTCCAACTCTATAATACCCTTTTTGAGATGAGGCGACCAGAACTGTACACAGTATTCCAAATGCGGCCGCACCATAGATTTATACAACGGCATTATGATATCGGCTGTTTTATTTTCAATACCTTTCCTAATTATCGCTAGCATGGAATTTGCCTTTTTCACAGCTGCCGCACACTGGGTTGACATTTTCATCGTGCTGTCCACTACAACCCCGAGGTCTCTCTCCTGGTCGGTCACCGCCAGTTCAGACCCCATGAGCGTATATGTGAAATTCAGATTTTTTGCTCCAATATGCATAATTTTACACTTGTTTATATTGAATTGCATTTGCCATTTTTCTGCCCATTCACTCAGTTTGGAGAGGTCTTTTTGGAGCTCTTCGCAATCCCTTTTTGTTTTAACAACCCTGAACAATTTAGTGTCATCAGCAAACTTGGCCACTTCACTGCTCACTCCTAATTCTAGGTCATTAATGAAGAAGTTGAAAAGTACAGGTCCCAATACCGATCCTTGAGGGACTCCACTTTCTACAGCCCTCCATTGGGAGAACTGTCCGTTTATTCCTACTCTCTGCTTTCTGCTTCTTAACCAATTCCTTATCCACAAGAGGACCTCTCCTCTTATTCCATGACTGCTAAGCTTCTTCAGAAGCCTTTGGTGAGGTACCTTGTCAAACGCTTTTTGAAAGTCTAAGTACACTATGTCCACTGGATCACCTCTATCTATATGCTTGTTGACACTCTGCAAATGTTCATTCTGCAAATGCTAAAATGAGGTTTGTTTTTCAATTAAAGAGAGGAAGACAGTAATCCCTCATCAAATATATTACTCTCTCTTTGCTTTCCACTCCCACTGCTGCCTGACAAAATCTTTTATTCTTTGTAACATATTTATAATGATCCCATTCATGACAATAAGAAAATGTAATAGAACTTCTTGCCTGTTTGTAAGTTTTTACGGACACTGAGAATGAGACATTTGGAGTGTATGTATGTATTATATTTTTGCTGCATCATCTTGATCCCTAATCATGATGGCCTACTTGGAGACGCATGGAGTTCATATGGGAGGAAACCATACATAACTTCCCAATGTAATGAGCTTCTTGGTTTTCAATTTAAAAACCTGTGTTGATTGACACCTTACCCGACTAGTCCCTGATCCAGCACTATGCCTTCCTCTGCTCATGAATAATTAATAGAAATGAAATGCCCCTACGTCTCTCCCCTCCATATTTCCCCCAGTACTAATAAACATTCAGGCACATACTGCCATTTCTAAGACTTTCCTTTCCTCTGTTCTATTTTCTCCTATCGTGCACCTATCATTCTTGCAAAAATGTTTCATTCTGAAAGCAGATGCTATTGTGCAAAATGTATACACAGATGTGCTTAAACTTTACATTTTGGAATGGGATTTAGTTTGATCTGGAAGTTGCAACAAATCCTAGTAGTCCTTCCTGGAAAAAGCCATCATGGAGTTGAACACCAATGGAAGTTGGTTTCAGCTGTGGTTGTGGAGAATCCCCTGTTGTGCTCTGTGGTGAAACAAGGCAGGGCCCTACCAGGGTGTAAGAAAGGCAAGGTGGGGCATAGTTCAGGTTGGCTAGATGCAAGGCAGGGTTCCAGCAGGGCTTTGAAGCTGCTTCAGCCAGGAACAAGCTGAAACTGAGGTTCCACTGTTGTATTAATTAATTTAATTTATTGGATTTTTTAGTCGCCCATCTGGCTGGCCATCCAGCCACTCTGGGCGATGTACAAAATGGAACAAAATGACACACCAATACAATAACATTAAAATCTAACCCATCCCAGAGGCCTGCCTGAAGAGCCAGGTCTTCACGGCCCAGCGGAAACTCATTGTAGAGGGGTCCTGGCGGAGATCATTTGGAAGGGAGTTCCATAGGGTGGGGGCCACAATTGAAAAAACCCTGTCTCTGGTCCTCACCAGACTAGCTGTTTTGACTGGTGGGATAGAGAGAAGGTATTTTGAGGCCGATCTTGTTAGGCAGCATAGCTGACGATCCTGGAGGTGCTCCTTCAGATAGACTGGGCCGCTCTGACTGTTAGAAAGTTTTTCAAGATATTCATTCTGGCTTCGTATGACTTGAGCCCATTATTTCATGCACACTGGGACGATCCTGGCCCTCCTCTGCGTGACAACCTTTCAAGTACTTGAAAAGTGCTATCATATCTCCCCTCAGTCTTCTCTTCTGGAGGCTAAACATGCCCCTTTCTTTCAGTCTCTTCTCATAAGGCTTTGTTGATCATCCTTGTTGCTCTCCTCTGAACATCTTCCAATTTGTCTGCATCCTTCCTAAATTGCGGTGTCCAGAACTGGATGCTGTACTCAAGATGAGGCCTAACCAGTGCCAAATAGAGGGGAACTAGTACTTCACACAATTTGGAAACTACATTTCTGTTAACGCAGCCTAAAATAGCATTTGACTTTTTTGCAGCCACATCACACTGTTGGCTTATATTCAGCTTCTAATCAACAATAATTCCAAGAACCTTCTCACATGTAGTATTACTGAGCTAGGTATCCCCCATCTTATAACTGTGCATTTCGTTTCTTTTTCCTAGGTGTAAAACTTTGTACATATCCCTGTTAAATTTCATTCTGTTGTTTTCAGCCCAGTGCTGTAGCCTATCAAGTTCCCTTTGAATTTTGTTTCTGTCCTCCATGGTATCAGCTATCTCTCCTAATTTTGTATCATCTGCAAGTTTGATAATCATTCCTTGCAGTTCCTCATCCAAGCCATTAATAAAAATGAAGAGCACTGGGCCCAGGACTGAGCCCTGCAGTATCCCACTTGTTACCTCTCCAGTTTGAGAAGGAATTATTGATAAGCACTCTTTGAGTACAATTCTGTAGCCAACTGTGAATCTGACAGTTGTTACATCCAGCCCACATTTAGCTAGTTTGCAAATCAGAATATAATGGGGCACTTTGTCAAAAGCTTTGCTGAAGTTGAGGTATATTATGTCCATAGCATTCCCACAGTCTACCAGGAAGATTACCTGATCAAAAAAATGAGATAAAATTAGTCCAGCAGGATGTGTTCTTGATAAATCCATGTTGGCTTCTATTAATCACTGCATTGTTTTCAAGGTGCTCACAGATTGCTTTATAATCTGCTCCAGAATTTTACCAGGGATTGATGTCAGACTGACTGGTCTGTAGTTCCCAGGTTCCTCCTTTTGCCCTTTTTGAAGATAGGGACAACGTTAGCCCTCCTCCAGTAATCTGGGTACTTCACCCATCCTCCACGATTTCGCAAAGATAATAGACAGTGTTTCCAAGAGTTCTTCAGCCAGTTCCTTCACTACTGTAGGAGTGGTTTGAAGAGTTCTTCGATCAGTTCCTTCACTACAGTAGGAGCAGTTTATCAGGGCCTGGAGATTTCAACTCATTCAAATTGATTAGGTATTCCTTGACTATTTGTCTATTACTCTCAACCTTCAATCCTGCCCCTTCAACTTCACGTTTGCCGGAAGAGTCACAGATCCTCTTTTGGGAGAAGACTGAACCAGAGTAGGAATTGAGCACTTCTGCCTTTTCTTTTTCATCTGTTATCATTTTGCCATCCTCATTGAGTAACTGTACCACAATTTTTATTCTCTGTCTTTTACAATGGATGTACCTGAAGAAAGTTTTTTCCTTGCTTTTAGCATCCCTTGTTAACCTCAGCTCATTCTCAGCTTGAGCCTTCCTGACACCACCCCTGCAATTCTGTTCTGCCTGTCTATACTCTTCCTTTGTGGCTTGGCCTTCCTTCCATTTCCTATGTGTCCTTTTTTGTTTTTAGGTCATTTCTTCAGCTCTTTGTGAAGCCACAGTGGCTTATTCTGCTTTTTTCCGTATTGGAATTGTTTGCAATTGTGCCTATAGAATTTCCTTTTTTAGAAACTCCCATCTATCTTGGACTCCTTTTCTCATTAGGGTCACTTGCCATGGAACCTCAATTACCATCATTCTGAGTTTATTAAAATCAGCTTTCCTGAATTCCAGGGTACGTGTATGGCTACTCTCAGCATTTGCTTCCTTTAAAATTAAGGACTGAAGTAGAACATGGTGACTTTCCCCCAGACACTCTTGAATAGTTGGACCCATTTCTGTATGGGTTCTGGCCTGGTTTGGGGACTGAGGTGGTCTTGGTTACCCTGATGGATTACCACTGTTGGGAGAGATGGGGGGGAGTGCAACGTTGCTGCTTCTCCTGGGTATCTCAGTGAGTTTTTATGCTATCAATCATAGTATCTTGCTGGAGTGGCTCTGCAGGTTGGGCGTTGGAGGCACAGTTATATTGACTACTGAAGGGTCAGGTTTAGGGGGGTTGATCCTTTCCCCCCAAGCTCTTAAACATCTATGTGAAGCTGCTGGGTGAGGTTAGGCATTTTGGAGTTGTGTGCCATCAAGTAGGCAGTCACCTCTATTTCTTGTCATCTGAATTGGGTGAGGGCCAATAAGTGAGACTGAATCCTGGCAAAATAGAGGTCCTGCAGATGGTCATTATCTGGAAAGTAGGTAGAAAGTCTGTTTTGAATGGGGTTGCACTCTCCTTGAAGGAGCGGGTTCATAGTCTGGAGGTGCTGCTGGTTGCATCATTGTCATTGGAAGCCCAGGTGGCCTCAGAACCAAGGAGCAGCTTTTACTAGCTTTGGCTGGTACGCCAGTTACCACCATTCCACAACAGGGAAAATCTTGCACTGATAACCTTACAGATAGACAGCCCAGAAACTGCAGCTTGTGCAAAATAAAGCTGCCGATTTACTGAGTAGATCAGCTTTTAAGGACCTTATTATAACACTAGTCCTGAAGGAGTTGCACTGGTTGGTTGGTTGGTTGGTTGGTTGGTTGCTTGCTTGCTTGCTTGCTTGCTATTGAGCAAAATTCAAGGTGTTACTGTTGGTGTATAAAGCCCTAAATAACTTAGGACCAAAACACTTAAAGGAGTGTCTTCTCCCATATTAACATTGTCATGAGCTAAGATATTTGGGGGAGCCTTCTTCATTCCTCCACAGTTGCATAATATATTATGTGGCAGCCCATGGGAGGCTTACTTGGTAGCAGTGCCTCGTCTTGGAATGCCCTGTATGCCAAGGTATGGCTGGCATCTTTTTTTAAACCTTGGAACTAACTGAAGAGATATCTGTTTGTGCAATCTTTTGCTGAATAAGTTTTTAGCATTTGATCCGTTTGTTTTGCTGCTCTGATTGTAGGGGCTTTAATCTTCCCTGCTGATGTTGCTTGAATTTATTAATATGCTTTACCTTGTTTTAATGTACCCTGCCCTTTGGATAATATATACAATGAATATCAGGTTAGAAATTCTTTTACATTAAATAAATAAAATGAATGAAATATATATCACTTTTCTGAAAGCTCAAAGTGCTTCATATATGTTGAGTGATGCAGATGTTTAACCATGGTACAGGGATTGGGAGTTGGCTCTGTCATTGGGCTTCCTGTTGTGCATGCCTCCTATCCTCTTACACTAGTTTGGCATTGTGTCTGTGCATACTTAAAGATACTCCTACCTCTGAGACAGGCTAGCATTATTATCCCGTATTACGAATTCAGTGATGGGGGTGGGGAGTCCAAAGGCTGAGAGTGTAGTCACTTGTATAACCTCACCTAGTGAGTAGACTGATGAAGTGAAACTTGGGCCCGGCTTCTTGATTTAGAACTAATTCTCTTAAACGGTGTGCTATACTAGTGTGATTAAGAAATTGGAAAATTGGGATGGGGCAGGGAATAGTAACTAATAGAGATGTTGTGGAAGGCACTAAAGTGACAGCCCTGCTGTGCCCCATACTGTTCCTGAGCTCTCATTCAATAGTGCAACACATCTTTCCAGCTGTTTCACAGTGATGAGGATTGGGAATGAGCTTTATTTCTCAAATTAAAGCTGACAGCACTGGAAATCACATGCTGGAACTTCAGATATATGTAGTGAAATGAACCCTTGTAGTGTTCACTTACCATTGCTGCTCAACTCTCCATTAGAAATTGACTTACTTCTGACGTATACTTTCTGGAATGAAAACTGTCTGAATCAGTAATTACTGTGTCAAAGAGAGCTTTACACTTAGTGTTGGCATGCCCAGACTCATCCAAATATTTAAAACATATTTGCTATACTTTTCTGGTAGGAGGCTGATTTAACTGATGTATTGTGATGTTTTAAACAGTTGCAAATTTGGTTTAATTGTCCATGCACCGAGATTGCTTTGATTCTAGTAGCCTTGGTACATTTGAAATCAATAGTTTGTTCTCAGTTTAGCTAAAGTTTACAATCGGTGATGACATCTGACATAAAAAAATAAAATCCTTTGCTTAATATGAACAGTGTTTTACTTCAACTTCCTAGTAAATAAATCTATTTAAATGTACTCTTTAAAAACTGGTCTATAGTCAAATTGTTATCTGAGACACATAAGAAATACAGTTTAGGAGACACACCATTTTGAAACAGTAATATGCAGTCATTTTGTGAACACTTAAACTGTGAGAAAGAAATGCATTGTTTGGTATTATAAGATACTTTTTAATTATAAATCTGGTGTATAAGTTGGTTTGGGGATTATGGGGCTAAGTTGTTATACCTGACCTATCTGGAGCTCAAACTGGAAGGTGGGAAATTCATTGAAGATGTGAAGGTTTGCACATAGGCACGACTGTTGTTGAGGAAAAGAGCCCAGCACATCCTTGTGGTTTTGTGGATTGGGAAGCATGGGAGTCACATAGCCCCAGGCTTTATCTGCCAGGAATTGGCTTGGAGAGCTAGATGAAGGTTGGATCTCAGAATGACATACAGTTGGCTGGAGGGGCATACAAAAGTAAGTTTGTAACTTTAGTGACTATGTCCAGATAGGGAAAGTGGATTCACGCTGAACTCTTAGTTTATTTGTTTTCTTTGCTCCATTTGCTGGATTTCTGTAACTTTTGTAAAACCCTTTTCTTAAGAACCACCTTTTTTCTTCTTTTTTATTACACTTTTATGTTTGTTTCATTAAAACCATGTTGTCTCAGTTTATAGTACCGTCATGCCTAAAGCGAAGTTCCACACAACTTTGAGCTGTATTTGGTGACACAAAGAGGATTTTAGGCTGATTGGTAAAAGCAGTCTCGCAGAAACATAACTCTTATATCTGGTGGCAGGGTGAAGGTCTAAAGGGAAGGGTGGGTGAGCAGAGGAGGACACTCTGTTTTGGCCAGATCTCCCTTCCCCACATGGCACAGACTGCAGGTTGGTGCCATCACAAGCTGTAATAAAAGTACTGTTGAAATTAAAATGTTTTCTAAAGTGTCTATGGTAGGGATGTGCACCAAACATGGTATTTGGTTCGAACTCAGATTTGGCAATTTCAAAAGCAAATTCAGACCACTTTGGAGGCCATATTGCTTCAGGTCTAAATCAGAACCCAGCTTCAGAAGAACCAAACTTCTGTGTCTCTCCATTCGCTATTATAGGGAAATCTAAAAACTAGTATAACTCCTTTACTATTTGGCCAAATTGGATAAAATGTGTAAGCATGGTAACCTTTTCTGAGGAAATAAGATTTGAACCAAATTTCAGAAGAATAGCTTCAGGGATTTTCTTGCAAAGGTATCCTTTACAGCTACTGTCTGTGTGTGTATATATGTCTGGAAAAGGATTCACTCACCTCCTACTGTTGCATAGGCAATTTGAATGAACATTGTATATATCATAAAGATGTCCCAGGTAAGAAGCCTGACAAATTTCAGGATAGGTGTAGGGCTTTTGTGCATGGTATTAGATAACGTTCCTTTTTGTTTTTTTGGCAAATTTGTGAGAAAATAGCATACATCACAGAGGTGCCCCTAGGTTAGTAATCTGCAATTTTTCAGAAAGAATGGTCCAGGGAATTAAGGAGTAACAATGAATAAAAGCAGCTGAAGGGTTGGATTTGGTTTCTGCTCACGAGGTTGTTGTGAGGATAACATTGGGAGGGGAAGAACCATGTTTGTACACTACCTTGAGTTCTTTGGAGGAAAGGTAGGTTATAAATGCAATAATAAATAGATCATATCTGTTTATGGGTGGATTAGGTTTGTGAATTTTTACCCACTCACCAACCAAGGAGAAATATTTCATAAAGTATTTGTACTTTCTTATAGGTTTATGAGCTAGATGGCATCCCGTTGATCCTGGATAACTGCAGCATTGATGATAATAATCCTTGTATCCTTTCAATAGCATTGTAAACGTGTAAATATATGTACTCCTTGTAAAGAACTTTGAGCTGAGGGCAGGGTTGTATATGTGAACACTCAGGGAGTTATATGAATTGTCCTAGTGCCTCATCAAATGTCTTTAAACTCTAGTCTAGAGGCACTTTAACTTTCAGAGAGACTTATAGTACAATCCTAACCCACCACCTCCTCAATTGATGGCTTGGGGGCAGGTGGAAGGGGTCTCTGCTGTGGTGCCCAGGTGATTGGTAAGCTGCCATCAGCAATTCTTCCACCAACTGTTCAACACAGAAAGCCCCCAAACAGGGTGTTACAGAGCACTGGTGGCTTTGGATCCACTGACTCATGGAGGGACCCAAGCAGTGTTCAGCAGTTCCTGGAGCTGCCGCAGCAACAACAGAAACAAAACCACCAAGGAAACTTCCTTTCTTTTTGACCTGGCTGCCACAAACTGGCAGGTTTTGGATTCAGTAGCGTGTCTGCCGCTCTAGGCCTCTGAGACCCTGAGTTAAGAATATTCTGCCAAAGTGCAATCTACTCCAAAGCAAATCCCATTGAGTCCAGTGGAATTGACGTGAGAGTATATATGTATAGAATTGCAGCATTAGGTTTATTTTAAGTTTCTCTGGACTCTATCCCAAGTTGTCAGAGTTGACCACTGACTCCAGTGTTTTGGTACACTCATTTGTTAACCTTTTACCACCAGTAGTCAACCTACTTTATAATTTCTACAGCCTATTTTAGGAAAAATTATAGCTTGCATCAGAGAAGGGCTATTGCCATATTTATTTTAATTTTTTAAATTTTATTTTCAGCAGGAAGAGAGTAATTACACTTTTATTAAAAGTGAAATGGTTTGCATTTTGTACTAAACATTTAAAAATCTTGCTCTGTGTGTTTATTGGCTGCCTACTATTTTGTCCTATTTATATTTCTAAATAGTATGAAATATGATTGCTGGAAAATTTCTATTATGAGAATATCATAAAGTACTATGCAGACATGTTGGAGGGGAAAAACACAAAACACATTGTGTTTCTTGGTGTGTTTTTAAGCAAATCTGTAATGTATTTGAGATTTAAATCTCTTAACTGAATGTTAAAATGGCCTCTTTTAAAATGGAGAAACTACTTGTTTTGAACATACATAAAACGAATGGAGCTGGTTAAACATTATGTCGTGTTTTCCAACTTTCTGTATGTCCCAGAATCATTGTTGTTACTTTAGATTAGGATTTGTAATGGAATCTAACCAAATCTGGTTATTATAGCTAGTCCTGAAGGTTTTGCTTCAGCTGACATCTGACCAGTCAGCTGAAATAAACAGGAAAATGAGTTAGTAAGCAGCTCATCAATTTTACATACTTTATTCAATTTGACCAGTGGAGAAAATATTTTCAGTTCCTATATCTGGCAATTCTCCGATGAAAGAACAATAGATTTTTCTGTTGTTTAGGAATAGTGGAGAAATTCCAGTGGAAATACCAAAAACAAAGAAGACTATCAGTTATTAAACTTTTTATGGCAGAATATATCCATTCTAAAAGTCACAATAGCTAAGTTCTGGAGAGTTGAAGAACTCCAAAAATTGAAGAAGGCTGTTATTAAAAGTGTGTATCAGGTAAACACTATGTCTTGTTGGTATGCAAATTAAAACGTTGTGAGAGCTAGTTGGTACACTATTTAATTATTATGATTAGCCAGTAAAACTTTCAGCTGACCATCCATGGTATTCTTCACAAACATATAACAAAAGTTATATTTTCAGGTCTCCCAAAAGAAAAGAAAAATGGACTGCCTTCAAGTCGCTCCCGACTTATGGCAACCCTATGAATAGGGTTTTCATGGTAAATGGTATTCAGAGGGGGTTTACCATTGCCTTCCTCTGAGGCTGAGAGGCAGTGACTGGCCCAAGGTCACCCAGTGAGCTGTATGGCTGTGTGGGGATTCGAATCCTGGTCTCCCAGGTCGTAGTCCAACACTCTAATCACTACGCCAAACTGGAAAAGAAAAGGGAGGCACAACTTTAAGGGTGAGAGACAATCATCTAAATGAAAGGAATGAAGACAATATGCAAAAGTGCCCTGAGAAATCTCATTAGTCTTATTGTCTTCCTTCAGAATTCCTTGGGTGTTTGAACACCCTCCAATTTGAAATTTACTTCAAATGTTGCTTTAGGTGAAATCTGGGAACTACTCAAAAGTGAACTCCTGAGAAATGTAGGAGATTTCCCCAACATTTTTGATTTCCTTTAACATTCTTCAATTTTTTATTTACGAGAAATCCCCAAATATGTTTTTAGTTTAGCTCTGGATGCAGAACTTTGGTGGCAACTACATGGAGGATGAATGCAGATGCTACAAGGTTGGAGAATACTTTTTGGTATTGGTTACCTAGATACTACCAGTGTGTCCTGGGGATGAATCCTAATTTTGAACTAATGGGAGATGCACCATCTGGGTATGAATTAGGATATGATTTCTTGCTTATATCCCTCATGCATACTCACATGTACACACACAAATATTTAATAATTTATGCAGATGAATAGACCTGCATCATTATTAATTCTGTTATTGCAATGCATACACAATATATAGTAAATATTTTCTCTGTGGATAGGTTCTTTCATTGTCTCCTGCACTGGCCTCAACCAGAAGTCAGGCATTTAGTATAATCAGTCCCATGCTGTGGGAGATTTTGACTTTCAGGTGTCTTTTGAAGACTTTTTTGTATGCTGGCAGGCTATGCAGCTGTTGAAAACCTTTTGACTAGCGAGTCATTTTTAATGATTACTGTGTTCTGTTTTTATTGATTTTTATATTTTATTGTATACATATTGTACACTGTCCTGATATTTTATGAAAGGGTGTATATAAAAACTTCAATAAATAAATACCAATTTTTATATATGGCAGAAATTGAGGCTAGAGCTTAAACTATCCAGCTTTCAGACCACAGGCACTAAGATGAATTCATTTTCAGTGCCATGAGGGCTATATATTACATGAATTTGCCTTAAAGTTTAAAGTCTTCATTTGAGAAAGTGAGCTCTCTTTCAGTGCAGTGTTTACCCACTAAGACTTCCAGCTCATCCCAAGTCAATTGTGATTAAATGTTGGTAAAGGTTTAAATGTGATGCTAATTTCTGTTGATTTCATTTGTGTTGCACCCATATTACTCCTATTCTGATTACTTCTTCTAAAAAGAGATATTTAGTATATGTATTAGAAGGAAGAAGCAAGGACCATTTGCTGAAGAGTAGTCACATAGGAGTCTCTGGAACTACTGTAACAATTAATTACAGGCTTGCAGTCAGTGATCTTCTATAACTGCATTCAGTTCTTACACACATTGTTTTGTGTTAGATGGTAACAGAGGGTTCTGATGACCATATGTCATTTAAGGTTTGTCTGATGAAAATAAAGGGCTCTGACACCAAAAACCTGTATAGTATAGCTTCTGTGTTAGGGATGGGTGAGAATTCAGCTGAATTTGGATTTAACACCAGATTTTTCAGTAGTCTACATGTTCTCCATCTTTGCGGAGTGATCCTGTTTGCTCTGAACGTCAGCGGCTTTTCCCCAACACCAGATTTTCCCCCTCCTATATTCCCTTGAATATATTGTTCTTTTATTTATTTTATCCACAGCACAGCAGTATAGGTCTCTCTCTTTCTCTTTCTGTCTGCCACCCCCTCCACAAATAATCCAAGCTCCAAGCACGAGGAAGCAAGCCAAGTCTATAATAGAGATTAAAAGGCAAACCTAGCCCTACAGAGTCTTTAACATGGGTAAGATTCTCTAGCCATGCCTTCTAATCTCTTTAGTGTTAGCCCATAAGGCAAGCCTAGGGACTAGAGTGTCTTGCCCATGTTAAGGACTCTAGGCTATGTCCTAGGCTATGGTCTGAAGGCACATAAGGCCAGCTCCCTGCTGAAGCTAAGCAGGGTCAGGTCTGGTCAGTGCCTGGATGGGAGACCGCCTGGGAACCATCTGTAAGCCGCCTTGGGTTTCTATTATGAAAAGAAAGGTGGGGTATAAATGTAATAAATAAATAATAAATAAACAGGCTTGCTGAGGAAGAGGTGGGGAATGGGGAGCACTGAAAGCTGCTTTCCTCCTTTCATTTCCGAAAGGAAAACAGCTGGTCTCTACTTGCTAACATGAAAACTGACCAGCCTCAGTTATAGCAGATGAGGAGGTTGCGAAGCTGCTTTCCTTTTCTTTATCAATATTTCTTTTCAAAATATCAATATTTTATTTCATTTATTGATATTTCCTTTTAAAATATCAATATCAATATTTTGGGAAGAAAAAATCAGACTAGTAAAAGCAGCAGATAGCAGACGAAAAATGAGCTCAAATCAATACTGCCTGTTAGGTCAACAGAATGCTTTCGGAGTGGCACCAGCCAATGGATCCCATCCCTTTTCTGTGTTACGTTAACATCAGTCTAGCATATCTTCTTGTAACCAAAATGTTGGTCATACTTGAAGAGAAAAAAGCAAGGCTGCCTTTCTGGGTGATCATGCAGCTGGCTACTTAGAAGGAGACAAAATTGGCATCATTTGTGAAAGGAAAACCTGTGGTTTCTCTTTTGCTCTCTTATTGCAGTGGTGGTTGTTGATCCACACATGTAGACCCTTTAGTTTGGATAAAATACTGAAAATATAAATATGAGCTAATTTTTACATACCCATTTGAAGAGCATTTTCTGTCATTATATTCAGTCTGACAGTCATCTCAGAGGTAGATTCAAAATACTTTTGACCTCATGGCAACAGTTAGTATAATTGTGGTTTATGAAACCTCAGGTTAAATCTAGGAGAAATCAAGTTGCTATGGTCTACAACAATGGTAGTTTGTTTTGTGACATGCCAGGAAAGACTTTCTTGGGGAAACCAATGAGCATTTCATATTTAAAAGTGTAGCCTGAGACAGGCCACATGCTGTGAAAACAATCCATGCTGCTGAGGAGAGCAAAAACGGGTGTGATTAAGTTCTGAAGGAGTGAACTGTCATAGCTACCACATGACAGAACAACTAATACAACACAGTGGCTTAAAAATAGTGATAGAATGTGTGAGTTATAGGTACTTTGATTTGACAACAGCTATATTTTCATACACATGTACCAGCTAGGAAAAAAAACCTGTTTGTTCATTTATTTATTTCACATTTGATTTTAAGCCAGGCTTGCCCAATTTCCAACTAAGTCAAATTATACAGCAGCCACGTGTAGAACCCCAGCAGGGGTTGATGAAACATCTTGTTGTTCCTACCTGTCCAGGGTTGCAAGAGCAGGAGCATTGTTAAGCCCTTGACAAACCACAATTCATGTCTATAGTGGCTGTGTTGTTTTGGTGGGATGCAAATTGAGCAGGCTTGTTCATAATTAAACTGAGAATCATTCTAGTGATTTTAAAAATCATCATCATTTACTGTTTTACTGACTGCTCCTGTAGGTCTTCCACTGTGATGCCAAAATGTTCATGTGGGCCTCTCAAAATGTGTCCATTACATTTTGTTTTTAGATTTTATTTACTTTACTGATTACTCCTGTGAGTAATCTCCTGTGATTCTGTAATGCTGAAAGGTTTTTGTGACTCTCCCAAGACTCCCAAATTGTCCTTTTAAAAGATGTAAAATTTGCCACACCCTGTTTTACACTTTTGGCACTCCAAATTTGGCATGCAACCCCTGGAGAGTTGACCATGCCCCCGCCCACAATTAGCCACCCCTGTTTTAAAGAATGTTTTAGTTGGTTGATTGCCTGCTTTTTTACTAGTCAATTAGTCAAATTTAAATAATTTTATTTAAATATATAAAATAGCATACTAAAAATGACATACAAGTAATATTGTCTGCCTTGTAAATGACTGTAATTAAACAGAATCCTTTCATTTGATTTAATAATTAGTTAAGATCCACAAATGCCAGAGGAATCAAATTGATTGAGGTTAACTTCCACATTTCCTATATCTCCCCCATTAACATATATGGATTAATTGCAACTTGCATTCTCTCATTGCAATAAGATATAAACAAACACCACTTTTCAATAAAACCATTTTCTGCCTTCCCTGACTTTGATTGTTTGTTAGTTTTATCATCTGTATTAAGTCCCAGACTTTAGTCTGTCAGACCTCTAACTTGGGAGGGTTTATTTTTGCTGTGCTAGACATGTGATCATATGGGTTAAAAATGTAATGGTCATTTCTTGATCTTGATTTTTTTATATATATGTATTTGCATACTGTCATAACATCAGTGTGGGTATGATGGATAATTTTTATTTTCTCCTGTGGGATCTTTGCTGGGGGCCCTTTAAGTAATCAATAACACAGGCTTAAAGCAAAAAGGTAGGCCTTTATTTCTACAAGCATATGCAGGGTCAGTTCTCCAGAAAGTCTGGAGAGGACTGCAGTGAGGTATGGTGTGCGCAGATCTTTTATACAGTACAATTACAGCATGTGACACTAATTAACCAATCCCCTAAGTTCTTCCCCATGTAACATAACAGTTCTTCCCTCTTGCAATATTTCCAACCAATCAGATCACTTTATTAAAAGGAAATCATGTTTATTCATAGTTTTACAGATACCTCCCATCTTCTTGTCTTCTTAGATTAATGTCAATCTGTCCCCTTGACTGATATTACCCCTATTCTACTGTCATATGTTACTGATGATTTTGTACCATTTTGAAAACAATTTGTACCCTATATTCCATTCTGTCATGGCTCCTGATCAGCTAAGCTGGTCAGGAACATCTCTAGGATGTTACAACATGTTCTTTTGAGTGATACCATGAGGCAAGGCCGTGTTTGGTTCACCTAGAGTGACTGGAAGTTCTGTGTGAAATTCCGCTTGTAACTACCTTGCTATAGAGAAAGATTAATTTTTAAATCACCATATTATAGCTGAAAGCCACACAATATAAGGAATGATTAGGGAACGCAGTAAAGAAAAAGGAGTAATTCTGAGTCAGCCACTCGCCATCAAACACAGAGAGTTGGGGAAGGCAGCCCACCTCAGAATACCTCTCTCCTCAAAAACACAATTACATTTATGAAGTAAAATTATACACATCATGCCATTGTAAAAAATCAGTATCAAGCTCTCCTTGATTCCATCATGAAGACTTCCCTTTGCTGAGGCCATTGCTCTGCAGCTTACAAGACCAGAGACCTCTTTTTCCAAGATCAAATAGTAAAAAGTATATTAATCAAAGGATTGTAAAACAATACCAAATTAATGATCTGCGGTCATGCATTGGCCGATGTTCTTGGCACCGCAAGAACTCAGGAATTTACAGCAAGGTGAACTTCATCATTTTCCTGCTTTCCCTACACACGGGCCTGCTTTTAATGCCTTTTGTGTGTGAATATAGGGAAAGAAATCCATTTTTTCTTCATCATTTTCAAGGGCCCACATTGCTTGGGGCCAAGATGCTTGGGGATCTTCCATCAGGTACATTGCTGAAATTGAAAGAATTACAACAATCTACAATTTAATAATGAAAAAACATAATAATAATAATAATAACCCACCCTTCCTCCCCATAGGAGGCCAGGGCAGCAAACAAAAACACTTTCAGGTATCCTGGTCCCAAGCTGTATAGGGCTTTGTACACCAAAACCAGAACCTTGAACTTGGCCTGGTAGCTAATAGGCAGCCAGTGTAATGCTTTCAGCAGCAGGGTGACATGTTGGCGATACCCTGCCCCAGTGAGCACTTGGGCCACTGCATTTTGCACCAGCTGCAGCTTCCAGACCAACCTCAAGGGCAGCCCCACATAAAGTGGATTACAATAATCCACTTGCGCTCTAGCCATCATCCAGCTGTCATCCAGCCTGTTTCATTGCCCTTATCTCACTGATGTACCAAAGTGCAAACCGGGCTCCAAAATTCCGGAGAGGGCGCTCAGGAGCAACCATGTCAAGAGCCTGACACACCTCATTGTTCCACAGCATGACAAGGGCTTCAACAGGGTCACTGTTGAACAGGACAATCAGGAACCCAGTGGATTTTGTTAGTCCCTAGGGGCAGACCATCTTAATCTGTCCACCATCATTACAGGGGAGGACCGGAGGCATAAGTCTAAACTTCACCAGGAAGTGGTCTGACCATGACAATAGGGTGACATCCACCACCCCCATCTCCAGACCACCCCTTCCTCTATCTGGAGCAAAAACCCAAGTTGAGGGTGTGCTCTCCCCTATGTGTCAGGTTGGTAAAAAACTTGAGACAGCCCCATGGTCGTCATGGAGGCCATAAAGACCTGAGCTGGAACACTAGAGGCAGCCTCAGCATGGACATTGAAATCACCCAGGACTATCGTTCTGGGCTCCTCCAATACTACAGCCGAGACGGCCTCCACCAGCTCAGTTAGAGAAGCTGCTGGGCAGCAGGGTGGATGGTACACCAGCAGCAACCCTAGTTTACTGTCTCCTTGGCCCGACACCAGGTGTAGGCCCTCACAGCCAGCTCCAACACAGAGTGGTTTTTTGGTGACAGAGATGGAAGTTCTGTAGACCACATCAATTTAGACCAGCCTTTCCCAACAAGTGTGCCTCCAGATGTTGTTGGACCACAATTCCCATCTTTCCTGACCATTGGCAATGCTGGCTGAGGCTGATGGGAGTTGTGGTCCAACAACATCTGGAGGCACACTGGTTGGGAAAGGCTGATCTAGACTATCATTAAAAACTAGACTATCATTAGAAGTCTTTGTATTTCATTCCTTCTACAATCACTCTCTTTAATAGTGAACTTGGTGCCTCCATGCTGATTGGGTTGGAGCCAAAACTGGACTACTGAGAAACAAAAGGAGTACTCCAGGTTTTGCAGAAATACAAAAAGCAATCCCCTCTCCCTGCAACAGTCCAATGTGGACAGAGGATGCTCATTGTATACTAGGAGCCACAGAATGTTCCATGTCAGTTGGAAAAGAAAAACAGAAGATAGGGAGATGGAATTGACTCATGTGAACCCCTAACAGGTTATAGTACACTAAAAGAGGTCATGGCTGACTGACATAGTTGGAACCCTGTACCTGGGGTGAGGAATTTACTGAAATATTTTGTTGTAGCAACCAAAATAACCCCAAAAAATAAATAAGCTTGCTCCTGACTCTCAGCACCTCTGGTTATGATTAATCCAGTGAAAGCTTGTAGCCGTACTAAAATTGTATGTCATATATATAATGAGCCAGATATTAAAAGTTCTTACCTTGACCTCTGCCCAGTCCTGAGCTTTGGCCAGCCTCCAGGACTGCATGGGACAGTTGGAAGTGCAATCAAATCAGTTGTTCTGCCAATCGTTCACTTTTGAGAACAGTATTCATAGAAAAACAGTTTTAGAGCAGAATCCTCCCCAACCCCTGGGCAACCAACCAACATGTTTAAGTAGAGAGTAAAATGATTTAGAGAGTGGTAGTGACAAATAGATATGTCGAGGTAACCTTTCAAAATTCTACATATTTTCTTGGGTAGAACAGCATATTTTTGACCTGAGTGTGAAATGCTTTGTTGTGTGTTAACACTGTATTCCAAATTCAAATTTACTAATAAGGCAGCCAAGTACAGATTGTAGCCAGATAAAAGCATAAATAAACATTAATTCTACATAAGCATGAAACCTATCAAATACAACATACCACAGTAAAACATACATGGGAAACAAAATCATCCTGATCCTATGGATTTTTATGATAATGTTTAAACACTGACAATTTAATTACATACATCCCCAGGTGGATATATATAATAAAACATGAAAGAATTGCACTGGCTGCCCATTTGCTACCAGGCCAAGTTCCAGGTTCTGGTTTTGGTGTACAAAGCCCTATACAGCTCAGGACCAGGATACCTGAAAGACCGCCTTATCCTTTACACACCCAGGCGATCACTGCGCTCTGCAGGTGAGGGTCTTTTTGTTAACTTATTAACTATTTGAATTTATTTTTGAACAGTGAAACTTCCCCCCCCATGTTGTGAGCCACCTTGAGCATAGACTGCTATGAAAAGGCATCATACAAATAAACAGTGATGATGATGAGATACCATCTTATCAGGAGGTCCGTTCTGCACAACATAGGAAGCGGACATTTAGTGTGGCGGCACCTACCCTTTGGAATTCCCTCCCCTTAAATATTAGACAGGCGCCATCTCTGTCATCTATTCGGCATCTATTGAAGACCTTCCTCTTTCAACAAGCCTTTTAAGTTGAGACCTTATCCCAGTCTGTGTCTGTGTTGGAATTGCTTTTTAATATATTTTTTAAACCTTTAAAAAAAATGTTTTTAAAGATGTTTTGTTTTAATGTATTTTAAAGTCTGTTTTTATGATGTTTTAAAGTGTTTTTAGTGCTTTTGTTTGCTGCCCTGGGCTCTTGCTGGGATGAAGGGCGGGATATAAATCAAACAATAAATAAATAAATTAAGTTTTGCAGCATTTAAAACGTTGACGAATATGATGCGGTAAACTTAAAAACTTATTGTCCAGCTGTAGTTGTTGGCAACCGTTCATGTGTAACAACTAGCGCTCCCAGATTTCTTTTTGCATTAGCATCAGGAGGCACATCTAGGTAGTGAATACCGAATCAAATCGTTGGTCCATCTAGGTGAGTGTAGTCTACACTGAGTGGCAGCAGCTCTCCAGGATTTCAGGCAGGGGCTCTTCCAGCCGGGAATGGAACCAGGGACCAATGCTCTACCACTGAAAGGCAGGAGGAGTCCCAGCAATGCAAGTTTACAGGATGAGCAGGGAGAGGGAACACAGGACCAATGGCCAGGGTGGAAATGAGTGAAAGAGGAGGAAGCAGAGCTTGGAAAAGTTACTTTTTTGAACTACAAGTCCCATCAGCCCAATCCAGTGGCCATGCAGGCTGGGGCTAATGGGAGTTGTAGTTTTAAAAAGTAACTTTTCCAAGCTCTGGCCTTTCCATACTGACAGAGTATTTGTTAGCCATGCCACACTAATGCCAAGTAATTTATATTGGTATGATTATATTTTTAAGTGTTGCATTTCAAATTGCTAAGCAACCGTAGTTGTGGAGGTTATTTTTTTTAATGCAGCAGTGCAGTTTTTGGTAGCTCTACTTATTTGAACAAAGTTCTTTAGAACATTAAAGAAAGGATGGTTGAAATAAAAATAACTTTAAAAACAATATCATAGGCATGGAATGTTTTTGGCTTTACATTGTCCAAGAGTGTGATTTTTCTTCTCCTTTTTGAAACTCAAAGGATTTTTAGTTACAACTAAATTATAGGTTTCTATGAAAAATGTCACTTAAAAATATGGGCACCCTCTGTGGCAAGAATGTATGTGCCGCATACAAGCTAGCATTATACATTTGAATTTAGTGCCTACTTTTATAAAAGTAGCCATTTACAAATTTGACAGACCTTCAGAAGAAGCCTAATTAATATCTAAAGGTTCCTTATTGATGAACTTTATTATTTATTTATTTATTTATTTATTTAATTCCATTTCTATACCGCCCATAGCAAGCTCTCTGGGCGGTGTACGTCAAATAAAAACACAGCAAATACAATTTAAATGATCTGGTCATCAAATTACAATATAACTGTCTGTTAGCACATTAAATACAAAATACAAAAATATTAAAAATGTTAAAAAATTAAAAAATTGTTAAAATGCCTGGGCAAAGTGGAAGGTTTTCACCTGGTGCCGAAAGGATAGTAGTGTAGGTGCCAGGCGAACCTCATCAGGAAGGGTGTTCCAAAGTTCGGGGGCCACCACCGAGAAGGCCCTCTTCCTTGTAATCGCCTTCCGGGCGTCTCTATGAGTAGGCACCCGGAGGAGGGCCTTCGCTGTTGAGCGCAGTGTACGGATAGGTTCATATCGGGAGAGACGTTTCATCAGGTATTGCGGGCCCGTGCCGAGTAAGGCTTTATAGGTTAAAACCAGCACTTTGAATCGGGCCCGGAAACATATAGGCAGCCAGTGCAAGAGGGCCAGAATCGGTGTTATGTGCTCCGACCGCTTGGTCCCCGTTATTAATCTGGCCGCTGCATTCTGCACGAGCTGCAGTTTCCAAACCGTCTTCAAGGGCAGATTTCTTCAAAAGTGGTCTCACCACCACCGCCTTAAGGCAGTTCGGGACCACCTCCTCACATAGAGAGGCATTAATCACTTCCCTGGCCCAGCCGGCAGTGCCATCCCTGCTAGCTTTTATTAGCCAAGAGGGGCAAAGATCTAATACAGAGGTGGTTGCACGCACCTGTCCAAGCACCTTGTCCACATCCTCAAGTTGCACCAATTGAAACTCATCCAACAAAACATGACCAGACTGTGCTCCGGAGACCTCATTTGGTTCAATTGCTGTAACATTAGAGTCTAACTCCTGACGGATGCAAGAGATTTTATTCTGGAAGTGCTTGGCAAATTCATCACAGCATGCTTTAGAAGGTTCAATCACGTCCTTAGGGGCAGAGTGTAAAAGCCCCTTGACCGTTTGAAAAAGCTCCGCTGGACAGGAGATAGAAGATTGAATAGAGGCAGTGATATGTTGTTTCTTTGCTGCCTGCACTGCCCCAAAATACGTCTTGTTATAGGCACTCACCAGTGCAGAGTTGCATTCGTCAGGAGTCCGCCTCCATCTGCACTCAAGCCGTCTCCTATATTGTTTCATCGCCCTCAGCTCCGGAGTATACCATGGAGCTGTATGAGCTCTACAAAGGAGAGGGCGCACAGGAGCGATCATGTTAGCTGCCCGGGTCATTTCCGCATTCCACAGATCGACCAGGGTGTCGACATGAGCGCCAGCCTTATCAGCCGGAAAACTCCCCAGAGCTTTTTGAAAACCATCAGGATCCAGCAGCCTCCGGGGGCGGACCATCTTAATAGGTCCCCCACCCTTGCAGAGGGGGAAAGTTGTTGCGAGTCTAAACCTCAACAAGCAGTGACTTTAAAATACTTAATTCTTCTAAGGTGTAATAATGAAACTTTCTTTTTTTCCCCACTTAATTTTTAAAAATTAACTGTTTTGAGACTGCTTTTCAAGCCCATAACAGAGAAGCACCTGTCTTAGGAGACTGTGCCTCTCAGGCTTTGTCACACTGAACTGCCTTAGGTGAAGATTAAAAACATTAGGGTCTTCAAATGTGATAAAGCAAAGGCTAAAAAGCCTGTCTTATAATGTGCCTTGTGTTTTAATAGCATTTTCATCATTATTTGTATTTTGGATGTTGTTTGGTTCTTTTATTGTTTGTTTGTTTTGTTTTCTTGATTTATTGTATTTATATATTGCTTGTTTTTTATCTTTTTGTACCCCGCCCAGAGAGCCTTCGGGCTTAGGGCGGTATATAAATTAAATTAAATAAATAAATAAATAAATTGTGTGAATACAGTATAGTTGGGGGGTGTTGTGTATGGGGAAGCAGTGGGCTCAGTACTATTCCAACTCCCTATTTCGGCCAGGACTACTTTACCCTCCACCTCCAACATTCAGGGTAGCTTTGTGTCTCCTCCTTTCCCCCCTCCCCTTTCATGTTATATATGCCTGCGGCAGCTAACCCTAAAGCCAGCATAGGTATCATAAGTAGGCATTTTGCATAATTATGATTCTGCCAAACACTATAGTTGCACATTCCGTGTAGTTCTTCTGTGATTTGAGGCGAACAGATACACAGTCAAATTTTTTTAAATGCAGCCTTCCTCACAGCTTTCCACCTAAAGAGCTGTGGGGTTATATACAAACTAGATTCTTGAGCTATTGACTAGTTGTCTCAACTTCTCACAGGTCTATTGCTGGGAGGTGAAATTCAACAGGCACCTACACTGCTGTGTTTTCACCATCACTTAAAGTGTTTAAGGATCCTCACAAAGGTCAAGATGGCGGCATAGGTAGTGGAGCTGTCTTTAGAGCTCCTGCCGCTTATTCCTTTTTAAACATCTTTTAACATTCTTAGCACCTAATACTCAGCACTTTAACATTCTTAGCACTTTAATCGCACTTTAATTGCGGCTTTTATTTGGACTGAGACTTACCTGGAACTCGAAAGGACTGGAAAGGACTGAACCGGCGCGGTAATTTGAACACTGCAGGAACTGGGAACCACAGGAGCCGGGAATTGCGGCTAATTGAGTCCGGGGATGGTGGCGGCCTTTTGTCTCTCTGCTGCTGATACCTGTTGGCCGTTTGGTGCGACCAGTGCTGTAGTGGGAGTGCTTTGCCTCTTGTTCCTCCCCGGCTTGTATCGGCTTGTACCGGCTTGTACCAGCTCTCCCGGTGCCGCGGCTGTGTTGGTTTCGGCCGTTGTTATCACCTCCTGGGTCGGCTCCATTTGTGCTTCTGGTCCTTGTGGGCTTTTTGCTGGAGCGTCCCTGGGCTGTTGTGCTGTCCTCGCCGCTGCGGTTTGTCCTTTGGCTGCGGCTTGGCGCCCTGGGCTGTTGCTGCGACTGTTGTGGGCTTGGCTGCTGCTTTGCTGCTCTTGTCGCCGCATCCTTGTGACCCGGTTTGCCATTGCTCGTCGTCATCGCTGTGCGACCGTTGTGGATCTGGTTGCCACCTTGTTGCTGCTACTGTGGTCTTGAGCGTTGGGCGCTGCCGTGGATATTATCATCGATGCTGCGGCTCTCGTGGATCCGGCTGCTGCTCTGCTTTGCTGCTGCTTTGTCCTGACTATTTCGGATTGTTTGGAGATCGTTGCTGCTGCTGCTGACCGCCATTGCTACTATCTTTGTGGTCGTTCCAGTCGTTGCTGTTGCCTGGTGGGGGGCATTGCTGCTTCATCGCTTTTGAGCCCTTGACGCTACAGCTGCCGCTGTTACGATTAGTGGCTGCTGGGACCTTGCTGCTGTTGTTGTGCTATTTGGATGTATGAATGGTTGTATGAGTGAGTGTGTGATTGTGTATAGAGTATGAGTTTTTTTATTTATTTTATTTTTATTATGTGCCTGGGTGAGAGGATAGGGCGTTGGGAGGGAGGACCAGAGGGGGCCCCAATTAGTGCAGTGACGGGTAATGGAAGGTATGGCGTTGTGAGGAGGACACGCCAGTTAAGGGAAACTCGGCCCAGACAATTGATGGCTGTGCCATGTTCTGGTCCTCCTCACATCCACAGGATTGCTGGTAGTGCTATCAGCCAACTCTCGGATCTCCAGTTGCTGCTCTTTAATGCCAGATCGGTAAATAATAAAACCTCCCTCATCTATGATTTAATCGTGGATGAGGTGGCCGATCTGGCATGTATTACCGAAACCTGGGTGAGCGATCTGGGAGGTATTAATCTCTCCCAGTTGTGCCCACCTGGGTATTCGGTTCAGCATCTGGGTAGATCCGAGGGTCGGGGAGGGGGAATCGCTGTGGTCTATAGAAGTTTCATCCCTCTTGTTAGGCACCCCATCCAGGTGGCTAATGGCCTGGAGTGTCTGCACATTACGTTGGGTCAGCGAGACAGACTGGGAATACTGTTGGTGTACCGTCCACCCTGCTGCCCAACAGCTTCCCTAACTGAGCTGACAGAGGTGGTCTCGGACTTGGTGTTGCGATCTCCCAAACTTTTGGTATTGGGGGATCTCAACATTCATGCCGAGGCCGCCTTGTCTGGAGCGGCTCAGGACTTCATGACCTCCATGACAGCCATGGGGCTGTCTCAATTTGTTACTGGCCCGACGCATGTGTCAGGACATACTCTAGACTTTATTTTTGCCACTGGAATGGGGGAAGGTGATCTGGGAGTGAGGAATTTTACATCTATTCCTTTGTCATGGACAGATCATCGCCTCTTGAGATTTAGACTCACATTGTCTTCTCCACTCTGCAAGGGTGGAGGACCAATTAAGATGGTCCGTCCCCGGAGACTAATGAATCCTGAAGGATTTCAGAGGGCTCTGGGGGATTTTCCGGCTGATAAAACTGACAATTCTGTCGAAACCCTGGTCACTCTGTGGAATACGGAAATGACCCGGGCAGTTGACACAATCGCCCTAGTGCGCTCTCTCCATTGCAGAGCTCAATTGGCTCCTTGGTTTACCGAGGAGCTAAGAGTGATGAAGCAAGAAAGGAGACGGTTGGAGGGCAAATGGAGATGAACTCCCGACAGCTGTAATTATGCACTTGTGAAGGCCTCCACTAAACGTTATGTGAGGGCGGTGAGGAAGGCGAAGAAGCAATACTTTGCTACCTCTATTCAGTCATCTTGTAACCGCCCAGCAGAACTTTACAAAGTTGTCCGGAGACTTTTACACTCTGGTCCTCCGGACGCAATATTACCATCAATAGCCCGCTGTAATGAGTTTGCGAGGCACTTCCAAGATAAGATCATAAACATCGGTCGGGACCTTGACTCCAATATTGCAACAGTTGAATCTAATGAGGTGTCCAGAACACAGTCTTGTCCTGTTTTATTGGATGAGTTTCAGTTGGTACAGCTCGGGGATGTGGACAAGGTGCTTGGACAGGTACGGGCGACCACTTCCGCTCTGGACCCTTGCCCCTTGTGGATAATAGAAGCTAGCAGAAATGGAACGGCCGGCTGGGCCAAGGAGGTGATTAATGCCTCCTTACGAGAGGGAGTGGTCCCACTTTGCCTGAAACAGGCGGTAGTGAGACCGCTCCTAAAAAAGCCCTCCTTGGACCCTGACAATTTTAACAACTATAGGCCGGTAGCAAATGTTCCATTTCTGGGCAAGGTTCTAGAGCGCGTGGTCGCTCGCCAACTCCAGGCCCTTTTGGATGAAACTGATTATCTGGATCCATTTCAATCCGGCTTTCGGCCGGGCTTTGGTACAGAAACAGCCTTGGTCACCCTGTATGATGACCTCTGTCGGGAGAAAGACAGAGGGAGTGTAACTCTGTTGGTTCTCCTTGATCTCTCAGCAGCTTTTGATACCATCGACCATGGTATCCTTCTGGGGCGACTCGCGGATTTAGGAGTTGGAGGCACTGCTTGGCGGTGGCTGTGCTCCTATCTTGGGAATCGTCTCCAGAGGGTGATGCTTGGGGAACATTACTCGAGTCCCTGGGTGCTACAATATGGGGTCCCGCAGGGCTCAGTTCTGTCCCCCATGCTTTTTAATATCTATATGAAGCCGCTGGGCGAGGTCATCAGGAGTTTTGGAGTGCGTTCTCAGCAGTATGCTGATGATACGCAGCTCTATTTCTCCTTCTCATCTTCTTCAGGTGAGGCTGTTGCTGTACTGAACCGCTGCCTGGCCGCGATAATGGACTGGATGAGAGCTAACAAACTGAAACTCAATCCTGACAAGACTGAGATGCTGTTGGTCGGGGGGCCCTCTGCTCAGATGGTTGATGTCAGACATGCCCTAGATGGGGTTACACTCCCCCTAAAGGAACAGGTCTGTAGTTTGGGGATCTTATTAGATCCGCTTCTGTCACTCGAGGCCCAAGTAGCCTCGGTGGCACGAAATGCGTTCTACCAGCTTCGGCTGGTAGCCCAACTACGACCCTATCTGGACAGGGAGAACCTAGCCTCAGTTATTCACGCTCTGGTAACCTCTAGATTGGATTACTGTAATGCTCTCTACGTAGGGTTACCTTTGAAAACGATTTGGAAACTTCAGCTAGTGCAGAATGCCGCGGCCAGAGTTATTACTGGGACGAAGAAATTTGACCACATAACACCTATTCTGGCCCAACTGCACTGGCTTCCAATACGTTTCCGGGCCAGATTCAAAGTGTTGGTCCTTACCTATAAAGCCCTTAACGGCACTGGACCGCAATATCTGATGGAACGTCTCTCTCGCTATGTTCCTACCCGTTCACTGCGCTCGACGTCTAAGGCCCTTCTCCAGGTCCCAACTCATACAGAGGCCCGGAGAACAGTAACAAGATCTAGGGCCTTTTCGGTGGTGGCCCCTGAATTATGGAATGCCCTCCCAGATGAGATACGCCTGGCGCCTTCTCTGTCATATTTTCGGCGCCAGGTAAAAACCCACCTCTTCACCCAGGCATTTTAAGCTTTTTATTTTAATTTAATCTTATGTTTATTTTCTTTTACTCTGTTTTTAAATATGTTTTATAATTGTATGCGCAATACACACTTGCTTGTATTTTAAATATTGTGGTTTTATCGTGTTGTACACCGCCCTGGGAGCTGTTAGCTATAGGGCGGTTTAGAAATGCAATTAAATAAATAAAAATAAATAAATAAATATACCTGCGTGCCCAAGTATTTGCTGGCCACTGCTGTTCAGCTCAGCTGTGTTCCTCACTATTGTATTGTGATAGTACCTTATTATGTATTTCATTGAATTGAAATGGTGTTTTGTATTGATACTGAACACCACCAAAGTACTCTTTGAGTGTGGAGCAATATGTAAATATTTTTTAATTAACAAATAATAAAAGGGGAAAGGGTGATGAGGTAAGGAAATCACATACAAACACACACAAATGCATTAATAAAGAAAAAGATTAACGTTCTAAAAAATGAGAAGTGCTTTCTCCTGTGATGTTGGTAAGTTTTAAAAAACCATCTTTTGGGGGGGCTCTTGGAATGGAAAGAGGAGGGAACGAGGAAACCAGGAATGGGTTATTTTCTGGGGAAGCAAGGACTGTGGGTTCAATTTAATGAAAATCCTCCTTAAGCGTGTACTTAGATGCAACCTGCTGATGAGTTCTGTGTAAGGAGGTAGGAGACTGGTTATTTAGAAGTGAGGCATTTTATGACCATCAGTCCCACTAAAACAGATATCTAGGCTGAGTTCTAGTGAGGTCTTGGCACATATTAAGAAATAAGAAAGAGGAGATAAAGATGGGGGATGGGAGTTGTAAGAACAACAGAAACAGCCTTTTGTGTGTGTGAAGAATTGATGTAAGACTGAAATGAGTGGACTGTGGTGAGAAATGCTGTGTATTTTCTGGTTGTAGTTTGTTTGTAATAGAGGTTGGTTCAGTGCCTAATTTCTAAAACTAAGAACAAAAAAAGTGCTGGGGCTTTAATCTGCAGGAGATAGGCATGACTCCATAAAGCCTTTCTTCTTAATTTGTCTGGGGAGGGGCACATTCTCAGAGGCACTCATCATTACTTAACTGTTGTTGCTGTTTAAGAATGATGTACCTTGGATTCAGGACCTGATCTTGGCTGTGCCTTCACATTCCTCAGATATAAAATGCAGTCATTGTCTTCTTACTAGGGAGGGGCTGAGCAGCTTGATTCCACCGTTTCGGTTTCGCTGGTGCTCAGTCATAGGTCTGTCCTGTTCCATTTGTATGGATTTTTTAAAAGAATGTATAAATACTCCCTATTTAAATTATATGCATTTTATGCACATTTTTACATGAAATACGCATTTGTCTGTTATTTTCAATGCATTTTCCCATTAAAACTGCATTTTGTACACATTATTTTAACAAAATATGTATTTCTGCACATACTTCTTGCACACTGAAATAGCATTTCAGAATCTGGAAAATGTGTAATCTGACTGGGAGTTGCATTCTGATCTGTAGTCTCAGATCAGGTCAGTCTGCTGTGGAAAGCAGACCTAATGAATTCCTCCGTCTACCTCTAAATGGCTCATAACATGTATATGTGTTGTACCTCTGTTTGACTTGCTGTCTAGTGTGTTAAGTGTTCTTGTCATCTGAATCCATTTGCTTGCATGATCATCTAGTTCCTGTTTCTGCTTGGGGTTTTTTTTTAGAGCTGTCTACTAGGCCATTCTGGTGGGCTGCTATTCGCTGCCCCTGTCCCACCTGCTTATAAAAGGACTCTACTAGGTATGTGGACTGGGTATTGGGGATGCCATGCACTTCCTTGCTACCCATGCTGTTTATGTCAGTATGAGGTGTTGGATTGTGCTGTTAGGTTTTAGAGAAAAGACTTTGTAACCCTTACAACATGTTAAGATTTCCACTTCATCTCACAGATATTTGAAATGGGGTCTTGGTGACTGAATGTTACATCAGCCTGGCTCAGTGTGAAAATAAACTGGCAAGTTCATGTTCCAAAATTTGGCTTTGCTAAGATAAACGGGGGGTTGTAGGAGAAAAGCAGTGGGCGGGATGGGGGCTCAATCCTAACTGCACTCAGTTAGGTTCTTCCGTGCAACTTTTATTTATCTTGATATTTATAGATCAAAGCAATTAACAATCATTCAAAACACTAACAATAAAACACAACTCAAATGGAACAGCTATGGAAGTCCCTCCAAGTGGCCCCTCACCCAATTGGGTTTAGCTGTTCTTGGAGCCCAGCTGTGAGGAAAATGACTTGGAGGGCATTTCAAAGGAATATCAAGCAGAAGAATGCTTAAGCACCATCTGTCAGCCAAACTACACATTGCCAAACTAAGCCAAACGACACACTACATTATTCACAATATTTAAAAAAATATGCTTAATACTGGCTGTTTTGTTTTCAAGGAAGAGCAACCGTGGGGGACCCTGATTAGGTATCATGCTCCCAATTTTGATAAGGGCTCTGCACTAGTTTTCCACTGAACCCCATCCTGGGTGTAATTTGCCTTGTAGACGCTGCTAAAATGCAAAAATTGGGGGAAGGGGAAAACCAAGGGTTTCAGTGGGAAACTATCACAAGGCTCCAATCCAGATCAGGGAACTCCATGTTGTCCTCATCAGAGCTTGGAAAAGTTACTTTTTTGAACTACAACTCCCATCAGCCCAATCCAGTGGCCATGCTGCCTGGGGCTGATGGGAGCTGTAGTTTAAAAAAGTAACTTTTCCAAGCTCTGGATACAATATAGTTCCTTTGAAACACACACAAAATGGAACTTTTTTCATAAAAGGGAGCTTTTAGAAAAGTGATCTTTACTGCTTTTTAGGTTAACATTGGGTATGTAATGGAAAGAGTAAATCTGATTGAAACAATGGTTTAATTTCAAGTAAAGGTGCATTGTAGTTTAAGATGAAGACATGGAATTGAACTAAACTGGGGATGAGGGGGGACTTTCACCATATTTTAGCACAGAAGATCCAAATGGTTACCTTGTCGTATCATTAACAAGATTCAATATAATGGAGTACTGTGTGTTTGTTTTGTTTTTTAGAAATGTAAAGCAAACCTGCAAAATTGGGTCTACTGGGATTGCTGCATTTTATTCTATTTTGTGTGATTTGGCAACAAATGGGCTCATGCTCCTATTTGTTGTAACTATGGAAACTTTAGAAGCGCTCTGTCTAAGACTCATTATACAATAAAGTGCTTAAAGTGGTGGTCAGATTATGGACTTCAGAATATGTTCCATTTTCTATCTGTCCTTTAGGTAAGAACAAGAGGGTAATGTGAATATTAATTGGGGACTTGCTTAATCTCCTGTGACACTTAAGTCTGTATAGGTCTGCATCCAGCCATCCAGAAGTCTCAGGCTCATTCCGCATGTTAAGGACAATCATACATATTCATGACTCTGAATGGGAGAGATGCAGCAGGAAAGGAGAAAGCTGTGAACAAGCTACAGAACCCAAGTCCCTTTTTTCAGCTGGCAGTATATTGGTTGTATGAAAAAAGAAAATAGGATGAACATAGAAACCATGTGACAATTGATGTCACGGATTTGTTTTCGTTTTAGTATTTTTATTATTCCATCACATTCTACAAATGTGTGTGCAACAGTCTGTTTTGATTATAACCTAATTTAGGATATCTGTCCTTGCAGATATTTGAAGGTCTTCCAATGTCCTTCCCCCTCTTAATAAGAGGGCCAATGCATGCAGTTGATGCCCTCCCCTTAGTGGTCTTTGGTGTTGAAAAGGTCACTAGATCGCTTGGAAGCACTGGTGGTGTGAACGGGCACTTATACGTCAGGAATTTGTGATTTGAATGAAAAAGGACCAAGTCCTACCAGCAGCCCTGCATGGTGACAAAACTACATTTATGTTCTTTAGAAAGAAAGCTCAAGTTATAATTATTCCAAAATGCTCAATTAAAATAATAATGGGCTATAATAACCATTATACATTGATAATATTTTTTTTTCCAATTCCATGTTAGCCTCCGATCTGTTGGGGTGGAGGAGACTGGGATGAGGTGATGACATCCACCAGGGAGTGCCTCAGTGTGCCTGCCCCTGCATCTCAGGGCAGGGGCTGAGCTGGGTTGGTAAAGGATTTTCTGGGTTAGCCTTGTTGACATCACATGATGGCAATGAGCCTGATCTAGCCCTCCTTCACTGAACCAGTCTGCGAGCTGGCATAGCAAAAGCCCTTTCTCCCTGATGGTGGGGCTGTGGATGTGACGGTGGCTAGCCACTCCATTAAGCCCCAGTGGTGCCAGGCAGGGGTCTGGATTGCTCTCTAATAACAAACTATCATTTGGTACTCATGTTTATATTGCGGGTGCAATAAACTGCTTGATGTCTTGGTTTGCCCTGCTAGGAGGGCAAATGTCTTAATGGTCTATAATGTTTTTATATTAAAATGTGACAATTGTACATTGCAACCAGTTTTTAAAGAAATAACATCCTAGCATACTTTCATTGAGAAAGCTATACTCAAGTCAACCAAATAGTGGCAATGATTGTCCTATGGCCATGCGACTTCTTCATCTTGGGTATTCCATTGATTGGTATCTCTTTTTGTGCCAAGCTGACAATATCACAAAACTTTCTAAAAGCTGCTAACGTTCTCTGTGTCAGCAGTAGAGTTGTACTTCAAATTTGTTTTTCACATAACAGATTGACAAAATAGAACTGACTTGAGTACAGTTGCCACTGCTAACTACATACTAAATCTCCTTGCTGTCTTGTTGTCTTGTTTTTCCTCTCTGTTTTATATCCACCCACTCTTCTCATTTTGTTCTTGAGGAAGTATCTCTTTGGTCAGAAATAGGTGTACTTCTGTGGTGCTTCATGCCTTTGGCCTAGGGGGTCTTAGAGGGAATGCACAGTACAAGTAAATAGTCTAGTGCATTCAAGGATGCAACTTCAAACTAGGCGTTTGTTGTTCATTAAATTTAAATTTGATAGGCAACAATGATCCATGTTCACCATTATCTTCTCTATACATTTCTGCAGTCTTTACTATTTTGAGTAGTATTCTTGTTACATCTAGGCTCCAGACAGCTCTCCTCATGCCCTCCAGGTGAATTGCCATATGAAACTTGGCTAGAAACTATGAAGGATATGAGTAAATTATGCATAGCTTTCTCTTGTATGTGAAGCTACACGTAGCAAATAATTGGTGCCCTACAGGCGCTTTGCTCTTGCATGATGTGAGTCATAATTCCTTGTCTCCTCTGTAGGTTTATTTTAGAGCAATTACATTTTGTGACATTTTGCAGCATTTGAACAAATAGTTTAAATGGAATGCTCAGGATGTAGTTTATTGATGATGATGGAAATTATTAAACCCGGATCTAATGCTTGCCTTAAACTTTGCTTGAAGGGGAACCACTGTGAAAGGAATAGATTGTTGCAGGCTATCTTAACCCTCAACTTCTTACAAAAAGCAATCTTTGGTGATTTTAAAAATATTTTATATTTTCACTGAGACAGCACATCTCAAGATAAATCTAAACATAAACAAGATACAATCAATAATGATAAAATATTATACATAATAGAATGTAGTAAAAAAGGGAAAATATGCTTGTGGGCTTCCCATGAGCATTTGGTTGACCACTGTGAGAATGGGAGTGCTGGATTAGATGGACCTTTGGCCTGACCCAGCAAGCTGTTGTTACATTAATGCTATTACAAAATTGAAGGAAAAAATTATCCGGGCCCTGATGCACTTTTATAGGTAAGTAATTACATCTAATTCCCTACATTAAAATCATCTTCATGTTTTGATAAACATTTTGGTCACAAATTTGATATTAACTGTAATTCTGTTCATAGGTGATTTACTACTGTGATTGCAAACACATGACTCAGCACAGGGTCATAAACTGCTTTTCTTATATCTGTGAATCAGCATTCTTTAACACAGAGTTGTGGCTAGTTAAAGTGACTTATGTAAATGACATTGCAGATTTGATCAGCTGATTTGATTTATTGAGTTACAAATATTTGTAGCATCTGTCCCATGATATATGTATTAAATGGAAATGAACTTGGAGATAAATTCCTTGACTCTGTTCAACAGTTGTAAGCCAGTGGGCAGTATATGCGATCCGCAACCTCACCGAACAGAATGAAAGAAACCAAGAGCTCATTGCACAGATGGAGGACCAGGGACTGGCCGACAACTCTGTCCTTGAGAACATGGGATTGCAAGTCAAGAAACAAGATCAGAAGCTGATTTTGAGATCTAGTGGAAAGATGCCAAATCTATAAGAAGCTAAAATGTAAATTATTTTCATCTTATTAAGACAAAATATTTTGTTGTGGATATTCTACCAATACAGCAGAAAGAAGGCTCTCAACCAGTCTATTGGAATTCTTTCTCATAAAACAAAAGTCAAAGATTTAACCTTTATAGATTGAATAAAATGTAAGTACCATGGAAACTGCAAATCCCAAATTATGGCTGTCTAGCTGATAATGTTTGAGCTCTTTGGTACCATTAAATAAAAATGTTATGCATCTATCTACCAAACTGATTTGTAGCCGCTATATGTTCAATTAGAAACAGTTTAATGCTATTTTAAACTAGAGTTCATTTTCTAATTATATTTGTTTATACTTATTCATTTATGTATTATATGCTTTTATTTTTGATAGGTTTTTAATTGTATGTGTCTTTTATCTGGAAGCCGCCGTGAGTTCCAATTTGGAAAAACGGCGGGGTATAACTAAAGTTGATAAATAAATAAATAAACTAAAGCTTCAAGAGAGGAAGCATGAATGATCCCACTTCCTTCAAAGCTTCCTCCAGGCGTTGTGTGAAAAGGTGGAAGTTGGGTACATTCTGCCTGCTAGTATGCAAATTTTCTCTTGTATGAACACAACATGTATCATTTCCTCTAGACTGAAGCAGAAACAACGGAAGTGCAAGTCATTCATGAATTTTTGTTGTCACTTTCGGTGAACATAAGAAGTCACCTTCTAAAGAATGACTCAAATGTGCCCGAATTTATCTTAATCATTAGAACCACCTACTCTTGTTGCTCATTATTTATTTGACAAATATCAATTTATCATTGCAAAAACTAGTGCATAGCAATAATGCACTACTTGAATCTTGGATTTCTTGTGTAATTTACCTTTTGCAAAGTGAATTAAATGCTGAAGCTTCTGCTGCAGCAAGTGTTAAGTTTGTCTGCCATAAGGCTTGTCAAGTGTTTTTAGAGACTGGATGTTTTGAATTTTATTTGTTCCCTTGGTAAGTCAGCCCACTTCCCCTTTTATTATTATTTTTGCTTCTCATGGGCTTTTTCTGAACTCTGGGAGACTCAAGAGGTAGTTTCTCACTGTGATTAATTCTAGCAGTTTCTTTTCACCCTGTGCCTTCCCAAAACATTGACAAAACTCATTTCCAGTTAATTAATTCAAGAGAGGCTGAAGAATGGAAGGCTTTGCCTCTCTATTTTGGATACCATTCTGTATTGTTGTTGAACTCTACCACTGTGGAATGTGGCATGAATGAGATGGGTGGGAGAGAGACAGTGGTCAATTAATTCTCCATACCCCAAACAGAACAAATTTATTTCTTTTTATGTTCAGTTGTCAAAATTTGGGTATGTGTTCCAAAAATGAGCCTTGTTTTAAGGTAAGCTACTCCAGTTTCTCTCACATAATAAAGGAGGAATAACATTGTTTGCTATACGTTGGTGTAATCAAATGCATATTAGCACTGACCCTCTTCTACTTCATACACACCTCCCTCCTCCCAATAAAGCAGAAAAGGGATGCTTTTTAATGAATACTCAAGCAATGTATTGCTTTTAACAATGGAATACTTGGGAGAGAAGTTCAGATAAAAATTTGACATGCGTATAAAACGTTGTGCCGATAAAACAGTCTAGGGATGCTTTCACATGCCCTGTTAGTTGAATCACATGATTCCTAGTTCTGACAATTTCCATGACCAGCAGCTCCTTGAGCACAGCTTCATGGAGGTAGTAATATCTAACTAGGTACAAATACAATGACATACACTTCTTATGAGTAATGTGAGCACGCTGGGCAAAAAAATATTGCCATATATTTAGCATTCCAGCTGTACTTAAAGGAAAAACATAACTCCAATGAGGAGATCTAGTTGTACCACTTTTGTATGTATGCATCCATTTGTTCATTAGGGCAACAATATTAAGCACACATTTGTAAGTAATCTGTATGCTTTTTTGAGGTTATAATGGGAAATAAAATACAATTACATCTGTAAGAGAATAAAATCTCTCAAATTATGTGTAAAATCTTGTGTGCTGACCTTTAATGTTTGTTTTAATTGCTTTCAATATTTCAATTTTAATGGAGAATACGAAAAACACAATATTCAGTATTATGAATCCAAGTGGGATTTTGAAACTTTAGGGCTGTAATTTTATATGTACCTGGGAGTGAATATTATTGAGTCCAGTGGGACTTACTTCTGTGTAGATGTGTACAGTATTGCGGTGTAGATTACACATGCCTTGCACGTTTAAGAAAGGTGTGTCACACACACACACAATTTGCAACTGATAGTTGATATTTAAAAATGTTTTTGGAAAATGCAAACTATAAGAAAAGGAATGGAGTTCTGCTTTTCCTCTTTCATGTCAGTGGTTTCACTTGAAGGGTGCCTACTAGTCAGGCACGCACAAGCCCATAAGTAAAAGACTACCTGTAACAAATTCTTCTTCTTCTTCTTCTTCTTCTTCTTATTTACATTTACAATTGTATACCGCCCCATAGCCGAAGCTCTCTGGGCGGTTTACAACAATTAAAAACATTAAATACAAATATACAAATTTAAAAACACTTTTTTTAAAAAACAATTAAAAAAAACTATTTAACAAATGGATATGAAGGGTATTCTCTTTGTTGACAACACATAATTGGTAAGTTTTTCAGTTCTAAATAGAAAATACAGGGCTTTCACAGTGGAAAACGTGCTGATAACGATTGAGATTCATCAGTTCTTGATTTTCTAAGATGGATTAATTCTCTGGGCACAACAGCTTTCCTCCCCTCTTTTGGGGGTGTACATTCTAAGGGTTATGTTTTGCATGCTTGCAGATTAATATAGGGCATCAACTGGTGATAGAAAAAGGCCTTTAATGAGTTTGAAAGGAGTAGGCGGATCAAGTCTTGTGGCAATCTTATTGCTTTCAAGAGCTTGTAAACAAAAGAGATCAGTTTTCTCTCCCTTTTCTTTAAAAGCAAATGAGGATTTGGATTTTCATGAGAATGGGTGGCTGAATTCTAGCAGAATGTGTGTGTTGTCTTTTAAAATTTTCAGATAGGAAGGTATGAATTCAGACTTTAATTGAATTCCATGCTGTGCCTTTTATGTTAAATATTCCTTAAAATGCTTTAGAATGATATGGCTGTTGGACGTAATACCTCTTCTAATTTGATTGTTCTGGCATGGTAGATTCCACATTATAATTGCAATTTACATGAAATATAAGTATTGGGATAAAAATTGAGATTTTAAACTCTGAATTTCATGAAGTGCAATAAATACAAAACATCTGAAGTAAAATTAGATGAACAGAGTCCCTGTAGTGCTGTCCAAGGTTCTGATAAAAATGCTTTTGAAGAGTATTTTGTCTTTGAAAGGCTTAAAATATTAGAAAATATTTCAGAAAAGAAAAAAAAAGACTTTACATTATAGCACAATATATTGCATATATTTTGGTAAGTACTGTATTGGAATTATCTGCATAATTTTCTATAAAAATTTCAATTTATGAAAGATTTCTCAAGATGATTATGTCTATAATTAAAAGCGCTTATAATTTAAAAGGATATTTTTTCTTTCTCCCGTTTGAAATGAAAAAGGACTGTTTAACTTTTTAAAAGTTCATACCTTGAAAAAAGTCTTAACTCATCCAAAAATGTTGAACTTTTGCATTCATCTGTAGGAACTCTTTAAAATGTTGCTTTTTGTCTCATTTTCATAGCTTGCCTACATGAAATTATTTAAATAGGAAATTAAAACAATCACACATTCTTCCCATGTTTGCCCCTTTTTGCTCCTTCCTCTATTTCCCCATGTGGATTTTAGATTGTAAGTTCCTAGGAGGAAGGATCCATGCTCTTCTACCATGTGAAGCACTATGCACATAGGTATTTATTATTTCAATATGCTGCTTTTCCACATAAAAAGCAGCTCACAACACAAAAATGCATATCACTACATCATTACAACGATCTAGTGCCAATTCATTTCAAAATATGACAATTTAAATAATTTTGATAATCTGGACATTTAAAATGGACTGCCTTCAAGTCGATTCCGATTTATGGCGACCCTATGAATAGGGTTTTCATGGTAAGAGGTATTCAGAGGGGGTTTACCATTGCCTTCCTCTGAGGCTGAGAGGCAGTGACTGGCCCAATGTCACCCAGTGAGCTTCATGGCTGTGTGGGGATTTGAACCCTGGTCTCCCAGGTTGTAGTCCAACACCTTAACTTATAAAATAGATATTAATCAGTTAGATAAATATACAAACTAGAGACAGATGTTATATTTATAGTTCAGTCGGATATTAACAATAATATGAACAGCAGCCACTTCCTCAAAAGTGCCAAGTGTAGGAGAGGGCAAGCAGATTACTTAAAGCCTGAAGCAGATGATCTCTCACGTCCCCCACTCTTATTCCAGAGCCATTCTGAAAGGCTCTAACCGCAACAGGGAGGGATTGATATACAGTCTCTTCCTCTGTGTGCTGGATGTTCCTTCTAAATCTTGCATTACTTCTAATAGGGATGGGAAATTTGATTCAGTTTGCATTTGAAGCTGAATCTATCAAATCTGCACTTTCCAAAATAATATGAGAACCAAAACAGCCGTTCTTAGGAATTCACACTAATTTTGCAGTGCAGTCCTCCAACCAAACAATGTTTACAAAAATGCATGTGTTAGGGGGAAATGTGCATAAAAATGAATATATGAGTGAAAGTAACATACAAAAAATGCATTATATGACAAGAAATTGCTTGCAGAAATGTGTACATCAGTAAAAAAACTGCCTACAAAAAGGTGTTTGTTACAAGAAATTCACACTAAAATACGGGAAGATTGTCATGAGGTTTTTTTTTTAAAAAAAAATGGCAAATTGCTGTAGAAATGTGGAGAACTGGATTTAAGATTGGAAGAATGTGAAATGGAGAACCGAAACTGAGAGCACTTTCTATCCCTACTTCAGCTTTTTCCTTGGCTGCTGAGAAGAGGTGCTGCCGCCAGGGCAGTTGAATATCCTGCTGAAGCAGGGCACTACTCCTGCTTCACAGCTGATGATGGTTCCAGACAGCTCCAAGCAGCAAAACAAATTCTCCTCTGCACCATCTTCCCAGGGCGTAGCAATCTCTCAGGGATTGGGTGGGCATATATTACATCTGTCTTTTCCAAACCCTCTGATGCCCCAGCCACTCACCCTCACCTGTTAATAAGTATTTTTTTTATCATTCCTTTACTAGCTATCATCCATACCTTCCGAAGGGAGGCAGTCTTGTGTAGTGGCTATGGGAAGATTCAAATCCCCACTGTCTTGTGAAGTTCACTGTGTGGTGTTGGGCAAGTTGCTGGCTGTTGGTTTATAACCTAAGGCACAAGTCAGATTCAAATGCTGTTTCAGGGTCCTTGGGGAAGATTGGGTAGTGGTGCAATGTTATCAATAATACGTTGTCTTCATACTGGAGAGTTTATGAAAATATGGAAATAGCAGGTGTGGGAAACCTTTGGTGCTCCAGATGTTACTGAATTACAACTCCCATCAGCCCCAGCAAGCATGGCCAATGGCCAGGAATGATGGAAGTACATAGTTCAGCAAGGTCTGGCGGGTCAAAGGTTCGCCACACCTGGCATACAGCCCCTTTTAATCTTTGTATTTTTGCCTCATATATTACAGACCAGTTATTTCCATGTTTTCCCACAAATAACAAAAGATATTCAGTGCTCTTAAAAATGCAGAGTCGTTTAAAGATGAAATCCAGATCATTTTGTATAAAGAAGGTAAAGTATGAGTTGTATCCAATGAAGTTCTGTTGCTCAAGGTCTTCCACCTTCCTCCCTCTTCTCTTCCAGATCTGTTCTGGGTTTCCCCCCACAAGCCTCAAGATAAGATTTGGGGAGAGCATATGGTGTGCATAATGATATGAGAGGGAGAAGAAGTTCCATAAATTCTTAATTCCATATTGGAGCAACATGAAAACTGCACTGCTAAATATTCTAACATCATATTCCTTGATATTTTCTGTGGCATACTGACCTTTTTTGCTCTGTAGCAGATAAAGGTCAGCTAAGCTATTCTCATTATGACCGCTAAATTACTAAATAAGTTACATCCACACCAGAGTTGAAACTTGGATAACTATGGCAAGACTCCCTATTCAGGAAAAGGTAGTAGGTGGCACATCAGCCTAACCTTGTGAAAATACTCCATGTTAAGGAGGTCATTTGAACCTCTAGTGACAAAGCTGGATCCAAGAGCACCACCCTGCCCCCAGATCTATGAACCTGATCTGTGCTGAATTAATATATAAATAATGTTAACACTAGCAAACATAAGCCTCCCAAAGACAAGTATTCTTAGATCTCAGTGGCTGAGACAACTTCCCACTGAAATCACTGGAACCTAGAAAAGCTTGCCTTTGGCTGGATTCGACCCAACTTGTGTGTCTACTAGACTGGGCTTATCCTTCATGCAGCATTCTGTGGGTTAAAACATGTATTTTGATGCAAGAACAAGCTCTCATTTATATATATTTTTCTCCCTCCACTTTTCCCCCCTCACTTTGGGATCTTAGGCTTTCTAGTTAAGCTATTGTGGAGGCTGCGAAACAGGTGCTTGCTCTACAGAGAATCTTATTCTGTAGTTTCCACTGGAGCTAGTGGCCTTCTGAACTCCCCTTTGCTACCTCCTTCCCCCTCAATAATTTTTTATGAATGATAGCTTTTCAACACCCTGGGAACAGCTTGTTGGGAAAAACTGCTCTTCACAGGGTGCAGTCAAATCCTACACATTTCATCAAGGGGATCTTATGAAAGGAGTAATACTGTGTGCTTACAGGTATGACGTATTCTTGGGGCCCTTCTCCTCCTCCCTACCTCTTCTTTTATGAACACTCCTAAATATGTTCTTTTTTATGATTAATTCCAATTGGCTGGCTAGTTCTTTCTCTCTCTGCATGTGCTTCTCAATTAAACTCTTGTTTGTTTAAAAACTTGAGGCTTGTTTAGCAGATCCCCTGGGGAGATTTCAGGAACAGGGGGCAAAATAGAAACCCCAGCATCCAGAGGGTTGTATTAACAAGCCAGTTCTTTGGTTAGTAAAGGGCAGTGACACCTCTTAGAGGAAGTCTGGAATGCTTTGACGAGCGCTGATTAGCTGAAGTTTTCAGGAATTTGCACTTAAAATGATTGGTCCTAGGCTGTCTTTCTCTCTATTTGGTGTAGTGAATATGGATTTTCTTTGTCTCCATTGCCTGCCCTTAAAAAATGAAGTTGCATCCGAGTACTTTCTTGAATTATGTATAACAGAAGAAGGTTGAGGGCCCAATCCACCCTGAACTGCTGTGTGAATTATTTGCTTATACTAGGGATGCTTAACTTTGGTTTTCTTGGGGCAGGGGTGAATCATTATTTCTTGGGAGCAGAAGTGAATCAGACTATCTGGGAACTAGAAATGCATTTTACTTCACAAACTGATCCACTCCCCTGACAAGTGGTCAAACTTCAATGTTGGCGCCATGCAGTTGTCAGTAAGGCTGTGGAGTCGGAGTCGGAAGCAATTTTGGGTGGATGAGTCGGTAGAAATGTACCGACTCCGACTTCAAAATAAATTTTGATTGACAAATTTTTTAAAATATAAATTCAAAATGTCAAAGAAGCTTCCCATGAAGTCAGCTGTAGTTGAGCATTTCACCATAACTCAAGATGGAAAACATTTTGTGTGTCAGTGTATGACACAGGACCCAGATGAAGACAAATGCTGTGATGCCAAGACCAGTGCATATTGAGGCAGTGATAAAAATGCTCCTACGAGAGCTTCCAATTTAAAAAGACATGTACAGCCCTTTCCAGGGCTGTGGAGTCAGAAGCAATTTTGGGTGGAGTCGGAGTCGGACAGTAGAAAAATAGAGGAGTCAGAGTCGAAGTTTGGCGTATCGACTCCACAGCCCTGGTAGTCAGTACCTAATTATGGAGTCCATACCCTTGGGTCCAAGGTGGATATTACATGTAAATGGAGATGTTTCATTAATGAATCTTAATTACAAGAATTTAATATCCTAAGAATATAAAACTATATCAATAAAAATTATTGAAACTAAGAAAACAGCCAGAAGCTAGCATAAAAACAGTCTAGAAGGCTTGGTTCCATAAAAATGTCTTCAACTGGTACAGGAAAATATTATGGTCTATATCAGAAAAGCCTCCTGGGGTGAGCATTGTTTAATCCATTTATTGAGTTTTCAAATATTTTTGTAACAGTGCATAGCTGCAGACATAGCTGTGAGCATAAGTACCACAAGTGAAAAGTCCCTGTGTCTACTTGCCACCTGCCTTACTACTGAAGGCAGGTGGGAGCTGGAGAAGGGCCTCTAAGGATTATCTCAATACACGGGCAGGTTCATATATGAGGTGGTGGTTCATAAGGAGCCAAACTGTTTAGGAGTTGAAAGATGAGTCAACAATTTGGACTGTGCTCAGAAATTGACTGAGTTCCTTAAAGATGGGCAAAATGGATTCCAGTGGACTTGTCGTACTCATTATCTACTCAGGGGCCAGATAAATTGTTTTCTGAGTTGGATCCAGCCCCTGTGGCAACAACCTGCCCATCTCTGGCTTATACTTGTAAACAAAGGCACTTCTTATTAAATATATGCTAATCCATTTTATAACCTGATTTGCAGGGTGCTTACTTGGAAGTAAGCCCTGTTGAGGCTTCTCTGAAAGTGCCAAGATTATTAGCAATTAGTTCAAATTACAGCCGCTGTCTAAGGTACTACCCATAGTCACCCTTCTGGCACAGTGTACACAGAGCCAAGAAATGGTTCAGGGTTTGTTCAGTCAGGATACGTTAAAAAAAATGAGGATTACAAGGAAGCTATGTAACAGTTTGAATACAGAGAGCTTGGTTTTTGCCCTCAAGGGTGTTTTTACTACCTGTCTTGGCCTGAATCGAGCTTGCATGTGTTCAGAACAAATACCAATGTGGATTTCTCACAGCAACTTCACATTTTTAAAAGGCTTACTGTGTGTGTTGGAATATCAGTATTTGACTATAAGACAAATCTTGTTGCCAAAAAGTTGATGAGGCTGCTGCTTATAATTTTTTATGTGGCTTATTAAACATGATTTTTAAATATTTATGATGAATAGATCCTCAAGGAAAGGTTTCTTTCATTTTTAATACCCTAAAGACACTGAGCATAAAAACACCACCTAAGACCATTTGGATGGACCGCAGCCCCTGATCTGTGATTGGCAGTGAGTGATAAAATCTAGAGCAAGTTAAAAACAGTTGTAGACCTTTGTAAAGGTGATACTGCTGGAATATATAATTCTCACTGCTCAGATAGTTCTACTGTGTTAGGCTACAGGTACGAGCCAATAAGCAGCTGTAATGGTGCAGGTTTGCTTGGCTTGCCGCTCTCACAAAGCCTCTCAGCAAGATGCTCTTCAAGTTTCTTCCAGCTTCATAACATGAATAATTTTGTACTGAAACGAAACCATCATTTAACATGGATTATAAGAGCCATCAATATATTACAAGGCCTTCTGATGCCTTTTTGTACCTCTGCTCTACTCTCCTTACGCTACGAACTTCGTTGGCAGCATTTTCTGACTTGTTTAGTTTTGCAGTTGTGTACCTAATTGGCTTTATATGCTTCAGATAAACTTTTATACCTTTTTGAAGAAACTTCTGTGAATGACAAGTATTTTAAGAGGTTTTTTAACGGTTAAACACTAGGCCCAGCAATAAATATCCTGCTTGCTGGACCAGTGTTTAAAATTCTGAGCATGAAATGGATAGTATGAATACAGCATTCCACCCATTTTGATATGTGTCTCTTTGGCTTATTCTTCATAGCAAAGCAACCCCCACATCTCTCTTGTTTACTCCACCTTTGAAATTCCTGTAGGTGGTCAAAAATTTGGGCAGCCACAATAACCTCTTAGGAACCAGCCTGCGGAATTCAATTCACATTGCTTTGACAGAGCTAAGGAGATATAGCTCCACAGCTCCTGAGGAAGGAAAGTATTTCCAAAACGCACAGAGCATTACAATAAATTTCATTCAGCACCAGAGCTTGCCTCTCCTTTTTGTCTCTAGTTTGGTGCCTGTTCCCTTTTGCTCCTGCCATTTTTCCGCACCTGCAACAAATGGAATTAACACTTTCATTGAGCTATCTACTACAAGCCTAAGATTCCATCAGTTTAGACGCCATTCATGTATATATGAAGTTAGGGATTTTGTTTTGGCTTCAGTATTCATTGCTTTACACTTAACTCAGTTCAGCAACATCTCACACCAGGTACTGGCCATCACTGAGATTAAGTCCTGGGTCATCCCTCCTCTAGTCAGTTTCATGATCATCTGTTCTAGGCCACAGTCATTTCGAGTATCTAGTATTCCTGGTCATTACTGGAACATGCATTTACCCAGTCTATGTGAGAAAACTGAAGTCACTCATTACTACTTTCTCGTATGCATGTCCCCCGGTGGAGACCTCCCCATGGATATAATATACTGATCCACCAGTTGCCAACCACTGGGACAGCTGGGGCTTATTATTCCACCAGTGCCTACCTCCACTGATCACACTCCAGCAGGTGCTCTGAGGGGCTCCGACATATAAACCTGCTATAAAAATAGCAGATTGGATGGTGGTGCAGCAGTATGCAAAACAACAGAAGGCCATGCACAGGGAATCAGCGCAGGCCCAAAATATGATTCAGAGACAGAGTCAGACAATAGGTCAATACCAAAGGGAATCCAGGCAAGGTATAGTACAGCAAGGAGGGGCAACTAGGTCTGGATTCAAATAGCCACAGACCTGCATTGTTGCCAGTTGGAAGACTTAAAAGCAATATCTAATATCCTCTGGCCTTCTGGACCACACCCAAACCACAGCTGCTGTTGATGAAAGTGTTTCAGGGATTGCTTGCTTTCAAGGAGACTTCTACTCTCACGTTGCACAACACCTCTGGGTCTAGTCACACAAACTGTGTAGTCAGACAGGACCTGAACCTTTTGTCACTGGCATTCTCAAGGAGGGTGTGACTCGTCCTCCTCCTCCTCCTCTGATAGCACTGAGGTTTCTTTTGTAGGTAGCTCTGTTAGGGGTCTCTTAATTCTCAGCACTCTTATCATACTAGAGTCCCCAGGATTCTTTGGAGAAGCCATGACTGTTGAAGTGGTGTAAGAGTGCTTTCAGCGTATGGTGTGGATGTGACCTTTTTACTGGGATAAAGACCCTTCATCAACTTGTCCCTGTAGAGTTGGGCTCCCTCACAAGCTTGCCCTTATCTAGCTTCCCGAACTGCTACAGCAGCCAATTAGTTCAGGAGGATCTTGTTTGAAAAACAAGGGTATGTGGATCAGCTGCTGGGCTGCACCAAATTCAAGTGAGTAGAGATTTAAAAGAGGGATGTAGGTCAGTTTAGGTGCTGAGAATCGGGATTTTTCTCAGAAGTGGACAAATGGGTATGGACTAAAGGGGACAGTTAGGGCCTCTCTGGGAATGCAAGTCTCTGACTCACTGAACTCACACTCTAGTTTTTAAAACTGAACTAAAAGCTAAATTTTCAAATTAGACTGAATTCTATATTTATTTATTTATTTATTTATTTATTTATTTATATCACACTCTTCCTCCCAGCAGGAGCCCAGGGCGGCAAACAAAAGCAGTAAAAACACTTTAAAACATCATAAAAATAGACCTTAAAATACATTAAAACAAAACAACTTTAAAAACATTCTTTAAAAAAGCTTTAATAACATCTTAAATAAAAAGGGTTAAAAGAACATATCGTTTTTGGGGGGGAAGGTTTTTAAAAAAACATATTAAAAGCAGTTCCAACACAGATGCAGACTTGGATAGGTCTCAGCTTAAAAGGCTTGTTGAAAGAGAAAAGATCAATGGGTGCCAAAAAGATAACAGAGATGGCGCCTGCCTAATATTTGATGGGAGGGAATTCCACAGGGTAGGTGCAACTACACTAAAGGTCTGTTTCCTATATTGTGCAGAACGAACCTCCTGATAAGATGGTATCTGCAGGAGGCCCTCACCTGCAGAGCACAGTGATCGACTGGGCATATAAGGGGTAAGACGGTCTTTCAGGTATCCTGGTCCCACGCTGTATAGGGCTTTGTACACCAAAACTAGAACCTTGAACTTGGCCCAGTAGCAAATGGGCAGCCAGTTGTTTCAGCAGCGGAGTAACATGTTGGTGATACCCTGCCCCAGTGAGCAGTCTCATTGCCACATTTTGCACCAGCTGCAACTTCCGGACCAACCTCAAGGGCAGCCCCGCATAGAGTGCATTACAGTAATCCAGCCTGGAGATTACCAGTGAGTGGACAACAGTGGTCAGGCTATCCCGGACCAGAAACAGCTGCAGCTGTCTTATCAGCCGAAGCTGGTAAAAGGCACTCATAGCTACAGAGGTCACCTGGGCCTTTATCGATAAAGATGGATCCAGGAGCACCCCCAGACTACAAACCTGCTCTTTCAGAGGGAGTATGACCTCATCCAAAGCAGGGAACCAACCAATCACACACTTACACTTTTTAGTTTATATATGAAAATGGAAATGGACTGCCTTCAAGTCAATCCTGACTTATGGCGACCTATGAATAGGGTTTTCATGGTAAGCGGTATTCAGAGGGGGTTTACCATTGCCTCCCTCTGAGGCTAGTCCTCCCCAGCTGGCTAGGGCCTGCTCAGCTTGCCACAGCTGCACAAGCCAGCCCCTTCCTTGTCCCCAACTGCCAGCTGGGGGACAACTGGGACTATGCAGCTTGCCCACGGCTGCAAAGGTGACAGGGCACATAACCCCTGAGCCACTCACTATGGGGGTTATCCTTAGCTGGCCCTTGACACCCAGGAGACACGAGTGGAGATTTAAACTCACAGACTCTGGACTCCCAGCCAGGCTCTCCTCCCCACTGTGCTATACCAGCTTTTATAGTTTATATATACATACATTTATACGTATAGATTAGCATATTCAATTTTGTACCCTCTTGTGGGTGGTGTGGAGGGCCCGATCCACATACAAGGGCAACTATGTCCTACTCAGAGTAGACCCACTGAAATTAATGAACCTAAGTGAGTCATCCATTAACTTCAGTGGGTCTACTCTGAGTATGATTAGCATTGAATACCACCCACTGGGTACTGGGCCCAGAAAATTATCTTGGCACCGTGGTGAAGAATTAATGAATTGTGGAATTAATAAAGAATAAAATTGCACTAAGAACTATTAGTTTGGTTCGGAGCACAGCAGCTACAAGACAGCTGAATCCTCTAACAATAACACATACGAATAAATGTGGGAAGATTTTTGTTATGATGTTGTCTGACACAGTTAATCTGAGAGCCAGGTTAGTGAATTACATGGTGCATCTCTTGCACCAGGGCACATAAAACTACCATGTTCTAGTCTGGCCTCGTCAAACTAGCACTCTTCTCCCCAGGACATAGGAATCTGCCTTATACTGAGTCAGACCACTGGTCCATCTAATTCCATATTGTCTACATGAACTGGCAGCAGCTGTCCATTGTTTCAGACAAGGAGTCTCTCCAGGCTCTACCTGGAGATACCAGGAATTGAACCTGAGCCTATATGCATACAAGGCAGATGCTCTACCACTGGGATACAGTCTTCCCCTGCTATGAGCTTCTCTCTCTTTTGACTCTCTTACCTGCATTATGAAACGGGGCAGTCCAGCAATAGCTGCACAACATTGCTTTGCAGTTCATGTACCCTGCCTCTTAGGGTGGGGCTAGCCATGATCATTTTTCAGTGGCTTCACCTCTCCAGTTTCCAAAAACTAAATGAATGTTTCAGTCTGGAGGACTGCCTGTCACATGGTTGCTGTTGAAAAACATTTGATGACTGCCCGGGCAAAACTTGGTTCCTGGAGAACACATGGCGTTCTCCTGCCAGACGGAAAGTTCCTTTTGGTGGTTACACCAAAGTTGTTTCATACTCCTACAGACACCACAACTTTTTTGGATAAGGGAGAAGCTGATGGAACCCAGATTGGAGGAGTAAGAGAGAAGCTTCAGAGAGGTTGGAGATGTTGGGGGTATTTTGACCCAGTTGGGTGTTTTGTGTTCCTGAATTTCAAGTGTCTTTAAAACTGAAAGACATTTTTCTAATAAAGTGGTTTGGGTATTTTTTTTTAATTCTTGCTCCACATGTTTGTGTTGTTTAGTTTGTCTTTGTTTATGCTGAAGCTAAGTTAGGGTGACCAGATATTTTTCTTTTCAAATTGCCTTCTGCAGTTTTTCTCATGCCATTGTGGGGCTTTACCATCTGGAAATGTAGGTCATGCTGGGGACAGTAGTTTCTCAAGGGAGTATGCAAGTTTTGGTGAGGAGGAGGAGGAGGATGTGGAACCTGCTGTGGAGACCAAATCGGAGATGCTTGTTAGAGAGTGAGCTGTTCCCTTTCTGACCTTCCCATAGCCTTTCTTTGGTTACCCATTTTGCAAATTTCTTTCTCTTTAAGTCCATGCAAACAAAAGAATAGCACAGATATATGTCAGTTTCTGATGTGTCATGCTCTACATGACCAAGTACAAAATACATCCTAAAGTTATGTAGATATACTGGCTGGGTTCTTAATGACTGGGATCAGCTGGAGGAAATGGGGATAACATTAGTTGCCAGGTAATTCCATGAAAATGTTAACCTACATCTTTCATTTTCATATATAGCTAACCTGTTTTATTGGTTTTAATGATAATTTCCCAAAGGTTCATTATCTGGCAACAGTTTTGCAAACTGGCATTTTACATGTTAGTAAAACAACCAGAAATGTGGTATGTAACATGACTCAGAAATTCTGTTTCCCCCCTAATCTTCAGTTAAAGACCTCTCCAAGAATATAGACAATAGGTTAATGACCCTTTATTGTATTGATAGTTTGCATTCTCATTTGGTCAACTGATAAGAAATGATACGTTAGGAACGAAAACAGATGAGCTTAGGTCAATACAACTTAAGTTGGTCAAGCGTGTTATGTTGGTCACAAAAAATATACTTTTTCTTCCTCAACAAATGAAAAATCTGTAAGTCTTAATATTATTCTCCTCTTTGAGTTTGTTAGCATTAAGAAAATGTGATGAGATGTTACCTGAAATGTGTTTTACGTGCAACAGTTCTTGTGACCAACATAATGCTACAATATGCAACTTACCTAGCATAAATGTGTTGTCCTGTGTGTCATGTCAGTCTCTTTTTAGGACTGTCATAATTACTTCCCTGATAATTTAATAATTATTAGGCCTATTATTTGTACCATACCATCAATGTACAGCATCTTGCAGATTTTTACAAAAAGAGATCGGTCCCTGCCCTCAAGAAGCTGAGACTTGTCAGACAAGGGGAGGATGGGCAGTGGACATAATATTATTGCTTTTAGAAGATAGATAATATAATTATATGTTACTATATTGACTAACTAGATAACTTTTATGTTAATTATTAGTAACTCCAACCTGAATGTGGTTTAGAAAAGTGCAAAATTGATATTTCTCTACTAAATCCTGGCCCCTTTTCTTGAAGCATGTAGAAATTAATACCACTTCCCCTCAGATGGATTAAGGAGGCAAGCCAGATTTGCTCTCCCTAGCTAGGTTGAATAGGTGGACTCATCTAGAGATAAAAAATTCACCTCAGGAGCTGAAAGGAACTCACCTTGCCTCAGGGAGCTGTACAACCCTGTAAAAGGTTGAAGGCAGTTTTGAGCACAAATGAATTGTTCACATAATCTAGAATAAGCACTACAAACACAGGGAATAATGTCCCTATGGTAAATGTGATTATCCTAAAAGAAAGTGCAGAAGCAGAAACAGCTACTGAAGTACTGGTGTCAGTTGACAACTTGGCTACTGTTCAATTTGAGACAGGAAAATTAAAAAGAAAATTTGTTGGCCAGTTGATACAATATGATGATCATTAATATGGGAGTTTCTAAAAGAGGAAATTCTAAAGGCACAATGGCAAACAATTCCGTCAAGGAAAAAAGGGGGAAAACAGCAGCAGAAGCCAATGTAGCTTCACAGAAAGCTTAGAGATGACCTGAAAACAAAAAAGGACACATACAGAAAGTGGACAGAAGGCCAGACCACAACGGAAGATTAACAAGAGGTACCACAGAATTGCAGGGATGACGTCAGGAAGGCTAAAGCTGAGAATGAGTTGAGGATAGCAAGAGATGCTAAAAGCAACAAAACACCTTTCTTCAGGTACATCCATAATGAAAGACAGAGGAGATAAATGGTGATACAGCTACTGAATGAGAATGGCAAAATGATAACAGATGACAGAAAATGCAGAAGTGCTCAATTTCTACTTTGGCTCAGTCTTCTCCCCAAAGAGGGTCTATGACCTTCCTGGGAAATGTGAAGTTGAAGGGGCAGGATTGAAACTTGAGATTTATAGCCAAATGGTCAAGAAATACCTAATCACTTTGACTGAATTCAAATCTCCAGGGCCTGATGAACTGCATCTTAGAGTATTGAACAAACTGGCTGAAGAACTCTCAGAACTATTGTCTATTATCTTTGCAAAATTGTGGAGGATGAGTGAAGTGCTGGATGACTGGAGGAGGGCTAATGTTGTCCCTACCTTCAAAAAGGGTAAAAAAGAGGAACCTGGGAACTAGAGACCAGCCAGCCTGACACTGATCCCTGAGAAAATTCTGAAGCAGATTATAAAGTGGTCAATCTTTAAGTAGCCAGAATACAATGCAGTGATTACTAGAAGCCAACATGGATTTATCAAGAACAAATCCTGCCTGACTAAACTTATCTCATGTTTTGATCGGGTAACCTCCTTGGTAGACTATGGGAATCCTGTCGACATAATATATCTCAACTTCAGCAAAGCTTTTGATAAAGTGTCCTATGATATTCTGCTGAGCAAGCTAGCTGAATGTGGCCTGGATGGAAAAACTATAATCTGGATCGATAGTTGGCTACAGAGTCATACTCAAAGAATGCTTTTCAATGGTTCCTTCTCAAACTGGGGGAAGGTAATGAGTGGGGTATTGCAGGGCTCAGTCCTGGGTCCAGTACTCTTCAAGATTTTTATTAATAACTGGGATGAGGAGGTGCAGGCAATGCTTATCAGATTTGCAGATGATACAAATTGGGAGGGATAGCTAATACCTTGGCAGACAGAAACAAAATCCAAAGGGATCTTGATAGGCTGGAGCACTGAGCTGAAAAGAACAGAATGAAATTTAACAGGGATAAGTGCTAGGAAAAAGAAACCGAATGCACAGTTATTTGGGGACTAGAAACAAAAGCCCTATGAGGAGAGACTGAAAGAACTGGGCATGTTTAACCTTGAGAAGAGAAGACTGGGGGGAGAAATTATCACCATCATCATCATCATCATTATAGTTTATTTATATCCCGCCTTATGGCCAAAAGGCCCTCAAGGCGGCTTACAAGAAAAACACAAATATAGAAATACATCAATAAAACAATACAATTTGCAACAATTAAATAATAAATAACATTATTAAAAAAACAGCAGTTACAACTTCCAGTGAAAATACAGGGTGGTGCAGGCGCCTGGAGTGGCAGAAACATCTCAGGTTGCCCCCAACAAAGCTGTGAGTTGGTTCTCTCTCTATCCTTCTATGCTTGCAAGTCCGGCACCTTCAGTTGAATTTCTGATCAGCTTCTTGGATGGCAAAATACAAGTAAGCTTTCTCCTGCACCAGCCGGTCCTGCAGAAGCAGGGTGGGTCATGGCCTGGATGTCATTCCTGGTCCCGCCCCCTTAGTTGTAAATGGCGGCAGTGGTGGCCCCCCACTTGGCAGCCATGTAGATCTTCTCGGAGAAGGTACACCCACCGCCCCGCTGAATGAGGGCGAGCCACGGTGTACCTGCGACTGATGATAGACAAATGTCTAAAGAGGACAACGCCTAGACCATGCTGTAGATATAATCGTTTAAGAGGAAAGGGACCAATCAACACCCTTGCTTAGCATTTTGAACTAGGTGCATTTATTCTGTAAGTGATGCCAGAAAACCATTTGCTAAGTACTGGAGATTAAATAACTGCTAAACAATGGGGAAATAAGACTTTCGATTATGCAACCATGAAATCTTTGATTAACAAATAATATAAGGCTAGAAGAGGAGGGCAAAATCAACTAGGTAGATTGAATATTGAATTTTGGATGTTTTAAATGATTGAAATGATGAAATCCAAGGGCATAAGCCATTTTGTGTATGAGTGAACTGCAAACATGGAATGGGGTGGGATTGCAATATAGCTCAATGGAGCCTTCTCTTATCTCTCCTTGGTTGGCCCATGGCCACACACCAACTGTCTTCTTCAACAGGAAACCGTGTGCCTTCTCACATAAACAACAGACTTCTACTGAAAGTAATTGCTGCGCAGGAGGATGGAAGAAAAGAGTTCTATTGAATCATATTTATTTATTTAAAATATTTTATTTTGCTTTTCAAGGCACACTGGCCTCACAAAGGTGCTTATAAGACTTTAAGACACCTGAAAATACAATTACAAAATACATGCACACACAAACCAAGCACCAAGTAAAGGTGTTTTTTTCAAGTTCAGCACAATTCAGCCACATGTAGACTCGATGTATGTGTCTTGAGACTCTTTTTAAGCATCTTATGATCATTTTCTCCCATATACATTTGTGCCCACTGGAACCAGGAACTGGGTTGTGACCCACATTTCTTTGAAAGTCTTGAACGCCGTTACAGGCTTTTAGATTAATCTGTACATTCTGGACTGTAGTGTGCACTTTATCTGTTGGTTTCTCTTCTTTAGTAGATATCTAGTTAAACCCAATATTAAAGAAACAATGGGTCTTAGGACTGTGCAACTTTTGATGTATGATGAAACCAATGACCATTCCCCTCCCCCTTGGGAGAAATGCTGAGAGGAGTGTCATCTTTTAGGAACCCAGCCAGTGTGCCCCAGAGTTATCATTTTTATCATTTGAGGCTGCTGGTTCTTTTCTCCAGATGTGCCATCTGGCACATTATGCAATTCTTTCTTAGAAAAAGAACCTATGGTTTTGCCATGTAATGCAAAACACCAATGGAATCACTACACAAGCAAAATACCAGTAATGGTATAGCGGTTCAGCCACAGGCAATGGCATGCTAATTTGTTTGATTTTTTCCCAGTGTGTCATCTATAGTACTAGATTTTTTTATCCGGGTTGTGCAGTTCATCATTTGGCAGTAAACCTTAAAAAATGCATTTTCTTAGTTTTTTTCTTGTTGCTAAGGCCATTGATGCTTTTATGTTAATGATTCAGTTTCATTATTCTGATCACAAATAAAAACCAGCTATATGTTTTAGATTAGGAATTTGCTTAATTTTGTTTGCTTTCTTATATTTTCATTCCATATTCCCACCCCAATGTCACTTAAAATATGTAAACAATACCACTACCAGAGAATCAACAGTGTCCAATTAAAAGACAGCAAACTGTATCCATCAAGACACTAAAAATAACAAGAGCCAACCAACTAACCTCATTCTAGTGACCCAAAGACTCTTCTAATCTGGTAGATCTTGACCAATATTCTAAAGCAGTTGCTTCTGGGAAACTGGATTTCCTTGGAAGATTATTAGGGCTTCCTCAATGGAAAGATCAGTAAAGATGTCTCTGGAATACATTTTCTACCTCTACTGACCTACCCCTCTAATCAAGTAAAAAAAAAAGACTATCCATGCAATCCTGAACATGTTTATTCAGTAAGTGTGTTTAATTTTTTATCTCAATGGCAATTTTATTAATGTTTTATAATTGTACTATATATATATATTTTTCCACACTTGCTCATATTTTAATTGTGATTTTATTTGTTGTACACCGCCCTGAGAGCTTTCTGCTATAGGGCGGTCTAGAAATGTAATTAAATAAAAAAAATTAAATAAATAAATAAAATAATTTTTTGAGTGAACAGGTACATGCATCTTAGCTTTACAAAGAAGCTGCAGGAGAGGATGAGGTGTGTTCTAGTTAGGGATGGAAGAGAAATGCAGTTCAGTTCACAGTGTAATGCAAATCTATCTAATGTGTAATACAAAACAATACCCAAACCAATCCTTTGAAATTTACACTGATCTGAATTTTGCAATTCAGTTTTCTATATGCAAAAAACACGTAATTATGGGGAAGTGTGCACAAAATGCATATATTGGTGAAAATAACATTAACATGCACTATGAGGAACAATTGTTTGCAAAGGTGTGTATATTAGGGGAAATTGCCTTCAAACATGTATACACTAAAATGCTGGTGAATTTTCATGAGGATTTTCTTTTTAAAAAAATCACAAATTGATGTGGAAATGTGGTGAACTGAACTTAAGGTAGAAAAATGAGCAACTGAGAGAATAAAATTTGACAGGTCTTTCCATCCCTACTCAATAGCCAGGTGGGTAGTTCCCTTTCCCCAACCTCAAATGTTGGAGGGAGCAGATTTGACAGATTCATCCATTCCAAGTTTTAGCAAATACTCTCAGCTTATGTTGTGCAATAGTAAGGCCCATCAGACCTGGACAACGCCCAACAGTGCCCCACATGAACTGTGAGTGTGCACGCTGGAACATGATACAGCATCCTCTGTAGCATACAGGATGGATATTCAAGCCAAATGTAGAAGTTGTTGCCTAAAGGAAGGAAGTGTTCTAAACAGTCAGGAGACAAGTGGGCAGGCAGGGTATCACCGCAGAAAATTCCTGAGACTTATGTTATGAAGCACCTCTAAAATCCAGCTTTAGCTATGGCAGCCTTGCTAAAGGAAGCCCATTCATAACAGCCTGCATCTGAGATGGATGCTCTTTTTTTGGTCTAGAGAGGAAGGAGGAGGGTCTCCATTACAGAAACCCAGTCATGGCATGTTAAGCAAGCTGAGCTACAATACCTACTGCTAAACCCATTGACAGCTGTCTACTTTCACTGTAAGTCTTTGCAATCTTCCTTTATCATTTGTAAATTTTAAGTTAAACAAGAGTATCCAACACCTTTTAGAAGTGTTAAGCCACAATATGATCACCTCAAATGTCACTCCTTCCTTTCCCACACTCTACAATAATTAGCCAAGTAGTTTCAATGGTCTGAGGCTCCCACCAGAAGAGCCCCAAAGATGTGTTAATCCCTTTCCTCCTTCTCACCAGGAAAGCAGAAAAGGGTTCTTTTTAGAAGCCATTTCTCAGGCATTTTGGACAAATTCTTCCTGACTGGCACCATTTAAAAACTTTTACCACCCGATCAATGCAAGGAAAACGACGTGTAGTCTTCATTTTTATTTTTATGTCCAGTGTGAGCATAAAAAGTGACGGCGCCTGCTGTTACTGTTTCGCAGGAACAGAATTTTTACTTCAGCTCATTCTCTAGCAGTGCCCCAAAGTCTTTTAATTGTTTCCTTTTGACCAAAGGGAGTCCAGGGAGGTAAACAAATAATGAAGCACTAAAAACACCTTAAAAACAAAGCCTCATGAAAACAACATAAAAACACCTACCTTTAAAAACCAATTTTAATACAGCTGCAGACTGGGATAAGGTATCTACTTAAAAGGCTTGTTGAAAGATGAAAATCTTCAGTAGATGCCAAAAAGACGGCACCTGCCTAATATTTAAGGGGAGGAAATTCCAGAGGGTAGATGCCACAACACTAAAGGTCTGCTTTTGTTGAGTGGAATGGACTTCCTGATGAGATGGTATCTGCAGGGGGTCCTCACCTGCAGGGTGCAGTGTTCCACTGGATATATAAGGGATAAGATGTAGGGATGGAATCTGCCTACTGCCACCAGTCTGCCCAATGCCTAATCATCCCCACACCACAGAAAAGGAGAGCCCCCCAGCAGAATTTAAATTGTTTTAAATGTTTAAATTGTGTTTTAAATTGTTTTTAAAAGATGTGTTTTAAATTTGTATATGTGTTTTTAGTGTTTTTAGGTACTGTAAACCGCCCAGAGAGCTTTGGCTATGGGGCTGTATATAAATACAATAAATAAATAAATAAATGATACAGTGGAGGCCATGGTAACAGCCTCCCTAGAAAGGCTAAACTGCAGAAAAATGCTGGGAGCAGTATCAACCTTTATATATGGTGTCTGACTAAGGCCTTTGATACTGTGAATCGAATGCTCTCTGCACCATCCTTCTGAAAACTGGATGCCCTGATAAATTTGTGAATATTTTGCAACTCCTTCATGACAACATGACAGTGACAATTTTGGATAACAATGGCTTTCAGAGCGATCCATTCAGAGTCGGATCAGGCATAAAACAGGGATGTGTTGCTCCTACCTTATTTGCTATTGTCATTGCTATGATGCTACACCTTATTGAAGGGAAACTTCCTACTGGTGTGGAAATCACATATCAAACAGATGGAAAGCTTTTTAATCTCAGTAGGCTGAAAGCAAAAAGTAAGGTAATTACAACCTCTGTTGTAGAACTTCAATATGCCGATGATAATGTAGTCTCTGCTCATTCAGAGGAAGATCTTCAAACTATCCTCAATGTCTTTGCAGAAGCATATGAAAAGCTTGGCCTCTTGCTTAACATAAACCCCCCCAAAGTGCTTCATCAGCAGGTGCGAACCAATCCCTCTGTAGCACCATCAATCCAGCTTAATGGTGCGACGCTAGAGAATGTTGATCGCTTTTCTTATCTTGGCAGCCATCTCTCTGTAAAAGCTGACGCTGAAATTCAGCATCATCTGAGCTCTGCGAGTGCCGCATTCTCCCGAATGAAGCGTAGAGTGTTCGAGGATCATGATATTCGCTGGGAGACCAAAATGCTTATTTACAAAGCCATTGTACTACTGACCTTACTGTATGCCGGTGAAACATGGACCATCTATAAACACCATTCCCAACTTCTTGAAAGATTCCACCAACGCTGCCTCTGGAAAATTCTGCAGATTACTCAGGAAGACAGATGGACTAATGTTAGCATATTGGAAGAAGCAAAGACTACCAGTGTTGAAACAATGATCCTCCAACATAAACTTTGCTGGACCAGCCATGTTGTTCGAATGCCTGATCACCATCTTCCAAACCAGCTACTTTACTCCCAACTTAAGGATGGAAAACGGAATGTCGGAGGACAGAAAAGAGGTTTAAAGATGTTCTTAAAGCTAATCTAAAAAAATGTAAAATGATCATTGAGAACTGGGAAGCTTTGGCCCATGAGCATCCCAATTGGAGGTCGGCCATTACCAAAGGTGCTATGGACTTTGAAGAAACACGAGTACAGGGCGAAAGGGACAAATGAGCTAAGCAGAAGGCACGTCAAGCAAATCCTCATTGTGACCATCTTCCATCTGGAAACCTATGTCCTCACTGTGGGAGGCTGTGTGGATCCAGAATTGGCCTCCACAGTCACTTATGGACCCACTGTTAAGACCTTATTCTGGAAGACAATCGTACTCGGCCACGAGTGATCGCCAATGAATGAATAGCCACTTTCCCTCAGAGTTCCTGTAACTGCCACTTCATCCACCAAGTCATCTCTCTTTCTTAGAATCAAATCAAGGATAGCTGATCCTCTAGTTGCTTCCTCCACTTTCTGTAGGAGAAAGTTATCTCCAACACAAGCAAGGAATTTCTTAGAGGGGCCATTTTTGGCAGAATTTGTCTTCCAACAGATATTGGAATAACTGAAGTCCCCCATTACTACTACATCATGCCTCCACAAAACACTGGCAATTTGCTTTGCAAAGGTTTCATCCTTGTCTTCTCCTTGATTGGGTGATCAGTAGTAGACTCCAAGTACCATATTCCTTTTATTCCTTGCCACATTAATTTTAATCCAGATACTCTCGGTGGACCTACCAAGCTCATTCTCCTGTATTTCCGTGCAGCGGTATATATTTTTAACATATAGCGTGACTCTGCCTCCCTTTCTATTCCTTCTGTTCTTTTTGAACAAGTTATATCTTTCAATTGCTGTATTCCATTCATGGGAGCATTCCCACCAATGTTCAGTTATTCCTATCAAGTTGTATTTACTTTCATGTATTAAGAGTTCAAGTTCATCTTGTTTGTTTCCTGTACTCTGGGCATTAGTATGCAGACCATGTGATTTACCACCTAGCTTCCTTCCTACATTTTTATGAAGACTATTACTGGGCCCCATTAGAGTCGTTCCCTCAGTTCCACTTACTGTGCACAAGCCTTTGTTAGTCATTACCGCCAAGTTTATGTCTCCCTCCCAGAGCTTGAAAAAGTTACTTTTTGAACTACAACTCCCATCAGCCTAATCCAGTGGCCATGCTGGCTGGGGTTGATGGGAGTTGTAGTTAAAAAAGTAACTTTTCCAAGCTCTGCTCCCTCCTCCTTAGGATTCAGTTTAAAGCTCTCCTTATGAGTTTCCCCATGCTGTGGCCAAACACATTCTTCCCAGTCCTTGTGAGGTGCAACCCATCACTTGCCAGCAGTCCATCTTCCAGGAAGAGTAGCCTGTGGTCCCACAGTCAAAATCTCTTGTGTTGGCACCAGATTCCTTTCCTCCTCTGTCAATCTTCCCTTCTCTTTCCAAAGCAAGCAACACCTTCATCCCTTCAACCAAATCCCCACCCACTCTTTTCCTGACCAGTTTCACCACATCCTAATTTTTCTCTGTTTTCAGGAATGCTTTTAAAATTAAAATTTAATTAGCTCTAACTCTTGGTTTTAACCTATTATAAACTCAACCTATTCTTAGTGTGTTGTTTATTGATTCTGTGTAACATTATTAAAAAATATGGTAATTCCCTTTTTGATAGGCCAGATCCCTTATCCTCACCTAGAGGCTATTGAATAACTGTTATTTGTCTTTATAGCCCAAGGACAAAAAAGCAGAGAGGAAAAGAAGGCATGTATATATTACAGTTTTGAGATTCTCTGGGCATTTTCATACTTCTTTACATGTGTGTTAAAGAATATGTATAGAGAGGATGGGAAGTCATAAGAGATTTACAACTCAGTCATTCATGTTTACTCAGAAGTTCATTATGGGACTTACTCCTAGTTTAGTGTGCATAGGATTGCAATCTTAGGTTACCTGACTCTTAGAGATGGAATAAATAATCTTTAAGTATTAAAACATTAAGAATGTTAAGCACAATAAAAATAATTTTTGAAAAGCTTTAAATTCTCTTTGATTTTGTCTGCCTGGTTTGGTACATGGTACATAGATTTATCTAGATAAATAAATATTTTGCTCCTTGTTGCTTTCATGTAGAAGACTGGTAAAATAATGCCTTTTCAGCCAGGGCTTTGCTGGAGAGGAAGTGTGGCATGGCATTGCAGAATTATGTAATTGTTGGCACTTCTGCCAGTTTGCTGATGATATTATTATTTTAGTTTGCTGTTTTAATGTTTTACATTATGTATTTATGACATTTTTAATGTGTAAATTGCCTTGTGACCATTTGGTAAATAGTGGTATAAAAAATCATGAATCTGGTATAGTTCCAGAAATTTCCTGCTATGGAAATGGAGGGTGCGTGTGTATGAAGGAAGAGAAATGTAAATTATTTGTGTGAGAAAACAACAACTTTGCTGTTAGAATTGCAATAAGCATTTTCAAACACTGTCAATGGGCAGCAATTTCCACTTTTTGCCAACGTTTATGAAATGCTGCTCCCCCCGGCCGAAATCTAAATATGTGGTCCCTAAGCTTTCCTGGCATTTCTTGGTTGCCAAAACAATCACCATTATTAGTCCAGCTGTAAAATAGTAAATATGATTGCATGCCAAATGCTGTCAGAAATCAAATACCATTCCATGCCAACTATCAAACACTGTCAAGGATCAAATATCAAAAATAAATATGATAATATGTCAAACACAGATGTAAAATATTTGATAATATTATGAAAATACACTTACTCAGAGAATAACTAAATAATGTTCAGCATCCAATTTGTGTGGAGAATTTGGGAGAAGAAACTGGTGTCAGCTCTTTCTGACATGCAACACGCTTCTGTCAATTTTGTTCAGATCCAGCCATTGCAAGCCAAAAGGAATTAGAAGGTAGAATTAAAGAATTTTCCCCAAGCAGAAACATGGCAACACAGTCTATTAAACCATTTTCAAGCTTACAAACTGGTCAAGAGGCCCACAGTACCTAGAGAGCTAATATTGTGGTTGCAATGAGATGTCATATTCTCCTATCCTCAACCATGGTTGAAAGGGTTGAGAATGAGATGTGTGTGTGCATGCTTTCCTTCTCCCTGGTTTGTCAAAGCAGTACCAGTGACCTGTGGTTTGAGCAATCCTCCAGATGAGGATTTCAACCAGGATCAATTTGGAATTGCAATTCTGTTTTGTTTCTCTCAAACTACAGCTTGCTCATTCAGATGCCATGGCAAACTGCTTTGACACAACAGAAAGTGTTCTATTAAGCCGTCTGCAGATGGATGAGGGAGCACATGTGTACACAACTCATTCTCCAAACCATGGATCAGAGAAAGGAACATCTGCATGCAACTTATAATGTTCTTTATTGGTCACCTTCAGTGATCAGATTTACATTCTTTTGCCTAGCCTCATGTCCTTCATTTTATATGATTCCCCAAATTATATGATTTCCAAAATAGCTTTGATTTCCTAGGATTGCTTTTGATTTTCCAGGAAAAGCTGCTACAGAGATAAAATATTAACCAGTGTAAGAGTGTAGAAATGACAACTGCCCCCCTCCCCAACAGTAAAGGGTTGTCTCAGCCCAAATGGATGCATTTCAATGGGCTTTTATTAATAAATGAAAGGCAACAAATGAGATACAACTCTGTATATCATGTGGAGGAAATATGGCAGACTGTGGTAAAACCACTGTGGTGGATGCATTGTTTTCATTCACTCATGCACAAAGCAATTCCAAAAGAGGTTGTACAATGACAGCCAAGTTGGCTTATGTGGATAAATATCTAGTGAGGTCACACCTCCGGGTGTCTTTGGACAAAAACTTCTAATCAAATTTAGCTGCATGCTCAAATTAGTTCATCGGAATGCTTTTCACAAGAGTTCTTCCACTGTCTTTTGTCTCAACTCTTGCTTTGAGAAACTTCATTCATGAGACTTAAGCGGAATATTCATAACCACTTGGGATTACTGATCCAAAGATCCAAAAAGGTATGCCAAGAAAGGTTTTCACAGGCATTTGCTGAACAATATTTTATTTATTTATTAGATTTATATCCCATCCTTTCTCCCAGTAGGAGCTGAGGGCAGCAATATTATTTATTTATTTATTATTTTATTTATATCCCGCCCTTCCTCCCAGCAGGAGCCCCAGATATAGACAATATGGATAGATGGGTGAAAAAAAGGCAAGAACCACTTCATAAATTACTCAGAATGAACAACACCCAGGCAAAAGAGAGTGAATAACTGCAGGGAAGATGTGCAAGTTCCTCTGATGTTATATTTGAAGAGAAAGCAAATGCACAAGTCAACTGTGTAGCTATTGCCCATGTTCTGCTGTAACACCTGAAGCCTCCAAAGATTAATAAAACGAAGGCAGAGCCTACTAGTCTTGTCATTGAGAGAATGATGTAAAAGAGAACGAGGAAGGTACTTTCCGGGGTTGCGGGGGGAGATATATTAAAACATGGATAACTTTTTTTGCAGATTTATTGTGGTAATGTCTTTTTATTATTCAGTCATGCTGCCTCTCCCTTTACAGCACTGCAAACGTATGGCCCTTCTTCTCTGTCTATAGGCCTTAGCCATCTCTGACCTAGACTACTGCAATCTTCTCTCTGATATTCTCTCTGATTCTGATCTTCCATTATCTCACCTGGGTCTCCTCAAGTCTGTCCCTCACTCTGCTGCCAAAAATTGTTCACCACTCTCACAAAACCCCTGTACTTCCTGTCCATTCCGGGTTGGGATGGGCCACACCTAGTGGGTAGAGCATCTGCTTTGCATGCAGGAGGTCCCCATTCAACCCCCAATGGCATCTCCAGGTAGGGCTGGGAGAGAACCATGTCTGACAACCTGGAGAGCCCCTCCCAAGACAATACTGAGCTAGATGGACCAATGGTCTGACTCAGTATAAGGCAGCTGCCTATGCACCATTCCTGGATCTAGGACCAACTCCATACCATTACCTCCCAGCCTCCACATCTCTCCTCTCTTATATCCTAACACACACCTCTTCACTCCTCCAGTTCCACCAACCTCCATTGTGTGAAGGTCTCCTGTTCCCTCAAAAGACTTCCCTTGCTGCCCTCTGTGCTTGGAACTGCCTCCCAGACCATCTGCATGATGCCACCTCTCTTATTTCACCAAATCCCTCATCAAAATCACCATTTTCTGTAAAGCCTTTGGCACAGTCCCCTAATTCCATGCCTTACTGTAACTCAGCCTTACCACAGGGATCTGAAAGAACTGCGCACTGTTTCTCTGCTTATCCCTGCCTCCAGTTTCCCCCTTCTTCTGTCTCCCTGTGTCAAAGTTTGGACTGTAAATTTATTGGGATAAAGGGCCCATCCATATCTAACTGCAAAATCCCCATTTTCCATCTTCGGTTGTAGGCCTCGAGATCCATACACAGGGTTGGCACCAGGCTTGACTGGGCCTTAGATCATCAGCCTGTCCCGGGCCCACCCACAAGTGCCACCTACCTCTCCCTCTGCGGTGAAAGCTGGCCGCGCTGCGTGTGCATGCCTGCCATCAACTGAGATGGCAGCGGGGGCTTCCCTAAGGGGCTGATGCCTCTGCTGCCATCTTGGCTGTGGCACGCATGAGCGCTATGCACGCATGCACACACGCCTCCCTTCAACCAAGATGATGGCAGGGGCATCAGCCCCTTGGGAAAACCTCAGCTGCCATCTTGGCTGTGGCACGCATGAGCGCTATGCACGACCAGCATTCACCACAATGGGAGAGGTAGGTGGAGTGTGCAGGTGGGCATTGCAGGGCTGCGTGGTTGTAGGGGGGTGCTTGGGAGCTCCCTTTCTGCGATCCACGGCAAGGTTGAGAGCTGCCGCTGCCACAGATTGCAGAATGGGAGTGCTACCCTTCAGGGGCCATTGGCCAGGGCCCAACATGGCTGCCCTCTTGTGCCGGCCCTGTCCATACATGTCCTCTTTGTGGTTGGATTATTGTGAAAACCTGATTATCAAGCATCCATACATGTGGGCTTTTTTTGTCTAAATTGCTTTAGCATTGGCTAAGTCCACCCCTTTTCAGTGATTGGTCCATAATGTCCTTTTGCTTTTTGTGCACTTTTTCGGAAGAGTGCAGAAACGTAAATATTTTTTTTTAATTCTCACGCATGCACATGTGGAGTAGCATGTGGAGGTGCTGTTGGGTGGGAAGGAGACAAGGGGCTTGGCACAGGACGGAGGAACACTCATGGACCACCACCTTTTGCAGGAAAGTCCATGGCATTGCATCCAAGCACATGGACATTAATGCGATTGATTATCAGTTTAGGAAAGCATATCAGTTTTTTGGTGGTATTTCTAATGCAGCTTTGTGAACGTGAAAATCCGTACTAGTTTGCAACATCGTATGGACAACGGTGAATTAATGAGGGCACAAAGCAATAACATTGCAGATTAAACAGTCATATGGACAGGCCCAAAGACCTGTCTTCTAAGCAACACGCACACTGATTATAAATTAGCGATTATATTTATTAGTCCTTTCAAAATCATTCCCCCAAATCACTGAATTCTGACGAAGTTTCTCGTTAAACCACAGTCACCCTTGTTTCAGGTCAGCACTGCATATAAGACCCTATTTAAAACTGATGTTTATATGCACTGCATATAAGACCCTATTTCAAACTGACCAAAAGCAGTGGCTCATAATGTTTAATAAATATGCCTCTCCTCTGTGTGCAGTGTTAGCAGGGGAGCTTGACATCCACCAACAGCAGAGATCCCTTGTCTAGTTCCAGGAAGAAAGTCAATGACTAAAATGAACGTTCAGCTTGTCCACATATAACATTTAACGATGTACAGGATAGAACTGATGACTTCTAACCTTTTGTTCCCCCCCCCACACACAATGCTAGGAAAAGTTACTTTTTTGAACTACAACTCCCATCAGCCCAATCTAGTGGCCATGCTGTCTGGGGCTGATGGGAGTTGTAGTTCAAAAAAGTAACTTTTCCAAGCTCTGGACTTGTGGCAGCTACATTCTTGGGAGTTAGCAGTCATGGTGGTGCCTTTTCTCTCTCGGAACGCTGGTTTGCCATAACCCCCATTTCCCACTGTTGTCCTGGATTTTTCTGCTCTTAAAAGGGGGCACAGCAGCGGCTCCAGGTCTTTGGTTCACTTCACAGCTGAAGCCTGAAAAAGAACAGGGCTTAATCTCCTTTCAGAAACTTCTAGTGCTTTTCGATAACCCTTGAGGCCCAAAGAGAAAATAATTAAGTGTTAGTCACTCACCTCCTGAGGTTTAAAACATGGGTCTAGCCATACTCTTGGAATTAGATAATGGGAAATAAGAGAAAGCTCTCTCTCTCGCTCTCTCTCACACACACACACCCTTCTTTGTGCCATTAATTCATGGGAAAACAGAAAGCAGTTCAATAAACACAATTGCCTCATTGCAACACCCCAGCATTATTAACACATAGCAGCAGAGTTAATCAAACTGGAGGAAGCCATGGATACGCCAGTGGAGCAAGCAGTTTCCTTACTACACACCTGCTTTCCGTGAAGGTGCGTTGCAAATTGTACTGCCTAGTTTAAAGAAAGCATACATTGCTTCAATGCTGTATGTTGTAGAGGAGGCGTCAATGATAACCCAACACCTTGCATTTAAAAAGCTTTCCACTCTTACAGAAAATGTATCAAGGTACTACCATACCACACAAAGACTTCAGTTGCACAGTGACAGAATGTTGGAGCACATATGCATGCTTCTCTCTCATGCGTTAATTCACTGGCAAAATCCTAGCGTAAATTACTCAATGATCTGAGTGGAGAGCGTGAGAAGGAATGCCTCTGCCCATACACCCCATCTTATGTTCTAGTCCTTGTACGTGGAAACCAGTTTTCTCGATGGTATTGCTTGCATACAGCATGAAAATGACTTAGCTTGGAGAGCTGAAAGCAGCCAGAGAAGTGGAAACAGAGACTGGCAATGCGAGCACTCAGTGGTGTAGCTAGAGCTGGCATCCTTTCTTCCATTTTATTTTAAATCATTTTATCATCAGGGGGTGGTCAGCCAGGCATGTATATTGTTACAGATGTTCATTTAATTATTTTTCTTTTAAAAAATATCCTTTTTCTACAACAAAGTGGTGCTTATTCCCAAGTAAATTGTTCACCATCAGGACAGCGGAAGCCAAATCTATTTTATTCCTACAGTCATGGTGGTGCTATGATTCAGGAGAGTTTAAAGAGCAAAACTGCACATGCTCAGAATATTTTTATTTTTATCAGGGCTGTCAAACAGTGTTTTGTTTCACACAGAAAGTAAAGGCCCATAAGGAAAAAAAAATCTAAAATCCATATTAGGGGTAATACTTTTATCAGAGCACACAACATTTGAATGCCCTATTTGAATGTCTGCTAGCTCCTCCCACATTCTGCTTAACACTTTCCCCATATATAGACTCATGGCACTGGCACCAGCCAAATTTCCCTCTCCCCTACTCTCTAGCCTGATGGGGGGTTATGGGAAACTCAAAAGCTTGCATTTTGGTTGGCCTAAAGATGGTATTGCCCCAATCTGGATTTTGGATTTTTTTCCTTATGGTCAAAGACTAAGCCCATATTCGGGCAACACCAGGATCTCAAAGTGGAAGAAGAGGATCTCATACTACCAGAAGATGGACTTTTATCCTCTGATGAAACAGTCTCTCTAACTGCTACCTAATTTGGCTTCTATTAGCTTTTTTTCTTAACCCACCACCTAAAATTAATTTCCACCCCTATTAATAATATACAAACTTCCTAGATTCCCTTTTATTCCGCTTTTCTACCTATCAAGAAATCTGTGTGTTTCTCTTAAGAGTGGAGGCAGACCTGGGTAACAGTTGTTGCTGTTTTATTTCCAGAAATGAGGAATCTGTTTTTGTTGTATTTTTCCTTCCCTGTAGCCTTTGGTACAATCTGACACCTCCATAGTACCTAGAACAGCCTTTCCCAACCAGTGTGCCTCCAGATGTTGTTGGACCAAAACTCCCATCAGCCTCAGCCAGCATTGCCAATGGTCAGGAAAGATGGGAATTGTGGTCCAACAACATCTGGAGGCACATTGGTTGGGAAAGGCTGACCTAGAAGATCATCATCTGAATACCTGCTGGCTCCTCTGCCTTAAGTCTCTTACCATATTCATGATGTTACTACCAGTCACCCCACCCCCACCCCCAGTGTTGTTGTTCTTGTTTGATCATCTAGCTCGATGAAGAGTTCTGGAGGACTCAAAATCTTGCACGCTCCTTTGGGATGATTTTTGTTAGCCTAACAGTAATTCCCGCATATGGATTTTGGAATGTTTTTTGTTTATAGAAGGAGTTGTAAAGCATGGAATGGTGGGGGCGGGAGATAAATGTGATGTGCTTCACAACAGAAGCAATAACCAGATTATCTAAAGGCACCACGCACACCTCACTGCCACCTTGCCCCTCTACCTCCTGGTAAGCAGCAGTAATGCAACCGACCACAGGTCGGGGTCAGGTGAATGCCACCACCTCAGCACGTTGTCTGCTGTGTTGTTGTTATGTCGTTTCTTACCTGACCTTCATGATAAGGTCCCAGGGCGGGTTACAGCAATTTAAAATTCAATCTTTAAAACACTTTAAAACAAATCACAGTCACAGGAACAGGGTGCCAAAGTCCGGGGTAAAGAAATGTGCCTTCAGCATAGAACAGAAACTATGCAGCGAAGGTGCTAGGTGCACCTCTGGGGGGGGGCAGACGATAACCTAGGAGCTGCCACAAAGAATGCCCTCTCCTGGGCCACCACTACCAAATTTCTGGAACTACCAAGGGGGCCCCCTCTGCTGATCTTAACACTTGAGAGGGTCTGTAGGGAAGGGGCGGTCTTTCAGATATTTGGGACCTAAGTCGTTTAGGTCTTTAAATGCTAATTTGAGCTACTGTTGAGGTCTGAAATTAGCTGCACCACTGTATGGACTGGTGAAAAGTGGAAGAGAGCAAGACTGAAGAACATACTGGTTATTATGATTAATTGATTTTAGTTGCTTTTTTTATTATTTATGTGTTGTACTGTATTGTTTTAATATTGTGTAGCCGTCTCTGGGACCTTCTGCTGAAGGGTTGGTAACAAATGCACTAAATAAATAAATAAAATGCAAAATTAAGCATTGTCTTGTGGGCTCAGACTAGAAACCATCTAGTCCAGCATTGTCTTTCCAACAGCGGCCAACTGGATGCTCTCAGAAATTCACCAGAGGGTTATTGGGCTGATGGGTTTAGTTCATCAGGGTAGATCAGAGCTGCCAATAGGTTATATAATCTTTACAGCGTTTCTCTTCAGTTTAAAGGCATAATGTTCTGTGATGTCGAAGCAATGTCCCTGGCTTTAAAGAAATGGTTTTGTTTCATTTTTAAACCCAAGCAATTTTGCCAAAGCAAACACAGGACCTAAACTACTTCATGTGGTCAGGAAGGAACAAACAATTAGTTTCGATTGAAGGCTCAGGGGTGCAGAGAAGCACACCGTTTTTCAGGCAGCTGCCTCGGAAATGCTATGATATGGATACAGAAGTACTAATCTATCACAACCGAACCTATAATGATAGGAAATGCTATGATTTCTTACTGTGGAGAAGATAAGTTGGAATCACTTTTCAAGGCCCAGCGCAGAAAAGGCAGAATTTTGAAAGACTGTTTGGAATATTAAACTGAATTGCAGGAGTCAATGGGTGTAATTTTATTTTGGCAGCGACTTTCATAAGACTGTTATGCTGTTGATTTTGGGGATGTGTGTCTGTGTGTGAAGACTAGTGGTGAAGTAAATTAGTTAATGACCTCTTCAAGCCTTTTCTGTCTGTTAGGGCTGGTTCTCCCGTTAGGCAGTTTGAGGTTGCCCACTTCAGGCAACAGATTTTGTAGTACAATTAAGTGATTTAGTTTGTTTTTATTACCATGGAGAAGTACTATTTAGAATTTTGTCCTCAGGCACTAAAGTTTCTCAGGTCCGGTCAGCATTTTGTGGACCATGCCCAGGCGTCATGACTCAGCTTGCTGCCACAACAGAAATGAAGTCGAATGTGAGATGGGCATTTATTTCATGTTCAGATGTGCCCTTGTTTTGCCTGATACCCATGATCTTTATATCACTTTTGCAGCTGACTGAGAGCTAAGCAACACAATCAGCAGACTCATATAGTGCAACTCTAGCTGGACTGTACCACTTTAGACTGCAAGCAAAGACCTGAGATGTACCTCATGAAGCCGAGGAGCATCTAAATAGGCTAATCGTGCCTGGAGTATTTGTTTGGCTGCGGCCCTGTGGTGGCTTCACTTAGCAGGGTCCAGTTGCCTACAGCTGATCTGTACAGTATAGTCTCTGTTATTCTAGGGCAGCCTTTTTCAACCAGTGTGCCTCCAGATGTTGTTGGACCACAACTCCCATCAGCCTCAGCCAGCATTGCCAATGGCTGAGGCTCATGGGAGTTGTGGTCCAACAACATCTGGAGGCACACTGGTTGGGAAAGGCTGTTCTAGGGTATCAGCAGCCACTCTTCAACAGGGGAATATAAGAGAAATAACACAGAAATTGGGGGGGGGGATCCTAAGTTCCAGATCTTTTGGTGTCCTGGGTTCAGACCTCTACTCTTTAGAAGTTCTCTCCCACAATAAGGCATTCCAGGGCTGCTCTAGATCAATATCTCTAGACCTTTGGTGGCCCTTTCCACAATAGCGCTTACTTAGTTTGTTTTTCTGCGTTCTGGTGCTTTGGCTGTGTCACATGTCTTTTCTTCATTACTACCCTTGCCTACTATTTTTCTGAAAATCAAGTGCTGGAATTACAAAGAATGAGGGAACCCACTCCTCCCCACTCCTCCTCTCACTTCTCTTCATCTTCCTGGCTTCCTGGCATTTAGTGGGTGAAGCTTATTTACAATGCAGCTGCAAGAGACAACAGCAGAAGGTAAGAAGTGGTGTGATGGACTGCATTGTCTGTCCCCTGCTGAGATGTCAACTAAAGGTATGAAATAATTACTCCTGAGTTGGAGAGTGCTTTGAACTTCTGCCTGCACCTGAACCATATCATCATTGTGTCTGACGAGGCACACTCTAGGACAGTCTTCCTCTACTGCAGCCTTTCCCAACCAGTATGCCTCCAGAAGTTGTTGGACCACAATTCCTGTCTTTCCTGACCATTGGCAATGCTGGCTGAGGCTGATGGGAGTTGTGGTCCAACAACATCTGGAGGCACACTGGTTGGGAAAGGCTGCTCTACTGGGTGCCCTCCAGATGTTTTGAACTACAACTCCCATCAGACCCAGCCAGCATGGCCAATGATCAAGGATGATGGGAGTTATAGTCCAACATTTGGAGCGCACCAGGTTGAGAAAGGCTGCTCTAGGCTATAAATACAGAATCAATGTCTTGGTGCTGGTTGCCTAACAGATTACACCAAACTTCCTTTGGGTCACAGTTGAACGTCTTTAGGGCACAGTTATGGGCGGGGGTCTATTTCAGTGGGCTGTTTATTGTGACATTTAACAGGCTTTCACACAATGCAAGTTGGTGAATTAGCCAAAACATTATTGAGCTAGCCTTCTAAGAGCAGAAGAGTTCAGTTGATTTAATTGGGAGAGAGGAAAGGGTAGAGTTTTAATATTATTTTCACATAATTTATACTGTACATCTTTAACTTCTTTGTGCTTTTCTGGGAGAGGCATTAGGATCCTGTTTATTCTTTTTGTTTGCTTTCAGTATCATGGGTTATGGAATCCTTCTGGATCAACTTAATGGACTGGAACCAGGGGACATTCTTTTGCTGTGGTTTCATGTTTAACACTGTCTAATGCTAGTTAGCAAGAACATAGATCAAACCTAGTTTAGATGTCATAAAGAACCGTGGTTTGTGTACACTAGAAGTGAAAGCTTCGCATTTTCTTCTCATGGCCATGAAAGAAGGGGGGAGTGAGGGACAACATGTGAGCCCAAGACAGATGCAGGCTTATTCACATAGCAGAAAATCATGTTTTTCTGTAATGTCTGAACTCAACCATTGTGCACTGTGGAAGTTGGCCAGAAATATATGTGCTATCAAGGAACAATCTTACCCAGTCTGAAACTCTTTCCTGCCTGAATGATAATCCAGTCTCAAGCTTTTGAGAGGGCAGGCTCATCCAAATCCATAAATCAGTCTTTGACAATAGTGCCCTTGCTATGGTTGACATGGGTCTGGAGTATGTAGTTTCACTTTAGGAGTCAATATAGATAACTTACTGCTCCTTCCCCAAGTCTTGCTTCTTTAAAATGTTACTGACTGATATAAAACTTTCAGTCAACTTAGATTCTCATTTCATTTTTTTTTTGAAGTCCGGATGTATGATCTCTCTGTCTCTCCCCCCCCCCAATCAGAATTTCACAAAACTCCCCAACACATAAATCTTCTATGGATTTCTTCAGCCCACAGAATAGGATTGTTCTTTCCTCTCTGAAATGCTAAAGTAGTTTGTGGATTGAAATATGCCTGGGTGGGGCACTATTTCGTTTCCAGCCTGAAATCCGGCAATGGCTTCTAAACTAGTTCTCAACAGATTAGATCCAGCTGTTGCACAGGTGCACCGTGGCTGTTCACTGAGGAAGTTTAGCCACTTCAACATGTGCGTCATTAAATGGGAATATTTTGGGGTTTTAAAATATATGCTTTCTCTCTCTCTTTTGATTAAACAAAACCGTTGCTCTTCATTAAATCCATAGTCAGTTGCAGCAAAATATCTTCTGGCATCCCTGGAGCAGCAGGAAGCAATATTATGTTTTAACCAGTAGTTTTCAGACCCTTCAGATCTGGGCTCCACCTTTAACTCTAATAATGGAGAGTGGCTTACATACTACATGGGGTAGTGGTTAGAGTGTTGGACTAGGACCTGGGAGGCCAGGGTTGAAATTGCAACTCAGCCATGAAGCTTGCTGAGGGACCTTGGGCCAGTCACAGTCTCTCAGCCTAACCTACCTCACAGGGTTGTTGAGGACAAAATTGGGAGGGGGAGAACCATGTCTGTATGCCCCTTGAGCCCCTTGGAGGAAAGGTGGGATATAAATGTAATAATAAATAAATAAGATTCCCAAGCAGTCTTCCCGGAACCATTGCCATTAAGGATAGGAGAGAATTCTGCCAAAATCAGAGTTGGGACCAGAGTTTTTGAAAGTCTGCAGGTCCCCTCTCTATTAGGGATGGGTGAGCATTTTGATTCAGTTCGCATTTCAAGCTGACTCTATCAAATTTGCGCTTTCCAAAACAATGTGAGACCCAAAGCAGAGCATTCCTTTGAAATTCACACTTATTCCAGTTTTACAGTGAAGTTCACCAACCAGCCAATGTTTACAGAAATGCGTATGTGAGTGGAAAGTGTGCATAAAAATGAATATATGAGTGAAATATGATGAGAAATGGCTTGCAAAAATGTGGACATTAGTCAAAACAGCCTACAAAAATGTGTTTATTTAGGAGAAAATTGCACTAAAATGCTGGAGAATTTTCATGAGGATTTCTTCTTTAAAGATGCAAATTTATTTATTTATTTATTAGATTTATATCCCGTCCTTCCTCCCAACAGACAGAAATGTGGAAAACTGGATTTAAGAGTGGAAAATGAAGAGACAACTGAAACGGACACATCTATCCATTCCTACTCTCTATGCAGACTGATCCTGAGTGCTTTGAGTTTCTGCTGCTTTTCCTGACACTGGATTTTTTTTTAAAAAAAAACCTGCATCAAATATCATTGTATTCACTATTAAAAAATGCCTGGCTGAGTTTTAATTAATTTAAGAAATTTAGCATTGAACTCAATGATAAGGCCAGGCATGCTTAGTAAGAACCAACTGTCAGTGTTCTAAAAGCCAGACTCACAGCTGCTGGGCTTGGCTAATCAGGGCCACACCCACACCAGACCTTTATTTCACTTTAGACAGTCATGGCATTCCTCAAAGAATCCTGGGAAGTGTAGTTTGTGAAGGGTGTTCTGAGGAGACTGTTATTCGCCTGACAGAGCTCCAATGGCCAGAGTGGTTTAACAGTCAGCCACTCTGATTGAAGCTCTGTGAGGGATCAGGGCATCTCCTAGAGACTCTCAGCACCCTTCACTAACTACACTTCCCAGGATTCTTTGGAGAAGCCATGACTATCGAAAGTGAAATAAAGGTCTGGTGTGGATGTGGCCAGGCACAGCTTTGGTTTAAATTTGGGTGTGAGGCTATATGTGCCTGGTGTAGAATAAAAAGGTGGGGGAAAACCTGAAAAAGAATGATTCTGTTCACAATGTTTTCCTTTTGAAAAGGAAAGGGGCTTCCATTCTGCCCAGTGCCCACCCATCTAATCTCCTCCCCTCCCCCCTCCTCTCCTCTATGCCCCTCCCCAGGTCAGTTTCACTTATCCTAAGCATGATTGCACAGGAGTAAATCCCAGTAAACTCAAAAAGCATGCAAATGATGAACCTGCCCTGCCCTTCCCTCCTCCTCCTCCCTCCTATCTCTTCCCTGTTGCCCCTTCCCTCCCCCTTCCTGCAACCCTCCCCCTTCCCTTCCAATCCTCTCCTTCCCCTTCCCCCTTCCTTCACCCCTCCCTTTCCCTCCCCTATCCCCTTCCAGTCCCCTCCTTCTCCTTCCTCTCCCCTTCCCCTCCCCCATGTTAATGTTTTACCTGTCCTAATGTTGCGCAGCAGCCAACTCAGAAGGGACAGGAAGGGGGAAGGCATGAGTTTCAGGCACCTCCGCAGCCAGAAGAAGCAGAGTTGGGGATTGATGTGTCTGAGCAGGATCATGCAGGAGGGGGGCAGCCTGCTCTCCAGCCAGTTCCCACGAGTAACGCCCTTTCCGAGGAGCCGAGTGCACCGCCCCCAGTTGATGCAGAGGACTTGTGGGGGGAAGCTTCAGAGTCAGTGCCAGCTCCTCCTTTACCAAGCAGTTCCCAGGAGGATTCCAGTGTGGCACCGCCCCCTGACCTCGAGCCCGTTGCTCGGGAGCAGGTGTCTTCAGATGAGCTGTTGGATGCACGTCCCCGTCTCCTCGTTCCCGTCACCGCGAGAAACGGACAGGGCAAAGACAGGAATTACGAAGGAGTCAGAGATTATGTTCGAAAACATTTCTTATATAAGCCTGCCGCTCCCAGTGGGGGGTCGTTGAGTCAACTTCCTTCACACGCTGCAGAGCATGTCTAGAGTATAGTTAGGGACTCTAGTGAGTTAGCGTAGGGTTTCCTATGAAGCGCAATGCCTTTGATGTATCCATTACTCTAATTAAACGAGATTTACTTGCACACACACTCCAGCCTCATTCTTTCAGCTCTGGACGGGACAGATTGACTCAACACCCATCCCTACTCAAACCTGTTCCCATGGCGGATGACATGGACCAGAACGGAGCAAGAGGGGGAGTAGCTATCACCATGGAAGCTTTGTATGCCGAGATCCAGAACCTCTGATGACTACGCAAGCCCTACAAGCCGAGAATCAAAACCTCAGAGCCGCAACGCAAGCCTTGCAAGTGGATAACCAGAATCTCCATGCCTTGGTTGCCCAAGTCCAGGCTGCGCCTCCCGGGGCGGCAGCCCCTGTGAAGTCTCCAGTGGGGCTCCCTGTGCGATACGGGGGCCAGAGTGAACAGTTTGCCACGTTTCTAGCCCAATGTGAGTTGTACATTCAAGTGCACAGAGCTGAGTTCCCCACTGATGACGCGAAGGTGGTGTTCATAATCAGTTTATTGGAAGGGGAAGCAGCAAAATGGGCCACTCCGTATTTGATTCGCAACGACCAGATATTGCGACAGTTTGACGCCTTCAAGAATGCGATGGGGGACATGTTCCGAGACCCCCAGAGGAAGGAGATGGTTGCCCGCCAGTTAGGGACCCTGAGACAGGGAAGGGGGTCTGTAGGGCAATACACGAATGCTTTTTGTGTTTTGTCTCAGGAGACAGAGTACAATGACCCAGCCTTGGTGTACTTCTACAGAAATGGACTGAGTCCAGAAGTGTTGGATGAACTGGCGCGCTCCACACACCCCGACTCACTGAGGGGTTTGATTCAACTGAGTTTGCAGATAGACAGCCGCTTAGAAGGAAGAAAGTTGGAGTGAAGAATGGAGCCTTCACGGAGTCAGGTTGCTGCTCCGCTGCCCCGTGCGCGCCCCGTGCCCAATCCTGGCATCCCTACTGTCTCGGGAGAGGAGCCCATGCAGATTGGGGGGGCTAGACCGCAATTGACAGAGGAGGAGAGGGAAAGACGCCGGAGGGAAGGACTGTGTCTCTATTGCGGGCAGTCTGGACACCTCACCAGAAATTGTGCAGCCAAAACCAGAAGATCCCAGCCGCCAGAAAACTTCACATCCCAGCTCTCGTAGAGGTTAGAGAGTTGGGGGGTGCTACAGACACTGAGCCTCCGTTACAACCCCTTCCCTCCCAAGGGGCCCTTCTGTTGTCCATTCGTATCACCCAGCGAGAGCTTCTCAGTCAAGGCTATGATCGACAGCGGAGCATCCTCTTGTTTCACAGACTGAGAGTTGGCGCTACACCACGCTATTCCCACAAGAGAACTGAGTCAGCCGTTGGCAGTGGAAACTATAGATGGCCGGCCTCTGGAGTCTGGGGGGGGTGACTCAGGTGACTGAGTCCGTGGAAGTGAAGGTCCCTGGGCATCGGGAAGACCTGTCGTTCTATGTGGCGTCCTTGTCGTGTTTCCCGGTGGTGTTGGGTATGCCTTGGCTGGTTAGGCACAACCCCACAATCTTTTGGGATGAAGCTGTGGTGGTTTTTACCTCCAAGTACTGCCATCAACATTGCCAACCTGAAGAGGAGCCACAGGTGTTGGCAGGGGCGTCTCCCCCAAGGGAGATAACTTTGCCCACCAAGTATGACAGTTTTTGGGACGTCTTCGATAAAAAGGAAGCGGAGCAACTCCCTCCTCACCGGCCCTATGATTGTGCCATTGATTTGGTGCCTGGGGCATGCATTCCCGCCGGGCGAATCTACTCTCTATCTGAACCAGAGTTGGCAGCATTAAGGGAGTTTCTGGATGCCAATTTGAAGAAAGGCTTCATTCACCCTTCACAGTCCCCAGCTGGTGCACCCCTGCTGTTTGTGAAGAAAAAAGGGGGGGAGCTCCGTCCCTGTAATGATTATCGAGCCCTAAACCAGCTCACTATCCCCAATAGTTACCCGCTGCCGCTCATTAGGGAAATGTTGGAGAGGTTGCGTTCCGTCAAAATTTTCACGAAACTGGACTTGAGAGGAGCTTACAACTTGGTAAGGATTAAGGCAGGTCATGAATGGAAGACTGCGTTTAAGACCCGTTACGGTCAGTTTGAGTATTTGGTGATGCCATACGGGTTGTCGGGAGCACCTGGAGTCTTCCAAAATTTTATGAATGACATCTTCCGGGACTTTGTGGACCACTTCATGATAGTGTATCTGGATGATATTCTGATTTATTCAAATACTCCCGAGGAACACGACTCGCATGTGCTGCAGAATTACGGGAACACCGTCTTTATGCGAAGCTGGAAAAGTGTGGGTTTGACCTAACCACGTTGGACTTTCTGGGGTATCGGATCTCTCCAGCAGGAGTAGAAATGGACCCAGAAAAAGTTCGTTGTGTACTCACGTGGCAATCCCCCAAGACCAAGAAGGATTTGCAATGTTTCTTGGGCTTTGCGAATTACTACCATTGTTTCATAGCCAACTACTCCCATCAGACTGCACCACTCACGGATTGCCTGAAGGGCTCAGGACCTTTCCAATGGACAGAAGCTGCATAAGAGGCTTTCAAGAGCCTGAAGCGAAGGTTTGCTACCGAACCCATACTACAGCATGCCGACCCGGCACTCCCTTTTGTGGTAGAGATGGATGCGTCGGATGTCGCGATCGGAGGGGTTCTTTTGCAACCGGCCCAGAAAGGGGGAGAACTGATGCCTTGTGCCTACTTTTCCAGAAAGTTAACCGACTCTGAACAAAACTACACTGTGTGGGAAAAGGAGCTATTAGCCATTAGAGATGCCTTTGAAGCCTGGAGATACCATCTGGAAGGGGCACAGCATGAAGTTGAGGTCCGCACGGACCATCGTAATCTAGAGAGTCTTCATACCGCCTGTAAACTCAATCAGAGGCAAGTGCGCTGGGCTCAGTTCTTCGCACGGTTCCATTTCAAAATTCATTATATCTCCCAAGCACAGAATAAGTGGGCTGATGCCCTCTCAAGAAAGCCAGAATTTCTGAAGGACCCCACCCCAAGACCGTTACAGTACATAATCCCTCCCGAGCGGGGAGTAGTAGGGACCTACCAAGATTCTTGGGAAGCTGAAGTGCGTGAAGCGCAACAACAGGACCCTTTCATGCAGGAGCAGCGGGTCGAAGAGTGCGTGTCACCCCAGGCAGAACAGAAGGACCTTATATGGAAGGATGGCATACTGCACCATCAGGAAGCTGTTTATGTGCCCCCCAGAGAACTGCGAGTGAGGGTACTACGTCAGTGCCATGACGCCCCCACGGCAGGCCTCTTTGGGTTTTTTAAGACCATTCAAGCTGTCACTCGGGAGTTCTGGTGGCCCAAGGTGAAGAAGGACGTAGAGCATTATCAGAGCTTGGAAAAGTTACTTTTTTGAACTACAACTCCCAGCAGCCCCAGCCAGCATGGCCACTAGATTGGACTGATGGGAGTTGTAGTTCAAAAAAGTAACTTTTCCAAGCTCTGAGCATTATGTTCGCTCTTGCCCCACTTGCATGAGGGCTAAACATGCCACTGGGATGTCACCGGGACTACTGGAACCCCTTCCTACTCCAGAAGGACCTTGGCGAATGATTACTATGGATTTTATAACAGACCTTCCACCTTCGCAGGGGAAAACTACAGTTTTGGTGGTCGTTGATGCCTTCTCGAAAATGGCTCACTTCATTCCATGCGCAGGGCTCCCAAGCGCTCAAGACACTGCCAAATGTGTAGCGGCTGCACGGTCTGCCAGACAGCCTGGTTTCCGATCGGGGCACATAATTCACCTCGCGTTTTTGGCAAGCGTTGTGGAAGTTGCTGCAAAGTGAGCTGAGACTGTCATCTGCCCATCATCCCCAAACGGATGGGCAGTCCGAGAGGGTCAACGCAGTGTTGCAACAATATTTACGTTGTTTTGTGGGGTATCAGCAGGAGAACTGGATGTCCTACCTGCATTTAGCAGAATTTGCCTATAATAATGCTGTGCATTTGCACACGCAACAGACTCCTTTCTTCGCCAATTTTGGCTACCACCCCCAAGCCTTCCTTGCCCCAAAAGACAGTCTCTCAGTCCCAGCCGCTGAGGATTACTTGCAGGAACTTCACGCTATGCAACAGCTACTCCAAGAGCAACTAGAACAGGCCAGAGCGGATTACAAACGCGCAGCTGACCAGCATCGGAGAGAGGAGGACCTCATACGAGTCTGGATCTCTACACGTTTCCTAGCTATGCCTGGCCGGTGTCGTAAACTGCAGGATCGGCGTGTAGGGCCCTTTGAGGTGGAGGCTCAGATTAACCCCGTGGCTTACAGACTAAAATTGCCACCCACCTTCAAGATGCACCCAGTCTTCCATAGGGCATTGTTGACCAAGGATGCTGCCCCCGACCCTCACTGTCCGCGAGTGGAGCCTGCGCCACCGTTGTTGGTAGAGGGGGAGGAGGAATACGAAGTAGAACAGATTTTGGACTCGCGAAAATGCCGAGGGCGTCTTCAGTGCCTGATTCATTGGAAGGGGTACGATCCAACTGAACATTCCTGGGAAACAGAGGAGAATGTGCATGCTCCGACTTTGGTGAGAGAATTCCATGAGGCTTATCCAGAGAAACCTAGACCTCAGGGGTGGGAAGGGTTAAAGTATGGAGGGGGGGATGATGAACGTCCTCGTTCCCGTCACCGCGAGAAACGGACAGGGCAAAGACAGGAATTACGAAGGAGTCAGAGATTACGTTTGAAAACATTTCCTATATAAGCCTGCCGCTCCCAGTGGGGGGTCGTTGAGTCAACTTCCTTCACACGCTGCAGAGCATGTCTAGAGTATAGTTAGGGACTCTAGTGAGTTAGCGTAGGGTTTCCTATGAAGCGCAATGCCTTTGATGTATCCATTACTCTAATAAAACGAGATGTACTTGCACACACACTCCAGCCTCATTCTTTCGGCTCTGGACGGGACACCTAAGTATGATTGCATGGGAGTAAATCCCATTGAACTCAACAAGCATGCAAATGATCAGACCTGCCTTTAGTTTAGTTTAGTTTAGTTTAATTTCATTTATAAACCGCCCATAACCAATGGCTCCCTGGGCGGTGTACAACATAAGATAATACAATAAATCAACAAAAATCATGAAATATAAAAAATACAGATACATAATAACAATAATGTAATATTAAGATCACTAAACCATTAAAACATTAAAATACTTTAACATGAATTAAAATGCCTGGGAGAATAGAAAGGTTTTAGCCTGGCGCCGAAAGGATAACAACATAGGCGCCAGGCGTACCTCCTCGGGGAGACTATTCCACAATTCAGGGGCCACCACCGAAAAGGCCCTGGATCTTGTCACTACCCTCCGAGCTTCTCGATGAGTCGGTACTCGGAGGAGGGCCTTAGATGTCGAACGAAGTGCACGGGTAGGTTCGTAGCGGGAGAGGCGTTCCATCAGGTATTGCGGACCCGCACCGTGTAAGGCTTTATAGGTCAATACCAGCACCTTGAATCTAGCCCGGAAACAAATCGGCAACCAGTGCAAATGGGCCAGAACAGATGTAATATGTGAGGACCGATTGGTCCTCGTCAACAGTCTGGCTGCTGCGTTTTGCACTAGCTGCAGCTTCTGAACCGTCTTCAAGGGCAGCCCCATGTAGAGTGCATTACAGTAACCCAATCTAGAGGTCACCAGAGCATAAACAACTGAGGCGAGGTCGTCACTGTCCAGATAGGGGCATAGTTGGGCTACCAACCGAAGGTGGTAGAACGCATTCCGAGCCACTGAGGCTACCTGAGCCTCCAGTGACAAGGAAGGATCGAAAAGAACCCCCAGACTACGAACCTGTTCCTTCAGGGGGAGTGTAACCCCATCCAGAACGGGATGAACATCCTCCATCTGTGCGGAAAAGGCCCTCACCAACCGCGTCTCAGTCTTATCTGGATTGAGTTTCAGTTTATTAGCTCCCATCCAGTCCATTATCGCAGTTAGGCAACGGTTCAGCATATCAACAGCCTCACCTGAAGAAGATGAAAAGGAGTAATAGAGGTGCGTGTCATCAGCATACTGATGGCAACGCACTCCAAAACTCCGGATGACCGCACCCAGAGGCTTCATGTAGATGTTGAAAAGCATGGGGGACAGAACCGATCCCTGAGGGACTCCACAATGGAGAGTCCAGGGTATCGAGCAATGCTCCCCAAGCACTACCTTCTGGAGACGATCCGCCAAGTAAGAGCGGAGCCACTGCCAAGCAGTACCCCCAACTCCCAACTCCACAAGTCTCTCCAGAAGGATACCATGGTCGATGGTATCAAAAGCAGCTGAGAGATCAAGGAGAATCAACAAGGAGAATCCTTCCCCTTTCCTCTCCCTTCCTCTTCCCCTTTTCCTTTTTCCTCCTCCCCTGCCCACTCCAGGCCTCCCACCCCATGGTCAGTTTTACCTATACTAAGCATGATTGCATGGGAGTAAATCCCACTGAACCAATAAACATGCAAATGATCAAAACTGCCTGCTCCCCTCCCCATCCCCATCCCCTGTGGTCAGTTTCACCTATCCTAAGCATGATTGCACAGGAGTTAATCAATAAACATGCAAATGATCAAACCTGCCCTTCTCCTCCCCCTCCTGTCTGCTCCCCTCCCTCTCCTCCCCTCCCCATCCCCTGTGGTCAGTTTCACCTATCCTAAGCATGATTGCAGGGGAATCCCACTGAACTCAATAAGCATGCAGATGATCAATCCATTTTCAGCAAACTTGCACAGGATCCCATTTTTTACCTCCCAGATTAAAAAGCAGAGGAATTCATTAATAGGAAAAAAAATTGCAGTTTAAGAACGTACCTATAGCCAACAGGAATTTCTATCAAACTTTAAAAAGCAGGGAAATTGGGCAGCTACAGTGAATGCACCAGGGGGGCAGGAGACCTGACCTCCTCTCTGAGATATTTTACTGTCCTACAAATTTGTCAAAATGCAAACACAATTTGGGTTGGTCTTTCACAGTCCAATCCTGTATAGCTTTGAAGAATTTGGTAACATGTACCTCTGAGCGTATGGTGGCCATTTCAGGACCCCTGCCTGCTGCATCTGCTGTTTCTCTGTGACCCAGGAGTCTCAGTGTGCTCCAGTTCCATTTCTAGATTGCCCATCAGGGCTGGGTAAGGTATATCTCGCTCTCTATCCTGTCTTCTGGAGGTCCTTTCCCTATACATTGTAGCTTCCACATCTGCTCCCCCTGCCTATCTTTGATTCTCTCTGTGTGTGAGAGACTGTGTTTCAGAAGCCATGCTCTGGTCCTCCCTGCCCAGCTGCACATGACTAAGGCCTAGTCTGCAAAGCGAGCCCAGAGAGAGAAAGGGCAGGCTAGTGTGCCTTCCTCACTTGTGCTGAAGTCAACACCCCCCCTTCTCCTCTTGTGCCTTATGTGCTTGCTCCTTCGGTTCTCTCTCTGTTACTGAGCTATCCCCATTGATGTCAATAGATATGTAATGGTACTGAGCTATTCTATTCCCCATCAAAGTGTTAAATGTATATATTTTGATTCTGTGTGTATATGTTCAATAAGTATCCCCATGTTTAAGATCTGTGTGAGTGTAAGTTACTGGGTAAATCTGCCAAGATGCACTATTGCCAATGTCTAAAGATCCTAATTCACAAGGCTTGTACGATGTGTGAATGTGAAACACGTGTCTACAGAGGAGTCTTGCTAACAGTGCAGGAGGACCCCCAAGTTGCAAACGTATAAACTCATCCAGAACCAGTCAGCAGCTCTCCCAGTCCACGGTATCTCCACTTTGCCTAGATTAAGTTAATCATAACATTCAGAAGGCCTTGCGTTTGGCACACCAGGTGGGAACCCTAGAAGTTTAGGGTGTGAGACCAATCGAAGAAATTGAAACCCTTACTCAACAGTCCTTATTCAACAATCTGATACTCAACTTGAGACAACGCTATTGCATGTGCAGGTGAGACACCCGCTAGCTGGCAACCCTGGTACTGCGTAGGTGTACAGTATGTGAGACCTGTCTCTTTAAGTGCAGGCCTGGACTGTCAAGAGCAGCTTTCTGTCCCTCATTTTCTCCTTAAGCTAGTTAGAAGTGGTTAGGTTGAATTTGTCGGTTTGTCTAGGTTTCTGTATAGGTGTCTGGCTTTCCAGAATGAAGAAGGTTCTTGAAGGCTGAATGATCATCTCACCCAGTGAGTATACTCCTCTATATTGACATAAATGAAGGAGATACTACATGTGATGGTGGATATTGGGAAAGGGGACTTTGGAAAAGCCGGCTGTTTAGAAATGAAGCACTGCAGCCATTCCACCTCTCCCCTTCCAAAAGCTATTCCCCCAATGCAGGCTCTTTTTCTCCACAAGATGGATGCCATGGCCAACAGGTTTCACTTCCAGCCCAACGACGTCACCCTGCCCCTCCTCCCAGAGCTTGGAAAAGTTACTTTTTTAAAACTACAACTCCCATCAGCCCCAGCCTGCATGGCCACTGGATTGGGCTGATGGGAGTTGTAGTTCAAAAAAGTAACTTTTCCAAGCTCTGCCTCCTCCTCTTTCACTCATTTCCACCCTGGCCATTGGTCCTGTGTTCCCTCTCCCTGCTCATCCTGTAAACTTGCATTGCTGGGACTCCTCCTGCCTGCCAGTGGTAGAGCATTGGTCCCTGGTTCTATTCCCGGCTGGGAGAGCCCCTGCCTGAAATCCTGGAGAGCTGCTGCCACTCAGTGTAGACTACACTCACCTAGATGGACCAATGATTTGACTCGGTATAAAGCAGCTTCCTCTGTTGCCATCCCATATTCCCCCAGTGCCAGGTTGTGCATGGGATTGGAGAAGATCATCTTCGTGGCATCTACACACAAAGGGCTACTTCCATTCACTTTCTTGAATCGCTGAGGAGAAGCATTTGAAAAAAAGGTCAAGTATGGCATTAGATGAGAGCCAGTGTGGTGTAGTGGTTAAGGTGCTGGACTATGACCTGGGAGACCAGGGTTCAAATCCCCACACAGCCATGAAGCTCACTGGGTAACCTTGGGCCAGTCACTGCCTCTCAGCCTCAGAGGAAGGCAATGTTAAACCCCCTCTGAATACTGCTTACCATGAAAACCCTATTCATAGGGTCGCCATAAGTTGGGATCGACTTGAAGGCAGTCCATTTCCATTTCATGTCATTAGATCCACATTTTGGCTACCCGTGCTACATCTGATTAAATCCTGTTTAAGAATTCTTTTCCTCATTCTCCCCTCCCCTTAATATCTGTTCTTTCTTGCTACCCCTCTTTCCAATTTTTTTTCTCCGTTCCTCTTTGCTTTCATGAGGAGCCAACTTAACAGTATCAGCAGAATCTCAGCTGCATCTGTGGCTTCCACCACAGAGTGAACTGATTTAAAAGCAAGGCTCAGTTTTAAAGATGGGGTTTGCAGTGTGTCCGTATGACTAATGAGGGTTTGGAAGACATCTAGGCACACCATAGGGCTAACCTCATCGCTACCCATCCATAGCAAGTGGGCTCTTGTGTGATCTCATGCCATATCCATAGTTCTGGCACCATCACCATATGTAGAGAGGAAAAGACGACTGACCTTGCTTTGAAATGTTTACATCTGTTTACCCAAGGGAATGCTGAATGCATTAACAAGTGGTGGACGAAAACCCTGAATAGGCAAATATGGACAGACAAATATGAGTCATAAGAACATGAGAATAGCCTGGCTGCATGAGACGAAGGGTTCATCTCATTCAGCCTTCAGTTTCCAGCAGAGGCCACCCAGCTGTTTCCCGGATGCTTACAAGTGGGTGATGAAGTCAACAGTTCTTCCCTGTTGTTGACTCCCCAGTAATTCATGTTGAGGCATCTACTGCTTCTGTACATGGAGGTTTCATTTAAATATCATGGTTAATAGCTGTTGAGAGCCCCATCCTCCTCCAAGAATGTGACTAATCTTTTCTTTTTAGGGTTAGCCTGTGGCAGTAAATTTTGTATGGTAGTGACGTGCTAGGCTTTATTTTATCTGTCCTGAATTTACCGCCCAGCAATTTCATTCTCCAAGTTCTCTCATTAGGAGAGAAGGAAAAGAGCAAATCCTGTCTATCCACTTTCTCTGAATCATCTGTTGAAAATGGAGACCATGCCTGCTGGTTGCCTTGATTCTGTTAGGATCCACGGGGACTTGGAAGCAGCAGCTTCCAGATACAACAGACTCTTGTGCTGAACAGGGCTGCTGCCTGGTAAAAAAAAGAAGTAGTTCATTAACCATAAGAATTTAAATTATTAATTGAAATCTGCTTTCAATTCATAGAAATCTGCTTATATTTGGATATAAATAAAACAATAGCTCTGAGGAAGAAAGCATGCTTCCTTTGCAGTTTGAAATACATGCAGGGTTTCCAGGTCAGAAGCATCCCAAACCTGAGATTTCAGGTGGGCCCTTGTGAAGTCATGGGGCAGTGCCCTAGTGATGTCATTAAGCATGAAATGTTAAGCATCAACCACAGTTGCTTGGAGCATACCACTCAAACAAATTTTTTTCTCTGATTGGAAATTAAGACAGAAATCTTAGCTAAATGGACTGGATGAGGGCTAATAAACTGAGGCTCAATCCAGACAAGACTAAGATGCTGCTAGTGGGTGGTTCTTCTGACCAGATGGTGGATGTCCAACCTGTTCTGGATGGGGTTGCACTCCCCCTGAAGGAGCAGGTTCGTAGCTTGGGCGTTGTCCTAGAACCATCTCTGTCACTTGAGGCTCAGGTAGCCTCGGTGGCACGGAGTGCCTTCTACCAACTTCAGTTGGTGGCCCAACTACGTCCCTATCTGGACAGGGATAACCTGGCTTCAATTGTCCATGCTCTGGTAACCTCCAAATTAGATTACTGCAATGCGCTCTACGTGGGGCTGCCTTTGAAGACGGTTCGGAAACTGCAGCTTGTGCAAAATGCAGCGGCCAGATTGGTAACAGGGACCAGATGGTCCGAACATATAAAACCGATTCTGGCCTGCTTGCATTGGCTGCCTGTATGTTTCCGAGCTCGATTCAAAGTGCTGGTTTTGACCTATAAAACCTTACATGGCTTGGGACCACAATACCTGATGGAACACCTCTCCAGATACGAACCCACCCGTACACTACACTCAACATCAAAGGCCCTCCTCCGGGTGCGTACTCCAAGGAAAGCTTGGAGGGTGGCAACAAGGGAGAGGGCCTTCTCAGTGGTGACCCCCAAATTATGGAATGATCTTTTTGACGAGGTGCCTGGCGCCAACACTGTTATCTTTTTGGCACCAGGTCAAGACTTTCCTCTTCTCCCAGACATTTTAGCATGTGTTTTAAATTGTTTTTATATTGTTTTAAATTTTAAAGTTGTGTTTTAAATTGTTTTTAAAATATGTGTTTTAAATTGTATATTTGTTTTAATGTTTTTGATTGCTGTGAACCGCCCAGAGAGCTTTGGCTATGGGGCGGTATACAAGTGCAATAAATAAATAAATAAGCAAACAAACAAATAAATAAATAACGATGTTATTGGAGTGATGGGATCATTCCTTTTCATCTGTTTAGGGTGTCTAGATAGGGAACATTTAATCTACCTACTTGATTCTAGCAAGAATGGTTTAAGTGCCCTCAGGCCAGGCAAGTCACCAGAAGGCCATTGTAGGAAGAAAAGAGCCTACTGTTGTGGAGATATTAGATGGGAGCACTGAGGAGTAAAGATGGATGCCCCTGAAGGCTGCAATTCTAAACACACTTACTAAAGGACTAAGCCCCATAGAACTCAATAGGACTTTTCTGAGTAGATATGGTTAGGATTGTGCTGTTGGTAAGTCTTCACTAGGGATCCTCTGTAAAGATATCAAACCAGGGTTGGCAACCCCCTGCCTGAAATGCCTTGCCTGCCTTTTAACCTGGCTGCTCCAAACGTCTTTACAGACTTGACCCTTCACTGCAGAGAGAGGTTTGGGAAATGAGTAAGAGTTTAGAAGATTATTTTCCCTTTCCTGCCTATCATGAGGGCTGCTATAAACTTACTTTGATAGTCAACCTAATTCCAGTGAGTAATAACTGACAGGGAGAAATCACACATGGTTTGGTCTACCTTCACAGGCAGCAGCTTGGGAACAACAATTGCAGCCACACTTCTCAGAATTCTCTTTTGCCACCATTGGTCAAGAAACAAACTGTCATGCAAACAACAAGGTGCATCATCAGTGGGTTTAAGGGGGCTGAGCTGACCACATGAAACCACTGTTGTTGCTTTTATGGATGTAAGGGAGTGAGGTCAGACATAAATGAAATCTAAAAAGAAAAACAAAAGACAATGATGATTCTCTAAATGCCGTACCATACCAACTACACCAACATTCCTATGAGTAAAGCAAAAAACTCAGCATCCCACAACCAGTCAGGGTTCCTAACCAAAAACCAAAACTAAAAAATCCTGGCAGCTTGTCAGCCAAGGTCGCAGAAGTCCCCATGCTGCACAGCCTGACTTGGGGGCTGCAGTTGATGCAGCATGCTGCAGCATGATTGCTGACATGAATGAGACCTGGCAGCACATATTTCTGCTCTGAAATCTGTACTGGTTGTTGATTTGATACCAGGTCAAGTTCAAAGTGTGCTTTCCATGTTACAGGTGCCACATAGTACTTGTTCTGCTCTTGTAAGAAATTGAACCTTTAGTGTGGCAGCATCTACACTTTGGAACCCCCTGCCTGTTGACATTAGGCAGACGCCTTCATTGTACTCTTTTTGACACCTACTAAAACATTTTTTGTTTAGGCAAGCCTACCCATGCATGTAGAAGGTATTGTGCTTTTTATCTGTTTTGAGCTCATCGTTGGTTGTATTATTTTGAATGTTTTTAACTATCTGTCTTTAATTGTTTTGCCAGTAGTTTTATTGTTTTAATTCCTTCTGTAAACCACTTTGAGGTTTTTTTTACAATAAAGTGGTATATAAATGTTGTCAGCAAAATACATAAATAAATTTCAGAGTGACTGTGGCCCTTGGGTCTCTTTCTTCTTTTAGGAACAAAGCAATCTGCTTTATACCGACTCAGGCCATTTGGTACTACCTAGGTCAGTACTGATGACATGGACTAGCATTGGCTCTCTAGGATTCCAGGCAATAGTCTTTTGCAGAGATTGGATTTTGGACCTTTGCATACAAAGCATTTGCCCTATCACTGAGCTACAGCCCTTCCCCTGTTTAAAAAAGTATATTTTAAAATTGCCCTTTTCAATTCACTAATGAAAGCACAACATACCTAGGGCAGATCCACACCACGCATTTAAAGCACATTCAACATACATTTGAAGAACATGAATCCCACCACAGAATCATGGGAATTGTAGTTTGTTAAGGATGGTGGGAACTATAACTGTGAGGGGGAAACTACACTTCCCAGGATTGTTTGGGGGAAGTAATGCACTTTAAATGTAAATTGGATGCGCTTATGTGGATCTGCATTACTTCATAAACTTTGCCTACAAATAAAGTTTACTGGGTGACCGTGGGCTACTCACCATCTCTCAGCCTAATCTGCCCCTCAGGGTGAAAACAACAGAGGGGGACCATGACCACCCTAAGCAAGAAGAGCACACTTAAAATGTAGAGGAAATAATAATGTACAACCATAGTGTGTAATCAGATACATATTGAGACATAGTATACTTATATAATCATGCATGTCAAAGATGTTTATTATTTATACATACTGTAATGGTATTTATAGTGCTATCCCATGCATGTCTACTCAGAAGCAAGTCCCAATGTATTCAAATAGGGAAGTGTGCACACGACTGCAACCTCAAATGATAAGGATTCATGCCACTTTAAGCTGTTTTGCAAATGTTTTATACTTGTTTTATGGTTACTGGATTTTAAATGGATTTATTTCTTGTTGTAAGCTGCCTTAGTTTCCAGCCTTACTTCACAGGGTTGTTGGAAAGATTCCATATATACATACACTGGAGATGTAAAAATGCATACACCCTATATTATAGTTTATTTTCAAAATCAGGTGGGCATTTTTTTTTAAAAAAACACCAGTATTAATTTCCTACCAAATAAAAGCATTGATCTCTGGGTGAAGGGTGGGCAATAAATTCAATTCTAATAATAATTCTAAGTTAGCCCTGCTTAGTTGGATTGGAGGGGGAGAGAAAGATTTATAACACAGTCTTTTAGTATCTTCACTCAAAATCCCATTGATTTACAGCACAATCCTAATCCTAAAGTAAGCCCTACTGAATTCAATGGGGTTTACTCCCAGGTATGTGGGATTAGCACTGCAATTTTACTCCCAGAAAAGTGAGTATAGGACTAATGCTTCATATTGGGAAGGTTTTCAAAGCAGGCTATGAATTAGAGAAATAAACTGCCCTCATCAACAGCTCAGTAAAATTTAAACTTGTTTGACTCCTTATAGTTAGGAAAGTATAACATATTATACACTCAGTCAACTTCTGATGTGCAGACAAACAGGAAAAGGGAATTATTTTCAAGATCTGCAATGGGTTCTAGCAATTGCCTGTAGGTCAGCAAATCTCTTGTCAATCACAACCTTGACTTCATTTATTGGCTAAAACCCTAGAAGGGTGGGGATTACAGCAGCAGGCTTCTAACAGGAGTTGCAGGGGACAGCTGACATTTTGGTGTATATCTTCTGAACCAGATCACCTAAAAACTTATTTTTTTTTTAAATGAAAGCTAAGAGTCTGGAGATTAAGGTGATTCAACCAGAGTCCTGGAGATGACCCCAAAAAACCAGAGTGTCCAGGCAAAAACCAGAGACCTGGCAATCCTACATACTGTTATGAGCATGGGGGTTGGAATGGATGATTCCTGTGGGTCCCCTTTCCAGCCTCTGATTTGGAATCCCATGCCTTGGGGCTGGTTTTGCTGGCCAGATGAATTCCCTTTGTTAACCAAATAGATTGGCAAGGTAGGATAATGGGTCTATCAGTTGCCTAGCCACAGTGAATGGACCAGGAAGGCCCTTTTGTCATTAAAACTCTTCAGGAGAGGATCCCCCCCTTCCTGGAGCCCAGCAGAGGCTTGTAGTTGGAGGGTGTCTAGAGAAAGGCTGGTAACTGGAGGCAGGAGAGAGACTGGCTCTCTGCACCATGGCATTTGGGGTGCCTCCTGTAATACAGATGGGAAACCTGGATATTGGACTGCTGATGCCTTGAACCTCTCCATCTTAAGCTCAGGTTGGAATGTGTGTAAATAAATAAACCATATTTCATAAAGACACCACAGTGTCCGCTGGCCTTCTCCCCAAAGGAAACCAAACCCTGGATGAATGCAGGGACCCCAGAAATCTCACTGCTCGGAGATTGGGGAGGCGCGCAACACTGGTGTCAGAAGTGGGATTGAGTTTCCTAGAAGAAGCATTGGGAGCAAGGTGTGCCTGAATTAAGATGGAGGGGATAACAGCAACCCTCCTGGAACAGATGTAATTGATGTTCCACCAGCAAGCAGAACTGATTGAGAAATATGACTAGGAGGAATGGAAGCAAAGACAAAGAGAGCACCAGGAGGAACGGGAGCACTGGCAATGAATGGGGGAGATCATTGGAAGCTTCTTGGGAGAGGAAAGGGAGACCCCATGTGCGGAGGTGAGAGCCCTGCCTGATCAGCCGCTACAAGTGGTCGAGGGTGACCTGGGAGTCAAGCTGCAGAGCACCCAGACTGGGGTGGCTAAAGAGATTCAGAAAGTGGATGGACACCCGGAGGGAGTGGACTGTGAGGAGTTGCAGTCAGTAGCGGAGGAGGAAGGAGTTTTGATTGTCCAGGAGCCTGCCAGGGGGGAAGACAGCAGAAAGCTGGAAGTGAAGCCCCAAGAGTTGAAGGAGGACAGGCTGGAAAATGAAGAGGAAGATGCCTCGGAAGAAAGTGGGGTAGTGGCTGGAGAAGAGATGCTGCTGATAGATTTCTCTGCTCCCTGTGTGCCTGCTGTTAAAGAAGTAGTGCAGGATGAAGAAAAAGCCTTGGAGAAAGGTGAACTAGAGGCTGGAGAAGGGCAGCTGTCGATAGATTTCTTTGCCCCTTGTGTGCCAGCTGTGGAAGAGAAAGTGCAGGAGGAAAGATTGGAGGCGTGTGTGCAAGAGTTGCTGCCAGCGCCTGGAGAGATGGGTGAGATAAAATCCCCAATTGACTTTGCCCCTTGGGTGCCCCATAATGGTCTTATAGGGTGGGATGCAGCTCCTATGATGGGTGCAGTCCCTGGGCAAACTACAGCAGTGAGAGGCACCCAGCACCCTGTGAGTTTAGAGGCCAAGAGACACTGGGAGGGTTACCTGCCTCTGTTTGGGCCCATGTTCCATGCTGGAGATTGTGAGGGAGAACAGAGAAGATTTCTTTCTGCCAACCTGGGTGGGCTAGGCCAGCTAGTCCTGAAGAAGGTGCCCCCAGATAAAGACTTGTTGCAGAACTTTGATTTGGAGTTTGAGGCAGGAGATGGAGTGGACTGGCTTCAAGAATTTTCCCAGAGCAAAGAGTGGGAGGAAAATGGCTACAGCCTGCCATGTGCTGATGAGGAAACAAATCTATTCCTGGAGATGAGTCCCAAGACCCTGCAGGCAGCAGCAGGGATCAGCTTGGATTGGGAACTCCTTGAAGCCCCAAGACAAAGGACCATGTGGCCGGCCGCACGGTTTGGGGGTGGGGTTTGTGCTTATGGGACTGTGTACTGATGGGACTGTGTACTGATCTGTACTGATTTGCTGTAGGAATTTTTCTGACGGTTTTAGTATTGCCTTTTGAAATGCTGTTGATCTGTGCTTTTTTGCATGTTGGTGGGGATATGAGCTATTTAATGATTTTTTAGGAATTATGTTGATAGGTTTTTGCAATAAGATTTTAATGTTAAGATTTACTATTCTGTGACTGTTGGATTGCGGGTGTATGTACAACTGTTTAGGGGAGCAAGGAAAAATGTGCATGTGGTTGAGGGCATGCTTAAACATGTCGGGAACTCAGTATCTTGGCCACTGCCAAGTTATGAGGACTGGGTAAGCTGTTTGGATGCAGAACTGTGACCGGGGGCTCCAAGAAAGAAGAGGAAGCCTAAAGAGAGAGCAGTTAATTGAAGATGTGCTGTAAGGGAATGGACTGTTTTTGTACTTGTGTGGAAACGAGACTGTAATATGACTATGACTATTAATGATGTATATTTCAATGTCTTACTAACCAATCCTGAGGCCTTTTGGTTGGAGATGGCAACGACTGACCCTGGACTGTCCATGTATAAACCATGTGATTTACCACTAAGCCAGGTGTGGAGAACCTTTAGTCTCCCAGATGTTGCTAAACGTCAAATTCCACCACCCCAGGAAGCATGGCCAACAGCCAGAGAAATGGAAGCTGTAGTTCAGCAACATATGGAGGGCCAAAGGACACCCCTGTAGTTGGGGGCGGTTGCAAATGGGGGCACCCCTCCTCCTAGAGCTGTCCTTCCCCTCCCTCCTGGATTTTCTTGGGAAATTGTATTTTTAATTTGTGACATGACATTCAATAATAGCCTTCATTTAAAGAATAACAGCTTGTTTTAAGAAAAAGAGTGATTTAAGAATAGGACCCTCTGAAAATTTCAGTGAATAAGGCTGGGCAAGTGCAAAATAAAAGCCTCATCTGCAGAGCTTGGAAAAGTTACTTTTTTGAACTACAACTCCCATCAGCCCCAGCCAGCATGGCCACTGGATTGGGCTGATGGGACTTGTAGTTCAAAAAAGTAACTTTCCCAAGCTCTGCTCATCTGGAAGATCCCCCAAAGTGTGCTCACTCAAAATTTTTCCTGACTGAGGGTGGGACTCTGTAATTAAGTGATCCTGAAGAAAACAGTCTGCATAGTAACATGACCCTTGAAGAGTTAATATTAGACCTTTGTATTTCTGCTAGAGTTAGACTCCATCCCTTGGACTTTCCTTTGCTCTGCTTTTCGGTTTCAGTTGTGTTCTCTACCCAGCCAGCGATAAAGAAGCATGTTTGTTTGCCAGCAGTAAGAAGTAAGAGTTTGTTTATTCTGTACAGCAGGATTTGGTACTTCTTGCTAAAGGGTGAAATAAGGAGATAACTTAAAGTAATCTAAAAAATCCTTATCCTACCTTTTACTTTCTTAAAGCACTCACTGTACTCACGATTGTGGCTATTTTTTTTCTTTTCCTCGAATGCTTGGCAAAGGGTAAAAACAGCCCATGAGGAATAGAAACACTATAGTGCATGCTACAGTTGGCTGTCTGGCTGTCTGGCTACCTCGTCTGTAATTCAGGCCTAATTTCTGATTTTCCTAATGTGTGCAGCTCAACATGAGGCTCTTAGTAAACTGGGTTTTTCTTGCATTTGAAATAGAAAGGACAGCTAACTTTAATTTTGATTAAAGAATTACATTACTTTAATTCTTGGAAAAAATGAAAGCTGTTCTAAAGTATGATTTTTAGGTGCTATGCATTTTTCTCTCTCTGAAAAGGCGTATCATGAACCTACCATTAAAAAAGCTTTCTTGCACGTTTATCAAGCATTTTTGTAAGTTTACAAAAGGAAGTCTATTATTCAGTAAATATTTTACAAAGTTAGGGACTCAATCTCATTGACTTCAAGAAAGTTACATATATTGTTCTCAGTACCACTGTCCCTAAATGCTTGACTATGGTTGCATTGCAATGTGTTCTTACTCTGTTTCTAAACCTGTTTTTTTTTGTATTGATGTTGTCAAGATACAAGATTAAAATTGATTTTTTGAGAAAACAAGCTCTCCACTGCTTTTTAACTTCTTCGTTGTAGCATAAAATATTTTGTTTGTTTTACACCTTTTGGTGTTCACTGTATCCTTAACATCCTTTTTTCTTATGAAACAAAAAAATATGCCAGTCATGTAATTTTCTGGTGTTCATGTTAAATTTTTTGTTAACTTGACCTTTATGTAGCCCATTATGTAAGTTAACACCCTCTGCATGGAGGGGGAATGAGGGGCTCACTGCCTTTCCCTTCCTCTGGCCCTCACATCCTCTCCACCAGTGACAGCGGGGATTGGCTGGAGCTATGCACCTCCCCCCCCAAATGCCTCATCTAGAAATGTGGTTGCCCTACCTAACAAGGAGGACTGGCTACAGGGCTGCCAAAGGTTCTACACACCTGCTCTAAGCTATGACTTTTCCCTTTAAGGGTCCAAATCCTATGCACGTTTTAGCTGCACACTCTTGCTACCGTTCTGCCATCCTATGTGTACATGGCAGAGAAAAGGATACATGGTGCTAGAGCTGTCTGAAGTTTCACAGTGTTAAACTGGCAAATGGATTTCAACCTGAAAATTGTCTTGCCTGTATAACTGCACGAGTGGCTGCAGCAGAAACAGCAAATGCACATCCAGCTGCTTCCATGGTCTCTTCATATGCATGTATGTAGCTCTGAGAAACAGCAGCCTTGATCAAACCTCTGTCTATGACACTGAAAGAATAGTAACGGGAGTCCATCCAAAGTTCATTCTGACATCAAACAATGACAATATTTGGATGCAAAATTTAAAAAAACAAAACCCTGACCAGAACTAGCAAGAATTGAACTGAAGGAACAAATCTCTTTCCTTGGCACCTGTCTCTGATTAATGCTATCTCTTTGCTGCAGCAATATGCAGTGACTTATTGTGGTGCTTTACGAAGAACTAAGATCTTTGGATGTAGCTCAGTGAGCTTTGCGGTTTACAGTGCAGCAGCCTCTATTAAATACGTGCTCTTTGATATATTTATGTCTCTCTGTCCCTCCAAATGCACTTAGAGAATGGAAGATTGGTGTGCCATAATAACCGAACTGTTTGGCTAAGTCTTTGGCTGGCTGAGGACTGGTGTTCTTCCCCTGTAGAGAGGATTCCTACGGTTTGAGAGGTACCTTCTGATGAGTGAGCATCAGTATGAGGGAGACATAAAATCCCTCTTGTAAGGAACCTCTAGTAAAAAGGCCTTTGCCTCTTAACCACAAGTGGTCCCAGTGGAAACATGGTCTTTGGCTTTGATTTCCGAAAAGGAAGAGGTTGTATTGCAGTTACAGTTTCAGGCGCTGTGTAATCAAGGCCATTGTGAGGAATTTGATGTATTGGCATCTGTTCTGTGTGCTTTGTAAAACTTCCAGTAATAAAACATATGAAAAAGAAAAATATCTAAACAGGACAACAGAGGGCAAATGCAAACTGGGGGCTGTTTTGGCATGGGCTAGTCCTACTCCACTCTAGTAGTGTGTATAAACAAGCCCCACGTGAGCGAGCAGGATAAGATGATTACTTTCCACATTAGTTATTTTTGATGGCAAGGGAAACAACCATGCCAACCTGCCTGCTCGCAGGGTACTTGTTTGCAATTGTTTCTGAAGTATCTGGGGACTGGACAAAGGCGAAGGCACCTCTCGTGTTCCAAAGGCAATGTTTGAATTAGCCCAGGGAGTTAAGCTTTAGTTGTTCTATGCCAAATATTTGAAAAGAGTATTATGTGTATTGCAATAATTTAAGCAATATTTTGCACATGACAGTTCTATGTGTGTCTGTCACTCCCTATGCCTTTAGTACATTGCTAATGTATCAGAATGGGAGAGGGTGGGTTGAAACCTCACAGAAAAATCAACACCTTGTTCTAATAGAATGCATTGCGTATGAAGGAACACAGGCTAGTGAAGAAGAGTTTAGTACATTTTCGGTACCATTTACAGGGCAGCAGTGTCCTCAAATGCGTAGGAGAGTTTAGAATGGGAGGAAAATATAATGGAAGAAATAAATCTAGAATCACAGTAAGAAATTTCTGTCCCCTCCCCCTCAACTCTGCTAAAAAGTTGACTCTGCCTTTCAAAATGTAGAGCTTGATACTACATCTTTTACTGTACACAGTAGTGGGTAAGTTGTGGAAACATGCCAAGAAGGAAAGACGCAAGAGGAAGATTTTTACAGATCACAGTCCATGGTTGCCAGCTTTTCCCCACCACAAAACCCAACATCCCTCTGCAGGAACTCATCTTAGAATATTATCCTTGGATGGCTGCCTCATTGTAGTAAGGGCGAGGCACCTCCCCCTGTTCAAAATGCTAGACCTTTAGTAGGAAAGGGTGAAAAGGGTACATGGTTTCAGCATTTAGCCTACTGTCTTTGGCAGCAACCTAGGGATATAAACACCTAGGGGATAAAGACATCTAATCTGGCTTCTGTATTGGCATCTTTACATTTAACATCTAAAGGCACAGATATTTGCTATACTTACCAAAAAAAAAAGCTCTTTCTTTTAAGAACCTAGAAGACTCTCTCCCTACGAGGCAAGGAAAGCTGGAGGAGTATGCAGCGGTTGCTCTGCTCTTGCCTTTGCCTGCATTCCTGTAAATAATGACGGGTATAAGTCATGTGGGTGGAGATAATTTCTACTCCTTTTCTCATAACACTAGAAATTGATTGGCAATTCAGTATGAGAAGACCTTCACACAATGCATGCATAACTCGATTCACTGACCACAATAGTTGAAAGACCTTCTTTTCCCACATGCATCTGTCCATTGCTTAGAATCGTTGGCAGAAGACCCTTCACCACGTGCCCCTTCTGGAGGCAAAGACGGAGGAGAACTTCTTGGCTCAGTCCCAAGATGATGGAACAAACTCCATACCCCGCCGTTCTTTTTCATGAAACCCAAGGCGGCTTACATCTGGTTCCCAGGCGGTCTCCCATCCAGGCACTGACCAGACCTGACCCTGCTTAGCTTCCAACAGGGAGCTGGCCTCATGTGCCTTCATACCATCGCCTGGGGCGTTCTGGGGACATTCTTGATGTTGTATTTCATCAACATGCTGCTGCAGCGTATATTTTGTGATCACTTTATTGGCCTGTTTTACTTTAAACTTTAAACAGTTTTTTAAAAAAACAAGTATAACTGCCAACTCGGCAGGATTTTTTTTAACTGAATGTGTGGATATAAATATTAAACATAAGCTGGGGCTTTTAAAAAAGGATTAGACAAATTAATAGTCTGTCAATGAGTAGCTATTAGCTCTGAAACCAAATGGGACCTCCATGTTCACACTGAATACCAGATGCTGGAATTATCCCAAATAAAGTTCCAAAAAGGCAGTGGGATGCACAGCCCTTATCTGATTCAGTTTCAGAATGGCCATATGATGCTTTAGCAGCATCCTGAAGTGAAGAAGAGGGAGGACAATGCTTCCCAGCCTTGCCCTGACTGTTGGGAAAAATGGTGGCTGCCGGCTGCCAAGGAGCACAACAGCTAGGGCCAGCAAGGAAAGCATGTGGTACAGGGCCGGATTAAGCTGAGGAGGGCCCCTAGGCTGATTGGTGTTTGGACCCCCCTATCCCCACGCTTCACCTACCTTTCCGTTGTTTTTTGTGGCTCGCGCAGGTTTGCCATCAATCAAGATGCCGGCAGAGGTTTCCCTAACGAGCTGAAGCCTCTGCCGTCATCTTTGTTGATGGCAGCAACATGCGCATGTAGCATGTTTTCAGCCCCTTAAGGAAACCTCGGCCACCATCTTTATTGATGGCAAATCTGCGCGCCACAAAAAACAATGGAAAGGTAGGTGAAGTGGGGGGTTGGTGGTCTGCGGATGCTTCCGCAGATCGCGGAAGGAGAGCGGAGGGCCCCCTGTAGCTCCAGGGGCCCTCGGGCCAGTGCCCCACAGGCCCCCAAGAGCTCCGGGCCCCTAGGCTTCAGCCTCCTAAGCCTAATGGATAATACGGCCCTGATGTGGTGGTAAACAACGGTAAACAGAGTAGGGCGGGGGTCTTGAATTTTCCTCCCCAGTTTCAAGCTGAACATTCTGTTAAAAGAGCTTTTGGCTCAGCCCTGCATTTCAGCAATACTGCCCCCTTGCAAAAAATGTTTGACCATTCCTTTAAATTGGCTTCACTTGCTTGATTCTGGTATTTGGTGACATTGGGTCTCATGAAGATGTCATTACAGTCACTAAATCATCCATAACTAGTATCAGCCACATGGCTACTTCAGAAAGGGGAAGTTGCAGCAGTTGCGTGGTGGTGATGGAAATGATGATGAAGAAGCACCAGCCAGAAGAAAGCAATGACCCTGCACAAGATGGGACGGTGAATATTGCATAATGCAGATTATTTTTCAGGTACGGCCCTACGTATTGTGCACAAACTAATGGCAGTTCATTTTTCATATTTGCATTTCAGGAAATTCAAATAGCTGTAAAAAGCCATTTATTTTAGTGGAATGTTTTGTTTCAGCCAGTGTGTGTGTGTGTGTGTGTGTGGCAGGAGACTTAGATTCATTGCCACTGTTTCAGCTGGACATAATGATGCCATCTCTCTTTTGCATGTTATACTAAGACCACATCAAAATATGTGACTGCCCTGTAATGTCATAATTGTAGTGTTGTTCTCATACCAGCTGAAAACCTATCACTAATTGTGTATTAAGCTTTGGCCTTCAATTATACACTCAAATGTCCACACAGGCAGAGGCAATCTGTTAAATTACCATGTAAAATGTATACTATGGTGAACGTGGAAAGTTTCCCAAGATGGAAAGGAGAAAATCAAGGACTGTGAATCCTTCTGCATTCCTCAGCAGATCACCCAACGCTATAATCACATTAGATCTTACAAGCACTTTAAAAGAAAAACCACTAAGGAACACCAAGGTGTTCCAGGAAGAGGGAATAGCTATTTTATAGGCTGTACTCTTCTAAGTGCTACATCCTAAGCTTGGATATGATGGTTCTCCTCTGACAAAGTCAGGCTAAGCTATTGTGGTGTGAATGGATGAAGAAGACCTGTGTGCAAATCCCCATTTATTGGGCTGACCCTTATTGGGATTGGTAACTCCAGATCCAGAGATGGATTTGAGCCACAGACATACTGTATTACATTTTCCATTATAACATTTGCAAGCATTATCTAAGATTCTTTTGGCTTCCTTCAAAATACCTCAGAACATTAATCTGAGGAGGAATGTCTCCATTTACTTTGAATTTTGAAAATCCTATGACAACTTCTGGATTGTTACCAGAAGTGCTTGTGCACCATGATTGTGCACCATTAACATTATTGCAATAGGCACGATTGCTTCAGAAGCACCAATACTCCCTTGCTTGGTGTTGTGTGTGTGTGTGGGAGGGGATTAGCAGCCACACACCCCACAATGTCAATATTATCTTCCTTGCTAAGAAAGAATCACACAATTTCCTATGATCAGAGCTTGGAAAAGTTACTTTTTTGAACTACAACTCCCATCAGCCCAATTCAGTGGCCATGCTGGCTGGGGCTGATGGGAGTCGTAGTTCAAAAAAGTAACTTTTCCAAGCTCTGCTATGATTAAGGGATTTCTTTACACAAAATGGCAAGTGGTAAGTTAAATAGCTTTGTTATATGAAGTGTCACCAGGGAAAGGTAAAACAGCAACACTATTAAATACTTGACCTGATTCTAGCCAATAGAGATGACTTAATGGATGAAGTGGCAGTTAGGGGAACTCTGGGGGAAAGTGACCATGTTACGCTTGAGTTCTTGATTTTAAAGGAAGATAAAGCTGAGTGTAGTCAACTGAGTACCTTGGACTTCAGGAAGCCAGTTTTAATGATCTCAGAGCAATAAGCAAGGTTCCATGACAAGCAAACCTAATGAGATGAGTCCAAGATGGGTGGGAGTTTCTTTAAAAAAAGGAAATTCTAAAGGTACAATTGAAAACAATTCCAACAAGGAAAAAAGGTGGAAGATAACAGAAGAAGCTTGTGGTGGCTTTGCAAAAAAACTTAGAGATAATCTGAAAACAAAAAAGGACACATATAGGAAATGGAAGGAAGGCCAGGCCACAAAGGAAGAGTACAGACAGGTAGCACAGAATTTCTGGGATGGAATCAGGAAGGCTAAAGCTGAGAATGAGCTGAGGTTAATGTGGGATGCCAAAAGCAACAGAAAAAACTTTCTTCAGCTGTATACATAGTAAAAGACAGAGAAAAGAAATGGTGGTACAGCTACTCAGTGAGGATGGCAAAATGTTAATAGATGACAAAGAAAAGGCAGAATCAATCCTACTTTGGCTCAGTCTTCTCCTAAAAGAGGGTCTATGACCCTCCTGGCAAGCATGCAGTACAAGTTGAAGGGGCAGGATTGCAGCTGGAGATTGATAGACAAGTGGTCGAGGAATACTTAATCACTTTAAACAAGTTCAGATCTCCAGGGCCCAATGACTTGCATCCTAGAGTATTGAAGGAACTGGCTGAAGAATTCTCAGAACCACTGTTTATTATCTTTGTGAAATTGTGGAGGATGGGTGATGTGCCACTTGACTGGAGGAGGTCTAATGTTGTTCCTATATTCAAAAAGGGCAACAAGGAGGAACCTGGGAACTACAGAGCAGTCAGTCTGACATCAATCCCTGGTAAAATTCTGGAGCAGATTATAAAGCAATCTGTGAGCACCTTGAAAACAATGCAGTGATTAATAGAAGCCAACATGGATTTATGAAGAACAAATCCTGCCAAACTAATCTTACCTCATTTTTTGATCGGGTAACCTCCCTTGTAGACTGTGGGAATGCTATGGACATATTATCTCGACTTCAGCAAAGCTTTTGACAAAGTGCCCCATAATATCCTGATTAGCAAGCTAGCTAAATGTGGGCTGGATGGAACAACTGTCAGATGGATCCACAGTTGGCTACAGAATCGTACTCAAAGAGTGCTTATCAATGGTACCTTCTTAAACTGGGGAAGGTAACAAGCGGGATACTGCAGGGCTTGGTCCTGGGTCCAGCGCTCTTCAAGATTTTTATTAATGGCTGGGATGAGGAGGTGCAGGGAATGCTTTTCAAATTTGCAGATGACACAAAATTGGGAGGGATAGCTAATACCCTGGAAGACAGAAACAAAATTCAAAATGTTCTTGATAGGCTGGAGCATCGGGCTGAAAACAACAAAATGAAATTTCACAGGGATGAGTGCAAAGTTCTACACCTAGGAAAAATAAACCAAATGCGCAGGTATAAGATGGTGGATACTTGGCTCAGTAATACTACATGTGAGAAGGATCTTGGAATTGTTGATCACAAGCTGAATATGAGTCAACAGTTGATGTGGCTGTAAAAAAGAAATGCTATTTTAGGCTACATTAACCTAAGTATAGTTTCCAAATCATGTGAAGTACTAGTTCCCCTCTATCCCACACTGGTTAGGCCTCATATTAAATACTGCATCCAGTTCTGGACACCACACTTTAAGAAGGATGCAGACAAATTGGAACAGGTTCCAAGGAGGGCAACAAGGATGATCAAAGGAATGGAAACAAAGCCCTATGAGGAGAGACTGGAAGAACTGGGCATGTTTAGCTTGAGAAGAGAAGACTGAGGAGAGATATGATAGCACTCTTCAAGTACTTGAAAGGGCACCACACAGAGAAAGGACAGGATCTCTTCTCAATCATCCCAGCATAAAGGGGACAGACTAATGGGCTCAAGTTACAAGAAGCCAGATTTCAACTGAACATCAGGAAAAACGTCCTAACTGTTAGAGTGGTATGACAATGGAACCAACTCCCTAGGGAGGTGGTGGGCTCTCCAACATTGGAGGCCTTCAAGGGGGAGCTGGACAGCTACTTGTTGGGTATGCTTTTTCTTGGATTCCTGCATTGGGGAGGGGATTGGACTCCATGGTTTTATAAGCCTCTTCCAATTCATAGAATCATAGAATAGTAAACAGTAGATTCTATTATCATTATAGGAGTGCTCTACTATGCAGTTGAAAGAATCCTTGGCAGTGTAGAATACTTATTCTGCTTGGGACTGAACATCCTAACTGAAGGTATCATTACCGTAGATAAGGCTGGTTTTGCTTCTCAAACTTGTTTTTTGTGCCCTTTTTGTAATCTTTGGAGCTTTCCTTTCATTTTATCCAATAATCACTATCAGTCTTTCTAAAGCATATGTTAACTACGATCTGAGGCGGAAATAACACATTTCATCCACTTGTTTATTTAATAGCATGGCTGGAGGAAAAGGTCAGGGGTGTGGCTGTAGACTGTGAAAAAACACTGATGGAGGAAAAGAGCACTGTAGCCTGAAATAGCCTTATATTTTCAAGGTTGCAAGTTCTGGCCAATAAAAATACAAATCAATCCAAAGCCAACAGGAAGATGTTGCATCTGAGACAGACCAGAGAAAATAGGGTGTAGAAGGGGAATAACAACAGATGATATCATTAGCTGATCAGAGAAAGGAAACGTTCAGATCTGTGAGTGCATATAGAAAAGGACTACAGGAAGCACAATCGTAAAGTAATCCCATTTCCCCCCAGTTTAGTTTTCAAAAGCTTTGCAAAAAAACCAACCCAAAACACTTCAATGCCTCCAATAACTTGTTTGTAGATACAAAATGATGCTTATGATGTTGAGTCTCAAAGATCAACTTGAATGGTTGGGCATTTCTCCCAGTCCATTCTATAAATATAAATAGCAACTAACTTTTCTGCTAAGATATCCCTGTCTACAGTGGTTAGAACTGAAATTGATATTTGAGATTTGATAAAGATGTCCAATTTTACCAAGTTTTGAAAGCAAATCTTTATTTTGAAATTTATATTTAAATTTGACATTCAGGTTGGCATGATTTTTGGAAGGCAAAGACAAAATTGTATAAACACTTAAATATTAAATACCACTGCATGTCACCTGTCAAATTCAGTCTTCAGTCTTTCTGAAGACCTGTAGAAGCTTTATGGAGGTCAGCTAGTAGTTCATTCCTAAGTCATGGGAGAAAGCCTTCTTCCTTGTGCCCGCCAACTTCTTCTTCTTTTTTAAAAATCAATTTATAGACTGCTTACTATCTATAAATCAGAGCTTGGAAAAGTTACTTTTTTAAGCTACAACTCCCATCAGCCCCAGCCAGCATGGCCACTGGATTGGGCTGATGGGAGTTGTAGTTAAGAAAAGTAACTTTTCCAAGCTCTGCTATAGATCTCAAAGTTTTATCGCAGTAAATGAATATGCATGCATGGTCGTCCACGTACAGACACTACACGCAAGTACAATAAAAATGTCAAATTATTTATATTAAAATACATGAATAGTATCCATATCCATAATAATAATATCAATATAAACATAAATAAAGTCAAAGAGCAGTACAAGGCTGCAAAACGTAGAATCACAACCAATATAAAACATATTCATACAATCATGCACCCAATCTCACTTTTACCATTTGTTCCCACAACCGCTACAATCATTCACTACCTGATACATTATCTCTGTCAATGCCAGGTCGGTATCTAATAAAATCTCCCTCGTCCATGATTTAATTGTTGACGAGGGTGCCAACCTGGCATGTGTAACCGAGACCTGGGTGGGCGATCAGGGAGGAGTTGCTCTTTCCCAGCTGTGCCCACCTGGCTATACGGTTCAACACTGTGGTAGATCTGAGGGTCGGGGAGGTGGGGTAACTGTGGCCTATAGGAGTTCTCTCTCGCTCATCAAGCACCCTGTCCAGCTGATGACTGGTCTGGAGTGTCTTCACCTTGTGCTGGGTCAAGGAGACAGACTGGGAATTTTGTTGGTGTACCGCCCACCCTGCTGCCCAACAGCTTCCCTAACTGAGCTGACTGAGGTAGTCTCGGAGGTATTGTTGCGGTCTCCCAGACTTTTGGTACTGGGAGACTTCAACATTCACGCCGGGACTGCTCTAACAGGGGCAGCTCAGGACTTCATGGCCTCCATGGCAACCATGCGGCTGTCTCAATTTGTTACAGGCCCAACGCATGTGTCAGGGCACACTCTTGATTTGATCTTCGCCACTGGACATGGAGATAGTGATCTGGAGGTGGGGAGTCTTTCAATATCCCCATTGTCATGGACAGATCACTGCTTGCTGAAGTTTAGGCTTACAGCGCCCCTTTGCCTCCGCAAGGGTGGGGGACCTATTAAGTTGGTCCGACCCCGGAGACTAATGGATCCACAGGGTTTCCAGACGGCTCTGGGGGTCTTTCCGGCTGATAAGACTGGCGCTCCTGTCGAAGCCCTGGTCGAACTATGGAACACCGAAATGACCCGAGCCGTGGACACGATTGCTCCTGCGCGCCCTCTCCCTTGCAGAGCTCATGCAGCTCCGTGGTATACCCCGGAGCTGAGAGTGATGAAGCAAGAGAGGAGGAGGCTTGAGTGCAGATGGAGGCGGACTCCCGACGGATGCAATCATGCCTTGGTAAGTGCTTCCACTAAACGGTATATAGAAGCGGTGAGGGCAGCAAAAAAGCGATATTTTGCTGCCACTATTAAATCATCTCTCAACCGCCCAGCGGAGCTTTTTAAAGTTGTCCGAGGGCTTCTTCACTCTAGCCCTCTGGATATCTTAGAACCATCTCAAACCCGCTGCAATGAGTTTGCTGGGCACTTCCAAGATAAAATCTCACGCATCCGCCGGGACTTGACTCCAATATTATGGCAGTTGAACCTAATGAGGTATCCGGAGCACGGTCTTGTCCTCACTTATTGGATGAATTTCAGTTGGTACAGCTTGAGGACGTTGACAAGGTACTTGGACTGGTGCGTGCAACCACTTCCGTACTGGATCCTTGCCCCTCTTGGCTAGTGAAAGCTGCCAGGGTTGGAACAGCCGGCTGGGCCAGGGAAGTCATAAACGCCTCCTTGAGAGAGGGAGTGGTCCCCTGCTGTCTGAAAGAGGTGGTGGTGAGACTACTCCTGAAGAAGTCTTCCCTGGACCCAGATAATCTGAACAACTATAGACCGGTCGCGAACATCCCATTTTTGGGCAAGGTTCTAGAGCGTGTGGTTGCCAACCAGCTCCAGGTACTCTTGGATGAAACCGATTATATGGATCCATTTCAATCCAGTTTTAGACTCGGTTTCAGCACCGAAACAGCCTTGGTCGCCCTGTATGATGACCTATGTCGGGAGAGAGATGGGGGGAGTGTAACCCTGTTGATTCTGCTTGACCTCTCAGCTGCTTTTGATACCATCGACCATGGTATCCTTCTGGAGAGACTCACGGAATTGGGAGTTGGAGGTACTGCTTGGCGGTGGCTCCGCTCCTACTTGGTGGATCGTCTCCAGAAGGTAGGGCTTGGGGAACATTACTCGATGCCCTGGACTCTCCATTGTGGAGTCCCGCAGGGATCGGTCCTGTCCCCCATGCTCTTCAACATCTACATGAAGCCGCTGGGAGCGGTCATCAGGAGCTTTGGAGTGCGTTGTCACCAGTATGCTGATGACACGCAACTCTATTTCTCCTTTTCATCTTCTTCAGGTGAGGCTGTTAACGTGCTGAACCGTTGCCTAGCCACGATAATGGACTGGATGAGAGCTAACAAACTGAAGCTCAATCCTGACAAGACTGAGACGTTGTTGGTGGGTGCCTTCTCGACCCAGGTGGTGGATGTTCAACCTGTTCTGGATGGGGTTACACTCCCCCTGAAGGAACAGGTTCATAGCTTGGGGGTCCTTTTCGATCCATTCCTGTCTCTTGAGGCTCAAGTGGCCTCGGTGGCATGGAATGCGTTCTACCATCTTCGGTTGGTAGCCCAGCTGCGCCCCTATCTGGATAATGATGACCTCGCCTCAGTCGTCCATGCTCTGGTAACCTCGAGATTGGACTACTGCAATGCACTCTACGTGGGGCTGCCTTTGAAGACAATTCGGAAACTACAGCTAGTGCAAAACGCAGCAGCCAGACTGCTGACGAGGACCAGACGGTCCGCACATATAACACCTGTTCTGGCGCGTTTGTACTGGCTACCTATTTGTTTCTGGGCCAGATTCAAAGTGCTAGTTTTGACTTATAAAGCCTTACACGGTGCGGGACTACAATACCTTGCGGAACGCCTCTCCCGCTATGAACCTACCCGCTCACTACGTTCAACATCTAAGGCCCTCCTCCAAGTCCCGTCCCATAGGGAAGCTCGGAGGGCTGTTACTAGATCCAGGGCCTTTTCAGTAGTGGCCCCCAAATTATGGAACAGTCTTCTCGATGAGGTGCGCCTGGCGCCTACTCTTCTATCTTTTCAGCGCCAGATTAAAACCTTTTTATTCTCCCAGGCATTTTAATTGCTTAATGTTAAGTTAATTTTATATCAAGTTGTTAAATGCTTAAGCTGTCTTTTTTAGGGATTTATCTGATGTCTATTTTATTGTATTGTATTTTATTCCTTGCTGTGAACCGCCCAGAGAGCCATTGGCTGGGGGCGGTATAGAAATGGAACGAAATAAATAAATAAATAAATACACAAACCACTCACACACAATATTACAACCTACTGGTGGACAAATGAGAAGAGCCTCTGTTATTAATCTTTATTTGTGAATAGGTTGTTATGGGTGCAGGTCCAAACAGTTTAAGGCTTTAAAACCAACACTTTAAGTTGGGCTTAGAAACACACCACTAACCAGTGCTGCTGGTATAAGAACGATGTTGATAATCTGGCCACCTAGCCTCCATCAGGACTTGAGCAGCCACAGTCTGAACTGGCTGAAGTTTCCAAATAGTTTTTAAAGGTAGCCCCATGTAGAATGCAGTCCAACAGTCAAGTCTGGACATGACAAGAGTATGGATCACTGAGGACATGTCTGACCTAAAAGATAAGGTTGCAAATGGCGCTCCTGGTCATTGCCACCACCTGAGGTTTCCCAGTCAGCATGGAATCTAGAAGCACTCCCAAACTGTGTACTTGGTCTTTCAGTGGAGCTCAACCCCATCTAGTTGTAGGGATCTTCCCACCCACAGCATCTCTATGTTGTCTTCATATAACCACAGTTTGTTGCCCTCATCCACACCAGAACCCCTGCTAACCACTGGTCCAGGAATTCTAGAGCCTGGGATTAGAAGATGGAAATGAGAGTTAGAGCTGAGTGTCATCTGCATATTGATGACACTATAGCCAAAACCTCCAGACAACCTCCCCCAGTGGTTTCTTGTGTAAAATTGACCATTGAGGTACTCCACAGGCCAATGGCCAAGCAGTAGAGCAAAGGCCCACAAGCATCATCCTCTGGAGATGCTTTCCCAAGAAGGATTGGAACCACTGTAAAACAGTGCCTCCTAAGCCCAACCCAGATAAACAGTCTAGATGGATACCATGGTTGATAGTATTGAAAGCCACTGAGAGGTCCAGGAGAACTAACAGGGCAACATCCTACATCCATTCTCTAGTGTAAATAATCCAGCAGGGCAACCAAGACCGGTTTCTTTAGTAATGGCTGCACCATTGCCTCTTTCAGACAAATGGAGATCACATTTATTATGTATGTATTTATTTATTTATTGCACTTGTATACTGCCCCATAGCCGAAGCTCTCTGGGCTGTTTACAGCAATCAAAAACATTAAAACAAATACACAATTGAAAAACATATTTTAAAAACAATTTAAAACACAATTTTAAAATTCAAAACAATTTAAAAACACATGCTAACCATCTTGGAGGCCAAGAAACCCAGCCCAGTTCTCATTGACCTTACCAGCCAAGATGGGCAGGCATCCCAGGAGCAGATGGTAGGAATATTTTTTAGCAATAGATCTGTTAGTTGTCTTTTTTTAAAAAAACCCCAACATTATTATTGATAGCATTCTCCAATAACAACACATCACAATATTGCCACTCTTAGAAATTACTTTGCTAGTGCTCCCTAGGCTGTTTTATCTGTTTTATGTTCTCCCAGTGGAAGTACCAAGCTAAGTACTACAGACCTGGCAAACTCAGATTGAATGCTTTATCTTTAATAGCTGCAGTCCCAGAACATCATTAACATTAAGGTATAGACTCACCTCCTTAGGAGGCTGGGGCATATCCCACCTTCGGTTATACTTTCAGTCTTTACCAAATTCAGCATCTCATTTCCTTTATAGTGAAGGATTATATCAAGCAACGGGTGCAAGCTGAAATGAGTTTGCATAATACTACAATGCCTGAGCAAGAATTAAGGGGGTTGATAAATAATAATCACTCTACTCTTCAGGTTTTGAAGAGTAGAAAGGAAGGACCATTACCTGATATCTCCCTGTTAATTCCAGTCCATAGTCACCCAAAGTTTTGCTCAAGCAACAGACACTTTAATGTTAGGGTGTTTGCTCCCTTTGGATGATATAGGCTCAGGGATTTTTATCTTAATGATTAGCTCCTTCCTAGGAGCGTGTGGAAGGATCAACTGCAAAATTCTGGAATTACTTGGCTGGCATGGTATCAGACTGGGGATTTTATTCAGAAGCCGCATGTTAAGCAGCAAGTACTCAGGGGGCTTACACCTTTTGAGTTGCTTGTCTTCTCGTGATGGGTATGATCTGGGATTAATTTCTAAAATATTTTCACCCTATGTGATGGTCTTGTGATAAAAGTAGCCAGGTTCTGGGATGAGATATTTTCCATGATACGAGAGATAACAGATCAACATATTCACAAATCTCAAGAGCTAGCTCTTTCAAACCTTGGGGAAAATGTGGACATGCTTTTTAAGCCCTTGATGGACTACTTACTGATGGGTGCATGCTTGATTATGGCTCTGTTTTGGAAAAATCTTGAGGGAGCAACTCTTGCAAGTTGGTATAATAACATTTGGCAAATTGCGCTCCTTGAAACATTAACTAATCAGTTAAGGCTGGCAGCAGGAACAAAGTGTAAGGCCACCTTTTGTATGGATTGGTATTGCTTTATTAGCTACAAAAATGAGCACAGTGACAGTAGGGGAGTCATTTAAATCTCTGTGGCTGTCCTGAACTGTTTGCTTGCTTCTGTTTCTTTCATGTGCAGCCTCTGAAATAGCAATATCTATACCCTCTCTTTTGTTGTATTGGATGCTGTAGCTGGACTTTTGTGCTAGGGGTTAGGGAGTTTCTCTTGCATGTCTTCTTTACCTTCGTATCTGAAATTTACAATATTTTTTTTTAAAAAGGAAGAAATTACTTCACTGACCAATGCAATGTTGCTACCGACTACCCTATGACTAATATATCAAATAACCTAGAAATATAAAGTTGTGCATACATATGAAACAACTATATTTATTAATAAATCAAGTGCAGAGCTTGGAAAAGTTACTTTTTTGAACTACATCTCCCATCAGCCCCAGCCAGCATGGTGCTGGCTGGGGCTGATGGGAGATGTAGTTCAAAAAAGTAACTTTTCCAAGCTCTGATCAAGTGACTGGAAGCATAAACTCTTGTAGCCTTGCTCAGAACCTCCTCCATTTACTTGAAGGCAGTTGCTCCTAGTCACCGAGGCGAATTGCCCTTCACTGACCCTTCAGCATCCTCAAAGGGCAGATGATAGGCCTCACAGCTCCAATCAGCTTGTTCATATCCTTCAGGCAACACAAGTTGAAACGTATCTATAACAATAAGACCGAACAGTGCAGTGGCCCTCCCCATCTCCAACTCTGCCAAAAACAGCATCCAAGTTGGCATGGAAATGAGCAATTTTATGGGCAAAGTGTCTGGCATACTGATCACAATGGGCCTTCCAGGTTTCAAGCTGTTGTACTCCAGGGTTACTTTCAAGAAGGCCCTTTCCTATGTGAACTGGAAGCCAGCTATCCTTTGAAATTGGCACTTCCCTGAATTTTGCAATGTAGTTCTCCAACCAAGTTATGTGTAAGTGTGTAGGAAAATGCATAATTACTGAAGTTAAGATTAAAATGCATGATATTATTGGAAATAGCTTGCAAAAATGTGTATATTAGGCACAATTGCATACAAAATTGTATATTAGGAGAACTTTGCAATAGAATGCTGATTAATTTTCATGATGGCTTTTGTTTTTGTTTTTAAAAAATGCAAACTGATGCAGAAATATGGAGAACAGAACTTAAGATTGGAAACATGAGAAACCAAAATTGACTGATTTGTCTATTCTTACCTTCTCCAGGTCCGCCCACGAAAAGAGATGTGGTGGGTAGCTATTAAAGAGAGAGTGTTTTTGATGGTGGAACTCTGATTCTGGAATGACCTCAGCAGAGAGATTTGCCAACTATCCACACTGTGGTCTTTTCAGCACCAGATGAAGACCATTTTATTTTCTGAGGCCTTCTAAGGCCTCATTCATACCATACATTTATTCCACTATTATTCCACTTTAAACAGCCATGGCTTCCCTCAAAGAATCCTGGGAAATGTGGTTTGTGAAGGGTACTGAGAGTTGTTATGAGATCCCTATTCCACTCAAAAAGCTACAATTCCCACAGTTCTCTGGTCAAAGGGACTGACTGTTAAACCACTCTGACAATTGTAGCTCTGTGATGAGAATAGGAGTCTCCTAACAACTTTCAGCACCCTTCACAAACTACCCTTCTCAGGGTTCTTTGGGGAAAGCCATGACTGTTTAAAGTGGAACAATAGTGGAATAAATGTATGGTGTGAATGTAGCCTAATTCTATTTTCCCCTCAATCTTAAAATCTTCTAGTACTTCTAACTCTTTGGGCTAATGTTATTTGCTGTTTCTAGGTTTGTGCTGTTGCTGGTTTTATTTTGTTCTAATTTTATAACTGTGTGTTGCTTTTTATGTTTAAATGTTTTTATTGTAAACCTCCCCAAAAGCGTATGTTGTTGGGCAGTGCATAAATATTGTAAACAAGCAAATAAATACCAGAATGAAGGGAAATTGGATTAAAATAATTTTTATTCAATATGAGGTTTTTCATGGATGTTGGATGGCAAGTGTATTATAATTTCAGTTATTTGGTAGAATATTTGATATAAGTAATTTGATGTGACTAATTTATATTTTTTCTTTTCTTTTTGATAAGAATACATTATATGTCTGGTTTGTGTTTTATGTTTCTATATTGTATACTCTTTTTTTAAAAAAGCACTGTTGAACTTTTAAATAAAGAATCCCTGGAGCGATGCAATTTTATCATTTGAAGGGAGGCCGCAACAAACAGGGGATCTTGGAGTAAATTACAATTAAGTTAGTTTGCTACAGGATTTGGAGAAATGGGAACAGAGATCAGGCACTTAAATGGAGATTTACAAGGCTCTGTGGGGCTTTATAAACTGTCTCCCAAATAAATACACCCTCTGGAAACAAAAGCTTTCCTCCAACACCGAGCCCTTGAATTGGCAACATTAGCACATTCTCTTTGTTCACCTCCAGGATGGCCAGCAGGTTCAGCCAAAGGAAAGAGATTGTAAATTACAACAAAAAGAGAATTAGAAGATGTTGTTTTAATCAGGCTACAGAATGACTTCATTGCAGAGCTGTGTGGGGCCATGGTGAATGCAGTAATAAGCCCTCTGCACACTGGTGGAATAGCTTTTACTGGCAAAGTCGGCATGGTTTAGGCTCCATCAGAATGAGATCTTTCAGCACAGGCCTACGGTTGAGTTCTCAGGCAAGTTCTGGCGTTCCTTCCCCTTTCTTCTATTGTGTCGACTTTGAATCACTCCTTCAGCATCAGAAAGGCGGTTTCAATTTGTGAGCAAGTCAGTTAGGCCCCCAGTCCTCTTGCAAGAATCCTTCCCCACTCTAGCCCTAGTCTGCATATGCTCCAACAGTTCCTATTTACCAGGAACATTCCCACCCTGGTAAATCACTGTCCCCTTTGGGGATGTCCTTTAAAAATGTTTCTAGTATTTTCTTGTTGGAGTTGCCATTCATCAGGCTTCAGTCTCTTCCTCCCCACCCACTCAAACCTCTCAAAATTAAATCTCTGAGCTGAAGCAGGGAGATGTGCCTTGTCTCTTTTATGCCAGGATTGTGCTGTATAATCAACAAAGGGATGCTGCTGAAAGCGGCTTCCTCATTTCCTTCCCCTCCGATAACTTGCAGAAATACGTTTCCATGTTGTAACATCAGACTGTGCATTTTCTGTTTTATGTGCTGCTATAGGATAGATCAATGCATAATGTGGTCATAACTTGTCACGGGAAATATAGATAGAAAAATATTTGAGCATTCAAAGATTTTTGAAAAAATTTTTGGGACAAACTGGGATCAGCTCTGTGCCACACCAGTGATTTTACACAAAATGTTTTGTAGTAATAGCTGTGACTTCTGAAAGGGTCATCCATTTTTTCTTAACTTGCTACGATGATCTGGCAGCTGGCGTCAAGCAGGGGCATGTTTTTAAATCTGATTGCAAATTATTTCTTCCTCCCCATCTCCCCTCTTGCCCTACAGAATTGTTTGTGAATTTGCTGCTCTGACTTGGGTGCCAAGCTTGGCACCACCAAGAGTGCCGTTTTACTTGTCTTCAGCAGTACCAACAGCTTGTTTAAATCTTGTTGCCCACTCTCTAATCTTCATTCATTCTCATGTTGCTCATTCATAGAGTTGAAAAGTTCTCCTGAAAGCTGTGGAGAGAATGGCATGGGGCTTTGAAAAGCGGATGGCTTTGTATCCAAATATCTTTCTCTGTGCGCAGAAGACATGGCAGTGATGGTGGTGTGCTTTGCTGATTTCTTTTTGGCCTTAACCCCATGGCTCCTTGAGAACTGGCTCCAGAAGATTAGAGGAGAGAGACAAGTCTGTGACAACCCCCTCCCCGCAGCAAGTGGTAGTACAGTGCACTCACACAGTAGCTAATTCACACACTATCTGGAGCATTTTTCACACATGGAACACATTGTGCAGAATAGGAGTCTGATGCTTAAAGTTATTTAATTTATGAAATCATATTAAAATAACACTTTAATAAATTTAAAAATAAGTGCTGAGCAGCAAAAGAGCTTATCAGTCATCTCAGTGTCTTTGCAAAACTTAGCTAGAAGACTGAAAGCCAGCAGGGACGTTTCTTACCGAGAAATTTGCATATAGGAAAATCGCTATTACTACTGCTAAAACCACAAATGCAACCACACTGGGGTTCACTAAGAAATGCCTACAAAGTAAAAGAGAGATGTTTCTCATCTTCACTATCCTAGAAGAGTTGGAGAGCTAATATGGACAGCATATTAGACTCATAGAAGAGAGAACTTCATTGAAAACACCACTTAGTCATGCAGCTGACTGGCTGACTATTTTTTGGCCTAGCCTTCCCTACAAGGTTATTGTGAGGGTGAAGTGTGCTTTCCTAAGCTCCATGGAGGAAGATCGGGATGAAAGGGGTGATATTCAATGTTAAACCTACTAAGGGTAGACTCACTGACGTTAAAAGACATGACAACCTTAAATTCATTAATTTAAATGCATAGCAGATACCTTTCTACCGCATAAAATGGAATTCCAAAGGTCAACAAAGAACCTGAAATGGCTTCATAGGGAAAATTGCCTTGTGTCAAGACCTGTAAGTGGTATGGGAAGTAATTCTACTTTAGACCCATAAGAGAGGCAGAGATAGTGGTGATCAAAGAACTTGTAAATAATTATTCAAGTTTTGCCCACTTGCCTTCTGTGATGCAAAGATCCCTTACTAACTGTTTTCAAAAGGCTATAAGGGATCATGACTTGGTTAAAATTGGGAGTCATCAGGAGAGGGGCTTGTGAATTTTATTAAAGCCCCCCTCCCATAATTAAAACACTGTAATTATTTGGGGGAAACAACCAACAAGTCTTATTTACCAATAATTCTTGTTGCTTAAGTAATCATAACTAATAGCAAATTGTGAGACTATAATCCACTGAAAGCACTCTATTTCCTCCGTGTCTTCCTTTTCTCTCACACCCTGCTCTAACTCCAATTGACTCTAGCAGCATGAAATGCTCTTATCTAGCGGCGGCTCTTTACCAGCGTTTCAGAAGGGTTAGGGCACTACTCATCTCCCCAGCCTCACCATGCAACAGCATTTTTAAGCAATATATACAAACTCCAAATTTGCTCACCATAAATGTCTAGGTGCACTTTCCAAGTCCCAGTGTCCTGTTGTGTCACAGCTCAAGGCTCATAGGAGAAGCTGACTGCAGCAAAGGGCCACATGAGGCAAGGCCATCACTTCAAGGTCACTTCAGAACCCTGGACAGAGCATTGACTGGAGCATTATCATCCACACAAAAACTGTTGTCCCAGCAAGGTGCACAGGCCTTCTGAAGGCTGGCTGGCATGGTCCTGTTACTGGCTTCCCTCCCTCAAGAAAGCTCTTAAAATGCTATTGCAACCTGCAGCCATTCAGGGTGGTGTCTTCTGAGACTGGCAAAGCAAAGGTTTCTGGCCTGGATGACCCTGGAGTGAGAAAGGAGAACTTCCTGAAGAGCTCCTTCCCTATCTGTGTATTCCTCCAAGCCTGAGAGAGGATTGAGGCCAGAGAACATGATACCATCTCCCATTGAGCTTTTCCCCCTTTTTGTTTCTGGACTATCCAGCACAGTTCTTCTCTGAATCCTATCAATCATGCAGGAGGTTGTGAATGTTCTGCAGCGGTTCTTCCCTATGGGCCCCATAGAGAAGGCAAATCAAGCAGGAGGAGGGCTGGGATCCTAGGGAGGGACCTAGTGGTCTGCAGAGGTAGGGGGCGGAGACTGGGGAGGACATCAATAGTCTGGTTAGTGACAGCTCCACCCCATAGGTGCCTGTTGTCATTGAAGAGGTAGAGCTGGCTGAGGAACTGTTCCCCTCTACACCTCCTGACCCTTGCTGTCCCAAGCTGCCTCCATCACAGCTTCCAGGAGGAAGGGAGTGAGAGGCACAGCCAAAGGAGCAGGCTGAAGAGAACTTACCCAAACTGTCTCCACCCCCATCACCAAGGACATGCAGGTGTGAACAGAATGAGCCATCTCCGCAGCCTCTGAGGAGTGTCCATTTGCTTGCCCAGTCCTGATTCAGGAGACAGTCCCACACAAGTAGAGAGCCCTCCCCAAGTCTATTTAGGTGGGCTCAGGGCCATGTCGAGTTGCTGCAACAACATCTTCAGTTGAGTAGTCTTGCCTAGCCATCACATGTGTAGCTGCAGAGACCTGTATAATCTGTAAACTGATCTATGAAACATTCTAATCTTCGATTTCGCATTAAACATAATGGAGAAAAACATACCAGTGAGTCTGAGTCTGAGTCTGAATCTAATGGGATTGACCAGGACAGTTTGTCACAGCGCCCACTTCCTCTACTCAACGGTGTCAACTCAGAGATGGATATAGCCAGTGCAGTGTGGGCAGGGAAAGATGATCAACCAGATCCTGCAGAATGAGCTTACCGAGACCCAGAACTCTGAGCTGAGAATCAGATCTTGAGAACCCAATTTGCTGAGATCAGAACAATGGTGAACACCTTGCAGCTTAGTGCAACCTGTTGAAGCCAGTGCCCCCCCCCCCTGCAAACCAAGACACCTGTGGGTCTTTCAGGCAAATATAGCAAGAGTTGTGAGCATTTCCTGATGTTCATTGCACAGTGTGAGCAATGCCTTGCAGACTTCCCTTCCAATGATTTGAAGGACCCATTTGTGATCAGTCTGTTGGAAGGAGAGGTGGCAAGATGGGCGACACCTTTGCTGCTGAGAAACAACCTGGTGCTGGGCCAATATGGCTGCAGTGTCCTCTTCTGAAACACTCTTAAAGCACAGTTATTTTGATAAACAATATTAAGCAGTTGGTTCTTCCAAAGCTCGTGGTACAGCAGTAGTCCTCAAAAGAAACTTCCCTTTTGAAGTGCAAAGAATTAGACCCAGAAGGGCATTTCATTTTTTTAGTGGGTCTTCTGGAGGGCTCCTATTAACAATAGGCACCAGGGCCAGTCCCAAAGGGTGGCCAGGTTGGGCCCTGGCTGAGGGCCCCTGGAGCAGGGGCCTCTGAATAGGATGGAGGAGGAGGAGTGGTCCTTTTCTGCGATCCGTGGCAGAGTAGCTGCCGCGGATCGCAGAGAGGGAGTTTCTTCCAACCGCCTGTCTTTTGAGGCTGTGTGGGCTGTGCGCGCAGGACTGCCATTAACCAAGATGGCAGCTGAGGTTTCCCTAAGGGGCTGAAGCCTCCGGTGCCATCTTGATTGATGGCAGTGCTGCGCTCGCATAGCAGCCCACACAGCCACAAAAGACAGGAGAGATGGAGCCAGCCGACGGGCAGGCGGAAGAAGCTCCCTTCCTGCAAGAGACAGGTAGGCGCGTGTACGTGTGCATGTGTGAGCGCATGTGTGTGAGAGTATGCATGTGTGTGAGAGAGCATGTGTGTGTACACATGCTGGGGCCTGGGGCAAGCTGGTGCCCAAGGGCCGCGGCATGTCTGGAACCAGCCCTGATAGGCACAATATATGCTCTCAATTCAGGACAGCTAAACTAAGGTATTTTGGAGACTAAAAAGGGGACTTTATTCTTGGGGGAGACCTAAATATAAATTTAAAAGGATTAGACCCAGAAATATTAGCTAAATCTAAATTACAGAAGTTAATTCTCAAGGGCAAACATGATACATTAAGAAAAAAACTACAAATCTTAAAAGTGGTGCGTGCATTTGGTTTGAAAGACTTTTGGTCTGAATTGCATCCTGGAGACCACAGTTTCACTTTTTCCTCAGTTGCCCACCACACTCTGACACATCTGGATAGCATTCTAGTATCAGGGACATTATTAACTCATGTAGCCAGTGCCATTGTGGGGGCTATCAAAATTATCAATCATGCTCCTATTTCAGTATTCTTTTCTAACTTGAGTACTCAGCAAAGCTCTCCAGTTTGGAGGCTTAGCCCAGTTCTCCTCACCCCCCCCGATAGCACAAACACCATAAAAGACACCTTAAAAAACTATTTTTCAGAAAATGAAACTCCCAACACCTCCATCACTACCCAGTGGGAAGCTGTGAAGGCTGTGGTGCGTGGTATCTGTATAAAAGAGCTAGCAAATATTAAAAAACTAAATAAATTACAGACAGATGCTCTTAGAAGGGATTTTGAAACACTGGTAGCTGAATATGGGAGAACAGGATCTAAAAACCTATTATGCTCTATGGAAATAAAAAGAAAGGAATTAGAATTAGTAGACGTGAAAAAAACATTGGTCAGTTTGCTATACACAAAGCAACATTTTTATAAATATGGGAACAAAGGCTCTCGGCTACTGGCAAACTGGATCAAGAAGAAAAGAAATAAGATGGCCGTACACAAATTACAAAAAAATGAAGGGGGATTAATATGGGATGCAAAAGTAATCCACAGGAAATTTGCTATTTTTTATAGTGAACTATATAAGGATAGGGGCGTTTCCGTAGACACAATCCGAGAACATTTATAGGATATACATCTGGCAGCTTTAGCAGGAGAGGAGAGAGATGCACTAATAGCCCTCATTCCGTATGAGGAAATTGAGGAAATCATAAGCAACTTAAAGTATGTGTTTTAACTTGCCTATTGGTTTTTATGGGTTTTAATTTGGTATGGTTTAAATTTGTATACTTGTTTTTATTGTTTTTAATTGTTTTAAACCGCCCAGAGAGCTTCGGCTATGAGGTGGTATATAAATGCAATGAATGAATGAATGAATGAATGAATGAATGAAGAGCTGTGTCCAGATGGGTACACCAATGAATTTTATAAGCATTACAAGGAGGTCCTTATTCCAGACCTGGTACGTTTATTTAATGGAATATTACCTGGTAATGCTCTTCTGGAAATCTAGAAATATTCCAAGATAGTGGTTTTATCAAAAGCTTTTAAAAATCCTTTATACCTGGAATCATATAGTCCATTATTGCTTTTGAACTTGGATTATAAAAATTTTATTGCCATATTGACCAAACAAATTAATTTAATTATTACAAAATTAATCCACTCCAATCAATCAGGCTTTGTCCCAATGAAACAAATTGCTGATCTTATTAGATGTATTTTAAATTTAATTAAACATTGTAAATATTTTTATCCCTTGACATTTTAAAAGCTTTTGGTTGTGTTAACTGAACTTTTAAAGAAGAAATTGCACCCCACAATTTTGACCCCACAATGTTATTAATTTTAGACAAAATATATAATACCTCCTTTACATCAGTCAAAGTAAATGGAATTGATTCAAACCTAATCTCTATTCAAACAGGGACAAAACAAGGGTGCCCTCTCTCTCCTCTCCTTGATAGTCATAGAACCCCTGGCACACCCCTTAGGAGCAATAATGCTATCTCTGGGGTTGCTGTAAGAGGCGATACACATTTACTAAGCCTTTATGCCCATGATGTGGCATTGCTGGTCACTGACCCAGTAAAGGCAGCCCCTCACATAAAAAAGAACTTGACCAGTTTGCTCAAGTATAAGGGTTGACAGTTAACTTCCCAAAATCAGAGGCCCTATGCTTTCATTTACCCCCCCCCCCCAAGACCAACTTTAGGCATAAAACTGTCCCAAACAACAATGTTATTTGGCAGTACAGATACATAAAAACCTTAATAACCTATTTCAAGTAAATGTTAGACCCATTTGGACATCTATTAAAACAGACATGAAAAGATGGGGCAGATTAACTCACCATTCTTTTTCACTCACTTCCAATATGGATCTCAGACAAGCAGTTTAAAATATGGCACAAAGAATGGGATTTTTTTGTATTTAAATCTAAGAGACCCAGAATCAGGAAAAAGTTAATATATCGATGGGCAAAGGTAGGAGGTTAGGGCAGAGGTTCCCAAGCTGGGGCTGTGACCCCCATGAGGGGCATGAAGTAATCCAGAGGGGGCTGCGAACAGTAAAGAAAGGAATTATTTATTATTATTATGTCTTCACTCCCTGGATGGTGTCTGCTCCCCACTGCCACTGTAGACGATACCTCCCCCTTAGTCCAAACGAGAGGGGTGATTTTTTGCTGAAGTGCCAGAGAGTCTTTCAGGCGCATTGAGGCTAGGCCTCTGCCTGTAAACCACGTGGCAGGCACCAAAGGAGGCTGAGGGTGGAGCTACCAGGGAGAAGAGGGGATTACTATCACTGATTCCTGTCTCCTCACACTACCACTGCTGACACCCTTGCTCAGAAAGAGAGGCGAGAGCTTTTCTTGAAGCAAAAAGAAGCAAGGCTGCAAGGAAAGGCTGCTTTCCCCCTTCCTTCTTGGCAGCCGGCCTGCCTGCCTTTCTTGGCTCTTGCTTCGTTGCCACCTTCTTTTAAAAATTATTCTTTTTTGCGAGGCCACCCAGATCTTGCCTTCGGCCCAGACGGAGCCAAGGAGCAGTGAGGAAGCTCAGGATCTCTGAGGCTAAGTGTGTGTGCCAGCCTCCCGCCTTTCTTCCACCTGCACTTCGTCCCCCCAATCTCTCTCTCCAAGATGCTACAGCAGTTGAGGGCTTCCCCCTCCCATGTGCCCAAATGCATGTATGCAGGCAGATGCTTGTAGGAGGGTCAGGTGTGTTTATGTATGTGCGTGCACTGATCTGTTTTCTGTTCTACGCTCATTCCCCAAGTGCACGCTAACAAAGTCATCAGTTCTGATGATCATCCTAAGACCTGAAAGCACTATCCCCCCTCCTCAATTTATCCATCCTTTTCTCTTCACAATCTAGCATCCCCACCACTACCACACTGCTGCTTCATCATCATCATCATCATCATCGTCGTCATTGTTGTTGTTATTATTATTATTAAAAAGCTCAGCAGGTTGGCTGAGGCTGGGGTCCACATACTGCAGCTGAAATGTATTTATTATTGCATTTATACCCCCCTTTCCATTTTATTGTTACACCAACCCTGTGAGATAGGTCAGGCTGAGATACTGTGTCTGGTCCAAGGTCACCCAGTGGGCTTCATGGCTGGGTGGGGATTTGAACCTGGATGTTAGTCCAACACTATAACCCACTGGTGTGGGGAGATAGAACTGGACATCTTCAGACTGAGTGTGTATGGGGGAGAGGGGGATACCAATTTGATGGGACCTTTGCATACAGAAAAGAAAGCAACATCTCCCTGTTTGCAGGGAGCTTTTTGTGTAAAGGGATGTTTGGAGATGTGATTTTTGCCACGCACCATTTTTTCAATTAAAAGAGACAAATTATAATTAGTGTGTGTGGGGAGATTACAACATTTTTTGACCTTCAAAGGGGGTCCTGTACTCATAAAGACTGGAAACCACTGGGTTAAGGGATGCCCAAACGAAAATTATAATATGAAGCCAATCAAATTTATCACCTTATCTTTGTGATTCTAGGCAGCACAAGGTCCAAACTGAGAATATATCAATAGTTGGCTTACCTTTATGCACATTATTCTTTAGAAAATTGGTAAAATAACATTGCAACACTTGATGGAAAACCCATTTACAGCCACACTTGCTAAATGTTGGAAGAAGCATGAAAAGGCTGTAACTGGCTTAAGTTCTCATTTGACTCCTTCCACCCTGAATTTTATAAAATAGGTATATGGCTTGGCAGGAATGGAGGCTGAAGGGACTCTTTTGCATTCAAGATTTCTTCATTAATTGTCAATTGATAACAGAGCAATCTTTTAGAACTACATCGGATGATGTGAATTTCACATGGATTCAGAGGTGACAGTTACATGACTTCCTATCGAGGGTGTGAACCAAAGAGCAGGCTCTTCACCACCTGATGGCATTTGAACAATTGATTACAGCCATAAAAAACAGAGGGAGAGGTATTGTTTCCCAAATTTATTCAAGTTGTTATCACTTGATGGCTCTTATTGAGCCTTAAGACGTGCTGGAAGCATGGTTGTAATATCTCTATAGACTATGGTGTAAGGCGTACTTATTGGCAAATCAGTTTCCAATCAGTTACATGAACCCATGTTAAAATTAGTACATAGATGGTGCGTCACTCCGATATGGCTATCCTGAATAAATCCGGCAATGTCTGGACAGTGCTGGAGGGGCTGTAAAGAACGAGGCATATAGTCTCATACGTGGTGCTCATGTTCCCGGGCTCACACATTGTGGAATCTGGTATTTGACGATATCCAATTGATCATATCTGGAACTGTGGATAGGACCCTAGAGGTGGCTCTTCTCAATCTCCTTACAGACACTGATGTGAATGAGGATAAACCATTAATTGGACATCTGCTTATGGCAGCTTTGGGAATAGCAAGACTTAAAAGGCACCACAATACAATACTGGTATCACAAAGTCTGGTTTATTGCCTTAATGGAAAAATTGACACAGAAACTGAAGACTGTTCGTGGAATTTCCAAAACTGACAAATTTGGCTCAATATGGTTTCCTTTTCTCCAATATGTTAATAATAAAGAACAGAATCAAAATCCACGATCTTATTATGTTAAAGTTTGGAATTAATGTTGGATAGACAGCCAGTGTGGCCTAGTGGTTAGAGTGTTGGACTATGACCTGGGAGACCAGAGTTTGAATCCCCACACAGCCATGAAGCTCACTGGGTGACCTTGGGCCAGTCACTGCCTCTCAGCCTCAGAGGAAGGCAATGGTAAACCCCCTCTGAATACCGCTTACCATTAAAACCCTATCAGAATCGACTTGAAGGGAGTCCATTTTCATTTTTTCAATGTTGGATAATTGCAGGATTGTGTACTCAATATACTCATTTCTACCAGCTCCTTTTTCTTTTTTTAATTTTTCTTCCTTGTTTACCTATTAATTCCCCCATTCCCCCACTCACTCCTTCCTTCTTCTCTCCTTCCCTTCTCCCCTTCCCCTTTTCCTCTCTTTTCCTCTTTTTCCTCGTCTACTTTTTCCTTTTCTTCTTCTCCTTATTTCCTAAGCGGCACCACCTGGTTGGGGGGGAGGGGGATTGTTAAGAGTGTTTGTAGTTAGTTATTGTGGATTTGACAATTATATAATCAATGACTTACCTGTGATCTCAAACAATCATAATGTACGTATTGAACACCCAGAAAGAATGACAAAAGCTTTTGTTATTTCATAATGTAGATTTTATTTAGAAAATCAATAATTAAATATTTAAAAAGTGATTGAGACCTCTATCTGTGCTCTTTTGTTACCCAGTTTAACATCTCTTCTTGACTTGCTACACGTATTGTCTCTAAATGACTTATTTTTCCACATCTGGCAAACTGGGTTGGCATCAGAAGTTAAATCACTCAGTGACTCCCTCCTCCCTCAAAGTATTAGAGTGAGTGTTACCAAGTTGCTGCTACAAACATTTTACGTTTTACATTGTGCATACAATCTCTTGTTGCATCTCCACCAGCTCTTGTTTAAAGTCTTTTCTCGCTGTACTTATGGCTTCTAAATTGTCTGCAAGAATGACTTCAGACATGAGACTGCATCCAACAGTTCAGCTCCACCAGTGCAACAGACTTCCATGCATGCAACAGAGCTTCCTTTTCTTCTCCTGTTCCCTCCAGCCCCTGAATTTGCCCTCAAATTCAGCTCTGGATGGTTGGGGGTTAGGGTGCCCTCCTTAGGGTGGGTGGGTAGTGCTCCCTTCCGTGATCCGCAGCATTAGCTCCAGACCCTGCCGCATATCACACAGACAGAGCTCCCAGGCACGGCAGAGCTTGGAAAAGTTACTTTTTTGAACTACAACTTCCATCAGCCCAATCCAGTGGCTATGCTGGCTGGGGCTGATGGGAATTGTAGTTCAAAAAAGTAACTTTTCCAAGCTCTGCGCCTTACTATTGCTCAGGCCCACGATGCCTGCCCGCACACCCCACCTACCTTTCCCTTAAAGTAAATGCTGGCTGCTCTGTGGGCACATGCCTACCATCAACCAAGATGTGCTCAAGTGCCCCAGCATGCCTGGCGCCGGCCCTGGCAAACAGTCACTCCATAAACCACGCTCTCAAGGCCATTTCTTCTTTTCTATAGTCTGTAGAAGCCCATTTCTTAATGGCCTGAAATAATTCATTTGTACCCACTTCCCTATGTGTGGTTTCTTCCAAGTGACCTCCTTCCTGGCAAGTGATATGTGAAATAAAGCTTGCAACTTTCTCATAAATTCCCCAAAGGAGGACATATGCATTTCTGATAGACTGCCTGAATATTTAGGCACACGAAGGGCTCCAAAGTCATTTAGCATAGAGGTCCAGGGAGGAGGGCTTCTCTTTGGTGGGACCAGCATATCCAACCTAATTTTCAAAGCTGGCTTGGGAAATTGTTGAAAGTTGTGGTGTAAATCCTTAAAATAAATAACAAATAAATAGATTTCTGACCAGGAATTCTGGGACTAAGGCTTCAAGTCCCAATCCTTAGTGGGAAAAGTCCGAAGCAGACGTAGCCACTGCCTATAGATTTGTCTGCCACAAGCTTGTTTTGCCCCTCCACTCTTGAAGCACCGTGTTTTCCTTCTGCTGTCTTTCACTGCTATATCTTTATATCTCTATTCTTAATACCACGGGTAGGTAACCTGTGGCCCTCCAGATATTGCTGAACTTCACTTTCCATCATCCACAGCCACCCTGGCTAGTGGTAGAGATGATGGGAACTGTACCCCAACAATATCTGGAGGGTTGCAGGTTCCTCACCTTAGCTTTATATTTTCCCAGACCTACCCTGAGACACCTAGAGAGTGAACCTGGGACCTTTTGCATGCAAAGCTTTTGTTTTCATGTCTCATGTTGTATTTCAACTGTTTTTACTTATTTATTTGAAGATGGCCAGAGAACCTTCTGTTATGGGGTGGCGTACAAATGTTGTAAATAAACAAAACAAGATTATAAAATAAAATTCTGGGCCAGGGCTGCTTCCCAGAACAACTACTCTTGAGTCTGTCTGATCAAGATTCTAGGTCTTTGATTATTGAACTTTTAAAAGAATGAACTCTACTGAATCAAAGCATAATTACACAGCTATATTTGTTCAGCCAACTTTCCCCTGTTGATTTCGCATACTAGCTGATTTCCTCATTCTTGGTGTTTAATCTGTCAGATCAGAAACTGTGGCTTAATAATAGTTTGCTAGTACAGGACAGACATGCAGAAAGGAGAAATTGGAGTGCCAGTAAAATAGCTTAGTGAAGTACATTTAACATTCAATTAACCAGTAAAACACTATAAAAGTACATGCACTGTAATTTCCAGGAGGAAAAGGTTTGTCATGTTATGTTTTGATAACCACAGATTTTTTGAGGAGGGGTTTAGCGGCTGGCTGGATGCCAATGGCAGCTCTTTCCTGGGTCAGAGGTATTCAAGACGCTGCCCTCCTTCTGGCCAAAATGATAGATGCAGCCAAAATCATCTGCTGATTCCACTTGTTAGAACAGCCAAATAATAGTACTTGAATTCCTTTAAAAAATCCGAATGTACTTTTTAAAAAACAATACACCATAATGTCTATTTATTTTATTTATTTATTCGTTCATTTACATGGAGCCAGTAGGAGCCCAGGGTGGCAAACAAAAGCACTAAAAACACTTTAAAACATCATAAAAACAGACTTTAAAATATATTAAAGCAAAACTTCTTTAAAAACATTTTTTTTAAAGCTTTAAAAACATTTTTTTTAAAGCTTTAAAAACATTTTTTTTAAAAAAGAAAAGGTTTAAAAACATATTAAAAAGCAATTCCAAAGCAGTTGCAGACTGGGATAAAGTCTCAACTTAAAAGTCTTATTGAAAGAGGAAGGTCCTTAGTAGGTGCCAAAAAGATTACAGAGATGGCGCCTGCCTAATATTTAAGGGGAGGGAATTCCAAAGGGTAGGTGCCACAACACTGAAGCTCTGCTTCCTATGTTGTGCAGAACGGACCTCCTGATAAGATGATATCTGCAGAAGTAGAGCTTGGAAGATTACTTTTAAAAAGTAATAACTTACAGTTACAATTACTTGGCCCAAAAAAGTAGTAATTACCGTTACAATTACAATTGCTCTGAAAGTAACTGATTACATTACTTTTTCTCAAAAGTAATCACTACAATTACATTTCAGTTACTTTTTTTAAAAAACTCCTACAAGGTGCTGGCCTTGGCTGCTGCACATATAAGAAGCCTAAAACAATATTAAAAATAAACACACACACACAGGGGGTAGTAGAATAAAAAAAATTATCTGTAAGATTAACATAATGGCATAACAGAATCTCACATCCCCCCAAGCAATGATGATACCCCATCTCTTGAAATCAAATTTTACACTTGAAATGCTTTTATAATATGTTTCTGTTATGTCTCAAAAGAACAAGATGCTCAAAGAGCATGTCAGACAAGGAATGTCTTTTTACAGTCATTACGTTGCCACCAGTACTGAACAGGCGTTCTACTGCGGCGCTTGAAGGCATGCCTGTGTTGTGCTGCAAAAAACACCACAGCACACGTGGAAAGCCATGGAGTGATGACACTTCCCTGCTGGGAGACCTCAGGTACCTCACCAGTTCCTCCTCAGCAGTGTCCACTGCTGACTTCTTGCCCTGGGGCAGAAAGTTAAAGAAGTCATCTTGTAAGTCATCTCCTTCCTGGTCTTTATCTGAAGACTGATCACTGTCCTCATTAAGTACACCCATCTTTATTTCAGCTTTCAACAAGGCTTCCATTGTGTATCTGAGAAAGAGAGAGGATATGTTAACACATATATGTTAGGAAACCATCATCTGCTCTTCATTTCCTGATGCTTGTCATGTCCCCTGGTTCAGGGTCCAGCCTGAGCCTGTGGATGATGACATGGAAGGTAGAAAGGTGACCAAGTCACCACACTCATGGGGCAGCACAGCAGACCCTTAAGGATTACCTGCAGCAACCCAAGGTTGTGATGAGGAGCCCCAGGAAGAAAAGGCCCAGCCCCTGCCTACCACCTTAAGCCCTCTGATGCCTCCCTTGAGACAACATTTCCCTTGGAGTAATCCACCCAAAGGGCTTCCCTAATGTTCTTACTTGTTGGTATGGGTGGCGGCCTGACACGATTCCAGCCAATCTAGTTTGAAGCGAGGGTGTAGGCAGGCTGCCAGAAGAAGCCTCTTGTCCTCCCAGATAGCTGCAAACCGCTTTCTTAGGGCTTCGCGCACACCTCTCAGCAGCTGAAAACAGTATGTGTACCTCTCAGGTTTGTTTTCCAGTCCTTCTAACTTGCGGTCCAGATTGCAGAGCATTGGTAGCAAATACCCCATGAACTTGCCGTTCTCCTGTTGCAGGATATCTAGGGACTGGGCTAGTGGCTCCATAATCTCTGTGTATTCCTGTACCACTTCAATCTCAGCAGCTGTGATCCTGGACAAGGAGCAGCGGTCCATTATGGCATGCATTTTTAGTGGCACAGTTGACAGGAGCTCATGTAGTTGCTTCAACGCATCAAAGGTGGAATTCCACCTGGTCTTATTCGGTACCTTCAGATACACACCACATTGCGCACGGATATACTCAGCAATCTGGGCTGACTGGTTCTGCTTGGACCACAACTTGCTGCACTTTCCCATCAAGGAACGAAACTGTTTCTTGAAAGGACCAAGAAGACTACTTTTGGAGGAGTCAGAAAGCATGGCCTCTATGTCTTGTGTTGCCACAAGGTTGAGGGTGTGGCTAGCACATCTCTGGTGTGGTGGTAAAACAAAATCCTCTCCTGAGTCTGCAGCTTCTTCCTCTGCCTCAGGTCCTGTGTCCAGGATCTCACAGATAGGCACAAACTCCACCTCAGCCTCCTCCTCCTCCTGGTTATCACCATCATCGTCACTGGTGCCTGCAGCTTCCACTGGTTCTTTGGCCATGAAAACTCTGAACGCTTTCACAAAGTTGGAGCCATTGTCTGTAGTAGTGCACATAACTTTGTTGTGGATCCTGTACTGCACATGTACATCATGCAGTGCTTTTGAAAGGACATCGTATGTATGGCGCCCCTTCAGACGCTTACAAGCCAAGACCCCGACCTCACGTTTCAGGGTAGTTGGGTTGATCCAGTGGGCTGTTACCCCAAAGTAACTCTTCTTGCCATTGGTCCAACAATCTGCAGTGGTTGCTATATATGCCACAGCACCCATTCGGTTTGCAAGAGTTTCTCTCATGTGGCATGCTCTCTTCTCAATTCTGTCTCTCAGAGTCTTGGCACATATGATGGTGAGATCTTTGGGGAGTCCAATGCGAACCAGATTAATGAATGATGGTTTTTCCACAGTCTGAAGTGGTAATGTCTCCTCTACAATGAAATCAATGATTCTCCTGTCGAGATTGCTCTGGGTGACAGGCTCCCTGCCAGATCCCCACCTCTCAAGGGTTGTCTGCTGCTGCTTCAGCATTTTGGGAGGAGGGGTGTCATGCATTGGTTCAAGAAGGCCACGTCTCCTTGCCTTTATTGCTTCTTCAATTGCTCTCAACTTCTCAGGGTGTGCCCTCTGAGGAAGAAGAACAAAGCATGAATCCAAGAAAAAATGGAAGAGGAACTTCACAATTTAAACATAAATAGACAATGGACACTCTTTGAGGACCAGCATGACAAAGGCTTACCTCAAAATGTTTCTTCACATTGGATGAGGAAGAAACAGCTGATCTCAGATTTTTGATCCTTGGAAGGCAGTAATTGCATCATACAACAACATTTTTCCCACTCTGGCTCACAAATGTACAAGCTTTCTCAAAGCCAAACCATGGTACTTGCTGTTCTGCAGATGTGGCTGTGGGCAACTGGCACTGCTTCATGCCCTCCTCCTCCTCATGCACAGGGCCTCCTTTCTGAACCTCACTTTCTAGTTTTGCCTCCTCAGGATCAACAAGCTGTGACTCAAGTGGCCGCACTAACTGACTGCTGCTCTCAGCAGCAAAACCTGCAACAGGCGTCTCTGTAATAAACAAGAGATAATGCTCCTATATGGGTGAACTTCAGCTGTGATGTGCCCCCATCTCTTCCCCATGCTGCAAGATCCCCCAGTCAGAGTGGAAGTAAGCAGGTTGATAGCACAATTAAAAGAGATCCTATTTGCATCATTTTTGCTCACTGAATAACCCTGCCTGGGCCAGTCTAACCTACTATCTCACAGGGTTGTTGTGAGAACAAAATGAGACTAGGGTTCAAATCCCCACATAGCCATGAAGTTCACTGGGTGACCTTGGGCCAGTCACTGCCTCTCAGCCTCATGAAAACCCTATTCATAGGGTCACTATAAGTTGGAATCAACTTGAAGGCGGTACATATATTTTTTATTTTGAATATGATGATTATGATAATAAATATGCAGCATTTCAAATTAATTCTGTATGAGAAGCATTCCATGCCAAGCTTGGAAAACCAAGGATGTGGTATAAAATGTAGACAAAAATACTTTTGACAAAATGCCATTTATCTTTTATATGATCTATATCTATAATTAGCAGTACAGCTGAATGATGTATGTAAAGTATTTTTTCTTTCCCTTTTCTTTTTTATTAATATTTTAGTACTACTGCTAAAGTTCTGATGAAAGAATAAAGCATTCATTAGCCAAATTCAAATGATTAGAACACATCACATAAATTCCACTGAAGTTGGAGTTTTTGCCATAGAAAATGAAAAAAAATATAACCTATGATAGCCCAATAGACAATCAGAACTAATATAAAACCCTATTGCTTCTCATTTGCAAATCTTGCAAGATCTAAGGTAACTCTAGATCATGTGAGTTCAGGTGATGCATGTTATGTACATTTGTATAGATATTAGCAGAGATTGTCAACAGTCTATCTCTCTCTGGGACTGGGAATCTGTCTCTTTCTCACAGAACATGAGTTTGAGAGCTGGGGGACTGAGAGGAGGAGCTGCAAGGACCCTACTTCTCACCTCATCTCTGCCAAGAACAAAAAAATCAGCCTTAAGCCATTTATTATACGCTTAATGATTTTTTATTTTTATTATTATTATTATTACTGAGACAGTTTTTGTCCCACATACAATTCAGTCTTGTGATTAAACAGGACAAAAATACAAATAAAAGGAAAGATGGAGTTCAAATAAATATACAATAAAAAGCTAGCCGGCATTTTAAAAGGCAGGAGTGCTCTGTCTGGATAAATACAGCACACAAGTATGCATGGGAACAAGGGGGAGAGTTCAGAAAGGGGGGGAAGGAAGAGAAGGCTGAAGTTTCGGAAGTGCCTTGTGATTGATGGAGGGGGTGGCAGAGGCAAGGAGAGGCAGTGGGGGGGCAGAATGGTGCCACGGGGGGGTGGGGGGCAGAATGGTGCCACGGGGGCGCGCGCGCGCACACACACACACACATCATCGTCACTCACCTCCACAGCTCTTCGCCATTCTGCTGCTGCCTTCTCCTCCGTTGTCCTTGCCCTGGCTTTTTCCTCCAGCGTCCATTTTGTCCTCTCAGACGCTAGCAGACCCTGCCTATTCACCTCTTCCCTCGTGCATCCTAACACAGATCACGAGGGAAGAGAGAGTCTGCGCAGAGGTCCAATCAGTGTGAGGCACATATCTTGTGTTAACCAATCACAGCCAGGAGCTGTCTTCCCCTTGTTCCCGCCCCCAAGTAACGTGCAACCTAACGTGGAAACGTTAAAGTTGCGGCTGAAAAGTAGGGAAATTACTAGTCGTTCCGTTAATGGAATTACCCCCTCGTTATTTAAAATTGTAACGAATTACAAGTAACTCGTTAAAAATAACGAGTTACTTCCAAGCTCTGTGTAGAAGGCCCTCACCTGTAGAGCGCAGTGATCGACTGGGTGTATAAGGGGTAAGACTCTTTCAGGTCCCAAACTGTATAGGGCTTTGTACACTAAACTAGAAACTTGAACATATTAAAGCTTATGTCTCATACGTGTTGTGTTGCTGCTTTAAAAATCTGAAACTTTTACTGTGTCTTTCTGTAGTAGTTATTGTGGAAATAACTTTTATGTTTTAACACTCTGATGCTGAGGTTAGATCTTAATGCCAGCAAATAAATAAATAATAGGACAATCGGAAAGGTATTAGAAAATTGCTTTGAGATGAAGACAGAACATTGCTTAGATATTTTTCTAGATGCCACAATACAGTTTGCTCCATTAGGACTCAGACTTCAGTGTGCATTGGTTTCCACGATGTGTTTGCCATGGTAAACATGTAAAGCAGGTATGGGGAACCTTTCCCAGACTGAGGGTTGCATTACTGCATGGGCAGCTTTCCAGCGGTGCGCAGGGCCAGAGGCAAAAGTGGGTGGGACAATGGGTGGGTCTCTTATCTTTATTCAGTAGAATACATTCCAGCCATGCAAAAATCAGCAGCTTACACACACACACACACACACGTTTCACCCTCCATCCAGGTAAGCAAGATGCATTGTTACAGATCAAGGACACATCCCAGTGAGGCAAAAGGAGAATGCAGAGTATGGCTGTTGAGGGGTGTGGCCTATAGGGTTAAACCGAGAGGCATGAAGGGCCACCTTTGAGATGCGTGTCTCCAAACCTGCTGGCATGTTCTTGAGCGCCTGTGGATGAATGTTTCCATTTTAGACTTCACCATAGCAAACTCTGGTGAAACACGGGCACATCCTAAAGTACAACTCACGTGAAGGAGATAAGAATGGAATGATCTGTCAGTTTAGCTTCTCTCGGTTTCTGATCTTAAAATGTTCTGATCTTAAATTCGGTTCTCCGCATTTCTGCATCAACTTGCAATATTTTAAACAAAATCCTCATGAAAATTCTTCAACATTTTAGTGTGAATTTCTCCTAATAAATACATTTTTACATAGACTAATGCACCCATTTTTGTAAGCAATTTATCCTAATTTAATGTATTTTTGTATGTTATTTTCACCAATATACTCATTTTGTGCACGCTTTCCTCCAATGATTCTCCAACCATTGCTTGGTTAGAGAACTGCATCACAAAATTCAGATAAGTGTGACTTTCAAAGATTCAGTCCTCATATTATTACAGAAAATGCAAAATTGATAAATTTGGCTTTAAATGTGAACTGAATCAAATTTCTCCCCCATTCCTGGAAGGAGGTAAGCAAGGTGAAAGGGGCTGTGAGGTTGTGCATATAGCACCACCCCACAGTCTTATTCCACCCCCATCATGTTGGGCCACGACTTCTGAGGAAGAGAGCTTGCTCTACATATGCTTTCCACATGATCTATTCTAGAAGCTCTGAAGGATGTCTGCCGCCAACTTTAAGATTTAAGATTAAGACCTGGTTTTTTTCTCAGGCATTTATGAATTTCTGGTTGTGCAGCTATATAGTGAATATTATAATCACTAGCCAGTCTGTTCTTTTAAGATTATTGATGGGAGGGGTTAGTGTTCTTATTTGTTGTTAATGAATTAAATTGTTACTTTTAACAGAAATGTGCACCTTCCCTGAGATAGATACGATATGCATAAATAAATGATTTAAACAAAATAAACCTTGATCACCTAGATCTATAAATCATGTGAGGAGCCTCCACACACAGAACAAGCTCCCTGCTTCAGAAGTTATTCCCTGACATGACAATGGTAGGGGCGGGAAGAGTCGTATGGGCCTACATCCCGCTTTAACTATGCTTGCCCCCTTTGTGTGAGTAATGCCTCAAGAGGGCTCTAGTTACCATGTAAAGTGGGGAGCAAAGCAAGTTGTAAAGAGCGGCACCAAATGTTGGCTTAATTTTACTAATCAAGCCGGCCATTATTTGTGGTCACCACCAAATTCCTCCCCTGCATTGAAAAGTCAGGGCCTTCTCTCCTTTGTGCAGGGCAGGGTATGGAGAAGATAAGCAAGAGCAGAAGTTTCTCCCGCTGCTTGGAAGGGATTCCTGCTTTTTCTCAGCTGCTTGGAAACTGCAGTGGAAATGAAACCTCTGGGGTAGGCCTCTGTGTTCTGCTCTTCCGAGGGCTGGGTGCACTTGCCCATGGCAAGTTGCAAGTAGATTTGTGGATGTCCAAGTAACACAATAAAGTAGTTAAATAGCACAGAAGAAAATGAGACTTAGAGACAGATGGGATACAGTAAGTGTCTGTGCAGAGATGCATTGTACCTCCCATGAGCTTTTGCGGTATATTGGCCCTCCTCCTGCCAATAATGAGATTTCCTAGTGTAATGACATTTCCTAGCGTGTAATGAGATCCTCTGTGGCGCAGAGTGGTAAGCGGCGGTAACGCAACCGAAAGCTCTGCTCACGGCCGGAGTTCGATTCCAACGGAAGGAGGAAGTCGAATCTCCAGTAAAAGGGGTCGAGGTCTACTCAGCCTTCCATCCATCCGTGGTGGGTAAAATGAGTACCCGGCATATGCTGGGGGGGGTAAAGAAAGGCCGGGGAAGGAACTGGCAATCCCACCCCATATATACGGTCTGCCTAGTAAACGTCGCAAGACGTCACCCTAAGAGTCGGAAATGACTCGCACTACAAGTGCGGGGACACCTTTACCTTTAGCGTGTAATGAGCAAATTTACCTGAAGCCTGTTGAGCAGTGTATGAGAATACAAATGAAAAATAATTTAGATTGAGACATTTTTGGTGTGTCAGAGCAAAGGCCTGGATGTGTATTAACTTTCTGAACTGGTATGTGATGGCTTGTAAAATGCTTATGAAAGCCAATCTGGGCGTATTCTTCAGAACAGTATGCAGAAACACCAATGTCGATTCCTGGTGCATATAGTCTGAAGTTCATTAGAGCTGTGTAACATGTTCAGTGTGCAACCAGAAACCACGTGAAGCACGCCTGGCTCAGAGAATGTGCTTATAAAATCAGAAGAACAAAGACAGTGTTCATCCAAAGAGTTTTCTTAGGCTTGCAGAAAACTTTTTCGGCTGACCTTGGGAAGCATTTCAAAATGCATCTGGGCTGATTTATAGAGTTGTAATAGATGTTGGGTTTTTAAAATGTGCGGTTTCCATTGTGCTGCTGCATTCAGTGAAGTAAACATCAACGCTTTCCATCTGAGGTTTGGGTTGCTACTATGTGTTGGGGTTCATTTGAAAGGGTTCCCTTCTATAGCGTGCCTGGAAGAAAGAGAAGGATAGCAACAAAGGTAAATGGCAGCTTTTTCACCAGATCAGTTTAAAAGGAAGTGATTCCTTTCCAGTTACAGGAATGGTTGCAGCTTTGATGCTGCTTAGCATGAGGATTAGTTGTTGTTGGTGTGGTGGGGGAAATGCTAGGGCTCCAGCTACTTCTTTTTCTCTCTCAGGGCAGAAGATTTGCAGTTCTGTAAATTGAGATCAAGACGTCTGTTCAGAACTGTGTAATTTGCAATGCATCAGCATCACCCTTTAATTCTTGTTGCATTTATCTCTCATTTTAAAAATGAGCACAGCAGAGCTTTTTGCTCCATTTGGATTCAGAGGATTAAGCATATAAAACATTTATTACTATTACTATTATTATTATTATCATCATCATCATCATCTATAGTGGTATGAACTTACATAGTACTTTGCAGAATAATATCGGCAAAGAAAAAAGGAAAAAAAGATGCCTTCTGTGCCCCGAAGATCTGCAATTTATATTGTAACAGTGGAGGAGATAACAGAGGTCCAGGGAGGGGGGAGCAAGAGTTATATGGCATGGCTCCTTGCAAATTAAATTACTTTCGCTCAGGCTTAGTTTTTGTTTTGAGTGAGAACCAAGGGTTATGTCAAAGGCTTCGTGGAAAAGGTAGACTCTGAAGAGAGCTGTGAAAGAAGAGAAGTGGCAACAACATGCAGCCATTCTCTGGCGAGGAGTTCTGCGCATGGGGACCATGAGGAAGAAGGGGTGGTGATGGTGGTGGTGCTCAAGGGGGCGTGAAGGTGGTAGAACCAGAGGAGTGAAGGTCATGGGCAGAATGATAACAGCAATAAGGAAGACAGAAAGAAAAGGTGGGACAGGGCCACAGAAAGGTTTACAAAGAACAAGGAGGTTGTTTTGGATGCAGAAGGGTGATAGGAACACTGTGAAGAGACTTAAGGAACGAGTTGTTATCACCCTTGTGGGAATACACAGCTACCAATGCGTCAGACAAGATTTGCAAGGATGATGGTGGGAAGTGTAAATTAGTCACGTCTCTGGAAATGGAAAGACCAACCTGGCTCCATCCATCAGCTGCTCCAGTTCTTGATTTCCTCTTTCCTGTTCCATGATGTTGATCAGATAGTAAACCTAACGGCAGAGACTGGCTTTCAATATCTGTACACCACTTAGAAAAAACTGTGAATGATTTGTAAGTGCTGATAAAATCATTATCATCCAGAATGAGGTGGTAGAATTTTGGACTGTACCACTATTGACTGAATGTGGGCTGCCATTTTTAATGCTCCCTTTATTAAAACTGTCTCTGCCCCCATGTGGAAAACTAGCACATCAGCAAGATGTCCCTGATGTCTCCCTGATATGCTAGTTGATTATATATAGGGAGATTTTTTACCAGAGAAGACCCTCACCTGCAATCTGAAGTGGTATAGTCCAGAATTATAACACTAATTTCTGCATAAATTTGTAGAATGGTTCTTACTGTATAGGCATGTATTCTTCAGACACACCCAAAGAATGTCTGAGGGCCTTTTCAACACTCCCAAATGTCTCTAGATTAATGTAGGTATGTATCATTTTTGATGTATCAGTCATCATATTTCTTCAGTAATTCTTCTTGCTCCGAAATGCCGTTAGAGTAGCAGCAGCTTCTATGGCACACCCCTTCACTTTCTTCAGCCTGCTTTTTTTTTTTAATTTGTAAAGCAGACGTGTTGTCCCCAGGGAAAATTAAAGGAGAAGCATTAGCTTGCAAAATATATGCCAAATGAGCTAATGTTTCTGACACTTCCACAATGCAAGCTTTACAAGAAGGCATGCAGACAGTGAGGCCTGTTTTTTCTATCTCATAATTTTTTTTAATGGCTAGATGTTTGTAGGAAACAAAATGGATTTATTTTTGCTCAATCCAGGCATAATATCAGGACTTATCCGGTTCCGGGCCCCAGGGCTTCAGACAACTAACAAAACACATCTTACTTCTGCTCTGGTAGTTCTCTGTTATGTCTTTCACGCGCAGGAATAAAGAGGAAAAGCAGAACCCAATCGATTAAAGCACCATGACCCTGTGATTCTTTTCTTATGAACAAGCACATGACAGGCCCCGGGGTAAGGATGCTAGAGCCCCTACTACCACGTGTAATGCTGATGGAAGGCTTTAATTCTCCAAACCAAGTCTGAACAATTTGTGACTTGCCAAGCTAAATGCAGACCACCAGCCCGGAACGGCAGCTTGTTAGGTGCCAGCCAACCCCCAACCCCTGTTTTTTAAACTCTAGGCAGGCAGCCAAAAGAGAAGAGTCTTGCAGAAACTTAAATAACTAGCTGGATACTGAGAAATACAAAGTGTGTGGTGGACTGTTTTGGGCTCGGCAGGTCACAAAGCGTACAGAGCCTGCGAGTCAATCTACTTTCTAAAGATACCCAAAAATTAAAAATTAAGAGTGCTATCAAATTACAGTTCAGGTGAAATTTTGTGGCAAGTTCCTGCTTTTGCAAAACTTCAGGATTTTGAGCAAAGCAGAAAGGAATTTGAACAGAACTAGCAGAATTTCTTGGAGGGAAGAATGTTCTGTACAACTATATGTTGCTACTGAGTTTTGCCTCGAGTTACTATTTTTGCATTATCTTTTGGTCAATAGCTTTAATAATTATGCTAAAGTAAAGAAATAAAAATCTGTACTTTCAAGAAACCCTAGAATTTCAGGACACTGTTGAAGAGTTGGGAGCTGGTACTGTTTTTTATTCAGTCAAATGTGGATATTAAAAGTTAAAGACAGAAATTATTTTTATTGTAAATGTGTAATAAGACATGAACAAATATAACGCAAATCTGAAGGAATTTTTAGTGCAGGTGTGGAAAACTAAATTTCCTCATTGGCAGGCTTCCAGGGGCCACATGCCAGCAGGGAGCCAGAGGCAAAAATAGGCAGAGCAACGGATATGACTCCTAACCTTGTCCCTAAGGTTTCCCGCCCTGGATCAGCATATTTAAAATTCTTAAGTCATATTTGTAATTTTTGTTGAGCAAAAATATTTATTTAGTTATGTAAGAGTTTTTCCTGAAGCAACATTAATGAAGAATTTCAGTTTTCCCTGTGGACGTAAACATTCAGGGGAAAAAACAGTTGAGGGAAGAAAAAGACTTTCAGTATGGCTCATCAGAAATTATAATAATTCCTCAGTGTTCTCTTAGTTATCACCTAGGTTTGATGATATTTTGAAGTGAATGAAATTTTGAGGTGAATTTGTAGGTTCCTGATGGGTGGAATGTCAAAGGAATTTGTAGGGAAGCAAAATAATTATTGTGGAGGGGAGGGAAACAAACAAGATTGTACACTACCACAGAGCAACTTCTGACAAAAGTGAACATTTCAAGTTTCTTCTCTACAGTCATCCCTAGAACTACATGCAACGCCATTTTATTACAGTTCACAGTATATGTCCCTGTTACCATGGCAACTAGGCAGAAGCTCCTTTGAAGTATGAAGCTCAGTTGCAAAGGCATCTGGCCTTGTCCGCCTGGCTTTGACACAGCTCTCCAATGCCCTATCCAAATAACTAGGTTGAACAGATCATGTCACCCTGCAGCTCCCCCTGTCACAGAGTGGCCTCCAGACGCATAGTTGTGGAATTCCCTACCCCAATGTGCTGTGATCAGCACCAGCATAGTGATTTTTAAATGATTTGACAAATTCATGAAGGGTGAAGCCATCAACCGATGCATGCCATGATGGCTAAGTAGAACCTCTGTGTGTAGTAGATAAAAGTTATCTGTGAGTGCTGGCAACAAAAGGGGGGTGGAAATTCCTTTCATGCCCTGCTTGTGAACTTTCAGAGTCATCTGGATATTTTCTACCTTTCGATATACTGGTATCAGCAAGGGGGGATATGTTGCTGTTGTTTACAACACAGATCAGCATAATTATTGTGCACTGCATCCTTGCATTTGCTTGTTTGCATTCCATGTTTCCCACTCAAGCAGCATAGTGCAGATCTGGATTATTGTTGCATTTTGCTTGGTCATGCAGACACATCCGCACTCTCTTTTTCTTACCTTCATGAAACTGCCAGTAATATTCTCAAATCTGACAATCTGTTTGTGACTATTATCTGCAACAGAGAGTATTTAATGTTTCACATTGGGAGGGGGAAATCATGGGTAGTCACACCATCCCTACTTTCGAGGAAAAGTTGGCAACTCCACAGCTGAGAGAGTGAAAGGGATCTTTGCTATTCATGTGAGTCATGACATATCCATTGTGCAATCTTTTCCTTTCAGTGGCAATATATGTGTTTTCCCTCTATTTCTTGCAAAGAAAGACCCCCGGAACCTTCTACTCTTGAAGAGCTACTTCACTTGAAGATTAAATGGCTCTGAAGAACTTTGGAGGGTATTTAACTTCAGGTACTTTGTGGCTCCTTGCTTTCCACCTTCCCTTTTGAGGTTGATACACGTTATTCATTAAGCTTACAGTTTTTCTCTTGCCTGTTCTTTTAAGTGTGACTTGTGACCTTGCAATCTTTCTCTGTGTGTTTTTGTCATCACAACATGTTTCCATGGAGCTGGAGCTGATGTCATGAATAAGAGCATTGTTTCTTTCTTTCTTTTTCTTTCCTAAGTTCCCAAGCATATTTGTGATACAGGTTTGGAAACAAAAATGACTTCACCAGTTAAATATTGTTAGATTCTAGAATGTTTCAAAGGTAAGAATGCTTGCATGCTATATTGCTCTCTGCAAATGAATTGAGGGTTAGGAATTTCAAAGGAGGTCTACAAAACAGTCCTCTAGAGATGGCATTTCACAAGTTTAAGCATTGTGTTGTAAGGATGAGCTGTTGAATCACCAGGACTATGAAGTTCTCTTGAACAAGCCGCATGGAGAACCTGTGTCCATGGAATGAAAAATTTAGGCTATGCACAGTTACATGGGAGAAAATCCCAGTGAAATTAGGGTACCTTACTTTGCTAGCCATGAATGCTATGTTTTTAACTCAGAATTCTTAGGATTCTAACAAGAACCCAGGGGATGATAGGGCACTGAGATCTTACATACTACAGTTAATTTTTTACAACCTTTTCCTGGAAAGCACTTTGCTAACTATTGGATCAATCCTAGAAATAACCTTTTTGTGCAACAGTGGTACAGTACAGTCTAGAAATGAGTAGGTTCAAGATTTTGGGGAGCATTTCCTTTTGCTGAGGTTGCAGCGAAAGTGTGGCATGTCAATACAGCCTTGCTGCTTTTCAATCTGGGAGAAACATGAATATTTATTTCTAAAGCAAGGCTTAAAAAGTGAAGGAGAAATGTTGTGTGGCTATTGCAGTGTTTTGCAGTGATGAAATTCCGAGAGTCTATTTTGTCTTGATGACTTCTGTCCTGGCCTTTGGTGAAGATGGAGTTAACTTCACAGTACAGTAGATGCTCTCCCCCAGTGCGACTCATTCATCACCATGAAACGGTTGAGAAGACTTCTTCAATTAAGTCTGAATAGCCTTACAAAGAGGGGCAATACTGTACTGAATGAAAAGTGCTAACATAACAAAGATGTTCAGTACCATTGCTAGGCATTTTGTTCTGCTTCATTTTTATGTGGTTACATCAGTCCTGTCCTGGACCACTGGAATTCTGCTACACCTATGTGGTAGGTAACATTAGTTTAACACCTCTCAGCTTCGAGGAGCTGGCCAAACAGGTCCTTGCGAAATGGCATTTCTACAATCAGTAATAAAATCTGTACCATACGAGTATTCCTTTCGTCTGTTTCAGCTCTTGATCAGTTAGTAGCAGATTAGCTTTGGCAGGAGAAGTTGTACTGCTTATTATAGCACTTCCAATTAGGATGTGTGCTTTCATTTTGTAATAATTAAAAAATGATACTAATGGAGCCCCTTTCATTTCATTGTTAATTAAGAATTCCACAATTAAGAAATTTCACGTGTTACAAAACCACTGTCATATATTCATTTGGGAAGCAGAAAGCAGAGGAAGGGAGATTAGACAGTCCAAAATCTTGCAGCTCAAACATATTTTAGTAAAGGCGTCTGGCAGTCCGATGGGTCTTGTTTCAGTGAAGAATATTCCTATCCCAATAACAAGGAGTGAAACTTGTAGAAGTCTGTAAAAGAGGGAAATAAAAACTTGGGGGTTTCTTGCTTGTGCAAGTTAAATTTCTCCATTTCCATCTGCCACTCAATCCCCTATTACAGTTCCTCTAAGCATTTTAAATCCATTCCACACCATGTTTCCTTCCCTTGTTTCTAGTTGAGATAGAGAAGTTAATCAACTTCAATTCTTTGAGTCTGTCCGTGTGCCTTATTCATTTTTTTTTATCAAACAGGGACCTGTTCCCCTATTTGTCTGAAATTTGGCAGGTTGGATTTTTTTGAAGGGGTGGTAGAATAGCTGGATATGGCATGCCAATTAGATGGAAAACACAGGCCAAATAAGAGCAGTTTCAGGCTACTGAAAGCAAAGAGAATAATAAAAATGGATAAACTAATTATACAGCCAGAAGAGTGGCTGTATACAATAGTCAGCATGGATTTATCACATTCTGCAAAGTTAAATTGAAAATACCCCCTATGCCATTCTGATGCTTCCCATAAGCTCATTTCAAAATAAAACCTTACAAAACTTATAGTCCTGAACTCAGAAACACTTGCTTGACAACCCTCTAAATGTTCATGGTGATACACAAAACAGAGAGAATCAAGAGTTCAAAATGTAAGAAGAGAGAAAAAAAAGCCAGACCCCTTTTAGACTTTTTTCTGAGTTCTCATAATTTGTTGAAATGAATTAAATATCAGCCATGTTCACAGAGTACCTGTAATCCTATTACTTTTTTTTTTTTTTTTTCAATAATTTTTATTCAGATTTTCATAAAACATACAAGACAAAATCATAAAACATTCAAAGACAAAAAACAAAATCAAAAATAGTTAAACAAAAAGAAAAAAAAAGAAAAAAAAACAAAAATAAAAAATAAAGAGTAAAATATTGACTTCCCATTTGTCAAAGATCAAATCAGTTATAAGTCTATAATATATAACAATCCTGTCTCTTAAGTCATATTATAAAATCACTTTCCTCCAGTAGTTATCTTACTTAATCATCAAATCTCATAAACATTACTTTATTCTTTCCACAAAAAGTCAAAGAGAGGTTTCAATTCTTTAAGAAATATATCTATCAATTTTTTTTTCCAGATAAGCATATCGATTAATCCATCTCATTACTAATTATGATAATCTTATTGTCATAACCATAGTCAAAATAAACATTTCAATTAATCCATCACATCAGAATCTGTTAGGTTCAATAATTTCAGTAGCCATTGTTCTATTATCTCTATTAGTTCCATTTTCCATCTTCCATCTTCAGTAGTCTTGTTAAGTCCAGTAATTTCAATATCCAATCTTCCATTATCAGTATTCCATAATAATCTTGCTGTCAAAGCCATAGTCATATAGTAAGAGTCTGATGGGGATTACCTCTATCCCAAATATTTTCTTGCCATCCATTCTGAATAGGTTGCTGAAATACTGCTGTAAAATCATATCTCTGTTCTTTTTTTCAAAATACACTGGGTCATCTCTTAAAAGTTTTTCCATTGTCACATGGCTGCAGATAATTCCATAGATTTTCTCTATATTGGGCTCCATCACATCATTCCAGTCCAGAAGATTATCCATGCCATTGATAACTTTATCTCTAGAATCTTCATTCATTTCTTCAGAGATAACATTGAGTTCCAAACAATAGATTTTATTTCTAAAGTCCATAGACTCCAAATCTTGTTCCTGTTCCACGTTGGTTCCAATCTCCGGGATCTCCTCTCTCACAGGGACCCCTATTCCAGTCACCAGGGTCGCCTCTCTCACAGGGACCCCTGTTCCAATCTCCGGGGTCTCCTCTCTCACAGGGACCCCTTCCAGGGTCACCTCTCTCACAGGGACCCTTATATCTTTAATCTCCTGCTTCATTTTACTCAATTCAATTTTCATTATCTCAATCTCATCCATTATTTTCTGAAACATAGTTATTTCCAGATTTTCAGCCACTTTCTTAATTGCCATTTTAAAAGAAAAATATAGGAAAACCACTTCTTATTTCAGCAACAATTGGGTTAATACTCCAAACTTGGTGACATCACAGTATAAACAGAGCAGACAGCCTTATCTCTCCAATAGTTAAGTAAACAAAATGCAGTTCCCAGGATCGAAACAATTAATGGCAATCGTCAAGAAACAGATTCGTCAAAATAAAATAGACCAAAAAGAGAGTAGTCTCAAAACAGTATAATATTTTTCAAAATAAAAATCTGGAATAGAAATCCCTCTTCTGTGTATATCTTTAGAATGCAAATCCAGGACAGCTTTTTGCAACAAAAACAGAGATAAGCTATTAATTAGTGCGTAGCAGAGAGAAGTTATGGCTCCCCAGTGAGATGTCAAAAACTGATCAATCTGGCAAATCTCTTTTAAACAGCAACAATTTAAGTCAAGTAAAAGAAAAATATAGAAAGAAGGGTGCTTGCCTGTTAGTGCGTTCTCTCTTAGAAGATAAGGTGAACGTTCGCTTTATCAGATAGAGCTTGCTGTTAAAAATCCGTCCCACCTTCGTCGGCTGGACCTCGTCCCATAAATTAATGAGATCTGGTCGTCCCAACAAAAATAGGCTTTGAGGTTAATCTCTTCGTTTCTCCCTACCCGGGAGAAGTTTAATCAGTCAAAAAAAAAAGAAAAAACTGACTGATATATCTGAATAAGCTTCTTTTGAGGCAGGAGCCCGTCTCAAAAGCAGGCACAGGCTAAGTCACCCTTCCCGGAAGTCCCTGTAATCCTATTACTGACCTTGCCGCATACTGTGACCTTCACCTTCTGCAGATTAAAAGTTTAAAAAATGCCTGACTGATTTTTAATAAATTAATTTAATTTAATTTAGCAGTGAAGTCAATGATAAGGCTGGGCATGCTCAGTAAGAACCAACTGTCAGTGTTCTAATGGCACTGACTATTCTGCAGAATAGTCTCCAGTTGTCCCATCCAGAGCTGGAACCATGAGACGGAGACGAGGGTGAAATTAAATCTTGCTTTATTAGAGTAATGGATACATCTAGGACATTGCGCTTCATATAGAAACCTGCCTTACTCACTAGAGACCCCTAACTACACTCTAAACATACTCTGCGGCGCGTGAAGGAAGTTGACTCAGCGACTCCCCTCTTTGAGAGGCCAGCTTATGTAGGGAACATTTTCGATCGTAATCTCTGACTCCTTCGTAAGTCCTGTCTCTGCCCTGTCCGTTTCTCACGGCGGCGGGCACAAGGTGAGGGGGGGCGTGTTTCCAACAGCTCGTCGGAAGACACCTGCTCTTGGGCTGCAGGCTCGAGATCAGGAGGTGGCGTCATGCTGGAAGCGTCCTGGGAACTGCTTGGCAAGGGAGGACTTGGTACAACCTCTGGGATGTCCCCTGACGGGCCCTTGGGAACAACTGGGGGCGGCGCACTCTCCTCTACGGAGCTTGCGCCACCCGTGGGAATTGGCTGGAGTTCAAGTTCACTGCTCCCCCCAAGGCTCTGATCAGACTCAACAACTCCTTGGTCTTCCGCGTCTTCTGGCAGCTGGGGCGCCTGAAACTCATGCCTCTCCCCTCCCTGCTCCTTCAGGGAGAGCCAAGGCTCAACACCAGTGGACATCAGGAGTGTCTCAGTTTGCATAAGATAAAACAGTGGGAGGTGATTAGAGTAATTCCTGAAGTAGAAACATATTGTAATCAGTCTGCAATCAAACTGCAGTTTGAGATTCAACTGTTAATTCACCCAAAACAGAAATAGAACATAACCTTCAATTTGAAACGTAAAAGGCTGTCTTCACCATCATATGACACTGACCAATAAAAAGGCTTTGAAATTAATAAAAATAAATTTGACACAGGTTTCTAGGATGAATAATGAGAGAAATAAAATTTTCTAGATTAGATTCTCTGTAGAAACAATAGTAACACAGGAATGAAGCAAAGAAAGAAGAACACCAACAAACATACAAAAATGTAATTCTCCATCTTTGGAGGTGGCAGGTGTTGCCACCACTCACCATATGCTCAGAGGCACATGTTATCAAATTCTTCCAAGCTACACAGGAAATGGATTGAACTTTGAAAGACCAACCCAAATTGTGTTTGCATTTTTACAAATCTGTAGGAGAGTACAATATCTTAGAGAGGAGGTGAGGTCTCCTACTCCCCTGATGCATTCACTATGGCTGCCCAATTTCCCTGCTTTTTCAAGTTTGATAGAAATATCTGTTGGCTATAGGTACATTCTTAAACCGCAAGGTTTTTTTGCCTATTAGTGTATATCTATAATGAGTGTAATGTTAATGACTAAATGACTACATGAATGAGTTTTGAATAATGAAAAAAATTGAATAGCCAAACGGGGTGGGGGTTGCAGTTCTTGTATGCTGTTCCAATTTTGCCTTCATAACAAATGAAATAAATGTGTTAGCTCTGTAAGAAATGGAGTTGTCCCAATTGGTACTGGAACCAATTTTTTAAAATATGTTAATAATTGGTGTTGGAGGTAAGCAGTGAGGTGGTCACGTTTATGAAAGTATCCAGTGTGGTAAAACCTCAAGAGGACTGCACAGGATTCCAGAAAGATCTCTCCAAATTGGACAAAAGGATGACAAAATAAAAAGTGAGGTTCAATGTAAGTAAATACAACTTGGTGCACATTTGGACCACCTCCTACCCCCCTCCCCAAAAAAACCTGCACATATACACTGATTTGGCCACTGGTGGCTGTGACCAACCAGGAAAGAGATCCTGGAGTTCTGCTAGGGAAGCTCAATGAGAATGTCAGCTCAAGGTACAGTGATAGTGAAAAGCCACATTTTAAGTAAGAAATCATGAAAGGGCTTTAAAAAATATAGCCAGTATTATTATGGTTTATATCAGGTGGTGCCCTGCAGATGTTGTGCTCTAAAACCCCACCAATCCATGACCATTGGCTATGCTTGCTGGGGCTGATAGAGGGCACCATATTGTGTACCCTGTTTTATGTAAATAGACAGTATGGGTACATTTGGAATACTTTCTAGTTTACACATCTCAAATAAGATATAGAAGAGCTGAAAAGGGTTCAGAAAAGGCAAGCATGACATCAGGGGGTTCACACACCTTCCCTACAGAAAACGGCTAAAGGGTTTTGGGCTTTTTTATTTAGAAAAGGTAGCTGCATGGGCAATATGACAGCGGTTTCTAAAACAATACAAGGTGCGGATGTATAATTTTTTGTCCCTCTCTCCTAATACTAGAACTTGAGATCATCCAGTACCAATAGATTCAGGACAGACAAAAGAAAGTTCTTGTTCATGCAGTGCATCATTAATTTATGGGATTCACAAGATGGCTTGGATGGCTTTAAAAGCAGTTTAGACATTTATAGAGGATACATCTGTCAATTACTAATGTCTCTCTTCAGAAACAATATGCCAGCTGATGACAAGAGGGCAACAGGGGAAATACACGGCATGCCTTGCTTACAGGCTTCCGAGAAACATCTGTTTGGCTATTATATGAAAGGGGTTACTGGACTAGATGGACTTTTGATCTGATCCAGAAGGGCTATTCTTATGTTCTTAGTGATTTGAATATGCATGTAGTGGAACAGACATTATCAAAATGTTGCTATCTCCATAAATGGTGTTATTACTAGGAACTGAAAATCATACATCTATTTTATCCCAATTTTTGTGGATTTTTATCACACATACACAGAATTGCATTTAAATTATACACATTTTATTTTAATTCTTCCTCTAGATGAGCATTTTTGTATACTTTTCCATGCATTTTATTGAAAATGCACAGTTTTGTACATATTCCGTAAGATATTCATTTTTGTGTGCATTTTTCTTTTAACTGAAACTGCACAATTTGGAGAAGTATGAAATCCAATTGTAACTGCTTTCCAATCCACATGTAAGTCTAGGATTGGCAAATTCAGTCAGTTTGCTTTGAAACTGGGAACAAATTAATTTCTCCTCCATCCCTAGTTGTTTCATGATGGGGGAAACAGCACATGCATGACATGCAGATGCCCCAGATTCAAGCCTTAACATCTCTAGGTGGGGCTAGAAAAAAAATCCTTGTGTTGAAACCCTGGGGAGTCACTGCCAATCAGTGTGACCAGGGCTGAGAAACCTCTGGCCCACTGGTGGAATTTGGCCCACCAGGGGGTTTTGTGCAAGCCAACTGGCTGGTGCCAATCACTTGATGTCAGTATGATATCCGATGATTTACATGTGGGTGGTCCTGCCACCCATCAAAGTTGGCCTGCAGGAGTGGCAGGAGATAAAGATCTGCCTCTCTGGGCCAAAATGTTTCCCTACCCATGGTGTAGACAGATTGACCATTGGTCTGGCTTGATATAAGGCAGCATTTGTCAAGTACTATCTTGTAAATTGCCATTTTGTTATATCGCTCTGCCAATCGGCATAAAGCTAAAGCATAAAATCTGATGAAAGTAAACTTTTTTCAAGAATAGTGATCTAATGCAAATTAAAAGTAAATGTTAAAATATTGAGAAATAAAGGGATAAAAACTACGCCTTTTCTGTCTCAAAGGTCAGTACAGTAGTGTTCCTCTGTTAAGTAAAAGAAGCAAGACCTTTATGAAAGTAATGATTGTGTTGTCAGGATTAAATTGGTCACCCCAATGGAGGTAAGGTTGCAAGTCATATGCATAGGACATAGCTTGGCCAATGCAATCCAATCAAATGCCCTCCGGAGATGGGGCCATTATTCAAGTGTCAGAATGTAATCAGTGATCAGAATCTAACTGATCTCCACAAAAGAAATCAAGAACATCCTGACTCTGTGGTGACCCGCCCCATCCTGTCACGAAGGGAATACTATTCCACAGGAAGAAGCAAGACTTTACAGGGGTGACACCTTCCTATCCTATGTCCAACCAGTTTTGGAATTTGTTTTGAAACTTTTGTCCAGAAGGATATATAAACTCCAAGCTTCACAGCCAAACTGTTCCATTTGCTGCTGCAGAAGCCCTGCTGAAAGCACTTTCCTCAGTCACCTCCCTCTGCTTTTCCTCCACTGCCTCCAGTCTCCTGCCTTCCTGGCTCCCTGCTTGCTGAACAGGCTATCCTTGCCCAGCTGCTCAGAAGTCCTTTTCAGGGCTCTCTTTCCCTTTCTGCTTCTCTGTGGCCCTGCTTAGATACTGAAGCAGAGATTCTTGCTCCAGTTACTAAAAAGTCCTTGTCAGGGCTACTTCTTGTCTGCTTTCCATGCTATTTCTGCCTGACCCAGAAGTTTCTACCTGCTCCAATCTTATAGTCTATCAGGGCTATGAAAGGTAACATTTGTTCTCTATCTTCTGGAGGTCCTTTCCCTACAAATTGTAGCCTTCACATCTGTTCCCCCCCTCTCTGTGTGAGAGACACACACACATACAGAGACAATGACTGAGTGACTGTGTTTTAGATGAGTATTTTGGCCCTTCCCTAATTCACACCTTCCACTAAGTTCATGTGACTGAGGCCTAGGGTGCTTTCACACTGCACTTTATTCCGTTATTCTGACGATTTATTTCCTGTTAATTTGCGCATAAGATTTGAGCTTTCACACGACATAACGGGTAGCTCCGGAATTCTGGTGGAATGTAGTGGAAGTTTTGCGCTAAATTCCACAATAAATGATACCGGGAAAATTCCGATAGCAAGGCCGGGGACACGGAAGATCGCGGGAGTTTTGCGCTAGCTGCCTCTGCTCACGTGACAGCCATCCCAGCAGGCAGTGCGTTCCCGCCCTTACCAACAGCCCTCCCAGCATGCAGTGCATTCCCGCCCTTATCAACGGCCCTCGTTGTGCCTTTTCAGCCGATCCCAGCTGCTCCTGAGAGAGCAGCCTGTGCTGCAGAGCCTGTGCTGCTGCGCTGCTGCACCTGTCAGCTGATCGCGTTCACGATCACGCCTCTTTCAACCCCCCCCCACGCACCGAAAGAACAGGCCTCAAACCAGCTCATCCGGTGTCACGTGAGGCCGAATGAGGGGGGGGGAGAAAAACTGTGCTCTGTGTGAACGACGGTTGCACAAAATGCCGGTATAACAGGTACTGCAGTGTGAAAGGGATTTTTTAAATATGGAACGAAGCGCTACCTTTTTAATCTGGAAAACTAGCTCTATTAGCCCCATGTGTGAAAGCACCCCTAGTCTGCAAGGTGAGCCCAGAGAGAGAAAGATGAAGTGTGTGCTTCTTCAAGTGGTGAATTTAGCTAATTCTCCAAACCAAAGTGTGTGTGTGTGTATTGCCATTGCTGTAGTAGATGTGCATATTTTGTTGAGGTATTCCCCACTGCAGTAGTGAATGTGTATATTGTGATGGCGTGTGTGTTTTCAACAAACATCTCCCTATTTAAGTTGTAAGTTACTGGATAAATCTGCCAGCATATGCTATTGCCACTGTCTAAAGATCCTAATTTATGAGACTGTTGGAATGTGGCCATGTGAAACACGTGTCTATCAAGGAGGCTCACTTGTTTGGCTCACAGGGCCAGTGCTAGGTTTCTTGAGACCCTTGGGCATGCAGACCGCTATAGGGGTCCCCTTCCCTGCACACCCCTCCTTGGTGGGGGCTGCTGCTGCTGCTGCCACCATGCTTGCTGAGCTGAAAGGGGGAGTTGCTGGCAGATGGCAGGCAGGCACCACCCACCCACCCTAGGAGAAGGAAGAGGTGCCGTTGCCACCGCCTAGCACAGCATGAGTGAGTGCCTGCTCCCTTCCCCTTGTGTCACTCAATCAAGTCACAGCAGCAGTGTCTCTTCCCTGTCCTGAGGTGTGCAAGCAAAAACCTTCCTCTTGCCCCTGAGGCCTGCCATCTGCTAGCAACCCCTGCAGCCCAGCAAGCGTGGCCAAGAGCTGCAGCAGCCCCCAGAATACACAGTACAGGGAGAGGCCAAACCAGCTCTGAGGAGAAAGAATGAGGTTGTGGTGAAAGGAGGACAAGCGCCAGTGTGGTGGGATTTGGCTCTGGCTGGCAAAGGGCCCCCGTGAGCTCCTGAGCTCCTAACAAAGCAATGGCAGCAGTGGGATTGTGTGAACAGATGATAGAAGTGTTTCTATTGTATCCTTGGTGAACATACTGTAGGGATAGGTGAGAATTTCTGTTCAATTCACATTCTAAGTAGAATCTATCAAATTTGCACTTTCCGAAATGAGAACCAAACCACATTCATCCTTCAGAATTTGCACTTACTCAAATTTTGCAACGTTCATCAACTAAACAAAGTTTACAGAAATGCATTATGTCAGGAGAAAGTGTGCAAGGAATATATGAGTGAAAATAACATGCAACAATGCATTAGATGATGAGAAATGGCTTGCAAAAATGCGTACATTAATCAAAACTGCCTATAAAATACGTTTATTAGGAGAAATTCACACTAAAATGCTGGAGAATTTTCATAAGGATTTTTTTAAACAAAATCAGAAATTGTTGTGCAAATATGAAAAGCTTAATTTAAGACTGTAAAAATGAGAAACTGAAAGAACTGAAATTAACAGATCTTCCCATACGTATCATATGAGGCTATAAAAATACTTAGATTATAATATTCAGCTATAAGAAGATAATAAGAAGCTATAAGAAGGCATGTTTACAGAACCTCTTTTCTGACTGCTGAAAATTTCCGTGCATTTCATATGTTACTTATTTATTTATTTATTATACTTGTATACCGCCCCATAGCCGAAGCTCTCTGGGCGGTTTACAGTAACTAAAAACAAATACAATTCAAGATACATCTTTTAAAAAACAATTTAAAAACACAATTTAAAAATTTAAAACAATATAAATCACATGCTAAAATGCCTGGGAGAAGAGGAAAGTCTTGACCTGGTGCTGAAAAGATAACAGTGTTGGCTCCAGGTGCACCTCGTCAGTGAGATCATTCCATAATTTGGGGGCCACCACTGAGAAGGCCCTCTCCCTTGTTGCCACCCTCTGAGCTTCCCTTGGAGTAGGCACCCAGAGGAGGGCCTTTGATCTTGAACATAGTGTATGGGTGGGTTTGTATCGGGAGAGGCGTTCCATCTGGTATTGTGGTCCCAAGCCGTGTAAGGCTTTATAGGTCAAAACCAGCACTTTGAATCGAGCTTGGAAACATACAGGCAGCCAATGCAAGCAGGCCAGAATCGGTTTTATATGTTTGGACTGTCTGGTCCCTGTTACCAATCTGGCTGCTGCATTTTGCACAAGCTGCAGTTTCCGAACCTTACTCTTTCATGCCTAGCAATTGGTCAGATTAAAAATATCTGTGTATTAATACAACTACTGGCTCTGTGTGGACTCAATGTTGAGATGTTTACTAAGACCACAGAGACTTGATTCAGGTTTTAATTAAGGGAAGCCATGTACTCTGTGGAATTGTAGAACAGTATCAGCTAGGGCAAAACCAGTATGCAAAAGATCAAAGGGTCATAGCTATGATAAATCATTGACACAATTCTGGCTTTGATGACAGGAGCAAGTGCATGTTCTAGGCAGGCCTCCTTGAAGCAAAGTTCCAAAGGGGTGGCGTGGGGATTGAGCCGAAGACTGAACAGTTGGGGGAGGGGGATTAATGAAATCCTCCATGAGGGGGCATGTAATTTCAGCACTGGGATGAGCTAGAATGCTGACAGTTAAGAATCTCATTTCAAGGGGTGTGTGGTGGAAAGGAAGACCTAAGGAGACTGAAGCTGGCTCCTGGCTGGGTTTCAGTGACAAGAAAGATGTGAGGATGCCTCGAGTGTGAGGGGAAAGGGAGGGAGAACCATGCAACTGTCGGGGGGGGGATGTTCTGCATACCCTCCCATTCATTTGTTTTGAGTTCTTAGTCTCAGTTCACCTGCAGCTGGGGGAGATAAAACAACTTCCAAATAGGAATGTCTCTGACATTAAATAAATTCTTCCAGAACTGAGCTATTTGAAACTGATCACTCTTGAGTCAGAAACACGTGGAGAATAAAAAGCATGTTTTGTTTTGTTCTATTTGCCCTAATGGCTGAAATGTAATAATTATGTATTGGGTAGCAAAGCCAAGGGAAACTGGTGACTGCAGCGACATTTCCTCATTCCTTCTCTTTCAGGTACTTGCTTGAAACGCCCCACTTGCATATTTTCTTACCCCTTTCACAGATTTAAGTTTAGGGTTAGGGTAAGGATGGTATCTCTAATGTTTCACTTTGTTTTTAAAAGGCCTGGAGTGTTTTAAAAAAATCTGTACACACACACACACACACAGAGAGAGAGAGAGAGAGAGAGAGAGAGAGAGAGAGAGGGCATACCCACATTATAGATTTAGGTTGTTTTTAACAGTAATTTCCTCTCCCCAGTTGAATTATGAAGAATCTCAGGTAAGTCTGTTCTTAGCTCCAGCACTGAACTACAATGCCCAAGATTCATTGGAGGAACCCTTAAACTGGCATGAAACTACGGTATGTTTGTATTGTAGATGTTCCAGGTATGTTTTTGAATGTTCTGATGCACAAACCTGCTCTGATGTAATTGCAGCCTCCATCAGGGCTATTCTGTATACAGAAGCACTTTGTGCTGTTCTGCAGATGTTGCAGAAGGTTTTTAAAAATGCCTTCAGTCTCCTTTCCTGCAGCGGCACCATTTCAGATTTGAGTGTACATGCATCTAAAGAAACTTCTGCAGAGCTGGCAAGATTCTCAGCAAGAAGTCCACTCTTAAATGTATTCTAGATTCATATACAAAGAAGTAGCACATTTTTAAATGGATACCGTGGTTAGTGGGTCCATTACTGTTGCTTGAGCCTCAAGTGGCCTCAGTGGTACAGAGTGCCTGCCACCAGCTTCGACAGGTGGCCCAGCTGTGCCCCTATCTGGACAGGGATAGCTTAACTTCTGTTGTTTATGCTCTGTTAAGGGTAAGCTAGTCCGCACATGTAATACCAATTCTGGCACGGCTGCACTGGCCACCAGTTAGTTTCCGTACTCAATTCAAAGTGCTATCTTTGACCTATAAAGCCTTATGCTGGTTAGGACCTCAGGACTTCGAAGACCATTTCTCCTTGTATGAACTGACCTGGACGCTGTGTTCATCATCAGAGGCTCTTCTACAGGTTGTTTTGCCGAAGGATTTTGCCCTTTCCTGAGGCAAGAGGATTGAGATCTGAATGACCATGATACACACTGATGAGGGAAATGTAGTGATTTTTTATTGAAGCAAGCTGTACAGTCTAACAAGCTGAGACTCCTAACAAGCAGGCTCTAATCTCTTATACTTAAGCAGCTGATGATGACAGCTTTGATCTTACACTTGCCTCCGTTTCTCCCTGCTGGAAACCTCGATATCAGCAACAGTCGGAGGGATCCCTTTTTGGCCCAATTTTACCTGGGTGCCCTTGCAATCCGGTGCTGAGGCTTATCTGCCCAGATCAAGGGTCCTGTATTTATTCCCAAAAGACCCTCTGGGAGGGGGCACCTTATACCTATGAGATCATTATCTTCTCAGCACCCAGGTTGCTGAGTTCTCACATGGGTTACTTTTGTTTATTTCTTCTGACCCTGACTTTGCTACAACCTGGACTGGGATTACAGCTGTGACATTCATTGCCAGCTTTTGCCCGTTCCCTCCCTTCATGGGCATGGCTGCTTTGTTTTGACTAATAGGAGTCTTTCTCTGGCTCTTGTTTGCATAAGCAGGGTAAGAACATTTGCAAACCAATTAAGCTCACTGTCCCTTCTCAGCTTGGGAAAGCCATAAACAACCCACCTGGGCAGCAGGGGTATGAGATGAGCTCATCTTGATTGTTTTAGTTAAGTGAACAACTTTCCCCAAGTCCTGTTTTTGACATAGGCAGACTGAAAAGCATCTTTCTCAGCTTATTCTAAACAGTATCAGAAAGCCTGTGCTTTGAGCTCTCCAGACTCCAACACTATGCAATGACAGTGTGCAAAAGCAATAAGCACCCCATAAATCAGGAGTCCTGAGCCAAGAATTATGGGACGGGCCATGGGGCATGCCATAGTAAGCTTCCTCGTACATATTTGGCACTACTCATGTGTCTACTCCACAGGAGCCTTGGAGGGTGGCAACACATGAACAGGCTTTTTCAGTGGTGACCTCCCAACTGTGAAATGCTCTCCTCAGTGAGACATGCCTGGTGCCATCTCTATCCATCTTTAGGCACCAGGCAAAACCCTTTTTCTTCACTCAGGCCTTTGGCCTTTGATGTGTGCTGTCCCAATTATTCTTTTTGTTATTTGGCGGGTTTCTAAGGTTTTTTTTTTTTTTTTGCTATAATGTATGTGTTTGGCTTTTACTGTATTGAAGAGCTTTGGGTTTTATTGATTGTGTGTGTTTTTATCTATTCTTGTTTTAAATTTCTGTATGTTATAAGCCAACTAGAGACTGCTTGCTATTAGGTGACCAACAAATAAAATAAATAATATATTCATATACAAGGAAGTAGTGCATGTTAAAAAGGGATGCTGTGGTTCCTTTTTTAAAATATATAAAGCATCTTATAATAACTATAGAAATATAATTAATAAAGGTCTGACAGACAATCACACACACACACACTTTTTAAGTAAACAGACATGTGCCTTTGCTGTGTGTGCCTAAGACATAGGCCCATTGAATCATTTATAACAATAGTCAGCTGGGCAGCAATAAGTGCTCTTGAAAAATCATCATGTGTGCTCTGAGATACACGAAGCCACTGTGCCACCTCTGAGCTCATAGGCTTGATTGTGGCATATAAGGTGGCCATGATTCTGCTCCGGCTGAGTGGTGAATGAAGGGGAAAAGGGGTCTCCTGATGTCACCAGAGGATACCCTTTGGTAACATAAACAGACATGGTGATCTGCAGGAGCTTCACGGTTCAGATGAGGGGCCAAGGGAGTGGCTAATAGTAACCAGAAGTGGTGCAGACCCTTGAAATCTTCACCCAGTGCTGAATGGTGCCTCTTTCTAGGTGTGGCACCATCAGTCATGGCATGTCCCTTATTTTTGCAGCTGTTGCCAACAATTGTCATAGTGTAGTTGTTAGGGTTTTAAAAAATAAATAATTAAACATCCTTATTAAGGTTTTCAATTTTTTTCACATTGTGATATAGGAAAGGCAAAAGCTAACTTCTATAACATAGAACAGAAGGCAACAACGCATAACATTGCATGCTAAGTATAGCCCATCTCCAAGACTGAGAAGGGTCATATCCTGCATGTATGATATGAAACAATGCTCAAAGATTAAGACCATAGCATCTTGATAAGAGATCAATGCTCATTTTAAGAACTATAAAAATGTAGTTAGCCATTTTGGACTGTTGGATATGTGTATGTGTGTGGGGTTAGAAATGTTTTAATTAATTAAGACCATAAGAAGGGCCCTCCTGGATCAGGTCCAAGTCCCATCTAGCCCAGCATCCTGTTCTTACAGTGGCCAACTATGTCTCCATGGGAAGCTCTCAAGCAGGACTCAAATGGGATAGCACTCTCTCCACTTGGGATTCTCAGCAACTGGAATTCAGAAGCATGTTGCCTCTGACACAAATTAAACAGTAACAGCAATTTCACTACCACCCACAGTGGCCAAGTAGTGCATTCAGCCCCTCTTTTTGCATGTCTTAGCCAGCAGGGTCTTTCCCCGCCCCACCTAGAACCTGTTCTCAGCCATGCCTCTCTGGGGAGAAATGCTCCCATTTGGGTGACCTGTTTTAGAACCCTTTGTATAAAGAAATAGAATGCCTCCCTCCTGTCCCTGTGACACACACACACACGACAATTCTTCTAACCTCTCCTTTAGGTTTTGTATGTTTTGAAAGCAGATTGGATTGCAGAGATGGCTTTATGCCAAATCAATTGGAACAAGATGTAGTGAGCAAACCTGTCTTTCTGCATTGCTGCTGCTGCTTCGTCTTTTTTTTTTTTTTTTTGAAGAAGAAAAATATTTCATCCAGTAATTTCCACAGTAGTATTTTTTGTAGCTGGTCATTGGTCATTCTGTATGTTTGGGCACTGTTGAGAGATAACTGCTTTGATACTATAGTTATTTCGCTGAGATTTATTGGCTCGATCAGACCACTAGTATATCTTTCATAATTTCAGCTGTATTTTATGCACATTTTACACAAATGGTAAGAGTTTAGAAAACGTCTGTTTTGCCCACAAAGCATTTGATTAAGATCACTCCTGCAACTCATCATTTCTGTGCTGGAGGCTGACTCCCAAGTCTGTGCCCTCCTCCACACCCTGAACCAGCTCCAGGGTGAGTTAAGAACAATTATGGACCCTTAAGTGTACTTACATTCCAAGTCCTTTCTCAGATGGATTGCTCCTGCTCAGAATTTGCAGTGGAGAAAACCCTGCTGGCGATTTCTGTCTAGTATCACACGGAAAATGTCTCAAACTGGCAGCAAACAGAAGCTTTGGGGGAAGCAGATTTTCATCAGAGCCAAAAGTGGAGAGGAGAAAGCATCAAGATCCCCCCCACCCCTCTTGAGCTTCATTGGGGATCCCTCTGGCTGCTGTTTGCATTTCTAAAAAGATTCACAGTACTCAAAGAAATGCATTGAGTGTCTCATGTACCTTGGCCCTTGAGGTAATCATCATTATCCAGTTGTGAAGTGAAAGATTCCCTACTAGTGGCAGTTCTATGTTAGTGATTACATGTTGAGTAATCTTTTTGTTCAGCGTTTTAGGTCTCTGTGATAGTGGATATCAAACATCTGATCATCAGGGAACCCTTTTCTCACCAACTCTGTCTGCCAAGGAACCCCTACACTCCTGCCATGGGATTCCAGTGTTCAGGATCCAAACATTTTCTGGAACAAAGTACAAAATTGTAGCACAGTCACCCTCCCAGATAGGGATGAGGGAGAAATTCAATTCAGTGCACATTTAAAGGTGAACTTACCTAATTTGCCCTTTCCAAAACAAGATGCAAACCAAAACATAGCCATCCTTTGAAACTCACACGTCTCTGGATTTTGCATTATAATTCTCTAGTCGAGTAATGCATACAAAAATGCATATACTAGAGTAAAGTTCATATAAATGTATGTATTGGTGAAAAGAACATAGAAAAGGCATTATATTAGGAAACGTGCTTTGGAAAAATGTGTAGGTTAGGCAAAATGGCATACACAAATGTATATATTAGGAGAAATTCACATGAAAATGCTGGTGAATTTTCGTGATGACTTTTTTTAACAAGAACTGATGTAGAAATGTGGAGAACTGACTTTAAGATTGGAAAAATGAGAAACTGACACTGACAATCTCTACCTCTCATGCACATACCAGGATCCCATCCCATGCATGCAATCTCATGAGTTAAAGAAATATTTCTATTTTTATTCTGAAATTACATTTCCTGTATTTCTGAAATTATACCATGACCCACACTGGGGTTTTCCTACTATGGACCATGGGATTCTGTTGTTGTTTTGTAAGTTTAATTTAACAACATCTATCCTGAAAAAGAATCCTATAAGGCTTGCTGACTATTTCATAACTTTTTGGTTGATCATAATAAATGTATCCTCTGACTCCATTCTGCAATTCCCAAGCATCATTGACAGAATGCACATATATTATGGAAAGGAAGCATTTGTGGACATCCAACACCCTCCTACAAGCTAATTTAGAATTCTTGAAACAAAAAATTCATTTTAGCATTCTCTGGGGAGTTCTCCATCACTAGAAATTTGCTGATGGACAATCCCATATATCCTTTAACTCAAGATTTTTCCTTAATTGAACCCAAGAATAGGGTTGCCAGGTCAGAAGCATCCCAAACCCTGAGATGTCAGGGGCAGATCCAAGTGGTGTCATAGGGGGCATGCCCTGGTGATGTCATAGGGGACATGCCCTAGTGATGTCATTAAGCATGATACATTATGCATCAACCGCAGCTTGAAACATACCACTCAAACAACAATAATTCTCTGAGTGGAAATTAAGATAGAAATCTTACCTAAATTAGGGTGCTTCCAGGTCCAGCTGAAGTGATGGGATCATTCCTTTTCATCTGTTTAGGGAGCCTGGATAGGGAACATTTAATCTACCTACTTGATTCTAGCAAGAAGGGTTTAAGTGCCCTCAAGCCAGGCCAGTTACCAGAAGGCCGTTGTAGAAAGAATGCCTAGTGTTGTGGAGATGTTAGATGGGAGCAATCAGGAGTAAAGATGGATGCCCCTGAAGGCTGCCATTCTAAACGCACTTACTAAGCCCCATAGAATTCAAGAGGAATTACTTCTGAGTAGATATTGTTAGGATTGTGCTGTTGCTAAGGCTTGACTGGGAATTCTCTGCAACGATATCTAGATCAAAGCAGGGTTGGCAAACCCCTGCCTGGAATACCCTGCCTGCCTTTTAATTGGCTGCTCCAAACTTCTTTACAGAATTGACCCTTCACTGCAGAGAGGCTTGAGAAATGAGTGAGAGTTAAGAAGATTCTCTACTCTTTATGCCTACTCTGTTGGCTGCTATAAACTCATTTTGACAGCCAACCCAATTCCACTGAGTAATAACTGACAGGGAGAAAACACATATGATTTGGTCTACCTTCACAGGCAGTAGATTGAGAAAAACAGCAATTGAGGCCACACTTCCCAGTATGTGAATTCTCTTTTACCACTATTGGGCAAGAAACCAACCATCATGCAGATAGCAAGGTGCATCATCAGTGGGTTTAACGGGGTTGAACTGACCACATGGAACCACTGTTCTATGGATGTAAGGGAGTAAAGTGCAAATGAAATGCAAATAGAAAAACAAAAACAAAAGACAGTGATGGTTCCCAAATGTAATACCATATCAACCACAACAAGATTCCTATGAGTAAGACAGAAAAGTCAGCATCCCACAACCAGTCAGGGTTCCTAACCAAAACTAAAAAAATTCTGGCAGCCAGTCAGCCAAGGTCACAGAAATCCCCATGCAGCACAACCTAACCCTGGGGCTGCAGTTAGTGCAGAATGCTGCGGCACAATTGCTGACATGAGTGAAACCTATCAGCACATAATGTCTCTGCTCTGAAATCAGCACTGGTTGCTGATTTGCTACCAGGCCAAGTTCAAGGTGTACTTTCTATGTTACAGGTTCCACATAGTACTTGTTCTGCTCTTGTAAGAAATTAATCCTTTAGTGTGGCAATAATTATGGAACGGACCAAGGAATTTCAGAAGGAAATCGCCATGTGCTTTATAGTTTACAGCAAACCCTTTGATTGTGTAGATAATGAAAAATTATGGAATGCTTTAAAGAAATGGGGGTGCCACAACATATGATTGTCCTGATGCACAACCTATACTCTGGACAAGAGGCTACTGTAAGGACAGAATATGGAGAAAACGATTGGTTCCCCATTAGAAAGGGTGTGAGACAGGTGTCTTTTATCACCCTATTTGTTTAATCTATATGCAGAACATATCATACGGAAAACAGGATTAGACCAAGATGAAGGAGGTGTTAAAATTGGAGGAATATCAATAATTTAAGATATGCAGACGATACCATACTGCTAGCAGAAACCAGTAATGATTTGAAATGAATTCTGATGAAAGTTCAAGAGGAAAGCACAAAAGCAGGACTACAGCTGAATATCAAGAAGACTAAACTAATGACAACAGAGGAGTTATATAACTTTAAAGTTGACAACAAGAACATTGAACTTATCAAGGATTATCAATACCTTGGCACACTCATTAACCAAAATGGAGACAATAGTCAAGAAAAGAGAAGAAGGCTAGGACTGGGGAAGGTAGCTATGAGAGAACTAGAAAAGGTCCTCAAATGCAAAGATGTATCACTGAACACTAAAGTCGGGAACATTCAAGACATGGTATTCCCGATCTCTATGTATAGATGTGAAAGTTGGACAGTGAAAAAAGCAGATAAGAGAAAAACCAACTCATTTGAAATGTGGTGTTGGAGGAGAGCTTTGTGCATATCATGGACTGCGAAAAAGACAAATAATTGGGTGTTAGAACAAATTAAAGCAGAACTATCACTAGAAGCTAAAATGATGAAACTGAGGTTATCATACTTTGGACACATAATGAGAAGACCTGATTCACTAGAAAAGACAATAATGCTGAGAAAAACAGAAGGGAGTAGAAAAAGAGGAAGACCAAACAAGAGATGGATTGATTCCATAAAGGAAGCCCCAGACCTGATCTTGCAAGATCTGAACAGGGTGGTTCATGACAGATGCTATTGGAGGTCACTGATTCATAGGGTTGCCATAAGTCGTAATCAGCTTGAAGGCACATAACAACAAACTTATGCTTTGGAACTCCCTGCCTATTTACATTAGGCAGGCGCTTCTTTGTACTCATTTTGGCATCTGCTAAAAACATTTTTGTTTAGGCAAGCCTACCCAGGCATGTAGAAGTTGTTACGTTTCTTATCTATTTTTAACTCATTGTTGGTTTTATTATTTTGAATGTTTTTAAATACTTGTCTTTAAATGTTTATGCCAATAATTTTATTGTTTTAATTCCTTCTATAAACCGCTTTGAGGTTTTTACAATAAAGCAGTATATAAATGTTGTAAATAAAATATATAGATAAATTTGGATGAAACAGATTATCTTGACCCATCCCAATCTGGGTTCAGACCTGGTTATGGGACTAAATCAGCCTTGGTCGCCCTGATGGATGACCTTTATTGGGAGAAGGACAGGAGGAGTGCGACCTCTCAGCGGCTTTTGATACCATTAACCATGGTATCCTTCTGGGCTGACTCGGTGAGATGGGTATTGGAGGCACTGTTTTACAGTGGTTCCGATCCTATCTCCAAGGTCATTCTCAGAGAATAGCATTGGGTGACTGTCTTTCGGCCCCCTAGCAGTTGTGCTGTGGGGTGCCGCAGGGTACCATCTTGTACCCCATACTGTTTAACATCTATATGAAGCCCTTGGGAGTGGTCATCAGGAGATTTGGGGAGAGATGTCAGCAGTATGCTGACGATACCCAGCTCTATTTCTCCATAACATCTGAATCGGGAGAGGCCGTGCAAGCCCTAGAGCGCTGCCTGGACTCGGTGGTGGACTGGATGAGGGCCAGTAAACTGAGTCTGAATCCTAGCAAGATGGAAGCACTGTGGGTTGGTGGTTCCCGAGTTCGGATAATTGGTCAGTTGCCTGATTTGGATGGGGTCATACTCCCTCTGAAAGAGCAGCTCCGTAGTCTGTGGGTGCTCCTGGATCCAACTTTGTCACTAGAGACCCAGGTGACCTCAGTGGCTAAGAGTGTCTTTTACCAGCTTTGGCTACAGCTGTGGCTGTTTCTGGACCAGGATAGCCTGACCACTGTTGTTGGATTACTGTAATGTTGGATTACTGTAATGCACTCTATGTGAGGCTGCCCTTGACGTTGGTCTGGAAGCTGCTGGTGGTGCAAAATGTGGCAATGAGACTGCTCACTGGGGCAGGGTATCGCCAACATGTCACCCTGCTGCTGAAAGAATTGCACTGGCTGCCCATTTGCTACCGGGCCAAGTTCAAGGTTCTAGTTTTGGTGTACAAAGCCCTATACAGCTTGGGACCAGGATATCTGAAAGACCGTCTGACTCCTTATATACCCAGTCGATCACTGCGCTCTGCAGGTGAGGGCCTCCTGCAGATACCATCTTATCAGGAGTTCTGTTCTGCACAACACAGGAAATGGACCTTTAGTGTGGCAGCTCCTACCCTGTGGCATTCCCTCCCCTTAAATATTAGGCAGGTCCCATCTCTGTTATCTTTTTGGCACCTATTGAAGACCTTTGTCTTGCAACAAGCCTTTTAAGTTGAGACCTTATCCCCAGGGCTGACTAAATACTGATTGGACCATTTGGGCCCAATCGGGCCCTGCGCTTAGCAGGGGGGCCATGCTCGTGGGGGAATTGCACATTTTTAACCCTCGAGCGGCAGCGCTTGTTTCCGTTTCCGCTGCTTTGCAGAAATCGGCACTCGCCATAAGGTTCCCAACCGGGCCCCGCATTTGCAAACGCCTGCCCTGCTTATCCCAGTCTGCGTCTGTGTTGGAATTGCTTTTTAATATATTTTTTAAACTGTTTTTTAAAAAAACACCAGTGTTTTTAACCTTTTTTTGAAAAAAAGTCTTGAAAGCTTTTTAAAAAAATGTTTTTATAGGTGTTTTGTTTTAATGTATTTTAAAGTCTGTTTTTATGATGTTTAAAGTGTTTTTAGTGCTTTTGTTTTGCCACCCTGGGCTCCTGCTGGGAGGAAGGGTGGGATATAAATCAAATAATAAATAAATAAACAAAATTTCTTAGTCACTGTGGTCCTTGGGTCTCTGTCCTCTTTTATAGTCAGGCCATTTGGTACCATCTAGCTCAGTACTGCTGACATGGATTAGCATTCATTCTCCAGGATTCCAGGCAATAATAATAATAATAATAATAATAATAATAATAATAATAATAATAATAATAATAATAATAATAATAATAATAATAATAATAATAATGTGAGACAAGCAGGAAAAGGAAACTGTGAGTTTAGCTATTGCCTGTGGTCAACAAATCTTGTCAATCACAACCCTGACTTCACTTATTGGCTAAATATCTGAAAGGGCATGGATTGGAGCAGCTGGTAGTAACAGAAGTTGCAGTGGTGGTGGCTGACATTTTGGTTTATATCTTTTGAACCAGACCACCTAGAAAAAAATTTTTTTTTCAACTGATAGCTAAGAGTCTGGACATTAAGGAGACTCACCCAGAGACCCGGAGAGGACCCCCCAAAACTAGAGTCTCTGGGCAAAAACTGGATACCTGGCAACCCTACCCAAGAAGGTCATAATATATTACCCAATCTGAACTGGAAGGTATTAGTGGTGTTCTGTGTTGGTGACTGATGATTTTTTTTAAAAAAAGTTTTGAAAACATCCAATGATTTTCATCTGTGAATTTTCAGGCATTTACATCACAAATCACAAAATCTGACCTGGATTATCAACATTCACCAAAATTTAGACAAATATAAATTTTAAGTATTGTTTTCTTTCAATTTATAGCTCTGAAAGTTTACAACAGGCACACCAGAATCTGTCCTCTTACTGTGATATTATTAGGAGTGAAAAACCTCTGCAGACAAAATTATATCACACTGTAGGCTTCATTCTCTTGCAGGTAATCTGGAGGAAGAGGAGAAGTAAATACCAGAGCTTGGAAGATTACTTTTAAAAAGTAATAAATTACAGTTACAATTACTTGGCCCAAAAAGTAGTGATTGCCGTTACAATTACAATTGCTCTGAAAGTAACTGATTACATTACTTTTTCTCAAAAGTAATCACTACAATTACATTTCAGTTACTTTTTTTAAAAAACTCCTACAAGGTGCTGGCCTTGGCTGCTGCACATCTAAGAAGCCTAAAACAATATTAAAAATAAACACACACACACAGGGGGTAGTAGAATAAAAAATTTTATCTGTAAGATTAACATAATGGCATAACAGAATCTCACATCCCCCCAAGCAATGAAGATACCCCAACACTTGAAGATTAACATAACGGCATAACAGAATCTCACATCCCCCCAAGCAATGATGATACCCCATCTCTTGAAATCAAATTTTACACTTGAAATGCTTTTATAATATGTTTCTGTTATGTCTCAAAAGAACAAGATGCTCAAAGAGCATGTCAGACAAGGAATGTCTTTTTACAGTCATTACGTTGCCACCAGTACTGAACAGGCGTTCTACTGCGGCGCTTGAAGGCATGCCTGTGTTGTGCTGCAAAAAACACCGCAGCACACGTGGAAAGCCATGGAGTGATGACACTTCCCTGCTGGGAGACCTCAGGTACCTCACCAGTTCCTCCTCAGCAGTGTCCACTGCTGACTTCTTGCCCTGGGGCTGAAAGTTAAAGAAGTCATCTTGTAAGTCATCTCCTTCCTGGTCTTTATCTGAAGACTGATCACTGTCCTCATTAAGTACACCCATCTTTATTTCAGCTTTCAACAAGGCTTCCATTGTGTATCTAAGAAAGAGAGAGGATATGTTAACACATATATGTTAGGAAACCATCATCTGCTCTTCATTTCCTGATGCTTGTCATGTCCCCTTGTTCAGGGTCCAGCCTGAGCCTGTGGATGATGACATGGAAGGTAGAAAGGTGACCAAGTCACCACACTCATGGGGCAGCACAGCAGACCCTTAAGGATTACCTGCAGCAACCCAAGGTTGTGATGAGGAGCCCCAGGAAGAAAAGGCCCAGCCCCTGCCTACCACCTTAAGCCCTCTGATGCCTCCCTTGAGACAACATTTCCCTTGGAGTAATCCACCCAAAGGGCTTCCCTAATGTTCTTACTTGTTGGTATGGGTGATGGCCTGACACGATTCCAGCCAATCTAGTTTGAAGTGAGGGTGTAGGCAGGCTGCCAGAAGAAGCCTCTTGTCCTCCCAGATAGCTGCAAACCGCTTTCTTAGGGCTTCGCGCACACCTCTCAGCAGCTGAAAACAGTATGTGTACCTCTCAGGTTTGTTTTCCAGTCCTTCTAACTTGCGGTCCAGATTGCAGAGCGTTGGTAGCAAATACCCCATGAACATGCCGTTCTCCCATTGCAGGATATCTAGGGACTGAGCTAGTGGCTCCATAATCTCTGTGTATTCCTGTACCACTTCAATCTCAGCAGCTGTGATCCTGGACAAGGAGCAGCGGTCCATTATGGCATGCATTTTTAGTGGCACAGTTGACAGGAGCTCATGTAGTTGCTTCAACGCATCAAAGGTGGAATTCCACCTGGTCTTATTCGGTACCTTCAGATACACACCACATTGCGCACGGATATACTCAGCAATCTGGGCTGACTGGTTCTGCTTGGACCACAACTTGCTGCACTTTCCCATCAAGGAATGAAACTGTTTCTTGAAAGGACCAAGCAGACTACTTTTGGAGGAGTCAGAAAGCATGGCCTCTATGTCTTGTGTTGCCACAAGGTTGAGGGTGTGGCTAGCACATCTCTGGTGTGGTGGTAAAACAAAATCCTCTCCTGAGTCTGCAGCTTCTTCCTCTGCCTCAGGTCCTGTGTCCAGGATCTCACAGATAGGCACAAACTCCACCTCAGCCTCCTCCTCCTCCTGGTTATCACCATCATCGTCACTGGTGCCTGCAGCTTCCACTGGTTCTTTGGCCATGAAAACTCTGAACGCTTTCACAAAGTTGGAGCCATTGTCTGTAGTAGTGCACATAACTTTGTTGTGGATCCTGTACTGCACATGTACATCATGCAGTGCTTTTGAAAGGACATCGTATGTATGGCACCCCTTCAGACGCTTACAAGCCAAGGCCCCGACCTCATGTTTCAGGATAGTTGGGTTGATCCAGTGGGCTGTTACCCCAAAGTAACTCTTCTTGCCATTGGTCCAACAATCTGCAGTGGTTGCTATATATGCCACAGCACCCATTCGGTTTGCAAGAGTTTCTCTCATGTGGCATGCTCTCTTCTCAATTCTGTCTCTCAGAGTCTTGGCACATATGATGGTGAGATCTTTGGGGAGTCCAATGCGAACCAGATTAATGAATGATGGTTTGTCCACAGTCTGAAGTGGTAATGTCTCCTCTACAATGAAATCAATGATTCTCCTGTCGAGATTGCTCTGGGTGACAGGCTCCCTGCCAGATCCCCACCTCTCAGGGGTTGTCTGCTGCTGCTTCAGCATTTTGGGAGGAGGGGTGTCATGCATTGGTTCAGGAAGGCCACGTCTCCTTGCCTTTATTGCTTCTTCAATTGCTCTCAGCTTCTCAGGGTGTGCCCTCTGAGGAAGAAGAACAAAGCATGAATCCAAGAAAAAATGGAAGAGGAACTTCACAATTTAAACATAAATAGACAATGGACACTCTTTGAGGACCAGCATGACAAAGGCTTACCTCAAAATGTTTCTTCACATTGGATGAGGAGGAAACAGCTGATCTCAGATTTTTGATCCTTGGAAGGCAGTAATTGCATCATACAACAACATTTTTCCCACTCTGGCTCACAAATGTACAAGCTTTCTCAAAGCCAAACCATGGTACTTGCTGTTCTGCAGATGTGGCTGTGGGCAACTGGCACTGCTTCATGCCCTCCTCCTCCTCATGCACAGGGCCTCCTTTCTGAACCTCACTTTCTAGTTTTGCCTCCTCAGGATCAACAAGCTGTGACTCAAGTGGCCGCACTAACTGACTGCTGCTCTCAGCAGCAAAACCTGCAACAGGCGTCTCTGTAATAAACAAGAGATAATGCTCCTATATGGGTGAACTTCAGCTGTGATGTGCCCCCATCTCTTCCCCATGCTGCAAGATCCCCCAGTCAGAGTGGAAGTAAGCAGGTCGATAGCGCAATTAAAAGAGATCCTATTTGCATCATTTTTGCTCACTGAATAACCCTGCCTGGGCCAGTCTAACCTACTATCTCACAGGGTTGTTGTGAGAACAAAATGAGACTAGGGTTCAAATCCCCACATAGCCATGAAGCTCACTGAGTGACCTTGGGCCAGTCACTGCCTCTCAGCCTCATGAAAACCCTATTCATAGGGTCACTATAAGTTGGAATCAACTTGAAGGCGGTACATATATTTTTTATTTTGAATATGATGATTATGATAATAAATATGCAGCATTTCAAATTAATTCTGTATGAGAAGCATTCCATGCCAAGCTTGGAAAACCAAGGATGAGGTATAAAATGTAGACAAAAATACTTTTGACAAAATGCCATTTATCTTTTATATGATCTATATCTATAATTAGCAATACAGCTGAATGGTGTATGTAAAGTATTTTTTCTTTCCCTTTTCTTTTTTATTAATATTTTAGTACTACTGCTAAAGTTCTGATGAAAGAATAAAGCATTCATTAGCCAAATTCAAATGATTAGAACACATCACATAAATTCCACTGAAGTTGGAGTTTTTGCCATAGAAAATGAAAAAAAATATAACCTATGATAGCCCAATAGACAATCAGAACTAATATAAAACCCTATTGCTTCTCATTTGCAAATCTTGCAAGATCTAAGGTAACTCTAGATCATGTGAGTTCAGGTGATGCATGTTATGTACATTTGTATAGATATTAGCAGAGATTGTCAACAGTCTATGATGCTTGTGTGTGCCAATGTGTGTGTTTGTGGCAGGCTTCTACCCTGCACTGAGATCACTGAGACTTAAGACTTAGTAAAATAAGAAAAGCTATTTCATTTATAGAAATACATCGTAGATAGGAAAGGCATACCTAGTTCTAAGTAACTAACTTGGAGGCGCAACACCCAGGTTTGGGAGTTGCCCTCACTGCCCCTTCTTCATGTGTACTGGAGAGTGACAGAATAGGGCTAGAAGGAAATAGAAAGCAAAAATGGAAAGTAGGGTAACATCTAAAGAAATACTCCCCTTTACATCTCTCCTTTCTTTCTTTCTGTATATATATATATTTATTTATATTTATATATATCCCAACCTTCCTCGCAGTAGGAGCCCAGGGCGGCACTGACAGTGGTTGACCTTCACTTCCTAAAAAGCAGTAATGATGAAACCCCTCAACATTGCCTATTGCAGCCTGTGCAGCTTTGGCACTGTTCATCTTATTGAAGCTTACTTGAGCTTCTGCTTTTTGCACCTGCACATTCTTTTCTAGGCAGCAATTGTGTTCCAACGACTGCACCACACAGCCTGAGACTTCTCTCCTCCTTGCTTTGGTCACCACATGGCAATGTCATCAAGAAAGGGCTTGCACATAAATACACAAGCCTGGGCTGTGATGAGAACAGATTAATCTCAACTCTGAAATTTACTGTATGCGAACTGAACGGTACTTGTCTTCCTGGTCATATGATTTTTTTTTAAAAAAAACCAACTCTAGGGCTACAAGCTTTAATTTTCAGCAGATTAATTAACTAAAAGGAGAGTTGATTAATCAGTGGGGCCTATTTTTATTGGTAAGAATGAGTTTTAATATGAGACACTTGTTTATTATTTTTAGAGTAATTTTGTGTGTTACTGTACCGGGGAATGCATGAAACAATAACAAAGATCAGCCTTGATTTTTTTTAACTGTGTGCCCTAGAGCTTCTGTATTGAATTCTTCATTGTCTTGCACTCCTTTTAATTATTATATTCTGGAAATTCTCATAGATTTGAAGTCTTGGTGATAAGCAAATCAATTGAAAAGTAATCGATCAGTTTATTGAAAGGGAGAGGATTTATCAGTTAAACATTTTAATTTTACATTGCCCAGATATTCAGCTGCAATAAATGGATTTTTTTCAACAAGAGGTGATCTTCACAGGTACCCCGCCTGGGGATGCTGTTGGAGAGACTGGGGTTTACAGGAGTTCTCTCTCTCTGGGACTGGGAATCTCTCTCTTTCTCACAGAACATGAGTTTGAGAGCTGGGGGACTGAGAGGAGGAGCTGCAAGGACCCTACTTCTCACCTCATCTCTGCCAAGAACAAAAAAATCAGCCTTAAGCCATTTATTATACGCCTAATGATTTATTATTATTATTATTATTATTATTACTGAGACAGTTTTTGTCCCACATACAATTCAGTCTTGTGATTAAACAGGACAAAAATACAAATAAAAAGAAAGATGGAGTTCAAATAAATATACAATAAAAAGCTAGCCGGCATTTTAAAAGGCAGGAGTGCTCTGTCTGGATAAATACAGCACACAGGTATGCATGGGAACAAGGGGGAGAGTTCAAAAAGGGGGGGAAGGAAGAGAAGTAGGCCGTGGGGGGGGCAGAAGGTGCCGTGGAGGCAGCAGCGAGGTAAGGAGAGGCACACACACACACACACAAATCATCATCACTCACCTCCACAGCTCTTTGCCATTCTGCTGCTGCCTTCTCCTCCGTTGTCCTTGCCCTGGCTTTTTCCTCCAGCGTCCATTTTTTCCTCTCAGACGCTAGCAGGCCCTGCCTATTCACCTCTGGAGATCACGAGGGAAGAGAGAGTCTGCGCAGAGGTCCAATCAGTGTGAGTCACATGTCTTGTGTTCACCAATCACAGCCAGGAGTTGACTTCCCCTTGTTCCCGCCCCCAAGTAACGTCCAACCTAACGTGGAAACGTTAAAGTCGCAGCTGAAAAGTAGGGAAATTACTAGTCGTTCCGTTACTTGCCAAATGTAATGGAATTACCCACTTGTTATTTAAAATTGTAACGAATTACAAGTAACTCGTTAAAAATAACGAGTTACTTCCAAGCTCTGGTAAATACCATATATGTGCCAGAATGAGAAATCTTGAATACAACCTACTGGAAATCAAGGAAAATCAATCTTTCAAAAGTAAAACATGAAAGTAAAAAGGGAAATGTATGCTAGTTTGTATATGCATTTCTGTTTTGGAGCTTTTTAAACAAATTCACAAAGGCCTGAAACTACTTATGAGCAGTAGTTTCACAGAGTTTAGTGAGCTACTCGTGTGGTTTCAGCATGGTGGCCTGGATTTGACAAGAGTTAAATACAGGTTTGGATACTGACAGGGGAAAAAAAAAAATCTGAAATCTGCATTTGAAGTTTCATGTGGTTTGTTCTCTATTCAAGTAAGTGTCTTATCAAATCAAATTCATGAAGCCAAGCAGCAACACTCATCAGCAACAGAACAAACCTTTTAACCATGCTCTTTCTTGGAAAGGTTTACATTGTACTTATTAGCAGACACCACAGCCACCCTCAGCTATCTTGCAGTGTGGGGGTGGCGGGGGGTGGGAGAGGGTTCCTGTACCGACAGTGATATTTGTTTGCTTGTTAAGTCTAGTTTGATGGAGGATACATGATCCTCAGACTAGAAGATTCTGGAGGACATTCCATGACAAAATACTGATGGTACTCTTTGCTTTGGCCTTTAACACCCAAGAGAGAGAGATTTTAGGACCCACCCTATTCTTTTGACAGTAATAAGTTTGAACTGATTTTAATATTATATTTTTTAATTGATGTAACACATTCTGGGACCTCTTGATGAAGGATGGGTAAGAAACTGTCATCATCATCATCAAAAATCATACCGCAGTGCAGATCATGGTGCACTGACCAGGGACTAGGGGCAGGTATTAAGAGCAGCACAACCACAGCTTTGATTGAAATGTCTCCTAAGGGTAAATTCAAAGCAAATGGGAGGAGATCACCCACTGTGTCTCTGTATGATTCACAGCTTTGGCTTTTCTTCCAAAGGGGGGGTAATCATAGTTCAGTGCAGTACACCTGATTTGCATGCACAAAGTCCCAGGTTCAATACTCGGCATCTCCTGTTAGGGATGGGAAAGGCTCCTGTCTGAAAGATGGTGCATGTTAGCGTAGACAGCACTGACATAGATGGATGAGTGATTGGACTCAGTATAGTGCAGATTCCTATTTACAATTACGTTGATCTTTTAAGAGGGAAGGATTGTAGCCCAGTGATAGGGTGCTTCATACACAAAAGGTCCCATATTTAATCCCCAACATCTCCATGTATGGCTAGGAAAGACTCCTGCTTGAAACTCTGGAGAGGCAGCTCTAATCAGTATAGAAAATACTGAGGTAGATGGACCAGTGATCTAATTTGATAAAATTATCAAAATGTGTTTTTATTCAATCACTTCCAATGCTGTGACATGGCAAAGTCGCTCAGAGGAGCTTGCCCACTGTATTTTTGCAGGGTTCCTGGCTCTTGGTGTTAAAACTGCCATTTAAAATCTAAAAGTTTGCTGCTCATAAAGCTTCACCATCACAAAGAAACAAGCAGATCTCCAGGCTTTGTTTTGTTTTTCAAATTCTTTAATGTACAGTGTTTTGAGCTCTGCCATTACTAATAACTATAAACCACAATGTGCCATTGTAGTATTCAAAGTTGGGTGTGTGGTTGGTTGTTATTTTTTGTCACAACTCTTAGGATGCTGAACTACAGTTTATTTCCACAAGAGAAGCAGTTGCCCTTTCATACAAGGGTGGCATAGTTTTCAGCTGGTCTTTTAATCCAATATTGTCTTTTTCTCTGTCTTTTTTCCTTTGTGGTCAGCAGGCATTGCTTGGCCCTGAAGACCCCTTAACTGAAAACACACCTCCATTTGAGTAAGTCTTAGGACATTCTGAATTCATGTCAAATTGTGAGAAGAAACTTCAATACTATGAACACCTGAAATAAAATGTGGACTGGGGAAAGACTACCCTAAACATTTGGACGATCAGAACTTTGGGAATGAAAGGGCTACTTCATAATATGCTGTGAAACAGGCCAGGGACTCAATTTAATGTTTTATAAGGAGTGCAGGAATTCATGTGCATGTGCACCCAGGGATCCTCTCCTTCCCATAAGGGCTGCTGCACTCATTCAGTGGGGGCTGAAGATGTGTATGCACATTTACATTTACAGCTTCACATGGAAGAGCTCTGTGTGTGCATCAGAGCAGGGGTGAATGTGATTAATCAGAAACATTGCATAACTGAGGGTGAGTGTGGAGATAATAACCGATATTCTTTTTCAGTGGGTGTTATATAATAATATAGACACACACACACGCATATACTTTTTCAGTGTTGTTCAAAATAATTTAAAATAACTATAGACATTTCAATGATATACAACAGTATAACTTAATTGAATCCCTCACTTATATTCAACAAATGCTACTAGTATATTTACAATATCTTGTGCCATAGGACTGTATATGGAAGTATGATATCTACTGAGGACATTGAAAATCTCATGAATTAAAAGGGAGGTTGCAGTTTTATTGAGAGTTCTCCCTAATTGTGTGGAGGTTATGGCTTCAGAGGACCTGTACTCATTTATTTTCAAGTGAAATGGAACTGGATGTAACATTTGGAAAGATATTTAGGGCACATTGTTTTTTGGGTGCTCACATGGAAACTCATCAGGGAATCTGCTCTACAAATGGAGCTTTCAAATGGCTGCTTAAAAATTGGAATTAAGCTCTTGTTGGGCAAGTTTTTTTTTTATAGAAACCTCCTCCCACTTGCCAAGTTAAAATATGAACCACAAATGTAAAGCACAAAAAAGAGAAAAAAGATATTCCTAATTATTGAATTTAGCTCATACTAGAGCTGAAATTAATTTGCCCTCTTTGAATTTTGAAATCAAATATTCTTGAAAGACTTTAAATATTGTCTGAATACTAAAAAGGCTGTCAAATATTCAGTATCTGCAGTTGAAATCCTGTGAAATTTACTATATGTTATTTGATGTCAGTATTTGATGTCTGTTTTGAGTACTTGGCACGCAATGGAATTTCGCATTTGACAGCTGATGAGTTATGAGGTTTCATATGCCAACAACTCTAAGGCTGCAGTCCTAAAGGTAGGAGGGACTACTGAAGATGGATCAGTGATCTCATTCAGTGCCCTGCCAGGTTCATGCCAGCAAGGTGGAAGTGAGGATGCAACAATGCTCTTATGCTCTCCATCCTTTAAAAAAGAAATAAATGTTAACATCCCTCCCATTGGAAACAAAGCTGGTGTAATTGCCTCCTCAGTTGGAAGGCAGGTTGTAGGCATGGATAACCCTTGTATCCTTTGGATGTAGGCCTTCCTCTGGCCTGCCTCCAGCATTCCCCCAGCCTGCCGTGGCAGCAAGGAGGAGGCATCTGGTTGAATCTCCCCCTCTAATATCAGACCTCTGCCTCCAGATGCTTCCTATGGTACCTAGGACACATTACCAGGAACAATAGAATTTCAGGACCCATCACTACAATTTGAATTTCTGAGATAAATTTCAAATGACCGAATGGAAATGCTAGAATAAAATGTACTATCACAAAAATGTGATTGGTTCTTTCTATCACATGGCAACCATGCAACAATTTGGCTTGAAACAAATAGAAGCAAACAGAAGATCAGACAAGAAGAAATCAGTCTGAAGATCTGAGAAGCATTCAAAAGTGCTGATATCTGTGCGATTTGAAAAAAAAGGCTTGGGTTTTTTTTACTTTCAGAGTGCTTTATACCATACAGGTGACCATTTATCAAGAGATGGCTCATGACACTGTGCGTGTGTGAAAACACACCTCCAAAAAATTGCCCTTATGGAATATTCCACACTTGATCAGAAATCTGGGAAGGCAGATGAAAAAGTCTTCTTACCACTTAGGAGACATGCGATTACATGTACACATGCACAATATGAAGAGGGCCAATTAGTAAATGGTGGTCTGCCTTCATTCTTTGAATCCATAGATACAACCAAACTTCCTTGGGTGAGCCCTCTCAGCCCAAGGGAGATTAGTCATCTGTGTCAACCTCCCAAGTGATGAGAATTTTTACCACATATCACCTACCGATTTGGAAAATGTGGTGTAGAATGTATGCTGAAATAGTCAGTGGGCTGTCTATGACATCCTGCCACGTAGTGAGGAAATTTTTATCACAGATCCATACTCACTATGCATCTGGGGAAGCAACAAAGTTGAATTCTTCTTACTGTAGGTAAGATGATATAGGCAGGTGGAAAGTAGTTCTCTCCATTCAGTCTTAGGACTAATGAGGATGAATATGAGGTAACATTTCAAATTTAAACCCAAATGTGTGGTGGATTTTGAGCACACAAGACAACCTTGTGCTCCTGGAGGGTAGGACTCAGAAGGTTTTACTCAGAGACTTCTGCTCAGACCCCTGGCCTCTAACATGTGGGGTCCCTCAGGGTTCGGTGTTGTCCCCGATGTTATTTAATATCTATATGAAGCCGCTGGGTGAGGTCATCCGGAGGTTTGGAGTGCGATACCATCAATATGCTGATGATACTCAGCTTTATTTCTCCTTTCCCCCAGATACTAAGGAAGCCATCCGCCCTTTGAACCCATGCCTGACTTCAGTGATGGACTGGATGAAGGCGAATAAGCTGAAACTAAATCCAGACAAAACAGAAGTGCTCCTCGTTAGTCGCAGGACTGATCTGGACATTGGGAATTTACCTATGTTGGATGGGGTTGCACTCCCCCTGAAGACCCAGGTTCGCAGTTTGGGTGTGCTTCTGGATTCAGCTTTGAACCTGGAGGCTCAGGTCTCGGCGGTTTCCAGGAGCGCTTTTGCCCAGTTAAGACTGCGCCCGTTTCTGGAGATATCCGACTTGACGAAGGTAACACATGCCTTAGTTACATCCCGATTAGACTACTGCAACGCGCTCTACGTGGGGCTGCCTTTGAAAACAGCTCGGAAGCTTAAATTAGTGCAGAGAGCGGCAGCTAGAATGTTAACAGGAGCCGGCCTATGGGCCCATACAACTCCCCTTTTACAACAACTACACTGGCTGCCGATCTGCTTCCGAGCCCAATTCAAAGTGCTGGTTTTAACCTTTAAAGCCCTACACGGCTTGGGCCCTCTCTATTTGTCTGGGCGTATATCTTGCTATGAACCCTCCCGGCCCTTAAGGTCCTCTGCTGATCCTCCTCTTGTGATTCCCCCAACTTCTCAAGTACATCTAACGGGAACCAGAAATAAGGCCTTTTCTGTTATTGCCCCCAGACTTTGGAATTCTTTACCGATAGAGGTGCGGTCATCTCCTTCTCTTGTTATATTTCGTCGCCAGGTCAAGACGTTTCTTTTTCATCAAGCATTTAATTTGAGCGATGTATAGGATGTTTTTATTGCTTGACAGGCTCTTGCTGCTGATATGCTTAGTTAATATTGTTTTTATCATGCTAATTTTAATTTTTATATGGGATTGTTCTCTGCTCTTTGTTTTTTGTTCGCCGCTCTGAGTCTCCAGAGATAGAGCGGGTTATAAATGTTTTAAATAAATAAATAATAAATGTGGTACTATATCATTCACACATGCACCTATATCATGTCATTCTGTATCCGCATTGGCATGTGAATGGATGTCATTACAAAGTACTTCATGTGGGATGATATTCAGTGGCTGTTATAACTTAAATTTTTGAACTGTGATTCGCACATATCAGAGTTGCACTCCTCAGTGGATGGAGAGGCATGTGGGAACCAACCATATAATATAATATAATATAATATAATATAATATAATATAATATAGGTCCTGAAAGAAAAGCAATGATAGGATGGCAAGGAACATGAATGAAGACTGCTCATTTCCCAAGATTTCTTGCAGATTTATTAAGGGCTATTTGATATTTTATGCTGCAGGAAGGCCGGACTTGCCACCCAGTGTGCACTTAAGCTGGAGCTGCAGCCAAACTCAGCTCCTTGTCCAGTGTACCAGTAGGACACTTGGAAATGTGTGTTTGTTGCATTCCATTTCAGTTGTACATCTAAAAGTGTAGTATGTGAAGAAGCACTTAGGGAAGAGGAAGTATAGTTTAATGTTGCTAACCTTATTTCAATTCATCGTACCATTTTAAGAATAACTCGAGCTAACACATCTGCCACATATTAGCTTGTTCTAGTGTGCTAATGAATCACTGGCTGCTGCAAAATCAGCTTCAACAACTGCTGCCTTCGTTATTTTCCTGGCATAGTGTGAACATGATCATGTCTTTCAAGAAGCTGATAAAAGCCCTGTCTAAACCTGGAAATTATGAAGCAGTAAGAAAATGCACTTCTCAGATAATGCTGCTACTGCAAAGTTAACTCTTTAAATCCTTTTGAAGCTGACTTATGGCCAGATCACATATACATGTCCTCACTGGTACAGCAGTTGACTCACAGCTAAATGTCTGACTTTTCTCTGCTGAAAATCAATGTGCTTGAGGTGATGTATGAGAAAACTGCTGGCTCTTATTTATTTTATTTTATTTAGAATACTTATATCCCACTTTATAGGCTCAAGAGGCTGTCAAAGCATCTTGCAAAAGATTCTCACAATAAAAAAACACGTTCACAGAAATCACATGGTATCCTTATGGTGCCAGAATTATTCGGGTGGCATTTCTTGCCTCCGTGCTTGGTGTTGTCCTTCAGCCTCTGCCTACTAGGCAACAGCTCCCACATGTCCTCTGAGGCAAGTGTGTGGGACTGAGCAATTTGAACAGCCCATGATGGAGGCTCTTCTCATATGAGGACTACAACATTGAGTGGCAACCTGCATGTGAGGATGAATAATGGCTTAGACTTTATATTTGTCATTGGGATTGGCATTCTTGCAGCAAAATTTCCACCTGCTGCCCAATCACATCATTTCGTATAACTTGCTGTGTGAGTCAGGGCCACTATGCAATAAGTTTCCCTGCAGCCAATCCACCTTCATTGTCATTATAGAGTACTTCATTTGGGATGACATTACATAATGGCCCATGGTCACACTGAGCTGCATTAAGCACACTGGTCAGTGGTGGTGCGAAAGTCACAAGTGGTGTGTAAAAAGACCAAACAACACAGGTAGAACCTTGCATATCATCACCTCAAACAACATCTGTTCAATTCAGTGGAGATAATTTGTACATGCACCCTATGTTCAGATACTTATGATGAAGATCCTGTTCCCGTGGTAGTGGAGTGCGTGCATGTGCTGTGGGTGTTCCATGGGGATGCCTATACCAGCAGAGGCTGGAGTTGTGTGAGTCATGCCCCCTGAAAAGAAAAAGAAAGCAAGAAAAATGAGGGAGGGGCAATAATAGCTTTATTTGGGTGTCCTTATTTCTCATGAGATGAGAGAGATGCTAACTCTCCCTTCCCATCACTGTGTCCTCCATGAGTTGGAGACAAACATCTGCAGCAGGGAGTCTGGTCTGTCCATGTTCGGCTCCATGTGTGATTTAGAGCCCTGAACTATCAGGGTTCCAAATCACGAGGGCAGCCTACACGAGGAGAAAAGTAACCCTCCAAGTCAACAATAGGGAAGATGATTGGAGTGGAGCTATAGCACTCATCCCCATTCCCCCTCATCACAGGAGGAATTAGAATACCTGAACAGGGGCTGTGTGATTTGGCCCTCTGTGTGTACGAGTATCCATATGGCGTGCCTGTTTTGCACAAGTTACATTATGAATGTGTAGGCAGGGAACATCCCTTCACCATAAAAACAGGAACTTCAGCCTTGCTATGGATGCTTCTCCCATGGGGTCATCCCATTGTGTGTCTGTAATACTTAAAAGATTTTCCACTATGTGAGCAGGGCTAAAAGAGTGGCCCCTTAATACAAACGTATAATCCCTGATCCTGGTCGGCAGTAATTTTTATGTATTGTATGGGTTCTTAACACAAAACCATTAACCAGCTAAGCTTGGGAATGATGGTTTTGTGTCAAGTGCTGTGCAGTTATCCTTGTCCACATGGTGATGGGCCTTTACAGTTACAGCATGGCATGAACCCACGAAAAAGTGCATCCCCAGTCATGCCTGGCTGTATCCAATAAAAGGCAAACAATAAACATATAAAAGCTTAGCTGCCTTGGCTTGTACAGAGATGAAACTGCTGCTTGTGTTCTGAATGGGTTATCTATGGCTAGGCAAAGAGGAAACCATATTGCTGGCGTTATTAAGCACAGTTCGCCATGTTCAAGTTGTTCGTGCTCTGCCTGAGGCCATGCTTGATATGTACAGTCACAACTCTTTCAAACAGTGGAGTGCCATGAAATCAGTAGCATTGAAAACATAGGGAGAACCAAATACAAAATAAAAACAAATATAAAAACGATAAAGTTAGAGTTCCAGTAAGTTTACATTTAGTACAGAACAAAGACATAGCTACCCGTTAGTGCTTAGAGAATTTGTTTTGATGCTATTAAAAACATAAATAAAATATTTCTCTCTCTCAAATGTCCATTCAAATGGTTCCAGTGTCACTGGCAGCTGTCAGACTTTTGTCCTTTGTTCTGACCTTTATTTTACAAACGAATCAACAACTGAGGTTCCGCCTTGCCCCACATTTTACATCTTTATCTCATCAGCTGCCCTTTGTACCTGCTTTTGCTTTTAATAAGAAAAAAAGGTTTTTTTAGCAACACTGCTGGGATTTTAGTTTCTCTGTGAACAGTTAAATTCCTCTCTTGTTTAATAGGAAAAATGTCTTATTTGCACATATTTGTATGCATTATGAATCTGAAAAGAACCTCCTGGAGTCAGTGTCTCTGATATGTATAATTTAATCTAAGAGTGAAACTCTACAACACCAAGACTGCAGTTAAGGGGCAACCCAAAGAGAAAGTTGCTTGTGTTGAATGAAGTCGTCATATAATTCATCCCATTGACCCTGGCTCCAATGTATAAAGCAGCTAGTCAGTAAGTTATGCATCGTTCTTAAAAGTATGTGTTATTAAGTAACAGGGAAGAGACTAGTTCCCTCCCACAAGAAAATTAAATGTGCAAATGATGCTGTAGTTGTTTAGTTCCACTCTAAGAGGTGGTGGTGGTCCTTTTTAAAGTAGGAACATCTGCTGTTATTTACAGGTGAACACTTCTGTCCGCTCGCTACATGTGTTGCATTTCACAAAGCAGCACCAGTGGAACTTGCAGTTACACTGCCAAACTTTGGTGTACTGGTGGGTGTTGTAACCCCTTCCACAGCACATCATGTCACACCCATCGGCACTGGGTGAGGTCCGGTTGCAGAGCCGTCCCTGCGTCCCCACGCTCCCAGTAGAAGCATCTTCTTCGCAGTAGTTGGGTGACTTATCTATATATACCAGATCTGTTTCCATCGGTTTCTGGTAACTTCTGATCTGCTTAATCTTCAGAAAAGTGGGTTGCCTAAGCCTGCTGGCTCGTACCACTTCCACCTGCACAGCAGCATTGTACTTTTCTTTCAAAATATATCCAATCTCTCTGAATTTAGGGAGCGTAGTCCAACAAGTCTTGGTCGTACAGGAACCAGAAACCCCATGGCATTTGCATTCCAGTTTCATTCTGTCTTCAAGCACCTGTGTGCACAAGCAGGGAGAAATCACTTAAGGATAAAATAGCCTCTCGTGGTTTATTATGTGGATGGATGATTCTTAGACTTGATAATATTTCATGAAAAGTTATGGGTAAACATGAAGGGCATGATCTAACACTTTTTAACTCCCACTGTCTTCAGATGGATATCTCTGTTGTGTGCGTAACTGTCTTATTACAATCAATTTGCATTAGGAATTGATTTGGCTGAATCATGCCTTTGATATGAAAGACTAACAGCAAAATTTTACTTTTTATTGTTCCTACTGAACATCTCCTCTAAGATGTTCAAACAGCTCGCCTCTCCAAATTCAGCGTTATGCATTTTCCCTTAAAATCCTTGACTTATTTCATATGCTCAAAATGCTTCAAACATGCCTAGAATTTCACTGGAAACCCTAGTAGGCTGCTTTCACACACGGGGCTGATTGCGTTAGTTTAATGGATTAAAAAGGTAGTGCTTCTGTCCCGATTTCTAAAATTCCTTTCACACTGCACTACCTCTTGCGTTAAGGAACAGCAGCTTTTTCAGCCGATTATACTGGCATTTCGAGCAACTGTCTTTCACACAACTCGGTTTCGTCCCTCACTCATGCACACTGTTCCCCACTGTGTAGGAGGTCTAAGATCTCATACCGTCACCATGGAAGCCCTCTCCCTTTAGGATCTGACTTCTTAAATTGTTTTAGTTGTATCAACACAGGGGTGTGTGTGGGAAATGCTGCTGCTATCGGCGCCAATGCCAGAATACTGGTACAACGTTCATCAGGCAAAAAAACAACAACCATGTGACTAAAGGGTGGGAACGCACTGCATGCTGGGATGCCTGTCACATGAGCAGCTCCAGCTAGCAATAAACTCCTGCAATCTTCCAGGTTCCCAGCCTTGCTAACGGATTATTTCTAGTATCATTTATCAGGGAAATTTGTGCTAAACTTCTACTAGATTCCACTAGAATTCTGGAGCTAGCTTGTGCGTCGTGTGAAAGATCAAATATAATGCGCAAATTACCAGGTAAGAAATCGTCAGAATAATGGAATAAAGTGCAGTGTGAAAGCAGCTGTAGTCATATGCCAAGCAATGCCATTGGTTATGTCAGGGATAGTCAAAGTGGTGCCCTGCAGATGTTGCTGCAACTTACATCATCTCTGACTACTGGCAATGCTGGCTGGAGCTGATGGGAACTGGAGTCCAACAACATCTGCAGGACACCTCAGTGGCTATGTGTTAATGTTCAATATAAATCAATATACAAGTTGATCCTCTGTGATCCCATAGGGCCCCTTCACATGCCAACAACAGACAGAAGTAGATACAGTAGGGACCCACTCATATGGTGGGTTACATTCCAGACCCCCGCCTAAAAGTGAAACCTGCTGAAAAGCGGAACTCCATCAATAAAATGGCGCCCGACGCCTGAAAAATGCCGTAAAAGTGGAACAAGCGCCGTATGAGTGGGGCCTTACTCTAATTGAAAGCCGCTGTATTAGCGGAATGCCGAAAAGGGGGCTGCCGAAAAGCAGGGCCCTACTGTACGCAGTTGAAAAAGCCAGAACATGCTGGCAGGATTCAGTCCCAGCCCATCAGCCAAAGCTTGTCCCAGGAACAGAGCACGAAGCTAACGCACGTAAGCGAGAGTTCTTAAGCAAATACAGTCGTCAGTGCCAGAGATGTGTGGGAGGCTCATGGCACTTCACAGGGAAGCATAAGCAAAAAAAGAAAATAAGAGAAGAGTAAGATATTAGTCCCCATCTATCCAATTAAATCTATCCAATCAGGAAATTCAGCTCTGTGAAATACATAAAAATATATGAGACTGCACTACATTTTTTCAAATAAAGCAAGTGTGAACCTTCAGAAGCTAGGAATGGGAAATTTACACCAGTTTTATTGAATTAGTACTTATGAGTTACAGAGATAGTTGTAGCTAGTGCATATGGAACAGACTAGAATCCAGATGTTGTCCACTGCAACTGGCCAAGCCTGATTTTGTTTCTTTTTTTAATTGGTAACATAAGGCCATCAACGTGCTCTGCAGAGGAAAAGAAAGCCAGTAGATCCCTGCCTCAGGTTTGTACATGTACAAGCAGGACCTGAAACAAATGTTGCCAGCCATGCCATCTTAAAGGATACTCCAGGACTGGCACCAGGCATCAGTGGACCCTTCCACCCATGCACCCTCCATGCAGCTGGTACAGGCTTAAATAGGCCAGGCTGCCCTGCCTCCCACATTGTCATGCCAGTGTGCTAGTGTGCTGGGTGCATATGCATTGTTGTGGTGTGAAGGGAGTCTGGGCGGGTGGCGCTCCCACTCCACAATCCACAGCAGCGTTGGGCCACAGGGCATGATTTGTGGCACACGTCAGCCCCTTACCCCAGGCTGCAAATCATGCCCTGCAACCCGATCATGGCACAGATTGTGGAGCTCCACTATCCCAGCCCCATCCTATGGCAGGTCCCCTTCTGAGCCGTCAGGTATCCATATGTAGTGTCCGTTTTGCACATGTTTTGCCATTGTAGCCATGGAACATGCTCAGTTCTCAGAGAGCTGTATTTTGGACCTTGCCCTTTACATTTTCCCACTGTTTTATTCTACTTCTACAAACCTAGGGAGGAGGCATCCCCAAACATTCTGATGCCTCCCTCTTACTTCTCAATAGCCCCATCTTGGTTACGTAGCCATCATAACTCAGCACCTCAGTTTGCTCTCAGTATATATAAGATGATGAAACAATGGGGATAGACACAGAGGGAGAAGGAGGGGGGGAAGTAATAGGAGCCCTCTTCAAGCATTACCATCATATAATGCTAAGCTCATGCCTGTCACCTCCATGGCTTCAGAGGCTAACCCTCCAGCTCCAGCAATTGTTCATTATTCCAATAAATTAATATTTCTATGTGCTTTTAAATTATCATTAGTAGCCTAATTAGGTTTGCACTGCGTGCCGAAGACAGAATGGACTACCTAGGATCAGAGCTTGGAAAAGTTACTTTTTTGAACTACAACTCCCATCAGCCCCAGCCAGCATGGCCACTGGATTGGGCTGATGGGAGTTGTAGTTCAAAAAAGTAACTTTTCCAAGCTCTGCTAGGATTGTGTCTTCCTGTAGTACAGTGTTGGTTTGCACTTTTAGAATAGTTCTGTTCTGTTTTTGTTTTTAAATCTTACATTCTGGGTTACCTTTCCTTCCCAGGGATCTACCATTGCCATGCTTGACCAGAACTGTTTCAACCCCCCTTGGTCTATATATGATTTTATTAATTTGGTATGATTGAATATATTATATTAATACATTGCAATTAATAAGGCTCCTAGGTCCCTGTGCTCCAGACTCATGGTGTTTTACAAGATATTCCAATATAAACACCTTTTGAGATATTGTAGGAACTACAACTTAATGTTTAATAAACAACTGCCATGTTGTTAGAGGGAAAGTATATTTTAAATATTTTCTTTCTCATTCTATATTGCAGAAACTCTCCAGAATTAAAATATTGTCAAAAAATAAAGAAGTGGGCAATTACCTGGCAGTTCTTCTAATTTAAATCTGCCCTCATTGATTAAAACTTCATTGATTAATCTGCTGATTAACAATTGAGCTTTATTCATTAGGCCAGGGTTCTTGATGCCTGATACAATTTCTAAAATAATAAATTAAAATTAGCTATATCTGACATTGAATACAGCATACAGCAAAAGCAGCTCACCAAAGCAAATCCCCACTATTTGACTTGCTCTGTCAGAGAAATATTAGAACTATTCCCCATTCTCTATATAGATTGTCTCCAGATTCATGATGTTCTTTCCAAATAAAATAACTGAAATGCTACTGCTTCTTTATGAAATAAGTGCTGAAATACAATGGCATAAAGCCACTTCAATACATTGTTTTGTTTTTACAAATGATATATTGCAAGGGCCATTTGAAGGAATTTTCTCCTGCAGCTTAGAAAGAAAATCCTTACCAGGAAAGAAATCAAAACAAAATATTTAAAACGTTTTGTCAGTTTCAAATTAGGCATGTAGCATCAGATGCAGTTTTTGAATATATTGGTATATATTGGTATATTGGTAGTAACATTTTGCATGTGTTAGTTTTGACTTGATCTCCCTGTTGCGTGTTTTTCTTGGGGATGCTTCTTTTCATCCCAGTTTCTGAAGGTAATATAATCCATATTACTTTTAACTGCCAGAGCAAAAGGCAATAGACAACTTTTCGACTATTGCTTCTTAGGGCAAGGCCCTGTATTTTTTGCTTCTGTTACTCTATGAAGCACCATATGCATTGATGGCACAGACAGATGAAATGTCTGAAGGCTCCTTCCTAGACCCTTTCCAAGGTCTAGTTCTCACTGAGACAGTTAACCCATGCCAGGGCTATACCAGTTCAGACTGTAGGGATGGGCACGCATGATTGGATGCTCCCCTATACAGTTTGTATAGGAAACTGGCATGCTGGGGCGAAATCTAGCCTAGAAACTTTTTTTCTGTAGGGATCGATGAATCGGTCACTTTGGTTTCTCATGTTTCCAGTCTTATGTTCAGTTCTTCACATGTCCACATCAGTTTAAATTGTTAAAAAAGCCCTTATGAAAATTCATCAGCATTTTAGTGCCATTTGCCGCCCTGGGCTCCTACTGGGAGGAAGGGCGGGATATACATCGAATAATAAATAAATAAATTTTAGCGAATGTATACATTTTTGCAAGAAATTTCCCCTTTATCATGCATTTCTCATGTTATTTTCATAAATATTTGCATTGTATGTACACTTTCCCCTAATATACACATTTGTCAGAGATTATGCGGGTGGAAAACAGGTTCACACAATTCAGAGAAGTGCAAATTTAGAAGACTAGCTGTGTCTCAGTTCATGTATTCTTTTGGGAAGTGCAAATCAAATTGCTATCCCATCCCTGTCTTTGTGACATGCTAGCATTTCATATGGAGGAAATCTGTTGTTGTTGTTATATGAAACTATATCCAGTCATGTGCACCCATATCTGGACAGACCAGATGCAGATTTACCACCTCAGTAAGAACTTTGTTCCAATGATTGCCAGTGAAAAGGAAGTCCCTCCCTCTACATGAGACCATCCCATCCTATTCTAAAATACCTTTCTTCCAGCCTCATTGTTGTGCAAGTTCATCAGCCTCCGAGCACTCTTTCTGATTTCTCTGGCATCAACAAACCTCCTGGAGAATTCAATGCCGTATCTGACATCAGCGGAGCAGCCTCCCCATTTCCACCCTTCCACTTGGTTGTAATAACCTTGTTTCTCTCTGTCGCAGCCACAGTTGCTTAGGTTTCCCTGGCTGCAGGCAGCAGTAACGGCATGTGCAACTCCAGCAGCAGTGATGGCATAGGTGAAAGCAGCTTCCCTGCTTCCTGTGGGGGAAAAGGAAAAGGAAAATCATGTGAAGAGAGCAGAGAGGAAGAAGCTATGCTTCTTTGATTTATGACAATACTCAACACTGGTGCTTCCCAGTCAACTGGTATTTTACTGGTCTGTCCAGTTAAATGGTATTCTACAGTAAGTAGTACTGAGATCCAGCAGTGACTCATCAGGAGGCACTTTCACTACTAGGCAGTGATTGAGGGGGACACCCAGAACTCTGATGAGATGCCCCTGGGGAAGACAGAATCTGTCCGTTTCAGTTTCTCTTGCTTTCTCATTTTTTACGATCTTAAGTTCGAATCTCCACATTTCCACATCAGTTTGCATTTTTTAAAAAGTCCTTATGAAAATCCACCAGCATTTTAGTGTAGATTTCTCCTAATATATACATTTGTATGCAATTTTGCCTGACATACACATATTTAGTAAATTGTCCCCAACACAATGGATTTTTATATTATTTTCACTAATATGTACATTTCTATGCCGAGTTTCCCCTCATACATGTATTTTTGTACATATGACTTTGTGGAGGAGCGCAAAATTCAGATAAGTGCAAATTTCTGAGGATGGGTGTGTTTGCTTCACCTCGTTTCAGAAAGTGCAAATTATGTAATTTTGCCTTTGCATGTAAATTGAATTGAATTTCTTCCCAATCCCTGGATAGCCTTTGTCATGCCAGCACAGCACTATGAAGTCAAACAGCTCCTGAGTGACTGGCAATATCCATCACAGGCTGCTGACATTCCCTCCATGCCTATGCTGTGTACTGTTATCCACTCCACAGAAGTATCTACAGTTCTAATCTGGAGTCCCTATGCCTCAATCACCAATGACAGAAGCCTTTTTACCTCCAGCAAATTACCACATGAGCTCAAAGCTGGATTCAGATTTGAAGGAGCCTTGGCATTTGGGTCCTTTTCCTACATCAGAGGGCTGTCAGCTGCCATTTAAAATTTTCTACAATGCCCTGGAGTGCCCAGCATAGCATAACTCCATGTCAAGATCCCTGTTCATGCATTCATGGGCATAAAACATGAGGAAGGTACAGGGCTGTGCACAGAGGTCCCCCCTCGTATCTCTGTCTACACTGGCTCAACCCACAACCCCTAAGCAGCACATCTTTATTTCATTTTTGAGTTCAGGATGAATGGATCAATCTACTTCCAGTCTCATGTCAGTTTCGCATTTGCTCATTCATAAATCTGTTCAGTCCTGCATCAATCTGCAATTTTAAAAAAATCTGCATAAAATGTGCATTATTGTAAATACATTTTTTCACAAAAGTACGTTTTTATGAAATATACATTTTTATATGCACCGCTATCTTTTGAGCCGATAACGTATTGTGGCCATAAGATTCGCTTAAAAATCTGAACAAAATATTTGCGTTTCCCTAGTTTGAGTAAACGGGCTGAAAATTCTCCAAGTGATTAGGAAGCCTGCATTCAGCCAAGTGAGCAAAACATCCCTTTTCAGACCTTCAGCTTCAGCATGTGAAGGGTGGGGATGGAGCCAACAGGGACACTGGCGGAAGGGCTAGCTCTGTTTCCCTTCCACCCTTTATCCTCAGGTGTGGGTGTGTGAATAGAGCTAATGTCTTTTTTCAATCTGAAACTGCAAGGGCATTTTTAGCTCAGTTCTAGTTAACACTGCTTCACAGAGCTAAATTTCTGACTTAATTTTGTAAATCCAGACTGGAACCTGAGGTAAAATATATATACTATGGCTCAGTTTCAACATGTCTGTCAACACAGCTGAAATGAAATAATTTGTTTTAGCCAGGGAGAATAAACAGTCCATTTGGCTGTAGAATCTTGTAACATATGAACACAACCTGAAATAAATCTGTTCAGAAATTCTTCTCTGAAAATTTTGATGTTGCACATTCACCAGCCATGCTCTGAATACGTGACTGCTGAATAATCACTGATTATTTGAATTGGTATTCAATATCTAACAACATTTGATTTCAGTAATTGATATTTGCTTTCAATATATGACATTTGACAGCTTATATTTGACAGTATTTTATGGATGATGATGACATGCAGTGGTGTTTAGTGTTTTATAATTGAAATGTAATGGAATTTATTTAACAGCATTGAATGTTTGTCACAAAACAACATTTAGTAGCTGGTGGTAGGGATGGAAAGATTTGTCAATTTCTGTCGTCTCCATTTCTCATTCTTCCCGTCTTAAATTCAGTTTTCCACATTTCTGCAGCAACTTGTGATCGAATCCTCATGAAAATTTTCCAGCTTCTTAGTGCAAATTTCTCGTAATAAACACATGAAAACATGATGAATGTAAAGATTATTGCAATCAAATTCTCGTCATATAATACATTTTTAATGTTACCTTCACTCATATATTCATTTTTATCCACACTTTCCCTATCATGTGCATTTTTGTAAACATTGGTTGGCAAACTGCATTGCAGAATTCCAATATGTGCGAATTTCAAAGGGTGCCTGTGTTTCACTTCTCATATTGTTTTGGAAAGTGCAAATTTCATAGATTTGGCTTGAAATGCGAACTGAATTTCTCACCCATCCCTGAAATGAAATGAACTGCGTTCAAGTTGATTCCGACTTATGGCGACCCTATGAATAGGGTTTTCATGGTAAGCCGTATTCAAAGGGGGTTTACCATGTTCTGAGGTGAAGAGGCAGTGATTGGCCCAAGGTCACCCAGTGAGCGTCATGGCTATGTGGGGATTCAAACCCTGGTCTCCCAGGTCCTAGTCCAACACTCTAACCACTACGCTACACTATATGACACAAATGGGCATTTGCTATTGGAGGCTATAATCTGACAGCATGTGGTTGTTAGAGTCCATTAAAAAACAGTAATAGTGTGTATCAGCTGTTTGCTCAAGAATGGGGAGGGGCGAGATCTGAAATGGTAATAGATATGATTGCTGCTTTTTAAAGAGGACTCTGTAAGTACAGTTTTGGTGACTGGGTTGGAAACAGCAACCAGGTATTCAGCACCTATGTGCACACATAGATTTCATCTGATTAAATGTAACTGCAGCATAATATAACAGAATAATGAATATATCTATTGTACATAATTTGGTAAATTCGATAACAATAGCCAAAATAAATAAATATATTGAAGCCAAATCAGAGCAAGATCAGCAGTGGAAAACAATGTTCCTGTTATCATTTTGGTGCCTCTTGGAAAGGAACATTCCTACCCAGAAGACACCAGAGTGAGGACAGGAAAGTATCTTAAGTCTGGCCTTTCTTGCAAACACATTTTTTGAGCAACCAAAAAACCCACTGTACACGTAGACATCACCAAATGGTCAATATAAGAATCAAATTGATTATATAATTGGTAGCAGAAGATGGAGAAGTTCCATACTTTCTGCGACAACAAGACCAGGAGCAGACTGCAGTACAGATCATGAACTGGTCGTATTGAAAATCAGAGTGAAGCTAAAGAAGAAGAACAAAGCACTCATAATGCCAAAATACAATTTAAATAACAACCCAGAAGAATATAAAGATCAAATAAAGGACAGATTTGAGGCTTTAAACTTAGTTGACAGAGAACCAGAAGAACTATGGAGTGAAGTCAGGGACATTATCAGGGAAGAATGCAATACCTCTAATAAAAAGAGAGAAAGACCTTAATGGATGACTGGAAAAACTCTTAAAATGGTTAAAGAGAGAAGGAAAGCAAAGGCAACAGGAGATAGAAACACAGTTAGAACCCTAAATACAACAATATAGAGACTAGTATGTAGGGACAAAGAGAACTATTACAATAATTGTATAGAAATAGAAGAGGAGAACAAAAAGGGTAGAACAAGAGCCCTATTCCAAAAGATTAGAGAAATGAAATTTAAACCAAGAGTAGGGATGTTGAATAATCAACAGGGGAACACAATGACTGACCGAGATGAAATAAAAGGAAGATGGAAGCAATACACTGAAGAACTCTATAAAAAAGATGCAAGGATGACAGAGTCATTCATGGAGGAACCGTATGATGAAGAACCAGAAATTTTAGAATGTGAGGTGAAAGCTGCTCTTAAAATACTTGGAAGAAACAAATCACCAGGAACAGATGGCATACCAATAGAGTTGCTACAAGCTACTGAGACTGAATCTGTCCAAATTTTGACAAAAATTTGTCAAGAAATATGGCAAACTAAACAATGGCCCACAGACTGGAAGTGTTCCATATACATCCCAATTCCAAAGAAAGGGGATCCCAGGGAGTGCAGTAATTATCGAACTATTGCCTTAATATCCCATGCAAGCAAAGTAATGCTCAAGATTCTACAACAAAGGCTCTTACCATATATGGAGCCAGAAATGCCAGATGTCCAAGCTGGATTTAGAAAGGAAAGAGGCACCAGAGATCATATCGCAAGCATACGTTGGATAATGGAATGGAGCAAGGAATTTCAGAAGAAAATCACCCTGTGCTTTATAGATTACAGCAAAGCCTTTGACTGTGTAGATCATGAAAAACTGTGGAATGCTTTAAAAGAAATGAGGGTGCCACAGCATCTGATTGTCCTGATGTGCAACCTATACTCTGAACAAGAGGCTACTGTAAGAACAGAATATGGAGAGACCGATTGGTACCCAATCGGAAAGGGTGTGAGACAGGGGTGTATTGTATCACCCTATTTGTTTAATCTATACGCAGAACATATCATGAGGAAAGTGGGATTGGAATAAGATGAAGGAGGTGTGAAAACTGGAAGGAGAAATATCAATAATTTAAGATATGCAAACGATACCATACTACTAGCAGAAACCAGTAATGATTTGAAATGAATGCTGATGAAAGTTAAAGAGGAAAGCACAAAAGCAGGACTACAGCTGAACGTCAAGAAGACTAAAGTAATGACAACAGAAGATTTATATAACTTTAAAGTTGACAACAAGGACGTTGAATTTGTCAGGGATTACCAATACCTTGGCACAGTCATTAACCAAAATGGAGACAATAGTCAAGAAATCAGAAGGCTAGGACTGGGAAGGGCAGCTATGAGAACTAGAAAAGGTCCTCAAATGTAAAGATGTATCACTGAACACTAAAGTCAGGATCATTCAGACCATGGTATTCCTGATCTCTATGTAGGGATGTGAAAGTTGGACAGTGAAAAAAGTGGATAAGAGAAAAATCAACTCATTTGAAATGTGGAGTTGGAGGAGAGCTTTGCGGATACCATGGACTGCAAAAAAAGACAAATAATTGGGTGATAGAACAAATTAAACCAGAACTATCATTAGAAGCTAAAATGATGAAACTGAGCTTATCATACTTTGGACACATAATGAGAAGACCTGATTCACTAGAAAAGACAATAATGCTGGGAAAAACAGAAGGGAGTAGAAAAAGAGGAAGGCCAAACAAGAGATGGATTGATTCCATAAAGGAAGCCCCAGACCTGATCTTGCAAGATCTGAACAGGGTGGTTTATAACAGATGCTATTGGAAGTCTGGATCTAACCTGGTAAGAACGACCCTGCCTTTGCATTCACAAATGTTCCCCATTATATGAATGAACAGCAGTGCAGGAATGTCATCTTCAAAAACAGTATCCCTAAATTAATTTGCACTAATTTCAGATATCCCCAAAAATTTGAATAACCAAAGAAACAGATTGGTTGTAATTTGAAACAGTTTGCTTATTCCAAACATTTTAATATTAGAGTGGTACTTGGCAAGTGTGATTCCCAGATTGATGTTTGTGGTTAACTGTAATTTGGTGATGGAGTTGGTAATGGGGATATTTACAGAAGAAATCAGTGTGTGGGACAGGGCTTGCTTAACCTTCTCCTTGCCTACGATTCTTCCCCGCAACCTTTCCCTGTGCTGGGCTTATTTCTGATCTCAAACAAGGTGGCGGATATAGATGCAGTTTCATCCCACATGCTATCCGATGGACCATTTATTTTTCCCAGTCTGTGGCTATTTGCAGTCCGCAAAGCTGTGTCTTTATCATCCTGCCTAGTTATAGTGTAGGCATTTAATGATGCTGCTGAGATCTTGCCTAATGGTGTCTTACATGTTACATTTCTACTTGTAACATAGCTTCCAGTACTGCTGATGTTATCTCCATATGTTTCCAGATTGTTTTTATTCACACATCTATGAGCCAGCTGATTTCCCATCATGCAGCCATCTGCCCCTCCCGCCCCCCAAGTTATTGTCTGTTTGGGACATGAATTATGAAAGAGCAAAAACAACATAGTTCCCCTCCCCCTCAATGAAATGATAGGCTTCCTGAGCTGAGCTGAACAGAATTATTTGTACGTATTTTGTGATGGTGAAACTGAACACGCTAACCTACCTCAAAGGTTCTTGTGTCACTCTGAGAAGTGGACATGTGGTAGGTTTACGCCAACACCAACTTGATTATTATCAGCAGCAGTACCTTGGTAAACTGTTTTGTTGTGTTCTTATGATTTTCCTAAATACATTGTTCAATATTTGGATTGCAATGCATACACTCTGTGTTCTTCTGGCCTGACTCTTAGACTGTGAGCAAATTCCCCATGCATCTGACTGTGAATGAGTGACATACTCACTAGTCCTCAAGCATCTAGCAGCCACCACAGATCATTCATAACAACCCTGTGAGATAGTATGACATGTTTCAGTTTTTTAACCATCACAAGCTCACATGTTGAGCTTCATAGTTGCATGTGCATTTATGCTGATATATCAAAGGCAAGTCTTTACTAAATACTGGTTATGAGTCCAAAGCAAATGTTCCTTAAAACCTCAAGAAATCTATACTGTGGCTGGATGCAGTCCACCAGCACAGATGAATGCTTCGTTAACTTTTATGCTTCAGATTCTCTCTTTTTGATTATGTGATCCCCCCCCCTTGGGGTTTCACTTCATTCACTGTGCTCAGACTTTTTGCTTCTGGTATCAGGCTTCGAAACAACATTCTTCTATTGTCATTTCATTTGTATTTCTATAACCACCCCATCCTGTGCCTGCTGTGATTGTAGAGTGAGTATCTGGGTGCTTGCTTGTTCACTCCCCTGGGTTGCTGTCTCTTGAGACAGCTGAGGTCCCAGGTAAGTGCAGCAAGGACTGGCACCCCCTGCCTGACCCTGACTCCAGGGAGAAGCTGCAGCTAATCTTGCAGTCTCTTGCATCAGCTCCTGACTGGGTCAGGGGGCATAAAAGCCCGGCTGCCCTTCGGTAGTGGGTCTGCCACAGGCAGGATCACCCCTTGGTGAGTCCTGAGGGTGAGGGCGCTACCCCCTGCTATCTTTTTAAAAAACAAATCTAGGGGACATTGGTAGTGGGGAGGGCATGTGGTGCATGTGTAGTTCCAGCTCAGGGTGAGAGAGCCTGTGCAGTGAACTGAATGATAGGAGAAAGTCGCCAGATGCCTTCAGAGTGAGAGTCTGCAACTGGCAGAAGGCTGGTCCTCCCAGATGTGAGACAGGGGGGAGTAGATGTGCCCTGTTTGAAAGATACTGAGTGGGTCTGACTGTTTCCAATTCTCTCAGAGGCCTACTGGGATAACTGGTTTGGGTAGGTTTTGTTGGTGGGCTCTTGTTGGGTTCATATCAGGTGTTTAGGAGGAGTCTTGGTAAGGAAGAATATGGGCGATGCCACCCCAATTTCAGTGATCATGGGTAGAGGGAGATATAGCCATAGGGAGATGGTGAACTGCCATAGAAGACAAGGGCAAAGCTGTCTATGCCTTGTTCCTTGCTCCCACTTCTCTCATGGATGGGTTCCTTATTGCTCATCTGCTGTGCCCACTGGGCTGTGTGTGTTGTTGTTTAATGCCAGATCAGTACACAATAAGACCACACTCATCCATTATTTGATTATGGATAAAGGTGTCGATTTGGTCTGCATTACCGAGACTTGGATGGGTGAGCTGGAAGGAGTTGATCTGTTCCAGCTTTGCCCACCTGGATACTCGGTGCAACACCAGCACAGGGTGCAGGGACAGGGAGCAGGAGTTGCTGTGGTCTACAGAACTTCCATCTCTGTCACCAGGAAACCATTCTGTGTTGGAGCTGGCTGTGAGGGCCCGCACCTGGTGTCAGGCCAAAGAGACAGTAAACTAGGGTTGCTGCTGGTGTACCATACACCCTACTGTTGCCCTGCAGCTTCTCTGACTGAGCTGGTGGAGGCCATCTCAGCTGTGGTATTGGAGGAGCCCAGAATGATAGTCCTGGGTGATTTCAGTGTCCATTCTGAGGCTGCTTCTAGTGTTCCTGCTTGGGGCTTCATGGCCTCAGTGTTGACCGTGGGACTGTCTTAAGTTGTAAATGGCCCAATGAGTTGGGCAAGGCACACCATCAACTTGGTTTTTGCTCCAGGTGGAGGAAGGGGTGGTGTGGATATAGGGGGGCTCATGTCACCCCTTTGTCATGGTCGGACCACTTCCTGGTGAAGTTTACACTTACGGCTCCGCTCCTCTCCTGCAGGGGTGGTGGACAGATTAAGATGGTCCACCCCTGGGGACTAATGGAATCCACTGGATTCCTGGATGCCTTGGTGAAGTTTAGACTTATGGTTCTGATCATCCCCTGCAGGGGTGGTGGACAGATTAAAATGGTCCGCCCGCAGAGACTAATGGAGTCCACAGGATTCCTGAATACCTTGGGGAAATTCCCAGTAGATAGAGCAGGTGACCCTGTTGAAGCCCTTATCACGCTGTGGAACAGCAAGGCGTGTCGGGCTCTTATTTATTTATTTATTGTACTTATATACCGCCTCAAGCCGAAGCGCTCTGGGCGGTTTACAGTAACTAAAAACATTAAAACAAATATACAAATTTAATGTCCCATCCACATCTACTGTAGTCGCCAATGAGGTGTCCAGTGCAACGTCAGCTGCACCTTCTTGGGATCAGTGTCAGTTGATGTGGCCTGACGACAGGGACGAGGTGCGTGCAACGATGTGACCAGCCATCTGTCCTCTTGACCCTTGCTTTTCTTCTTGGCTTAATAAAGCTTCCCAAGGGGGTTTGGCCGACGCACTGCTGACCCTTTCCAACTATTCTGGTGCCTGTCTCCTCTCGAGGCCTGCTCGCTTCTTGTCCGGGGATGATGCTGCAGCCCAAGGGGCAGGAAGGCCGCAGCGAGGAAAGGCTTCCACCGGCTTCTCGCTGTCCCTCCCTCCCTCCCCCCATCGGTCTCCACCTTCGGGACCCTTGCAAGGCAAACCGGCGGCTCCAGGGCCAGAACCGCCATCCCGTTGCCATCATGAGCAGGAGCCCTGGCTTCCGCGGGCTGAGAGGGCCGCACCACACCCAGAACTATGGAGATAGGACTATGACTGAGAGTGCGTGGCTAGCCTTCCAAAGTAGCCCAATGTCTATAACACCTATTTTGCCAAAGTGAGGGGGGAGGTAGTTTGTGGTAACCTTGAAATGTATTACAAATTGTATTGTTTTTATTGTTTATTGTTTTATTGATGTATTATTGATGTTTTATTGATATATTATTGATGTTTTATTGGTGTATTTTTATATTGGTGCTTTTTTGTAAGCCGCCTTGAGGGCCTTTTGGCCGGAAGGCGTGGTAGAAATATTCAAATTAATCCAATCCAATCCAATCAAATGGATCCAGGGTATGGTCAACACATCATTGTGGAGAGAGTGGTTCCAGCTGCCCTGAAAAAGGCAGTGATCAGACCACTCCTGAAAAAGCTCACCCTAGACCCATTGGTTTGCAACAACTACCGAACGGTTGCAAATACCCCCTTCTTAGGGAAGGTGATTGAGAGGGTTGTGGCGCAGCAATTGCAAGTACTCTTGGATGAAACAGATTATCTTGACCCATTCCAATTTAGGTTCAGGCCTGGTTATGGGACTGAATTGGCTTTGGTCGACCTGATGGATGACCTTTATCAGGAGAAGGGCGGGAGTGCAACCCTGTTATTCTTACTTGATCTCTCAGTGGCTTTTGATACCATTGACCATGGTATCCTTCTGGGCTGACTGGGTGAGACTTGGGGGGACTGTTTTACAGTGGTTCCAATCCTATCTCCAGGGTCGTTTTCTGAGAATAGTATTGGGTGATTGTCTTTCGGCCACTGGCAGTTGTGCTGTGGGATGCTGCAGGGTACCATCTTGTCCCCGATGCTGTTTAACATGGTCTGAAGGCACATGAGGCCAGCACCCTGCTGAAGCTAAGCAGGGTCAGGTCTGGTCAGTGCCTGGATGGGAGACCGCCTGGGAACAACATGTAAGCCGCCTTGGATTTCTATCATGAAAAAAAAGGCAGGGTATAAATGTAATAAATAAATAAATCAATAAATCAATAAATCAATAAGTAAATAAATAAATAAATAAACATCTATATGAAGCCCTTGGCAGCAGTCATCAGGAGATTTGGGGTGAGGTGTCAGCATTACACTGGCGATACCCAGCAATATTTCTCTGTAACATTTGAATCGGGAGGGGCCATGCAAGCCCTGGACCGCTCCCTGGACTCAGTGGTGGGCTGGATGAGGGCCAGTAAACTGAGTCCAAATCCTTGCATGATGGAGACGCTGTGGGTTGGTGGTTCCCAAGTTTGGATAATTGGTCAGTTGCCTGCTTTGGATGGGGTCGTAGTCTGGGAATGCTCAATTCATCCTTGTCGCTAGAGGCCCAGGTGACCTCAGTGGCTAAGAGTGCCTTTTACCAGCTTCGGCTGGTAAGACAGCTGCGGCCATTTCTGGACTGTGATAGCCTGACCACTGTTGTCCATGCATTGGTAACCTCCAACCTGGATTACTGTAATGTGCTCTATGTGGGGCTACCCTTGAGGTCGAGCCAGAAGCTGCAGCTGCTGCAAAATGTGGCAGCAAGTCTGCTTACTGGGGCAGGGTATCGCCAACTTGTCACCCCACTGCTGAAAGAATTGCACTGGCTGCCCATTAGCTACCGGGCCAAGTTCCAGGTTCTAGTTTTGGTGTACAAAGCCCTATACAGCGTGGGACCAGGATACCTGAAAGACCGTCTTACTCCTTATATACCCAGTTGATCACTGCGCTCTGCAGGTGAGGGCCTCCTGCAGATACCATCTTATCAGGAGGTTTGTTCTGCACAACATAGGAAATGGATCTTTAGTGTAGTGGCACCTACCCTTTAGAATTAAACATTAGACAGGCGCCATCTCTGTTAACTTTTCGGTGCCTACTGAAGACCTTCCTCTTTCAACAAGCCTTTTAAGTTGAGACCTTATCCCAGTCTGTGTTGGAATTGCTTTTTAATACCTTTTTAAACATTTTTTTAAAAAGATGTTTTTAAACCTTTTTTAAAAAATGTTTTTAAAGATGTTTTGTTTTAATATCGATTTTGTCTGTTTTTATGATGTTTTAAGGTGTTTTTAGTGCTTTTGTTTGCTGCCCTGGGCTCCTACTGGGAGAAATAGCAGGATATAAATCAAACAGACAGACAGACAGACAGACAGACAGACAGACAAATAGATAGATAGATAGATAGATAGATAGATAGATAGATAGATAGATAGATAGATAGATAGATAGATAGATAGATAGATAGATAGATAGATAGATAGATAGATAGATAGATAGATAGATAGATAGACAGATAGATAGATAGATAGATAGACAACTGATTGAGCATGTCATTGAATGTATTTACCAAAGAGCCAATGTGACACACACCCAGAGAAGTCAGCATTAGTGGGATAAAACCAACATTAAAATTTATCTTGTTTTGTTTTTAAAAATGGTATTGGCAAAAGCTGCTAGTGTTCACGTGAAAGGTGCCTGGTCCCTGCACAAGGTGAATGTGCAAACCAGGGCAGAATCTGTGCTTGCATTAAATTAGAGTGAATTTCTCCCCCAACCCTAGTGGTGGAAGGGCAAAAACTAGGGAGAAAACCCAGAAGGAAAGGATTGGAGGGGTGGGGAGCTGTAGAAGGCAGGGAAAAGTTATTATCTCCCGTTGCGAATTCCTGCTCACCTCACCTAAATTGGGAACCCTTATAGTTCTACCATTAAAAAAACACATTTTTATAGTTCTGGAAAAAATGGAAATGGCCTGCCTTGAAGTAGATTCTGACTTACGTTGACCCTGTGAATAGGGTTTTCATGGTAAGCGGTATTCAGAGGTGGCTTTACCATTGCCTTCCTCTGAGGCTGAGAGGCAGTGACTGGCCCAAGGTCACCCAGTGAGCTTCATGGTTGTGTGGGGATTCGAACCCTGGTCTCCCAGGTTATAGTCCAACAGCTTAACCACTACACCACACTGGCTCTCTCCTTTATAGTTCTACCATTAGTTAATACAGAAAAGACATTTCTTCTTTAGTTTGTTTAGACAAGCTATTATTTATTTTTGAGAGAGAACCAGCACAAATGTAATTATAAGCCAAGCCACAGTCTGTACCTTCTTGTTGTGACTCCTCCAATTTCAACTAAATTATTGTAAAATAATTTAAATAATTATAAAGACATTGTATCCTTTATGTTTCTTTGTGCACTCTTCACATTTTCATACCCTTATTAAATATTTTTAATGTGTAGTTATATCAGATCCTTGGTTAAAACAAGTGTTTTAGTATTAGCCAAATAACATTCTTATCTGGGAAAATTATCTTCCTATATCTGAACTTAGCAATCAATCTACATACTTCTGACAGCCCTAACCAAAACCTATCTCTGAACACCGCTGCACTCAGGGAAAGTTCAACTGTATATTTTGTGGCTCAGATTGATCTCTAATTAAAACAATTCCGATGGAAATATTAATATCACCAAACCCAGCAACAAACAAACAAATATTCCTAATACAAAGGATGGATTAAAATCTACCACTAATCATCTTGGTGGTTTCTTTTACTAGATGACAATGTTGCTGATGGTTATGTTTTGTAGATGTACCATGCATGTCTCAATTGCCCATTGCATACATTAGGAAGGGAGGGCACTATCCTCGTGTGATAGCTAAAAGGCTTTTCTCTAATCTCCTCAGTCATGGCAAGAACATAATTGCATGGAGGTCCAAGTCAGTTGATTGTTCATCTACCCCTGTTAGAGGAGTTTCAATTATATGAACCTGATTTGTGTGTGATCAGGCATTCACAAGTAGCACCCAAGTTCACATTAAGTGTTATCAGTGTGGGGGGAAGGGAGGTCTGAGCTTGTTCTGCCATCCCACAAGGACAGTGCCTCCCTGCCAAACAGGGCAATTACTTGGAATGCAACTTCAGTATGGTGACTGTTGGAAGTGGGGCAAGAGCAACTCTTGTTTTGTTCTTTTGTTTGTGCTCCAGAGGGATGATAGAGCTGGGATCCTCCAGATGGATAGGCTTGTTTACCTTTACCTGTGATGCTCTGACTGACCTTCTTCTCTCGCTAGACTGTTAATTCTTTAGGGAAGCTTACCTGCCCCTCCTCCTTCCACCCTTTCCCTTCCTTTGTCCTCCGACTGTCCGACTGTCCGGGAGAGAGGAGACATCCCTTTGTTTCTGCTCTCTCCAACCATGAGGCTAACCCCTACACCTGGGCGTTATGCCTCCAACTTAGTTAGTTAGTTAGAACTAGGTTTGCTTTTCTATCTACTATGTATTTCTCTAAATAAGGTAGCTTTTCTTATTTTACTAAGTCTCAAGTCTCAGTGATGCTGATGCAGGGAAAAGCCTGTTTTTTTAGGCAAACGCACCCACACGCTGGCACACTCGCATTTCAGCATGTGCTGTTACTCTGCTGCTGTTGTGTTGCTTTAAACAAAATTAAGCACACAAATTACACACAGCGCAACAGTGACCGGATGCAAAGGAGGACAAGAATACCAAGAATATGTAGGCTCTTGGACAAGGTGACCTCAGTGCCCCCCCAACCTAGAGGATGTTGGCCACTGCCCACTACCTTCTCAGGTGTCTGCAATTGAAGGCAAGCATTATGGTCCTACGAGTCCCTTAATGTGAGTCATACCTTCCAAGGTATCATAAGCAACTTTTGAAAATTCAAGCCAGAAAACTCATCCCTGCCTCCTATTTTATCTGAAGAGATAGCCTGTGTCTGCAGTGTACCGCTTCATACTACAGATGTGGGCTCACATGATTAATATTCTTCGTTAAAAAAATCCTTGATCATAGAAAAGCCAGCATGCTAAGATGACAGTAGCCTAATTTGCTAGTATTCTACATGTAGGAACATTCAAGTCACATGATCCCCTATCTGCAGACTGAAGTGGTACATCCTAGAAACAGATTTACCACTTCAGTTAGGACCTCAGTTACTCTTAGTATACTGGGGCTGCTGCCCCTGCTTGCTTCGTTCACCAATCCCACCTGCACCCCCAATCCCTCCCTCCATCCCCTCTGCTATGCCCCCCTAGCACCACCCTACCCCACCATCTCTGCCAGATGTCCTCTAGCCCTCCCCTGACCCCACCCCACCCCCATGAGTCATGAGAGCCCCCCATGGGTTTCCAGATCCCTAATGGGTCGCCCTAGCTCCTCCCACTCTCAGACAGGTCTCTAAACTGCCCCACAAGCGCTCACCACAGCCCTGCCTCCACCACTTACCTTACTGCCTTCTCGTTACCGCTGCTGCTCACCTGCATCCTCACCCCCTGCCACCTTCTCTTGCTGCTGCCCCTCTCGCCACCATGGTTTGCCTCGCCTTGCCCGCCTCTCCTGTAAGTGTTCACAGGTAGCGTGATGCTTACAAAAATATTGATTTTAATTTGATTGATTGATCGATTAGATTTATATCCTGCCCTTCCTCCCAGTAGGAGCTCAGAGCTGCAATAAATATGATATAGTAAGACAAGACCATTCAATGGGCATCTGGAATAGTGATGCAGACCAAAGATCCCTTTATATTAAAGAGCATATCATCTTCTTTTGCCATCAGAGAGCACTTGACGGTAGTGTGACACGTTCAGTATGTATAGCAGGGGCAGGGTCCCTATCTCCCAGGAGACAACCCCCAAAGCTGGTCTGCACAAATGTCTAGGAAATCTCTGCACCCTGGATATCCAGGAGCAGTGCCAGAGGTGTGTACAGGTCAGTGGTGTACTAAGGACAAGGCGGTGGGTGCGGTCCACCCCGGGTACAGGCAATAAGAGGGTGCATTCATTGCTGCCCCAGGGTGTGCTCTCTCCTTTGGAAATGAAAAGCATTTTTACTAAGGAGAGAATCTGTGCCCTTGCTCTCGAGTGCTAACTTCATGGATCTGATCATCGCTGGTGTCATGTGAAAACTTGCCCAATATAGGTTTTTATATGCGGGGAGCAGCTGCTCTCCATACCACCGGGGGTGGGACCCGCTCCATGTCTGGCGCCCCAGACCTTCGCACATCTGCAGCCTGATCCAGTGCATGTTTTACTCTGAAGTAAATTCCCGATCATTGATATCAGTGAGTTTTACTCCCTGATAAAAGTCCCTAGCTTGGCAGCCTGACCATATAAGCGGTTAGGTTGCAATCACTTCCCACCCATCCCTCAGCATATTAAAGTAGTCATTTTATTGAGATCTGTAGACCTACATCCAGGTCAGGCTGCAGTTCCTGCGCACACTTACTGGCGAGTAAGCCCTGTTGAACTGACTGGCGCTTCCTTCTGAGTAAATTGTGTCTTCCAGGAAGAAAGGTAACTTTAAGACCTGGTACATGGGCTTGCTTTATCCCTCCTTCGCCCCCGCCCCCTCCCTTTCCCCTTCTGTGTCATGTATTTTAGAGTGCCTGTAAGCTGCTGTGGGCGCCTTTTCTGAGGCCTAGTCAGATGCATAAAAAGTTGTCCTCAAGTGGCAGGGTAAAAATGCTTTAAATAAACGGCCTGCAAAAAACCAAACCAAAACAAATGTCCCTCCCCCTTTTTAAATTTCTTTCTGTGTCTTCACATCTCTTAAGTCTGTTTGTTAAGTAAGAGATTAGGCTGCCTTCATTATCGTGCATCAGTCAGTCTTAAGTCTGATAAAGAACCATAAGAAGGGAGCGTAGGGGTGCCTTGGATTGCCCATCAGTATACTGTGTATTTTATTGTATTCCTTATGTTCACCGCCCAGAGAGCTATTGCTAGTCGGGCGGTATAAAAGTCTAATAAATAATAATAATCAGTAGTCAGCAGCTGGACAGCAGCGTAAGCAGGCACACAGGTCACCTGATGAGATGCCTTGTATTGCTATGTAAATATGATGTGTTGTATTCTATCTAAATGTGCATCTCTACATATTAATTAGCATGCACATATTATGCAAATTATGTCATCTTGTCTCTTCTGGTGATACGTTTCCTCTGTTTTGGTGATATCTCCCTAATTGACACATTGCTTCCTGCAGCTGATGTGGGCCACTAGAAATAATCACAAAGCAACACTCAAGTTGGACAATAGGCCGATGGCTGCATTCACTCTAAGAATCAGCATTGTGTGGGGTCATCCATCCGGGTGTGTTGCCCCATATTGTTACTCTCTTGCATCACAGAGGCTATCTTTGGGCTCAGCCAGCAATTGTCTGCTATTGGAACACGTTTACTTATTAACGGCAAAGCCAAAAAATGATGGCTTTGAAGCACAGGACGACGTGGAAGCAGAGGAAGACGGCAATGATGTTTTTTTAAAAAAAACTTTCCCCCCTAAACAATATATTTTAACCCTTTTTATTTAAGATGTTTTTAAAGCTTTTAAAAAAATGTTTTTAATGTTGTTTTGTTTTAATGTGTTTTAAGGTCTGTTTTTATGATATTTTAAAGTGTTTTTAGCGCTTTTGTTCGCTGCTCTGGGCTCCTGCTGGGAGGAAGGGCGGGATATAAATCAAATAATAAATAAATAAATAAATAAATATACTCAAAGTAACTAAAAACTGAAAATCGTATTCACTAATAGGCAAAAAACCTTGCGGTTTAAGAACGTACCTACAGACAACAGATGTTTCTATCAAACTTTTAAAAGCAGGGAAATTGGACAGCTATAGTGAATGCACCAAGGGAGCAGGAGACCTGACCTCCTTTCTGAGATATTGTACTGTCCTACAAATCTGTAAAAATGCAATCACAATTTGGGTTGGTCTTTCACAGTCCAATCCACTTCATATGTAGCTTGCAAGAATTTGGTAACATGTGCCTCTTTGAACTCTCTGACTGTTTTGAAAATTTAGAGGGTTATTAAGCAAGCATTTCTGAATTCGGGACCATAAGTTTTGTAAGGTTTTGTTTTGAAATGAGGTTATGGGAAGCATCAGAATGGCATGGGGGGTACTTTCAATTTAACATTGAGGATTGCAAAAAATCCATGCTGGCTATAGTATATTCTCGTGGCTGTATAACAAAGGAACTTATACAAAATATTGAAGGCTGGCCCACCTTCTGAGGCTGGATATGTTTGGTGTTGAAGGGCTACAGCAAGTATGGCAAATAAGAGGCAGTCCTTGGCCCCTCCATCTGCTATAGGTAATTGATCATCCTATTCTACACCTTTAGTTTTGAATTTTGAAAATGTTAATAGTGATCTATAGCAATCAAATCTGCATAGGTTCCTTTTAAAACCAAGAAGGGGAGTGTCTGATGGGAAGGGTGTATGGATGGGAAGGGTGTTTCATTGTGTCAGTAGTATGTGGAATATTGCCACTAATCCCTGAAAAACAAACAAAAACGTGTTGTTGCAGAAAATCCTGTTGAGTAATAGGTCAGAGGAATCCCAGCTAACTCCCCTGCTAAGAGCTTCTGTTTGAACAGTAGTTAATATTACAGTGCCTGCAGTAAAGCAACACAGTTGATCGATGGACAAGAGAAAGCAAACAATGGGCGGCCATGGGCAGGCAGGGGAGAGAAAAAGCGAATGCAGCCTTCCTGAATTGCCAAAGAAAAATAAATGGGAGATGGAAGAGATGAGGGGGAGAATACATTCATCCTTCACTACCTGTGTCAGGATGTCATGGCGCACAAATGCACTAGAAAAAAAGCCTGAAGGGCAGCATGAGTTATTCAGAGAATGGCAGATCAGATGCAGAAAAGTGACATTATAAGGATGGTATAGGGGGAACAGTCTCCTGAGAAGCTCTCCTATGCAAGGGTTCATGATGTCACCCTATCCTCAGGCTCAGAGAGTTGCGTTTTTCACACACAACAAGTCTCTCATTGTCTATCTGTGTTCTTCTGTACTACAATCTGTGGAGGAACCTTCATGCCCTGTTTTGCTCTCTTGCAACAAGAACAAATGCCTGCCAGAAATAAATATACATAATGTGTCAGTTACATAAGAAGCATGCCCAGTTGTAGCCTTTTTCTTTTAGCATGCTGGTTAGGGTTTTTTTCTTATGTGCCTTGCGTTTATACTGGTCTCTTCATTTTCCCTGAATAATAATAATGATAAATCTTCCTTTGCCTTTGTTGAAAGGCACTTGTTTTTGTCCTGTGTTATTCAAAACCTCTGTCGTAAAGTGGTAAAAAGTTTCCCTTAAAAGAAGAAAGGAAGGAAGGTTAATATAACATTTAGTTTTACAGTGGACCTTCTTGTATTTAGTATAGAACAGCTGATCCATTTGACACCATTCCATACGTGGATATACGGTTATGGGCGGGGTGGGTGGGTGGAGGGATGGAAGGATAGTAAGTAACCCATGTCTCCACACCCAAGCATATTACATTCATGTGCACTACAGCTAAGATGCATCTGTCCCCAAAGTCATCCTTGGAGGCATTCCCAACTATTCCTCCCCCCAATTACAGACAAATTAGAATCAGTTATTTACTCTCCATAGTAAAGGCCAAATTATGAATACAAACAGCTGAAGTCTATGAATTTACAGGCAGAGTTGTCTGTTTCCTAGATGTCATCTTCTCTGAATAGTTTGTGGTTGTTTTTTTAACACTTTAAATTGGTTTTTTTACTTTGTTAGCTAGATACTTATTTTATTATTTTATAAAGCACTTTCCATATTTTCAGGAACCACTACTATTGTTGTTATTGTCATTACTTCTACTACTACTGCCACCGCCAGAGACAGTTTTGCAGTGCTTTTTGCCCTGCTGAAGGCTTGCACAACTAGTGTATCCCTCAAGCTGAATCCACATGCCATGTACTGTGACCTCCTTGACAACCACCCTACTGTTATAGCCCAGGTTTACATCAGGTTCCTAATGAACCATCCTAAGTGGCTGATGGAGTCTGTTTGGCTCTCAAGTTGTGCTGGCCTGCCTTACAGGCAACAAGATAATGCTGACTTTATTACTAAGGCATTCCTTGAGAACTTTTGAGATAGCTGTAGCAATAATAATACTTCCTCTAAGACAATGATTGCTATGAGTGCCTATCACTTCATTCTTGTTGCTAATTCTTTTTCACTATCAACTGCACCCAAAGTCAATCTGAATTTGTTTTATGTAGTTCCATAGACCAGGGTTGGGAAACCTATGGCTCTTCAGATGTTGCTGGACTCCAACTTCTATCAACCCCAGCTGACATGGCCAGTGGTCAAGGATGATGAAAGTTGTAGACTTGTCCACACCAGAGTTTACTGTAGATTCAAAACTATTTGTGTCTCAGTTTTCTGGGCACTATCCACATGATACTGCCCTCAAGTAGCACCCATCTCACTATTTTTAACAGCGAGTTCAGATTTTCCTGATCCTGGGATAATACGAAAAGGAGAAAAAATCCTATACCAATCTTGTTACCTGAAAACCAGATGCACTGCTATGATTTCTTTTCCCTTCCCTTATTAAATGTGTTATGCCCCGTGTCCTCTGTGGTTCTCATTTAATGGAGGATGGGGAGAATGGAGAGAGTGGTTAAAAGAAGGTGTGCACGGATTGCACAGGCACAGTTAAAGTTTGAACAGAGGGGAGAACATAAGAACATAAGAAGAGCCTGCTTGATCAGGCCAGTGGCCCATGTAGTCCAGCATCCTGTTCTCACAGTGGCCAACCAGGTGCCTGGGGGAAGCCCGCAAGCAGGACCCGAGTGCAAGAACACTCTCCCCTCCTGAGGCTTCCGGCAACTGGTTTTCAGAAGCATGCTGCCTCTGACTAGGGTGGCACAGCACAGCCATTATGGCTAGTAGCCATTGATAGCCCTGTCCTTACACTTAAGTAATGGGAAGGTGGGGCAAAAAAATACAGTGCAGATCATGTCAGACCTTGGAACATCTACAAGTATGAACTGGAAACAGCAGTTTGGGACCTATAGGAGCAATCTCAGATTCACTCAGGTATGGACTGATTGGACCCAGCTCGAAACAAGAAAATATGGCTTCATCTCAGATTGAAGTGCTGAAAGAATTGCACTGGCTGCCCATTTGTTGCTGGGCCATGTTTCAAGATGCTGGTTTTGGTGTACAAAGCCCTATACAGCTTGGATACCTAAAACACCGTCTTACCCCTTATATACCCAGTCAATCACTGTGCTCTGCAGGCGCTATCTTATCAGGAAGTCTGTTCCACACAACACAGAAAGTGGACCTTTAGTGCTGTGGCACCTACCCTTTGGAATTCCCTCCCCTTAAATAGTAGACAGGCACCATCTCTGTTATCTTTTTGGCACCTGCTAAAGACCTTCCTCTTTCAACAAGCCTTTTAAACTAGAGAACTTATCCCAGTTTGTGTCCGTTTGGGAATAACTTTTAAATATGTTTTTAAAGGTTTTTTTAAAAAATATATTTTTAAGATGTTTTCTTTTAAGATGTTTTTAAGATGTTTTGTTTTTGAGATGTTTTAAGATGCTAGGATGCACACCTTAACATGGTGAGGGGGTTTGGGAGTGTTGAAGAAGCTGAGAGCAATGCTGTCAAGAGACTAGACCAAGAGACTAGACTCCTAGCAGGGGCACCCAAGGCAGAATGGTCAAAGCTGAGACACCGGACTAAGATGCATCCAAACTCAGAGGAAGTCAATGGTAAACCACCTCTGAATACCTTTTACCATGAAAGCCCTATGAACAGAGTATCCAAAATGAAACACAAGATAGTGCTGGAAGATGAGACCCCAGGGTCAGAAAACACTCACTGAGCTACTAGAGAAGAACAAAGGACAAGTACGAGTAGCACTGTGACTAACGATGCAGCTGGATCAAAGCTGAAAGGAAGCCCAGAGGCTGATGTGCACAGATGTGAAAGGAGAGTCCAGAGTTGTATGACATACATAATAGGAACATGGAATGTGAGAAGCATGAACCAAGAAAAGTTAGAAGTTGCTAAGCAAGAAATGGAATGTATCAACACTACAATACTTGGCTTGAGTGAATTAAAATGGATGGGAATGGGACACTTTCAATCAGGCAACTACAAAATATTTTATGCAGGAAAAGAGAAATTAAGAAGAAACAGGGTTGCTTTAATAGTGAGGTGATGTAGCAAAAGCGATTAGGAGCGATAACTCAAGGTCTGAGCAAGTTATAACAATGAGATTAAATGGGAAACCTATTAACATAACCATCCTCCAAGTCTATGCTCCAACGGCAAACACAGAAGACGAATTGGAAAGATTTTACTCAGAAGTACAGGAACATACTGATCACACAACAAAACATGATGTGCTGATAATCATGGGAGATTGGAATGCAAAAGTAGGGAACAGAGAAGATCTAGGAATTGTGGGGAAATGGAGCTTAGGAGGTAGAAATGAAGCAAGAGAAAGACTTACTGAATTCTGTAAAGCCAATAATTTGTTTCTTGCAAACACATTTTTTGAGCAACCAAAAAGATGACTGTACACGTGGACATCACCAAATGGTCAATATAGGAATCAAATTGATTATATAATTGGTAGCAGAAGATGGAGAAGTTCCATACTTTCTGCGAAAACAAGACCAGGAGCAGACTGCAGTACAGATCATAAACTGGTAATATTGAAAATCAGAGTAAAGCTAAAGAAGAACAAAAAAACAATCAGAATGCCAAAATACAATTTAAATAACATCCCAGAAGAATATAAAGATCAATAAGGAACAGATTTGAGGCTTTAAACTTAGTTGACAGAGAACCAGAAGAACTATGGATTGAAGTCAGAGACATCATCAGGGAAGAATGCAAAAAGACAATACCTCTAATCAAAAAGAGAGAAAGACCTCAATGGATGACTGAAGAAACTCTTAAAATTGTTAAAGAAAGAAGGAAAGCAAAAGCAAAAGGAGACAGAAACAGGGTCAGAACCCTAAATGCAATAATACAGTGACTAGTACATAGGGACAAAGAGAACTATTACAATATTTGTTGTATAGAAATAGAAGAGGAGAATAAAAAGGGAAGAACAAGAGCCCTATTCCAACAGATTAGAAAAATTAAAGGGAAATTTAAACCAACAGTAGGGATGTTGAATAATCAACAGTGGAACACACTGACTGACCGAGATGAAATAAAAGGAAGATGGAAGCAATACACTGAAGAACTATATAAAAGAGATGCCTGGATGACAGATTCATTCATGGAGGAACTGTATGATGAAGAACCAGAAATTTTAGAATGTGAGATGAAAACTGCTCTTAAAATACTTGGAAGAAACAAACCACCAGGAACGGATGGCATATCAATAGAGTTGCTACAAGCTACTGAGACTGAATCCATCCAAATTTTGACAAAATATTTTCAACAAATATGGAAAACAAAACAATGGCCCACAGGCTGGAAGCATTCAATATACATCCCAATATACATCCCAAAGAAAGGGGAAACTAAACCCCGACAAGACCGAGGTGTTACTCGTGGGTGACAAAAGGAAGTTGGGAATTATGGACCTGATGCTTAATGGGGTAAGGTTACCCCTGAAGGACCAGGTCCGCAGCCTTGGGGTCATCCTTGACTCTCAGCTGTCCATGGAGGCTCAGGTTTCGGCAGTGAGCCGGGCAGCTTGGTATCAATTACATCTGATACAGAGGCTGCGACCCTACCTTCCTGTTCATCTGCTCCCACAAGTGATACATGCCCTGGTCTCCTCTCACTTAGACTACTGTAATGTGCTCTACGTGGGGTTACCCTTGAAAACGGTCCGGAAGTTACAGCTGGTACAGAATGCGGCGGCACGCTTGATTAAGCACAGCCATTGATGTGATCATATCACTCCAGTGTTAATAGATCTTCACTGGCTACCAGTTGTCTACTGGGCCCAATTCAAGGTGTTGGTATTGACCTTTAAAACCCTATACGGTTTCGGCCCAGTTTATCTGAAGGAGCGCCTCCAGAATTACCAATTATGCCGCCTGACGAGATCAGCCTCACTAGACCTTCTCTCGGTCCCACCGGTTAAAACAGCTAGGCTGGTGCGGACCAGAGAGAGGGCATTCTCGATTGTGGCCCCCACCCTCTGGAATTCCCTTCCTTTTGATCTTCGACATGCTCCCTCCCTGATAGGCTTTCTCCGAGCCTTAAAGACCTGGCTATTCAGGCAGGCCTACGGAATTGGAGTGGATTAGTTTTTATGCTGTTTTAATTGTAGGTGGTTTTAGATTGATTATGATTATTGTTTTTGATATGTATATTGTGTTCTTATATTATTGTATGTCGCCTAGAGTGTCCGTCAACCCCGACAGATAGGCGACTCAAAAATAAAATTTTATTATTATTATTATATCCCAGGGAATGCAGTAATTATCGACCTATTGCCTTAATATCCCATGCAAGTAAAAGGCTGTTACCATATATGGAGCGAGAAATGCCAGATGTCCAAGCTGGATTTAGAAAGGGAAGAGGCACCAGAGGTCATATTGCGAACATACATTGGATAATGGAACGGACCAAGGAATTTCAGAAGGAAATCACACTGTGCTTTATAGATTATAGCAAAGCCTTTGATTGTATGGAACATGAAAAACTATGGAATGCTTTAAAGACATGGGGGTGCCACAGCATCTGATTGTCTTGATGCAGAACCTATACGCTGGACAAGAGGCTACTGTAAAGAAAGAATATGGAGAAACCTATTGGTTCCTAGTCGGAAAGGGTGTGAGACAGGGGGAAATTGGAGGGAGAAATATCAATAATTTAAGATATGCAGACAATACCATACTGCTAGCAGAAACCAGTAATGATTTGAAACGAATGCTGATGAAAGTTAAAGAGGAAAGCGCAAAAGTAGGACTACAGCTGAATGTCAAGAAGACTAAAGTAATGACAACAGAAGATTTATATAACTTTAAAGTTGACAACGAGGTCAGGGATTATCAATACCTCGACACAGTCATTAACCAAAATGGAGACAATAGTCAAGAAATCAGAAGAAGGCTAGGACTGGGGAGGGCAGCTAGAGAGAACTAGAAAAGGCCCTCAAATGCAACGATGTATCACTGAACACTAACGTCAGAATCATTCAGACCATGGTATTCCCGATTTCTATGTATGGATGAGAAAGTTGGACAGTGAAAAAATCGGATAAGAGAAAAATCAACTCATTTGAAATGTGGTGTTGGAGGAGAGCTTTGAGCATACCATCGACCACAAAAAAGACAAATAATTGGGTGTCATAACAAATTAAACCAGAACTATCACTAGAAGGTGAAATGATGAAACTGAGATTATCATACTTTGCACCCATAATGAGAAGACATGATTCATTAGAAAAGACTAAATAATGCTGGGAAAAACAGAAGGAAGTAAAAAAAGAGGAAGGCCAAACAAGAGATGGATTGATTCCATAAAGGAAACCACAGACTTGAATTTACAAGATCTGAACAGGGTGGTTTATAACAGATGCTATGTGTGCTCGCTGATTCGTAGGGTTGCCATAAGTCATAATCAACTTGAAGGCATATAACAACAACAAGAGAGTGTTTGTTCTTTGTTTGCCACCCTGAGCTTCTTCTGGGAATGAATGGTGGGACAGAAGTTTACTTAATAACAAGAATAACAAGAAGTTTGGAACCTGCTCATGTGTGGACCTGTCCATAGTCCAGCAAAATCTGGAGGTCCACAGGTTACCCATTCCTGACATAGATCCTGGTCCTTCTCTTATTCATTTGCTGTTGGCTACCTGCAGGCAAGAGTTCCATCAAATTATACCAAGTGAGGGTTGAATTAAATGCTACATTACAAATGTGATCACATTTAATGTCTATTCCCCCTTCTAACTAATAGCTGTGCAGGTTAGGATGAGTACTATGGCATGCAGGGAGGAGGGGTTAACTCCTGTACCTTGCTTCCAACAAAAATATTCTGTCAAGTTCGCCCTGGGAGGGAAGCTGCCATTGATGTCAATAGCAACTTCCCTACTGGTGGAAATAACAGGTTTAGAGGAGGCCAACTATCACCAGGATGACTGTTGGATGGAAAAGGTTAATCCCCCTCTTCCATGGCTATTGCTTAAAAGGAAGAAATTGACCCATTAAATGAAATCACACATTTAACATGTGATATAGTTTGGCTATAAAACTATTTAAGTGGAAATTCCCACACGAGAAATTTTGTGGAAAGTATGAAGTTTTGAGGACTAGCAAATTTTCTTAAGATGGTTGGTATATATCCCCTATTTTAATGTAAGAAATGCTGGGGTTCTTTTGCTGAATTATGTCAAGATCTTCTTGTTGAGTCCATAGATGCTGGTTAGACAGTAGTGCATGGAAGTCAGTTTTAATGAAAAGCATAATCTGAAGTACTTAACCTTTAGACCCCGCCCCTTTAAAAACTTCCAGATTCCAAAATACACTCAGGGTGGGGATATGTTTATTTTCAGCCACATAGTTGGAGTATAGCTGTCTCTCATATGCACATCTTTTTGTTTGACTCCTATAATATATGAAACAAACTATAGCTCTGTTTAAGATAATGTTAATGTGCAACCCTTGTATGTTTTTGCATAACAAAATCTCTTATTTACTGTACAAAAGACTGCCCAAATGCTCATATATATAACAACAAATAATAAAACAGACGTTGTTGTATAAAATCACTGTATTTTGAATACATTTGTCCTATGTTGCATTAGGGCTTTCACGTATGCGTGCGGTTTTCTTACAAACTTTGTAAATGCCATCCAGTGTCTTTTTGGTTAAGGAACTTTACTAAAGAAGACGTATGTTAAGGAAGAAAGAAGAAAAGGAAGGATGCAACACATGTAACAGTGAATTTTAATTCTATGTTTAGCTTTTGCCACTCGATGTAAAGAACCGGACTAGATGACCAACCCTATCATCTGTAATTGTAGGGAAGGGATTTCTGCAACATAGTAACCACAAGCAAATGCTTGAGCATTTTGAACTGCAAATACAACCTGCTAAAAGTATACGTTTTGATATGTTTAATATATGGTAGTATTTCTGTTTCAGTTTAATACCTAACTGAGATTGTAAGCGTCTCGCTGCTGGGACCAGTCATTTAGGTTGCAATCCTATGCATGCTGCGGACTTATTACCACCTAATAAACATGCATAGGACTGGGCGGCTAACTTACGTTACAGTGTAAAGCACCAGAAAAACTAGGGGAGCCATAAATAAACAACAACAGTAGTAATAAAAATAAAAGGCATTCGGCATTCAGACTTTCAAGGCTATAAATATGCCTTGACATGAGAAATCAGGATTTTGCTTGTTTTGCCCAGATGGCTTTTGCAGCTTCAATGCATGTCAGAACACAGTCAAGTGCTGAAGGCAAACATTTTTCATCTACCAGAGTTCAGAGGAGAGTTTGGGATAATTAGCTGCAAAAAGAGCTGAACAAGGTATTTGAGGAAATGTGACAACTATCTGACATGTGTCTGACTAGACTGAAGAGGAGGGTTTTGTTTTGGCTCTTGTACTTCACTATAGAAACTTCTCAGTGTTCTTGGATCCAAGAATTTATTTACTCATATGTTTAGACCAACCTTGTTCAACTTGGTTCCCCCCCCAGAGGATTTGGCCTTCAACTCCAATTAACCCCAGTGGCATGGGATGATGAGAGTTGTAGTCCAAAACATCTGGAGGACACCAATTTGATGAAGGCTGATTTAGACTGTAGCGTTACAAGGCCCATTAGACAAACGTAGATGAAAAATGTCAGTGATTCAAATAGCAACATAAAAATATTTTTTTAAAGAACTAAATGCCCTCATCTACAATTGTAAGATTTTTAACTTAACAGGTGTATTTTGAGTGGGAAATTTTACACACTAAATTGAAACTCCAGTTCTCAGCACAGTCCTATGTCTACTCAGAAGGGAGCCCCATTGAGATCACTTGGATTTATTCCCCAATAAGTATTGCAGAGTGTTAGTCAATATTTCTTTGCTTGCTTTAGATTTTGTCTGGTATCAAACATAAAATTTTATATAAATCATCAAATACTACATGCCATTGCATGTTTATCAATTAAATACTGTCAGTTACTCAATAGCATTGTATGTCAGCTATCAATAGGGGCCTTTCAGCTAGTCACAAACTCTCAACTTAATATATACTACACAGTAACTTTGAGGATAAAATGGGGATGAAGGACATGCACCTGAAGGTACAAGTGTGGCTAATTATATATGATTAACCTCCACTGTTGAAGGTGGTATGCTTCTGAATGCTGTTTGCTGGAAACCACAGGAGGGGGGAGTGCACTCAGATCCTCCTTGCGATGTTTCCACAAACATCTGTTTGGCCACTAGAAGTACAGGAGGGTGGACTAGATGAGCCACTGGCCTGATCCAACAGGGTCTTCTTATGTTCTTATTATATTATTTAATAATATTTTAAAAAGAGAATTCCAGGTGGAATTTTTGGAATTTCCTTTGTTTTATCTCTAATTTTGGGGGTTTTCTTCTTTTCTTTTCATCTTTAGATTTGGGGTTTCTGGTGCTGTCATCTTAATTCATGACCCACTTGACTTTACCATTTTGTATATGCTTGACCAATATTTGAATTTCCACCATCCTCCAACAGCACCACCACCACTTATCTGTGAAATTATGCTCTTCTGTTGATTTTGTAGTTGTTGTTGGCTTAGTATTTGTTCCAGATTGTCATTGAAATTACAGTGAAATATGTCATAAAAACAATTTGGCTGATTGTTACCCAGTCTGGGGTTGTATGATGAAGGGCTGGATAATAACAATAATTAATTAATTAATAAAAGAGTTCCTTAGCCAAAAAAAGTCAATGTGGGCAGGATTTCCTTGAGGGAAGGAAGTCAGTCTAGATCACCAAGGAAGATGAGAAAACCACTTTGCTGCCAACCTCTTTTGAGGTACATCAAATGAACACTTGCTACCACTGGGTGGACAGGAGCTCCAAAGACAGCATTATTACTCAGAATCTTTAATATTTGTTTGCTTGCTTGTTGCTTATTGTTGCTACATTTTAGCTCATCATTTGAGCCAAATCCAGCCCTCAGAGAGGATTACTAGTATAATAGCAAAATATTAAAACCACAAAAGAAACAAATAATAAAAACAGCAGAGATTAAAACAATCTAAAAATGGAGAAGAGAGATAAAACAGTAAAGGGGTTGAGTTCTCTCTTTAAAAACAAAACAAAACTATTAGTAATCCAACCAAAAAGCCCAGCCAAAAGTATTTTTAAAATCTCTTAGCCAGATTTTCAAATGCTAACAATGGACCTGGCCTTGTTGGCATCCTTGAGGGTAGAACTCCCAAAGGAGGCAGCACTAAGATAAAAATGGTTGTGGATCTGTAGGGATACTGCTGCTAAAATGTCAGACTCTCGCTGCTCACATAATTACTGATCTGGCACAGAAGCATCTCTGAAAAAACAAACCCTACTAATGCAGTTTCACACATCCACTTTTCTCTTGTCCCACCCAGCATTATTCAGGCACTATGGGTGCAGTCCTAACCCTGACCACTGTCCAGCAGAGCTTAATGGTGCTGAACATGCTGGCCAGGGCAGAAGGTGGTGGCCAGGAACATCACTGTACTGGCAGAGAACTACCACCCAGCTTGACGCAAAAGAGGTTTGGATTGCTGCGTTAGTCTCTAAGTAAGCTGGTATCTGGTTTTTCAGCTACAGTTTATTTCATGTGGGGGGGAGGAAAAACAATAGTTTATATATTTTTATAATCATCCATGACTTTGATACCCAATGTGTGCCTCTATGCAGGTTACATCAGGACAGGTTCCTATATCACCCTGCCCTAATTAAACAGTACATTACAATAATTTATTTTATCAGATAGTAAAACAGGCGGAATGTTGTTTATGCCTCCTGAAGAGTGTTCTATGACAGCTGCTTCCAGAAATTTCTGTACTCACTTAGCTTTGTATCGCATAGTCTAACTATGTTCTTCATTTTTCACCAGCAAAGGTGGATCTGTTAAGCCTACCTGTAAGACCTGCCTAGAATCTCAGTTCATACAATATCAGTGACGATAATGATTCATCAATTCAGCTCGCATTTCAAGCTGACTCTATCAAATTTGCAGTTTCCAAAACGATGTGAAAACTGAAACACAGCCTTCTTTTGAAATCTGCACTTATTCAAATTCTGCAATGCAGTTCACCAACCAATGTTTACACAAATGCATATGTTAGAGAAGAGTGTGCAGAAAAATGAATATATTGGGGATAATAATGTGCGAAAATGCATTATATGATGAAAAATGGCTTGCAAATATGTGTACATTAGTCAGAGCTGCCTATAAAATGTGTTTATTAGGAGAAATTTGGACTACAATGCTGGATAATTTTCACGAGGATTTTTTTTTTAAAAATTGCAGATTGCTATAGGAATGTGGAGAACTGAAGACTGGAAAAATAAAACAGAGAGAAAGAAACTGACAGATCTTTCCATCTGCACTTGCGGAGTAATTTTCTGCAGCACAGGAAAAGGCACATGAGTGGTGTGAGTCCAGGCCTTAAGGGAAGAATCTTTCCCAAATGCGTCGTGGAGAAGCCCAGTAGCAGACCACAAGCAGAAGACCTGTGAGAGTGAGCCTCAGGAAGCAGAAAGAAGCTCTGCCAGACGGGTTTTGGTATTTGGAAGAGATACTCAGGAGAAGCACAACCCAATGCTTATTCCCTTATCTCCATGTAAGGAAAAAGGAAGCACGTCTACCATTCTACTTGATCACAGGGCAAGGAGGAGGTGAACCAAGAATGCTCACATGTGGTCCCCTAGCTTTGTACACACATGCATGGATTCTTCTAGGGGGCAGCAGCAGGGCCTCCAACATCACACCTGCACCAAGCCCCATAAACCCTCTGGGTGGCTCTATAAAGCTGACAGGAGGTGCTATTTATCCTAGGGCCCCACCTGAAAAAGACCATTGGTCCAAGAAACTCACCCTCTACGTTGACTGGATAGGGTTTCAGACAAAACCCTTTTCCAGCCTGACCTGGAGAAGCGAAAATTGATAGGTTCATCCATCCCCAGGTGAACCTGCTTTCAGAATCCTGTGTGCAATTCACAAATCAATTCTAACCATGTCTACTCAGAACTAAGTCCTATTGAAATCAATGGGGCTTACCCCTGGGTAAGTGGTGTTAGAACTGCAGCCTTAGGAAATGCATTAAAAAAAATGGCATCTTGGGCGTCTCATTATCTATGAGGCCCCAATTTAGGTTTTGCCTCGCCTTTTGCTTTCTTTGCAGTAGCAATATCCTCTGCTTTATCTGATCCCATCACAGCCAACACAATCTTTAGTTTAACTTCTCTTGCCTCCAGAAGTAACTGTGGTGTTGTTGTTTTTCCTGCCTCCAAGTTGGAACTCCACAGCTTGTATAGCTTTCTTTCAGATGGTATATCTTAGCATGGCCCCATCTTGCTGACTACCATATGCCTGTTCCAATGTGGCTGAAATAATTCCAACAGCCAACCTTCCTGGCACACGTATTTGGATAATTGGTATCTTTAGACATGTCTGACTTAGTGGCTCTTTCAGAAGCTGAAAATAGGACTTGTCCTATTGGTAGAAGATACATGTTTTCACCTCAGTTTGTCTTTGTTTTAATTCAAATAATGGCCACTCATCTTTGTTGTTTCAGTATAAGGGCCTGTCCAGAGATCCTTTCTACTGTGCAATCCATCATGATTATTGGTACTAATGATGCTATCAGGGTGGTCATACACAATCCTGCTTCAGTGCTATTTGCATCTACAGATGTTTTGGGGCGGTCAGACTGCTTCATTTTCAATCAGTGCATATCCTATAACATCCTGCTGAAATCATGTACCATTTCCCACCACAAATGTTCTGATTCCCCCTCACACACTTTTGTTGCCTTCCAGACAGCAATAATAGTAGCAGCTAATAAAGCAGAATAAATCCACTAGAGATACACTATTATTATGTCAAGAATGTGTTGCAAAATACACCCACAATAAAACACCAATCTGGAGGGGTCCGAAGCATATTTGAGTGAGTCTCCCTTATACCAAGCCAACCAGTCATTTATCTAGCTAAGTATTATCTGTGCTCATTAGTGATGGGTTGGCATGGTTCCAGGCAGAGATATTTCCCAGACCTCTCTGCTGCTTAACATGCGAGGTTGCCTTCAAGCCAAACTATACAAGATGATGGAGATCTGAGATTGGTTCTTCCACCTTTCTATATTCTAACAGAGGTCTGATCTGGAATGGAAATGTGGGACTGAAGAGGGAGGGTTTGATCCTTACATAGACAAACACACATGCACACCATTTTCCTGATGAAATCACATGCATATACACCCCAGCCCATCTTCTACACACCCTGTTAGGGAAACTGTAAAAGACACAGTGCCTCTATAAGTATTCCATATCAGGGCAAACAGTAGCTGTGTGTGTATGTGCATATATGCACAGGTGATTTTTACCAGGAAAATAGTGTACAGGCAAAGGGGAAACTTATAGGCATGGTGTGTCCATATGTTCTCCCTAATATTTTGGAGGGAGCCATTTTTGTCATGAAAATGGGGCTAATGGAAAGGGTTAAACCTCCAGTCCCTGCCACCATGGACCCATAGAACTGAAAGGGATTGTAGAAAACATCTAGACTGGGGTGGGCAGACTTCAGCCTTATGGTATCTAATTTGCTCTTCTCTAAAACCTTGAAATTCACCCACTAAAACCTGGTGCAAAATATATAAATTTAGAATTTTAAAAATTCTGAGGCCAGGATTTTATGTTTTTGGGCATACCAGAGCTGAACTGCACTCACAGTCCTTCTACACAAAAATCTGCTCCTAGTTTCCCACCTCCCATCATCTTTCTTCATTTCATTTGTATAATTTGGCAGCGTGTGTGTGTGTCATTTTGACGTTACTGTTACTAAACAGTTGGGAGTCAAATCCTTGCCAATTTACTTCAGATCACCAGAAATCTACCAGTAAATCCCTATCTAGCTTCTCTCCTCCCCTGATCTAGTCCAACCCCCCTGCTCAATGATGGGTCTGCAACTATACTCTGCTTGAGAGATGGCCATCAGCCTCTGCTTAAATTCCTCCTGCAAAGGGGAGTCTACCAGATCCTGAAGCATTCTCTTTCCCTGTTGACCAGTTCATGTTAGAAAATTTATTTTCACATTTAGCCAAAATCTGCTTCTCTGCAATTCCTGCTCATTGGTTCTCGTGCTGTCCTCTGCAGCAACAGAGAACAAGCCTGCTCCATCTTCTGTGTGACAGCCCTTCAGGTATTTGAAGACCTTGCCTTTATTATTATTTATTTATTTTCATTTCTAAACCACCCATAGCTAATAGCTCTCTGGGCGGTGTACAGAACAAGATTAAAATACAATATTAGAATAAAATCAGTAACAAAGAGCAACAAAATTAAAACTAAAACATTAAAAATAAAAACATGAACATTAAAATGCCTGGGAGTATAGCCAGGTCTTAACCTGGCGCCTAAAAGAAAGAACCGTAGGCGCCAGGCGTATCTCCTCCGGTAAGCTGTTCCACAGTTCGGGGGCCACCACAGAAAAGGCCCTAGATCTAGTAACAATCCTCCGGGCATCCTGGTGAGTTGGTACCCGGAGGAGGGCCTTAGATACTGAACGAAGTGAACGGGTAGGTTCATAGCAGGAGAGGCGTTCCACAAGGTATTGCGGTCCCACACCGTGTAAGGCTTTATAGGTCAAAACCAGCACCTTGAATCTGGCTCGGAAACAAATAGGTAGCCAGTGCAAGCGAGCCAGGACAGGTGTTATATGCACGGACCGATTGGTCCTCGTCAACAACCTGGCTGCCGCGTTTTGCACTAGCTGAAGTTTCCGAACAGTTTATCTTCTCTCCTCCAGGCTAAATATCATCATTATGATCCAAATTGACCTCTCCCAGTTACTGGCCAAAATTTAGAGATGGCAGATCAAATCAAGGATCTCCATTGTCTTTTTTATTTTAGTTTTTATACTTACCACATGCTTTGATTCTATGATCTGAAGATGGCAGGGTTTGCACATGGGATTTTCATACAGAAAGCATGCGCTCTACTGCTGAGCTATGGCACTTGCCCTTACAACACAGTGTTATGTTAAGAGCTCCTCTATATGTTGCAGTGACTGTTCATAATTCATATATGAATTAGACCTGCTAAGTTTCCTGATGCCCAGAAGGGCAGCACTTTGGAACTCAATGGTGGCATCTGGTGGGAGAAGAAGGCAACACTTGTCATCATTTGATGGCTTCTCTTCAAAGCAGGATTACTGACCTTTCAAAATATTTTTATTTGGCCTTATGTGTTTCTCATCAATCACACTCTCTCTTATGGCCAAACTAGACAAGAAGATCCATGACCTGATCTCCTGTATCATTGTGCTTTAAATTCATATCCTGGGCTCCTGCTGGGAGGAAGGGCAGAATATAAATCAAATAAATAATAAATAATAAATAATAAATATCAGGGCCATGGTGATGTGTGTTAACACACATACATCCCGTGCACACACAAATAGCATTTTCCCAGTGAAAAATGCCCTCCTTCTCAAAGTTGCTATTTGCTTTCATGGGTAGCCTTATTTTAGGGAGCAACCTTTTGCCTTCAAAAGTGACATGTTGACACATGCAGTGACAAGTGGATATTTGGGGGCTGCATCAATGAGGGTAGCTGACACTGGCAGTGGGTGGAGCCATCAAGACACAGAGAGTTAAATACATATACACACATTCACACATAGTCACATTTAGACTCTACAGCAAGTGAGGAGAAGCTGTGGCCCTCCAGATGTTGCAATTCCCATTGGCTCCAGCCAGCACGGCCAATGGCCTAGAATGATGGGAGTTGTAGTTCAGCAACAACTGGAGGGCCAAAGGTTCCCCACGCCTGCTGTAAAGGACCACCCTTCTCCAAATGAACCTACCCAGACCCTGAGATCATCATCTGAGACACTTCTCTGCATATAGGATGGCCTTTTCTGTAGTAGCCCCCCATTTATGGAATGCTCTCCGGAGGGAGTCCCCCTGTGTGCCAACATTCTCATGGTTCGGGGATCAAAGAAGGTTTTGTTTTCTCAGATGTTTGGGCAGCACCGGTGATATGACTGTATTGTTAAATCTGTTTTAAATATGTGTATGTGATATACTAATGTATTTTTTATTTAGTTATAAATCACTTCAGGACTTCTTTATTGGGAAGCAATACATAAATTCAATAAACCTAACCTAACCATTTTAATACACACATTCACACTCAGGAACCCATTCTTCCTCCCTACAACCTCTTTCCCTCTCTCACACACATCTTTCCTACTTTTCTCGACTGCCCAGCTGATTAGCCACACTGCCATTCTGAAGCATGGGGACAGTGATTTTGGCTGGATCAAAAGTGTTGGGGGGTAGGTTTTAAGCTCCCTCTCCAGCACTCCCAATTTTAAAATTAGCAGTATGGGGACAGTTAATGTGATTGGATTGGGAGAGCAGAAGAGGCTTTAACACCACCCACAACCCCGTGCTTCCAATGTAAACAGAAGCAGGACGGGAACAGCAGTCTTCTCCTCGCTGCCCACCTGATGGCTGTCAGAAAAGGCAGGTGTTGGGCTATATGATGCCAGGGGGCCCAGGCAGGCTAATGCCTAAGGGCCCAGTCATGCCTTGCGTCGACCCTGCATTCACACATTCACATGGTGATATAGCCATCACGTTATGGGCATGTATGCATGAATCAGGCTGTAACAATATTTTATATGCAATTTCTCCTTTCTTATGATGCAAAGTTTAGGGCTCTCTGCACTACTTTTAAAAATTATCTAATTCCTTCTCTTTATAATCTTCCAAATTGTTTCCAGCTTCCTTTCTTTGTTCCCTACTCTCAGTGTTTTTATTGGATTAAAAAGAAATATATCAAGACAGGTTTTCCCATAAATATACAGATGTTTTATAATAGATGTACTGTCATCCTGACATTAACAGGATCCATTAATAAATAGCTAAATACCAGTGCTAATAATACGACAAAATGACAGTGTATAAAAAAAGAGAACAAAATCTCAAAGGCAAAAGGATGGTTAATTAAAACTTGCAGCGATTGGGGCTAGCAACTCATTGCCTTGTCCCCAGATTAGAATAAATTATGAAAATAATAAAATATACAACATAAATTTAAGTAAAATAAACGGGAAGGCACATTTGGCACAGAATTTGGCTTGCCTATATGAAGAATTTTCATGCTTTTATAAGCGTACATGACTATGGGTTCATCAGGGCAGCAGCTCCCCATGGTCTTTGGCAGAGGTATCGCCTATTGCCTGCTGCCTGATATCCTTTTGACTAGAGATGCCGGAGACTGAATTTGGAGCTTCCTGCATGCAGCACATGTGCTCCGCCACTGAGCGAAGGTCACTCCGCTGCTGGCTACCCAGATGATCTTAAGACAGGGATGGCTAACCCTTTTGGCCCAAGAGCCACATTCAGCCTTGGCCAACCTTCCAGAGGTCGCAAGCCAGTGCAGGTGTGGCCAAAAGCAACCCCACACATTTGCATGCATGTGCACATAGAAAGCACACACACAGGTAGACACACAAACAAGCACACTGTGCAGATCAGCTGTGGAGAGGGGGTTATTGTGTTCTCTCCACTCAATGACTGATCCAGAGGTTCGGGAGGGTGTAATTTGCATCCCCATCTGGGCACTGGACTCTACCTATCCCAGAGCTATGTTGACTTAAAAAAAACTGTTTTGCAGCTGCTGTCAAAATTAGCGGGGTCTTGGGGAGGGCGGGGGGAAAATGCTTTTTTCAGGGGCAGATCAGGCCCCAAACAGTGGTTATCACCCCGACTTAAGGAGCAAAGTGGGCTCTAACCCTTAATCATTCCATCAGTCTTTCAATAATAAATTACTGAAAATCTGCAGAACCTACATTCCTCTGAAGGTGTTCAAGAGCCCCCTTTCCCCATCTATTATATTTCTTGTGGTTTCTTACCCCTCTATTTAACCTTCTGCTTTGGCTTCAGATGAAGCTACAATCTCAAAGCAAAACACAGCTGAAATGGCCATGTTTAGTCTGAGTTTGGTTTAAACCATAAAAAGCCACCAAGCACCACATCAATTAAAGCCAGACATTTCTGGGAGTTCCCCAGGTTCACTGAACAAGTTCATGAACTTGGTGAATATTTTGGTAAAAGTAGTTCAGGGGTGGAAGAAAGCCCATCTCTTACAAAGATAAAACTGACAGTTTATCCTAAAACATAGTTATTTGCATGTGAAGACCATCATCTTCCAGCGAACATGGCCATTTCCCATGCTAGTACAAGGTGAGGTCTATGTTCACATGTTACCACGTGACAACTGCCACAACCCCTTCCCCAAACACCTTTCCCCATTATTGACTCCAACATCACCTTGGTAATATGTTGATTGTCTTTTTCAAAGTCTTTTTGAACTTCCTTTCAAATTCTCCAAATATTCTGCCTCTGGAGGAACCCCTAATTCAAATTTGTTTGCAATTCTAAGGACGCAGTCCAGCCAGTTAAGGACATCTTAAGTCCTATTGATTTCCAGTTTATCGCTTAAATGGGATTGAAAAGTGTTTAGCTGGATTGTGCCTGACATTTCTCAGATCACATCATTCCTCCCCATGCCAAAGTGGGCAGAAATTCTGATCATCCACACCAAGGTCTGGAGAATTGTCTGAGGTGAGCTAGACAGACAGATAACATAATACATAAATGAGTGTGAGGGGTTATCATCATGTCTTCTGCATAATGTCTTTTACCTATCAACAGTCCACTATCCTCATGTATGTATTACATGGTTATTGAGAACAATAAAAAGTGGGTGTGAAAGAAATAGAGAACCCTATGCATAAGTAAGCAGTAGACACCACAAGAAATGTGCCAATGTGCACAATAATTTGCATTTTCCTCAAAACTCCACCTCCACATGACATGAGAGTCTGATGTTTTTAGTACGTATTAAAGGAACAGAACAGAACAAAACAGACAGATCAACTCCAGGGGATTTTTATCCCATTCTTCAAAAAAGAAATTCTCCTTGGGTTGGCTCTACAATCACACAATGTCTTCTAAAGATCTTCATTAGTTGCTGTGGCACGAACAGTGGTTTTCGCTGTTGCCGTAATTAATTAAAGGACCAGTTAGTACAGCATCAAGGGGTAAAGATTTTTCTGGACTATAACACTTCAGGATACAGATGGAAAGTTGTACTCCTTGATTCAGTCTAGCCTTCTCACCAACCTTCTGTTTTTCCATGCACAGGAGGGTGTGTGTCAGCGCGCGTGTGTGTGTGTATGAGAGAGAGAGAGAGACAGAATGAGAATATTAAAGGTAACATGCATGTTTTCATGCACCAGCAGTCTAAAATGGTATGGATTACGCTTGATTTATTATTTATCTATTATTTTGATTTATATTCTGCCCTTCCTCCCAGTAAGAGCCCAGGGCGGCAAACAAAAGCACTAAAACCGCTTCAAAACATCATAAAAGCAGACTTTAAAATATATTAAAACAAACCATCTTTAAAAAAAGCTTTAAAAACATATTTAAAAACATATATATTTTAAAAAAGAAGGTTTAAAAACATATTAAAAAGCAATTCCAACACAGACACAGACTGGGATAAGGTCTCTACTTAAAAGGCTTGTTGAAAGAGGAAAGTCTTCAGTAGGCGCCGAAAAGATAACAGAGATGGCGCCTGTCTAATGTTTAAGGAGAGAGAATTCGAAAGGGTCGGTGCCACCACACTAAAGGTCCATTTCCTATGTTGTGCAGAACAGACCTCCTGATAAGATGGTACCTACAGGAGGCCCTCACCTTCAACGCACAGTGATATAAGGGATAAGATGGTCTTTCAGGTATCCTGGTCCCAAGCTGTATAGGGCTTTGTACACCAAAACTAGAACCTGGAACTTGGCCCGGTAGCTAATGGGCTGCCACTGCAATTCTTTCAGCAGTGGGGTGACATGTTGGTGATACCCTGCTCCAGTGAGCAGTCTCGCCACCGCATTTTGAACCAGCTGCAGCTTCCAGACCAACCTCAAGGGCAGCCCCACATAGAGCGCATTACAGTAATCCAGCCTGGAGGTTACCAGTGCAGAGGTTACAGTGGTCAGGCTATCCTGGTCCAGAAACAGCCACAGCTGTCTTACCTGCCAAAGCTGGTAAAAGGCACTCCTAGCCACTGAGGTCACCTGGGCCTCTAGCAACAAAGATGGATCCAGGAGCATCCCCAGACTATGGACCTGCTCTTTCAGAGGGAGTACGACCCCATCCAAAGCAGGCAACTGACCAATTATCTGAACTTGGGAACCACCAACCCACAGCGTATCTCTCTAGGCAGTGCCGGATTTAGGCATAAGCTATCCAAGCTACAGCTTAGGGCCTCACAATCCTCAGGGGCCTCAAAAAATTTCAGAATTTTTTGGGGGGGCTTTTAAAATTTTATGTGTACTGAATATATATATATATATATATATATATATGGTGTAATTTGTTAACAAAGGGCCTCCAAGCTTTATATAGTTTAGGGCCTCACCAAGTCTAAATCCGGCACTGTGTCTATGCTTCTCTAATACCACAGCTGAGTTGGCCTCCACCAGCTCAATCAGAGAAGCTGCCGGCCAGCAGGGTGGACAGTACACCAGCAGCAACCCTAGTTTGCTATCTACTTGGCCTGACACCAGGTGCGGGCCCTCACAGCCAGCTCCAACAGAGTGGTTTCCTGGTGACAGAGGTGGAAATTCTGTAGACCACAGCAACTCCTCCCCCCCCCATCCCTGCAGCCTGTGCTGGTGTTGCACCGAGTATCCAGGTGGGCAAAGCTGGGTCAGATCAACTCCTTCCAGCTCACCCATCCAGGTCTCAGTAATGACAACAAATCAGCACCTTCATCCATGATCAAATAATGGATGAGTGTGGTCTCACTGTGTACTGAACATAAACTCTGGCAAAAGAAATGCAAGAAGACAATAAGGGATGCTAAAAAAGATTTTGAGGAGCACATTGCTAAGAACATAAAAACCAACAACAAAAAATTCTATAAATACATTCAAAGCAGGAGACCATCTAGGGAGACAATTGGACCCTTGGATGATAAGGGAGTCAAAGGTGTACTAAAGAACGATAAGGAGATTGCAGAGAAGCTAAATGAATTCTTTGCATCTGTCTTCACAGTGGAAGATATAGGGCAGATCCCTGAACCTGAACTAACATTTGCAGGAAGGGATTCTGAGGAACTGAGACAAATAGTGGTAACGAGAGAGGAAGTTCTAGGCTTAATGGACAATATAAAAACTGACAAATCACCGGGCCCGGATGGCATCCACCCGAGAGTTCTCAAAGAACTCAAATGTGAAATTGCTGATCTGCTAACTAAAACATGTAACTTGTCCCTCGGGTCCTCCTCCGTGCCTGAGGACTGGAAAGTGGCAAATGTAACGCCAATCTTCAAAAAGGGATCCAGAGGGGATCCCGGAAATTACAGGCCAGTTAGCTTAACTTCTGTCCCTGGAAAACTGGTAGAAAGTCTTATTAAAGCTAGATTAACTAAGCACATAGAAGAACAAGCCTTGCTGAAGCAGAGCCAGCATGGCTTCTGCAAGGGAAAGTCCTGTCTCAGTAACCTATTAGAATTCTTTGAGAGTGTCAACAAGCATATAGATAGAGGTGATCCAGTGGACATAGTGTACTTAGACTTTCAAAAAGCGTTTGACAAGGTACCTCATCAAAGGCTTCTGAGGAAGCTTAGCAGTCATGGAATAAGAGGAGAGGTCCTCTTGTGGATAAGGAATTGGTTAAGAAGCAGAAAGCAGAGAGTAGGAATAAACGGACAGTTCTCCCAATGGAGGGCTGTAGAAAGTGGAGTCCCTCAAGGATCGGTATTGGGACCTGTACTTTTCAACTTGTTCATTAATGACCTAGAATTAGGAGTGAGCAGTGAAGTGGCCAAGTTTGCTGATGACACTAAATTGTTCAGGGTTGTTAAAACAAAAAGGGATTGCGAAGAGCTCCAAAAAGACCTCTCCAAACTGAGTGAATGGGCAGAAAAATGGCAAATGCAATTCAATATAAACAAGTGTAAAATTATGCATATTGGAGCAAACAATCTGAATTTCACATATACGCTCATGGGGTCTGAACTGGCGGTGACCAACCAGGAGAGAGACCTCGGGGTTGTAGTGGACAGCACGATGAAAATGTCGACCCAGTGTGCGGCAGCTGTGAAAAAGGCAAATTCCATGCTAGCAATAATTAGGAAAGGTATTGAAAATAAAACAGCCGATATCATAATGCCGTTGTATAAATCTATGGTGCGGCCGCATTTGGAATACTGTGTACAGTTCTGGTCGCCTCATCTCAAAAAGGATATTATAGAGTTGGAAAAGGTTCAGAAGAGGGCAACTAGAATGATCAAGGGGATGGAGCAACTCCCTTACGAGGAAAGGTTGCAGCATTTGGGGCTTTTTAGTTTAGAGAAAAGGCGGGTCAGAGTAGACATGATAGAAGTGTATAATATTATGCATGGCATTGAGAAAGTGGATAGAGAAAAGTTCTTCTCCCTCTCTCATAATCCTAGAACTCGTGGACATTCAAAGAAGCTGAATGTTGGAAGATTCAGGACAGACAAAAGGAAGTACTTCTTTACTCAGCGCATAGTTAAACTATGGAATTTGCTCCCACAAGATGCAGTAATGGCCACCAGCTTGGATGGCTTTAAAAGAAGATTAGACAAATTCATATAGGACAGGGCTATCAATGGCTACTAGCCATCATGGCTGTGCTCTGCCACCCTAGTCAGAGGCAGCATGCTTCTGAAAACCAGTTGCCGGAAGCCTCAGGAGGGGAGAGTGTTCTTGCACTCGGGTCCTGCTTGCGGGCTTTCCCCAGGCACCTGGTTGGCCACTGTGAGAACAGGATGCTGGACTAGATGGGCCACTGGCCTGATCCAGCAGGCTCTTCTTATGTTCTTATGTTCTTATGATCTGGCATTAAACAACAACACACACAGGCCGGTGGGCACAGCAGATGAGCAATGAGGAACCCATCCATGAGAGGAGTGGAAGTGAGGAACAAGGCGTAGAGAGCCTTGCCCTTGTCTTCTGTGATAGTTCACCACCTTCCCTTGGCTATACTCCCTTTTATCCATGATCACTGAAATTGGGGTGGCATCACCCATGTTCCTCCTTACTAAGACTCCTCCTAAACATCTGAAATGGACCCAACAAGAGCCTACCAACAAAACCTACCCGAACCAGTTATCCCAGTAGGCCTCTGAGAGAATTGGGAATGGTCAATATCTTTCACACAGGGCACATCTGCTCCTCCCCGTCTTACACCCAGGGAAGGGCAGCTTTCTGCTATTTGCACACTCACTCTGAAGGCATCTGGCAAATTTCTCCTACCATTCAGTTCACTGTACAGGCTCTCACCCTGTGCAGGAACTACACACACGCCATACACTCTTCCTACCATCAATATCCTCTAGATTAGTTTTTTTTTAAAAAAGAAAGAAATAGAAGGGGTAGAGCCCTCACCCTCAGGACTCCCCAAGGGCAGCTGGGATTCTATGCTTCCTGACCCAGCCAGGACCTCATGCAAGAGGCTGCAGTTAATTGCTCTCTGGAGCCAGGGTCAGGCAGTGGGTCCCAGTCCTTGCAGCACTTACCAGGGACTTCAGCTGTCTCAAGAGACAGCAGCCCAGAGGAGCGAGCAGCAAGCACCCAGATTGTCAGATACTCACTCCCAGGGCAGGTCTTCTCTAGTCCCTCAGTGCTGCAGCTGATCATGATAAAGACAGTTGCGAAGGAGGAATTTTGCTTTCCCTTGCAGAGTGTCGGTGGGTTACTCTGAACAGGTCCTCCAAGATCCTTCAGCATGGTACCCACTGTTATCTCTTCTCTGTGATACATTGTGAGTTTATCTATTTAAGTGTTTGATTTAAGCAGGGAAATGAACTAGGTAGTCATGCCTATGATTCTAGTATTCTGGAACTATATATCATTCTATTATTCACACTCAACATTGATTGCATGCAGTGCCTCCTGAGCTGTCCTGAGTTGTGTGTGCCATCAATTACATGGCAGACGTAATGCTTGATTTGCTCTAGCTGCAGAGCTGCGGCAACCTGGATCTGGCAGTGAGTCCTATTATTGTGGCTGCACTTCTTCAATCTCATAGGAACCACTGATGCTTCATAGACGATTAGGATACACTGTAGCAGAGGTGAATTTGAACATGTCAACCAGCCCTTTGCAAGCGTGTAGAGACCTGGCTAGCAAACAGATTCATTAGGGGCCACTTTGAATCAAGGAGAGTCAAGGCCCCAACTTATAGCAACTCCAGTTACTATGGATGCCACTGTAGTCCCACCACAGTCTTCTCTTTCCCCTGGATTGATAAGAGGGGCAAGGGGAGGACGGTTATATCCCTTGAGGAGTGCTGGATTTGGTCAAAGACTATCAGTGATTAACTTCTAATTATGCCACTGTGTGTTTGTCTGCGTGTGACATTTTCCCCAGATCATAATGCTCAGCTGTATCCCAGCTGAGCACCTGCAGCATGATGTGAGCTGGAGAAGACCTCTCTGGTCTGGCCCTGCTGATGCTTTCCTGTTGTGTGGCCTGGTCTGGCAGTAAACTGCAGGGGAAACAACAGTGGACAGGGAAATCTGCAGGCCTAAAAGGCCCCCTCTTCCTCCTTTTTCCCCCTGAACGTACAATGTTAGTGTCCCAGACACTGGGGAGATACCAAAAACTACATCTCCCAGGGTTCATAATGCCCAGGATACTAATGCTCCAGGCAGCGCCGCCCCTAGGCACTGGGAAGGGGGGCAGTTGCCCCGGGCCCTGCGCTTTGGGGGCCCCCGCGCTTGGCGATGAGAAGCTGGGCTGCGGCAGGATTTTTTCTTTTAAGCCATGCAGTCTTGCCAGCCGCTTCCCGCTCTTGGGGAATCTCCCGCTCTTTGGCTGCGTGCCTGAGCATTTTTTCCCTTCTCTGCTCATCAGCTGTGAAGCAGGTGTGCGTGAGGCTTTTAGGCGGGAGGTTTGAATCCCCTGCCTGAGTGGCTTCCTTGTGCTGCCTGCCGCCTGCTCATCAGGAGGAGAACAGGCCAGGTAAGGGGAACTCGTCCCAGATAAGTTGTGTCTGTGCCGTGTTCCGGTTCTCCTCATATCCATAGGATTTCGGGTTGTCCTATCAGCCAGCTCTCGGATCTCCAAGTGCTGCTTTTAAATGCCAGGTCGGTATATAATAAAACCTCCCTAGTCCATGATATAATTGTGGACGAGGGCGCCGACCTGGCATGTATAACCGAGACCTGGGTGGGGGAGCAGGGAGGAGTTGCCCTTTCCCAGCTTTGCCCATCCGGGTATGAGGTTCAGCACTGTGGTAGATCCGAGGGCCGGGGAGGGGGGGTCGCTGTGGTCTATAAGAGTTCTTTTCTTCTCACCAGGCATCCTGTCCAGACGGTGACTGGATTGGAGTGCCTCCACCTTGTGCTGGGCCAGCGAGACAGATTGGGAATTCTGTTGGTGTACTGCCCACCTTGCTGCCCAACAGCTTCCCTAACTGAGCTGACTGAGATAGTCTCGGAGGTGCTGTTGGGATCCCCTAGACTTTTGGTACTGGGGGATTTCAACATCCATGCTGAGGCTGTCTTATCTGGAGCAGCTCAGGACTTCATTGCCGCCATGACAACAATGGGGCTGTCTCAATTTTCTGCTGGACCAACGCATGTGTCGGGACATACTCTTGATTTGATCTTCGCCACTGGACATGGAGATAGTGATCTGCAGGTGGGGTGTTTTTCATCTACCCCATTGTCATGGACAGATCACCACCTGCTGAGATTTAGGCTTACAGCGTCCCTTTCCCTCTGCAAAGGTGGGGGACCTATTAAGTTGGTCCGCTCCTGAAGACTAATGGATCCTTTGGGTTTTCAGAAGGCTCTGGGAGATTTTCCGGCTGATAAGACTAGTGCTCCTGTCGAGGCCCTGGTCGAACTGTGGAATACGGAAATGACCCGGGCTGTTGACACGATCGCTCCCGCACGCCCCCTTCGATGTAGAGCTCATACAGCTCCGTGGTATACCCCGGAGCTGAGAGTGATGAAACAAGAGAGGAGGAGGCTTGAGTGTAGATGGAAGCGAACTCCTGACGGATGCAATCATGCTTTGGTAAGTGCCTCCACTAAGTTGTACATAAAAGCGGTAAGAGCAGCAAAAAAGTGTTATTTTGCTGCCACTATTAGATCATCTCTATGCCACCCAGTGGAGCTTTTTAAGATAGTACGAGGGCTTTTACATTCTGGCCCTCAGGATGTCATAGAGTCATCCGAAGCCCGCTGCAACGAGTTTGCGGGGCACTTCCAAAATAAAATCACATGCATCCGTAGGGACCTCGACTCTAATGTTAGGACAGTTGGATCCATTGAGGTACCTAGATTACGGTCTTGTCCGCATTTATTGGATGAGTTTCAGTTGGTGCAGCTTGAGGAAGTTGACAAGATGCTTGGAATGACGGTACTAGACCCTTGCCCCTCCTGGCTAGTTAAAGCTAGCCGGGCTGGAACTGCTGGCTGGGCCAAGGAAGTGATAAATGCCTCCTTAAGTGAGGGAGTTGTCCCTCGCTGTCTTAAGGAGGCTGTAGTGAGACCTCTTTTGAAGAGGTCGTCCTTGGACCCAGATAATTTGAACAACTATCGACTGGTAGCGAATGTTCCATTTCTGGGCAAGGTCTTGGAACGGGTGGTTACCAGCCAGCTCCAGGCGCTCTTGGATGAAACCGATTATCTAGATCCGTTTCAATCCGGTTTTAGGCCCGGTTTTGGCACAGAAACAGCCTTGGTCGCCGTGTATGATGACCTCTGTCGGGAGAGGGACAGGGGGAGTGTAACTCTGTTGATTCTCCTTGATCTCTCAGCGGCTTTTGATACCATCGACCATGGTATCCTTCTGGAGAGACTCGCGGAGTTGGGAGTTGGGGGTACTGCTTGGCAGTGGCTTCGCTCCTACTTAGCGGATCGTCTCCAGAAGGTAGTGCTTGGGAAGCATTGCTCGATACCCTGGACTCTCCACTGTGGAGTCCCACAGGGATCGGTTCTGTCCCCCATGCTTTTCAACATCTACATGAAGCCTCTGGGTACGGTCAGCCGGAGTTTTGGAGTGCGTTGCCATCAGTACGCTGATGACACGCACCTCTATTACTCCTTTTCATCTTCTTCAGGTGAGGCTGTTGATGTGCTGAACCGTTGCCTAACTGCGATAATGGACTGGATGGGAGCTAATAAACTGAAACTCAATCCAGATAAGACTGAGACGCTGTTGGTGAGGGCCTTTTCTGCACAGTTGGAGGATGTTCATCCTGTTCTGGATGGGGTTACACTCCCCCTGAAGGAACAGGTTCGTAGTTTGGGGGTTCTTTTCAATTCTTCCTTGTCACTGGAGGCTCAGGTAGCCTCGGTGGCTCGGAATGCGTTCTACCATCTTCGTTTGGTAGCCCAACTACGCCCCTATCTTGGCGGTGACAACCTCGCCTCAGTTGTTCATGCTCTAGTGACCTCTAGATTGGACTACTGTAATGCACTCTACGTGGGGCTGCCCTTGAAGACAGTTCGGAAGCTGCAGCTAGTGCAAAACGCAGCAGCCAGATTATTGACAAGGACCAGTCGGTCCTCACATATTACACCTGTTCTGGCCCGTTTGCACTGGCTGCCAATTTGTTTCTGGGCCAGATTCAAGGTGCTGGTATTGACCTACAAAGCCCTACACGGTGTGGGCCCGCAATACCTGATGGAACGCCTCTCCCGCTATGAACCTACACGTGCACTTCGTTCGACATCTAAGGCCCTCCTCCGAGTACCAAGTCATCAAGAAGCTTGGAAGGTAATGACAAGATCCAGGGCCTTCTCTGTGGTGGCCCCCAAATTGTGGAACAGTCTCCCCGAGGAGGTACGCCTGGTGCCTACGTTGTTATCCTTTCGGTGCCGGGCTAAAACCTTCCTATTCTCCCAGGCATTTTAAATGCATTTTAAATACATTTTAAATATATTTAATATATTTTTATGTATTTCAGTGTGGTAATTGCTCTTGTTGTTTTAATATTGTTTAGTGCATCTGTATTTTATATTGAGTGATTTTGCTGATTTATTGTATTATTGTACTATTATATGTTGTACACCGCCCAGGGAGCCATTGGTTATGGGCGGTTTATAAATGAAACTAAATAAATAAATAAATAAGCTGTGCAGTTTACAGGCAGTGCTTGCCGGCTTATTCTGGGTGGGAGGTTTGAAAGAGAGAAAGGATGTGGGGGGGGCAACTATGCTTTTGCCCCAGGCCCCGCACAGACTAAGGGAGGGCCTGGCTCCAGGTACAGGAAGCAAGGAGGGGGGAATGGAATGGGGGAGAAAGATTCTCAGGCCTCCCACTCTCTGTGTCAGGCCCAGGATGTGACTCAGGAACCAGACCAACGATTGTAGTTAATTCGTGTTTTATTAGGGTAATGTCCAAACAAAGACTGCGTTTTCTCATGAAGCAATACAGGGATACAGGTCCTGCGGCATTGGGAGAAAGTTGACAGAGCAAGGGACTTCTTCCCGCCTGTTCTTTAAGAAGGGGCCAAATGGGCGCGCAATCTTTCGCTCCTCCTTAACTGCCCCTCAGGTACTGCCCGCCTTCCCCCCCTTCTCTCCTGTCTTTTCAGCTGTCTGCGTGTGCGCGGTGAGGGGGGAAGCATCACCCCTCCTCTTCTGAAGTTTCCGATTCCAGGATGGGGGATAGGGGAGGGGCTGATGGTAAACTGCCTCCCCGCTTTTCGGCTGTGAGCAGCCCTCCCTCTTCCCCCTCTTGCTCTGAGCCTGAAAGAGGGGGAGGCGTGAGAATGTCCAGGGAGGGCTCAGGCTCCCCGTTGCTAAGCGACCTTATCACTGGCAGTTCCTCTGTTTCGTCTTCGCTCCAAAGGGGGGAAGTTCCTCCCCCTTCCCTCTGCCATCCATCCGAATACTCTTCTCCCAACTCTCCGGGATCCAGCTCCCCGGGATTGGGACCCCAGCTCTGCCTTCCGACACCATCCCCCCTCCCAGGCTGTGCCCCCCTCCCCTTGTCTGGCTTGGGACGGTGGGGAGAACGTTGATGGAAAAGTTTTACCAATTCTGGAGCATGCACATCAGCTGCATCTTCCCATGATCTGTCAGCCACCCCATAGCCTTTCCAGTGAATCAAGTACTGCAGCTTGTGGCGTCTGATCCTGGAATCTAAGATCTCCTCAACTTCAAACTCAAGCTGCTCATTTACCAGGAGTGGAGCTCCGGGAGGTTCCTCCGGCCGTAACTCACTGGGAGGGGCGGCTTTCGTTAAGAGGGATCGATGGAACACAGGATGTATTTTAAACGTGTCAGGCAGCTTCAGTCGGTACGCCACGGGATTGATTTGAGTTTCTATTTCGAAAGGACCCACCCTCTTGTCTTGTAATTTTCTACATTTGCCCGGCATCTGGAGAAAGCGGGTGGACAGCCATACCTGGTCTCCCGGTTGAAGGGGGGGGCCCTCCTTCCTGTGCAGGTCAGCAACTCGCTTGTACTCCGTTTTGGCTTCGTTTAACTGCTGTTTCAGTGTCTGTTGCGCCGCTTGCAATTCCTTAAGGAAGTTCTCAGCTGCCGGTACCAGCATTCCTTCTGAGCTGCTTGGAAAGACTTTAGGATGGAATCCATAATTAGCAAAGAACGGGGTTTGTTGAGTGCTGGAGTGCAGAGAATTGTTGTAGGTGAACTCTGCAAAATGCAAATATGATACCCAGTCAGTCTGTTGATAGGACGCATAACTTCGTAAATATCTTTCCAAAACGGCATTCAAGCGTTCCGTCTGCCCATCTGTCTGGGGGTGATGGGCGGAGGAGAGTTTTAATTCCGTCTGCAACTGTTTCCACATTGCTCTCCAAAATTTGGCTGTGAACTGAGTTCCTCGGTCTGAGACTACGCTGTTTGGCAATCCATGCAGCCGGTAGACTTCTTTTATGAATAACTTGGCCGTTTCTTTAGCCTCTAAGGCCCCTGCACAAGGAAGAAAGTGTGCCATTTTGGTAAGTAGATCCACCACTACTAAGATGGCTGTCATTCCTTGGGACTTGGGTAGATCAGTTATAAAATCCATGGAGAGGTCCTTCCAGGGTTCGTGTGGGACAGGCAACGGTTGTAACAGTCCTGCTGGTGTCCCTGTTTGTGTTTTTGTCCGCAGACAGACAGAGCAGGACTTTACATAACTCTCAATATCCCGATGCATTTTAGGCCACCAGAAGTCCTTGGCCACGTTCTGAATGGTCTTGTAAATCCCAGAGTGTCCCGCTGTGATGGAATCATGACACTGGCGTAGGATTCTGAGCCTTAATTCCCCTTCTGGCACATATCTGGCGGTTTTGAACCATAACAGTCCATTTCTCCAGTGAAAGGTTACTTCTGAGTCTTGACCTTGTCCCGTCTCCTGCTGATATTTTAGCATGTCTGCATCTTCTTGTTGTGCCTTTTTGAGTTCCTCTTCCCATGAAGGCTGGCATACTCCCAACGTTAATTTCTCTGGCGGGATTACGTACTGAGGTTGGTCCTTGGATTCACTTTCTTTGTATTGTGGCTGTCTGGATAAGGCATCCGCTCTCTGGTTTTTGGCTTGGGCATGGTAAGTAATCTGGAAGTTAAACCTAGTGAAGAACTGGGACCATCTTATCTGTCTCTGGTTCAGCTTTCTGGCTGTTCGGAGGCTTTCAAGATTCTTGTGGTCAGAGCGCACTTCAATTCGATGAGAGGTCCCCTCTAGGTATTGTCTCCAGTTTTCAAAAGAGTCCTTGATGGCCAGCAGCTCCTTCTCCCAAACTGTGTAGTTCTTCTCTGCAGGCTTTAACTTCCGAGAGAAGTACGCACAGGGGTGCAGCTCCTTCCCTTCTTGGTCTAATTGTAGCAGGACCCCCCCAATGGCAAAATCTGAAGCATCTGCTTCCACTACGAAAGGGCGGTTCGGATCAGCAAAGCGCAGAATGGGCTCAGTAGCAAACCTTCTCTTCAGCTCCTCAAAGGCCTCGGTGGCGTTCTCTGTCCATTGAAACTTCTTCTTCCCCCTTAAACAGTCAGTCAGAGGAGCTGTTAATTTGGAAAACCCTGGAATGAACTTTCTGTAATAATTGGCAAACCCCAAAAACCGTTGTACATCCTTTTTGGTGACAGGTTGGCCCCAGTCCAATATGCAGCTTACTTTCCCTGGGTCCATCTCCATGCCTTCCGCTGAGATTCGATATCCAAGGAAGTCTAGAGACTTGAGATCAAATCCACATTTCTCTAATTTAGCATACAGGTGATTTTCTCTCAGTCTCTTCAACACCGTCTTCACATGCTGGTTGTGGTCTTCCTGGTTCTTTGAGAACACCAGGATATCATCTAAGTAACAGATTACATATGTGTCCAACAAGTCTCTAAACACATCGTTCATGAATTTTTGAAAAATTCCTGGACTTCCACAAAGCCTGAATGGCATGACCAGGTATTCATACTGTCCGTAAGCGGTCAAGAATCCTGTTTTCCATTCATCTCCCTCCTTCATTCTGATCAGATTGTACGCTCCTCTCAAATCCAACTTCGTGAAGATTTTTGCAGAGCACAGTCGGTCCAGCAACTCTGAGATCAGGGGCAGCGGGTAGCTGTTGGGGATGGTGATCTGGTTCAATGCGCGATAGTCGTTACAGGGTCTGAGTTCCCCCCCTTCTTTTTCACAAACAATAGTGGCGCTCCAGCAGGGGATTGTGAGGGGCGTATGCATCCTCGCCTCAGGTTTTTATCCAGGAATTCCTTCAGGGCCTCCCTCTCATTCTCTGTGAAAGAGTAGATTCTCCCTGATGGGATGCTGGCTCCTGGCACTAGATCAATCGCACAGTCGTAAGGGTGGTGGTGGTGGGGTAAAGTCTCTGCCTCTTTTTCATCAAACACATCTTTGAATTCTTCATACTTTGGCGGCAGGGTCACTTGCTCGATCTCTTGCACTGCCCCCGCTAAGGTGTTCTTGATTCCTTCAGGTTCACAGTTCTCCTGGCAATACTGTGAGGTGAACCACACCACCGCCTCCTTCCAACTTATTTTGGGTTCATGCTTTGCTAGCCAGGGCATTCCCAGAATCACCTCAAAGTTCGAGAGATCTGACACGTATAGCAAAATGAACTCTTCGTGCCCAGGGATTTGAAGTTTCACTTCCTCCGTGGCTTGTGTCACCCCTCCTGACTTCAGGGGTCTCCCATCGATAGTCTCCACAGCTAGGGGAGCGTCAAGTTTCCACCGGGAAATTCCATGACGCTTGACTAACTTTGCATCAATAAAATTTGTGGAGGCTCCACTGTCAATTAAGGCAGTGGAATTAAACACCACTCCTCTGGAAGTTGTAATCCGAATAGGCAAGACCAACACCCCCTTTGAGGGAGGCTGGATCGTTGGGGGGCCTTTATACAACACTGCCCCCAGCCCACCGGCCTGCACGTGGACTGGGTGTTCTAGTTTCCCGACGGCTCGGCTTTCCCCCCTTTCAGTCCACAGTCTCTGGCCACATGGCCTGGCTTTGAACAATAAAAGCATAAACGTTCCCGGCGTCGTCTTTCCTTTTCTTCTTCCGACAGTCTTGGCCTAGCCCCTCCCTGTCCCTCAGTTGCATTACCTGCCATCCCTGTAGTGGGAAGGGTCTTGTTGCGGGATGCCGAGGCTGAGTATCTCGGGACCTCCTGCTTCCTTTCCAGGTGCCTTCCTTCCATCCGGTGATCTATCTGTAGGCATAGCCGGATGAGCCCTGGTAGGTCAGCGGGGGGGGAGGTCCTGGCCAACTCATCCAGGATTTCAGCATTTAATCCACTCCGGTACATAAACATCAGGGCGGCGTCATTGTAACCAGTTTCCTGGGACAGAATTTTAAAAGCGTTAGTGTACTCGGAAACAGTCCCTTTAGCTTGCTTCAGAGCGCCTAGTTGCCGCGCTACTGTTTCAGCCCTTTGTGGGTCTTGAAACATCTCGGTCATCTCCTGTATAAATCCTCTGTACCTTCCTAAGACAGTATCCTTTCTCACGAGATACGGAGTCACCCATTTTGCAGCTTCTCCCTCCAGGAGGCTAATCACAAAAGCTACTTTAGCCCCATCGTCTGGAAATTCCGTGTGCCTGACATCCAGATATAACTCACATTGAGCCACGAAGGTTGCCAACTGATCACTTTGTCCCACGTATTTTGGGGGCAATCCAATGGGAACCTTTACTACGGCAGCTGGAGGGGCTGTTCGCATCTGGTCTATCGTGGCCTTCAAGGTTTGATTATCCGTCTTCAGTGCCTTGAATGCTGCTAGCAGGGCTTGAACATCCGTCTGCAAATCAGCTACCTTAGTCCTCAGGAGTTCCACTTCTTCCGTCTCAGAAGTGGGGTTCGTCCCCCCCGCTGCTCCCTTTGACATCTTGTCTCAGTCAAGTGAAGAGAGCGTTGAGGGTGATTTAGGTGGCTCTGTCAAGCTGTCAGGCCCAGGATGTGACTCAGGAACCAGACCAACGATTGTAGTTAATTCGTGTTTTATTAGGGTAATGTCCAAACAAAGACTGCGTTTTCTCATGAAGCAATACAGGGATACAGGTCCTGCGGCATTGGGAGAAAGTTGACAGAGCAAGGGACTTCTTCCCGCCTGTTCTTTAAGAAGGGGCCAAATGGGCGCGCAATCTTTCGCTCCTCCTTAACTGCCCCTCAGGTACTGCCCGCCTTCCCCCCCTTCTCTCCTGTCTTTTCAGCTGTCTGCGTGTGCGCGGTGAGGGGGGAAGCATCACCCCCTCCTCTTCTGAAGTTTCCGATTCCAGGATGGGGGATAGGGGAGGGGCTGATGGTAAACTGCCTCCCCGCTTTTCGGCTGTGAGCAGCCCTCCCTCTTCCCCCTCTTGCTCTGAGCCTGAAAGAGGGGGAGGCGTGAGAATGTCCAGGGAGGGCTCAGGCTCCCCGTTGCTAAGCGACCTTATCACTGGCAGTTCCTCTGTTTCGTCTTCGCTCCAAAGGGGGGAAGTTCCTCCCCCTTCCCTCTGCCATCCATCCGAATACTCTTCTCCCAACTCTCCGGGATCCAGCTCCCCGGGATTGGGACCCCAGCTCTGCCTTCCGACACTCTGCCACCACCATTGCTGCAGTTACTGCCACAAGCCAGGCTAGGTAATTGAAGGGACAGTGGTTGAAAGCTACTGGTGGGTATTTGGAAACTCCATTGCATGCCCAACCTTTTGAGAAAATAGCTCAGTTTACCAAGCCCAATTCCAAATTGAGCCTAGGAAGTTTGCCCATCACTATTCCTTATATAAAACAATGGAGAAGGCAGGGCATATTCCAAATTTCACTGTAAGGAATATTTCTATTCTACATATGAATCAAAATCCATTTGCAACCCTTATACCAAAAGAAAGGAGCTAAGATGCTAAGAGAAAGGAACAGGCATTAGGACTACACATTAACTCATTGAAAGAAAGAAAGAAACCGAGGACACATTTGGTCTATTAAAAGTGAGCTAATTTTGCTAGGTGTCAATTATATGTGTGTTAATACATATTTGATGCAGAAGTTTTTTCTCTTTGCCATTACATTAAGGAATCCCTTACCTACTCGAAGCTCTTGACCGAAGACTGTTTTCTCTCCCAGTGCTGAGCAGTTCCACCTGCCATATCGGAACTGGTACTGGCATTCATTGATTCCCATCTGGGCCCCTTCTCCAATCACTATGATGGCATCGGGACGGCTCTGGCAGATTGCTCGTTGCCGAGGTGCCAAGCCTGGAATTTTGTTGCAGATTATGTTTGCTCCTAAAGCCACCACAGATGACAAAGCTCTAAAGAAAAGCAGAGGAGAAGCGTTACAGCTAAAGGAGGCCATTAATTCCATTTCCTTGATAGCATAGCATGCTGGACAAGGCAACCAGCGAAGAGCAAAAGGGCTGGAAGGTGGCTCCTATCATTACACACACTTATCCCAACCTCTTTGGTCTGGCAGTTGGGCTGGAAACCTCGCATGACTTTCGGTAATGCCTAGTTTCACTTGGGCCAGAGTTACCACATGTGCAATCTGTCTTACAAAATGCTGGCACTTCCAGCTTCTGTCTGTGATCAAACTAGGAAGCAAGGGGATGTGAGAAACAGATATTAAAATCTGATTTGGATTTTTGGAAATCTTGCTAACTGAAGGGCAGATTGAGTTTAGTGGGTACTGGCTCCGCCTTACTGCAGAATGCTTTCAAGCCAGTTCATCCCTTTCTAATTTTAAACCACAACATAACAAGTAGGGAATGACTTTATTCAACCAACGTTCACACTCATTATTATAAAGATGAAGTGCTGAATGATTAATAGGAGCTTGTGAGCATAAATTTCAGAGTCAGGTTTTTCAGACCTGGAAAATGGTCTGGAGCTTTTCACAAAAGTGTCTAAAACATTTAGAAAGAGCAAAAGAAACATGGTCAATAACTGCAACAGACATGCTTATAATTTTCATTAAAGTTTTTGCCTGTTGCAGTACACTGCCTCAGTGATAAACGGTTGCAATCCCTGTAGCGGGAGGGGGCACTGTTGGCAACAAGATCAACCATTTTGCTGATCCAGAAGGGCTCTAGCTAGATTTTTAATTCTAAAGCAGGAGATTGTGCCACTCCATTTATTTGTTGTTTTAAAAACTTATATACAGCTTTTCATTTATCTCAGAGTAGCTCACCATTAAAATCAATAAATAACAACAGTTAAGACATCCATATAGTCATATAATTTCAACAAGTACAGCAGCTAGAAAACTCAGTATAAACAGTCAGGAAATGCTGCAGTAACCTGAAACGTCTTCAATTGTCTGTAAAAGAGCTCCGTCGTCAATGGCCATCTGATTTTCATAGGGAGCTCCTTCCATAAATTGAAATGTCTGCACTACAGGGATAACCCCTGAGCCTTGCAGTAGTTTTGATTTTAGTCTCCAGAGTTGAAGATCAGACAGCAGTGCAGTGTTGGAGAGGAACCTAGAAGAGGAGGCTTCCTCAAGCTCCTATCAAGGTGTGCCACGATTTTTCACTGCCTGCACCATTCTTGGCACCCATGCTGCACGTCCACCACCCACCTTGGCTGCATGCAGCAAGTGGGAGAAACAACTTGCAGTAGACACTGATCTATAAAAGGTAAGACAATATATGTAATGCCACTTCCATGGTTGTGCTGGGGGTCAAGGCCTTCTTAATAGCCCCCTCAACCTCGCAGAGGCAACGTGTTCGACATGAACTAAGGGATGTCACACTACCTCTAATCTTCTTGGTGCTTTATGCAAAGTGAAATTTGTAGTGTTTGGAGTAGTGCGTATTGGCCAACTTTGGAGCCCTTTCAAATGCCCAACCTTGCCACCCTCTGGAGCTGGCCTTGAATATTTGCACAGGTTATATAAAGTAATATATTAACAATTCTTGAAATATTATAGGAAATAATCATATCTTTATTGAAGTCCCTTTCTTTAGCAGCAGGTTTAGTCATTAAAGAACCGTGAACAAAATATTAAAATGCTCCTTGTTACATTGGATCCTGGAATTTTGGACCTGTTAAGGACTCAGATTGATCATGCCTGGTCCTGGCACTTGCTGTGACTAAGCAGGTCCTCCTGCATACTTATTTTATTGTTTTCATGCTGTTGCTGTATCACTCATTTTTATTAATTATGCTGGTTTTAATAATTGTTATATTTTATGTATTGCTGTAAATCACCCTGGGATCACATTGTCATCCAAAGGGTGGTCTACAAATTGGGGGAATAAATAAAATAAGTAAATCCTCTATTTCCACAGATACTTCCTGCTGGTGGTCCTGGCGTCTCTTCTTCCTCAACTCTCCATGAGCCTTAATATCTGAGTCCTCAAACCCATCTTTGGGTCCACTAGGCACTCTTTATGCCCCCTGCTACTTCCACTATAGGAGAACTCAGAAGTCATTGGCAGACCATAAGCACAGCATGCAGAAGATTAGCACCAATCCCCAGCTCAAGCTCAAAATCCTACTGGCTGGATCTACACATGGTACAGAATGAGGGAGCAGAGTCTTGAGATGGTAGAATGGGCTGCTCCACTTCGGACTGTATATAGTGGGTTGCAATTATGTTTTTTTTTCTGAACCCCTATGTAAAACAAACAAAAATCCTCCCCACAAGTCAAAGTTTAGCATACCAAGGGTAAAGGTCATAGGTCACACTCCTTGTTGCTATGGAGGGAGATTGTTAAACATGAGAGAGCTTTAAAAGATTGTGATCCCTCCACTTTTAGTGTGAAGTGGTACAGACCATTCTACCATGTCAGGTCTCTACCACTTAATTCTGCTCCATGTGTGGAAGCCAGCTTATCTCCATGCTCTGTGATGGCTCATTCACCAGTCATCAAGTGACAAATGTGTATATTTGATCCAATAGTGCCACTAAAGACCTCTCACATCTGTACCTGAAATGAAAGTGCCATCCGTCTAAAAGTGTTATCATGATATTTACTAAGTTTATAAGGCCACCCCTGAATCATCATCATCATCATAAATATCCTGCTTGAGAGTGATTAACTGAAATAATTTACACAAACTAGAAAGTTCATGGCAGAGGTTCTTTGAACCCCAGGGTTTTTCAAGTTCACAGCCCAGGCTCTTATTTAACCACCTATTTCTGAACCTATATAACACTTTCAGTTCTTACCCCTTTGTATAATTTAAATGATCAGAGGGAGAACACATTTTGTACTTATTTTATGGGCAATCAGATCAAATTCCAAAGCATTATACTTCCATGCAAAGCATTATTGTAATGCCATTCTCAGTGGCTAACATAATACACAAATAATATTTATTGATGCCAACAGAATACACTTCATGATGGCTCATGTACAAAACCACAATGGAATGCAGAGATTCAGGCAAGGCATAGCCTTGAAACTGCTGCTGTAAAGAAGGCAGCTATCAAAAGAGAGCTTGGTGTATATAGAATAGGAAGTTGGATCCTAGTTGCCCAGTAGTTCCATGTCCAGTTTCCTCAAAATGCATGTGGCAAGCTTCAAATGCAAACTTTTTAAGCCATCCTCAGAATGTAACAGTCAAGCACACGTCCTTAGAAATGTTGCTGGCTTCCAATTGATTTGACCTTTAAATCTTAAATGATCTATTCTGGGGTCAGGGTACCCAAATGACCACCTGCTCCTATGTAAACCTGCCCACCTGCTTAGGTCATCATCTTTCCTGCAATGGCACTTAGAAATTATTCACTTTTTTCTAACTTTGGATACCTACAGAGATAGAAAACATCAGACAAATATGTAGAAAATATAAGGCATTCTGTTCCTTTTTTTTAATCAGTTGCTGTTGGGAGAGGGGGTGTCTTAGTCCTCTTTTGGCTCAACCTTATCAGTATATCCTCCTGCTCTGCTTTTATCTCACTCTTAAATGGTTGCCATAAAATATTGCCAGCAGAAATGCTGAGTCATGAGACTGAGGTTTGGATAATTCTTTATTTATATTAAATAAATGTGCCCGACAATTTCAGGCTTCCTCTTAAGCTATTCCTTGCAGGCTTCCTCATTTTGTTTGTCATACACAGTCTAATGGGATATGTTGCACATTTAGGTCTTGGCAGATTGTGAGCTGCATCTGCAGCTGGATTTGAGAGTGTTTTGCTTCATAACAGCTGAAAAACAAATTAGCATGCTATATTTTGGCACCACCATCTATTTCATCTTACCCTACAGTGCAATATCCTTTTTTATCACAGGAAATCCTAAATGCCATACGATATCAAGACTTCTCATGCCATGTGCTATGACCACATTACACTGTGAAAAAGCATCATACTGAACCATACAGCATTGCTTGTGTATCAGTCAGGACTAAACCCTTATATCCCACCTTGATCATCTGCAGGAGCAACTTTGGTCGTCCCCCTGAGTTGGCAAGGCTCATTTAACATTGACGTAAAATCGAGCCTTCAGCATCATTGGCCCAGTTTTCTGGAATGCTCTGCCAACAGAGAGTCAACACGTGCCTTCTGTTTTAAGTTTTAAAACCTTTCTGTTCCGCCAGGCTTACACAGGCAATTAAGAACAAGCTTTTTTCGCAACAGTTGACCTTTTTATTTTATTTTTAATGTTTTTCTTCTATGGTTGTTGTTGTCTTTAACATGTTGTAAACCTCTTTGATATTTTTAACAAAATAGCGGTATACAAATAAATAAATAAATAAGTGACGGGGGGGAATAAAGAGTTATTTGATTTATCATCAGTTGAACCAATGGGCTGTCCCTAATTTTTTTAGTGTTGCAAACAGAAGTTGGCCTAAAAACAAAGTTGGTGGAATTCCAGACTTTATTAGTTACCTACTTAAAATAGGGCTCATCTCCACAGTCAGGAGAACCACATGGTGCAGCCTTTGATGGAGGATACTGATTCATAATGCAGTTGGGGGGAATCGCATCTCAGGATATTTCCCCTATTTTTATTTTTTTAAAAAACACCATTCCTGACATATAAAATCTGCATGTTAGTCAAAATGGGTTTAGCTCAGATTTTCCCCATAGCAAATAACTTTTCCATGTGCATGGAATTTTTTTATATGTGGAAATATCACAGGTTGGCTGAAGCCCCACCCCATTCAAAAAGTCCAGCAATATAAAGTAGTATTTCCCCATGAAGGTGAACAAAAGATGCTGGCCCAGGACAGAACCCACAGGCAGTTCTTCCCTGTACCAGACTGTCATCCTTTCTTTCCCTTATTGGGCAAGGTACTCTTTTTCGGCATCCTCTAACCATCCCCCACACCCCACTCCAGGTGGTTTAGATAATATATATTATATATATACCACCCTTTCTACCAGTAAGAGCCCAGGGTGGTAGAGTATATTCAGAGAATATCTATTGAGTTTTTATTCAGTTCAGCTAACCAGATCAATCTAGGGTGCATTGAGAATTTAATTTGGTTGAATAGTGGGGATAAAGCATTAATTAATTAAAATAACTTTGTTTCAGAATGTAGAAACACATTACAATATTAAAAAACCAAAATCAAAATTCAGATTCATTGGAGTTTGGTTCAGTTCATTGGGCTCGGGTTATTGTGTGACATAAACAAATTCATACTGCTTGAGAGATATTGATTCCATCCCTAATTCTGAGTTTCTGGAGTTATAGATTATATTTAGTTTCAAAATAATGCACTTTGACTCCCATGTTCTTTGCTGATTAGGAGATGAAGGATCTAGTGTTCTTGAGATTCTACTGCAACACTACAAGTGGCATTTGAATCCTACTTACAGCATAGAGGAAGGGGAAAAGATACTCTAAATTCTGTACTCAGGATTACTGGGCCAATTCCTATTTCATAGCAGATAGGTGAGTTTCTTTCAGATTCATACCTTGCATGGAATATATATGTCTCTGTGGGAGGTGTGTCTCTGTGCTAAGAAGTTACCACTGAGTTGCTGCTCCCTGGATCATGTCACTAAGTATTTCCGGCTGCACTGCTTCAATTCATGCTTTATGCATTCCCCACAGGAACCATACAGTAGGTTTGGCTAAAATAGCTTTGGCTAAAATAAAATTATTCTACTCCTCTCAAAAAGCTACAATTCTCAGAGTTCTCTGGGAAAAGAAACTGACTGTTAAACCACTTGGAGAATTGCAGCTCTCTAAGGAGAATAGAAGTCTCCCAACAACTCTCGGCTCTCTTCACAAATGATACTTCCCAGGATCCTTTGGGCGAAGCCAAGGCTGTTTAAAGTGGAATAATCGTGGAATAAATGTAGGGTGCAAATGCAGCCTAAGCATATCAACACTTTCTTGTGATTCCTTTACAATTCCTGGGATGTTGTGCCCTAGCAGAACCCTCCAAATTTACCTCAATCTGTGATAACTCTAGCCCCAAAAAGCGGCCCCTGTGTGCAGGGCTGGTGCCAGGCATAACTGGATCCTTGAGCACCATGGCCCCAGGCCACACCACCTTTAGTCTGAACACCCCAGCCCGATACAGGCAGCGCGGGGCTTAAATAATCTCACCTGCCTGCACCACCTACCTGTCACATCAGGGCGCACAGCGTGTGCACTGTGCACACACTCCTGCCACCAACCAAGATCGTGGCAGGGGCATCAACCTCTTAGGGACACCCTTGTCACCAACTTGGGTGATGGTAGACCTGTACACACTTCACAGGGCATTCAGACTGATGTGCAGATGCAACAGGTAGGTGGGACGGGGGGTTATATAAGCCCCACATCACCTGTGTTAGGGGATGGTGGTCCATGGAAGCTCCCACTTTGCAATCCATGGGAGTTTTGGGGCACAGAGTCCTGCAGCCCGATGTTGCCATGCCTGATGCTCCCACTAATCTCCAAGAGGGAGCTTCACCATCCCATCCTAAGGAGGGGCCCCTCAGGGGCTACAGGGGCTCTTGGCCAGGGTCCAACCTGGCTGCCCACTGGTGCTGGCCCTGCCTATGTGGAGAGGGAACATGGCTTAGCAAGGACATGCTTTGCATGCAGAAACCCCCAGGTTCATCCCTGGCATTTTCAGTTAAAAGGGTCTCAGGTAGCAGGGCTGAGAGTTGTCTATAGCCTGATACTCCAGAGGCTGCTGGTACTTGGAGCAGAATGTTCTAGGCTAGAGGGACCTATGGCCTGACTTAGTGTAAGTCAGTCAGTGTAAGCTTCATATAATCATTGAGTTTTGGTGTGTTCTTTTAGTCAGTACACATGAGTTCTTGTGGGATTACTGAGATGCCACTTCTATCTGTCAGAAAGTTTTAGTAATTGTGGGGAAATAATGTATAAAAGGCGTGGACTGAAGAGAGTTAGCCACATATATATCCCATTAACAGAAGGGGAGCCCAGCAGGGTAAAGAGAAAACCTACTCTACAATTGCTGGTGTATGTGTGTGTGTGCAAAAGAGTGGCCAACATATTTTGTGGTGACACTGTGTCACATCTGAAACAGGATCTCACTACTGGATGTTTTATTTAATTAAGAATTCCTAAGTAAATATTTCTGAGCATACATAAGTTGTCGACTGTTGGCAGAAGCTTCTCTGGCACTGGATTTCTTCTGCATATGTTTTTATGCTTTCAATTTTGTTTTCCACTTCAGGCTTCAAGAAATCATTGCTGGCATATGTAATGATGAAATGGAAATCAAACAAGCCTGCTCCATAAGGCACTGTGGTGGGGCAATCGTAGCTGTGGCTCTGACTCCGAGCCGAATCTTCAGGCTCATGTGTCTTCTGCAGTGCACATCATTTCTGAGGTTCATTGGAAGGAGACAGTTTCTTTCTTGAGAGTACTTAGATGAGATGTACACTCTGAAGTAAAGTAATGGAAATGTAAAGCCCATTCACACAACCAGCTTAGCTTGTGAAAGCCACTATTTTTAAACAGCCTCAGCTGACTTCCAGTTGTACTATCCTGGGCTTCAGCTGTTAATGCAATCAAATATGAACCCTGGTTGCACAACCTTTGTGTGTCCTGGTTGGCATTCACATGACCACCTCATTCTGTATCTCTGAAGCTAAAAATCAGCTTGGGTGTGATGTTCCAGACAACCACACACACCACATTTTTTCTGGTGAGCTACTTGGCAACAGAGAAAACAAAAGGTTTACAGCACCCTCAGATCCCTTTGAAATCCGCACCTCATGGATCTAAGAGATTATTCCAGTCATCATCATTGTACATATAAACTTTAATGTGAACCAGGGTCTGAATGCATAAATTCCGCAGTGAGTATGTCCCCTTGCACAATCTAGCTAGCTATGAACACATGTAAATACCTCCACAAATGTGACCAGTTGCCATCAACAATGGTTCGTTCCTATGCTACAAACTAGTGTTCCTGCAAATATGACTAAATACTGCCTGCTTTGCACTGCCTGCAAATATGACTAATCACTGTGGCTGCTTTAGTTATGAAAAACCAAAATACCCGTAGTCGAACAGTGTAAATTACAAAAAATTGATGTATCAAATAATCATAACAATATATATTACATGTTAATCAAAAATGCCAAGAGCTTGCTAGCCAATTAATAACCTTTGCAACCACTGGCCAGAACATTAGGAGATAGGAGCAGGATTATTTCTTACAGAATTTGGCAATTATTTGATGAATCTATATATATGTAAACAAATTCTGAAGCATATGTTGTATGTCTTTAAATAATGCACATCTCTGTGTGAGAAAAGGTAGAATGCCTCTTTTGAAATGGTATATTAAAATCTGGTTCCAAATTAATTTGAGACACCTATTTATCTTAACCAATTAATTGATTAAATATTGCAGCCCTAATTAAAAATATGTATTGAATCAAAGGAGACCAAAAAAACCTCATTGTAAGAGGCTTTGTTGAATGAATTCGGAGCCTTGTGGATTAAGGCTGGGACCTAGCAAAACGAGCTGATGTATGCGCTCAGGCCTCACACAAAGATAGGCAAGAATTAGGTTCAGGTTTAGGTTCAGTTCAAATTGAATCTACCTAATTTCCGCTTCCCAAAATAACATGTGAACCAAAATGTAATTATATGTTGAAATTTAGTGGATTTCTCTGCTTTTTAATCCAGGAGGTAAGAAATGGGAACCTGTGCAAGTTTGCTAAGAATGGATTGATCATTTGCATGCTTTTTGAGTTCAGTAGGATCTACTTCCATGCAATTATAATTAGGATAGGTAAAACTAAATTTTGCAGTGCAGTCCTCCAACCAAAACTGTGTACAAAAAATGCATATGTTACCAAATTCTTCCAAACTACACAGGAAGTTGATTGAACTGTGAAAGACCAACCCAAATTGTCTTTGCATTTTGCCAAATTTGTAGGGCAGTCCAATATCTCAGACAGGAGATCAGGTCTGCTGCTCCCTTGGTGTGTTCACTATAGCAGCCCAATTCCCCTGTTTTTAAAAGTTTGATAGAAATATTGTTTGGCAAGTTTTTTTGCCTATAAGTGAAAAAATACTAGGGTCCTAGCCTTCTGTCCTATCCTGGTTTAATAGAGCAATAGCTTCTATCCACAGTATTTAAGGTGCAAGATAATTTTATTTGTTAAATAAAATGACAAATCTGGTACCTTGGTGGGCCTGGGAATAGACCCTTCTGGTTCAGGGGGCAGAGTGGGTTCAGGGATGGAGCCAAGGGGCACAGGTTTTGAGGCAGTCTGTCTCCAGAGCCCAGTCTACACCTGAGAAAGTGTTCTGCACAAAGCTTAATTCAGCACATTCTGATCTTAGTCAACAATGTTAATTTGAAACCTTGCTGTTCAACCTGCAAGAGCAGACACTACCGTCTACCATTGTGGTTTGTTTGAAGTCAACAGGTTCAGCCATATGATTCCAGCTGCAAGACTTGAAGTCAAAACATTTCTCTTGTGGATAGTAGGCACAGGCCTTGTCCCTGCATGCACCCAAAAGTATCCCACCAGTTTGAAACTGACTTGGTAGTTTGTTTTTGAATGTGCTCACCCACAAAAATCTTCAGAAGTCAACATTACATGTTACACATTACAGAATGTTGTTCATAGCTTTGAAGGGGCATAGTTTTAAAAGCAATTTTGGAATCAAGGAATATACAATTTGTCACACAAGAATGGGGCTGTGGTATATAGGGTCCATTATCCTAGCCCATGGAATTTGCTGTATAGTGTGACATATGTTCAAGATGAAGCTGTAGCAACACGCCTATACAGTAACACGATGCAGGGTGAAAAATTCTTTCTTAACTCATGCGAGCTATCCAATACGAAATTGTTCTTAACATCCCTTTAAAAACTGACTACAGGAAACCACTTCTTTTCCAAAGCTAACTATTTTAATGGTTTTATAACCAATCTTACTTGAAAATCATCCATCTTTTTATATGATCAGTCCACAAGGCCATGCAATACCATAAGGGGAAGATCAACAAGATATATGAGAGAATACTAATGGTCAGAGCATTACATAGAAAACCTAAAGAGAGATTTGACATTAAGAGTGGAACTATAGGTAATGTGAAGCAAATGTGGGATCCTCAGGCTGTGTATCCTTTAACTGTGTATGCCATCTGTAGGGTATATTTTAACCTAGATTTCTGCACTGAGCAGGAGGTTGGACTTGATGCCCCTTCCAACTCTACTGTGCTATGATTCTATGCCTTTTAATGCCAGTGCAGTTTTGGGGAGGCGGTCATAACCAGGAGAGAATTAAAAAGTGAAAGAGGAGTGTTTCTTAATTCTCTCCTCACTACTTGATTCTCTTCCACAACCCATTCTGCTTTGCAGTTCTTTCTTATTTTCCCCCAACTGATTTGAAGGGTGGAAGAAAGCCTAGCCGTGGATGGGACTGGGGGCTAGGGGTTGGGAAGGGAAGTAACTCTACAGATGGGGGGGGGAATCAGTGAGTGAGAAAAGAATTATACTCCTCATCCTGCTTGCTGATTCTCCCCTGCAAATACTTTCCTTGCATTATTTTTAACCAGCAAAACACGTGTGCCAAGCTAATACATGGTTGTAGCCTAAATATCTAATTCTGTCTATCCCTCAGAATGTTTGAAAACAATGTTTATGTTGCAAGTGCAATAGGGGGCATTTAAAAAAAATGCACCAATGTTTTGATTCAAATTTTGCATGGTTATCACGGGCCTGGGAGTAGGGGATCACTTCACTTGCCAGATCAAGCCCACAGGGAACCAGCTGGGCATCGATTTACATATTAGAGAGAGTGTGATCATAGCAACAAATCCTTGAAACTGCAGCCAGTTAATGCATTTCATCACTCTGCTTGGGAAAACAAATACAAATGAGAAAAGAATAGAATCTTTGGCCCCGAGCTGTTTCTCCACCCAAGCCTGGCAGAGACATATAACTTCAGTGAACAGTTGACACTCCCTAAGGCTATGCCACCTGGTTACAAATGCATGTTAGGGCATCACAGTGTCTTCATGGTAAGCCCAAGAGTCATCCACAAGGCCCATTCCACTCCCTGTTGTTCTCCTTCTTATTGCACCTAGCAACTTCAGCACAAAGTGGGGGAGGGCAGTGTTATTTAAAACAGTTTTCTTTCCACAGGAATCTCAGGGAGAAGACTAATCTGCAATCCTTTCCCTCTGCATCCAATATTCTGTGCAGGCCAGGGAAGGTTGTGCTTTTCTTTTCATTGTAGTTTTAATATGAAGAAAGAGTTTATACCAAGATTCCTCCACCTACAGTCTCAAGCGGTACAATTTTATCATGTCATTTGTTGTTTCTATAGACTGAACCTTGGATTTACCACCAAATTATTGAAAGACCTGAGTTTCATGCTAAAATTCATGGGTTATTTCAGGGTCTCTTTCTGGAGAAAATAACCACTGAGTCTATGCAGTGAGGAATTAGATTCTTATATCAACTATCTGGGGTCATTCACATGTCACTCTGTGTTTCTCAGGAAATATGCACCTCACCCATCTCTGCATACAAGAGATCCTGCTAACATTTAAAGAATTACTTATTTTAACATAAAAGAGCTTTACGTCAAAAGTTCTGCTTTTGTCAGAGGTGCTTGGTGCTCTTTCAACTTACTTCAGCATGTAATTCACCACTTAGGTTGAAAGAGTATGATCACATGAAAATCAAACACAAAAAGAGGCCCTCACTGATGAAGATTATTGCTTCAACTCGTGTTTTCTTCTCCAGTTTTCTAGATCACCAGGGCTGGTGCTATCATTAGGCCAACTAGGCAGCCGCCTAGGGCGCAGACCTCAGAGGGGCGTAGTACTGAACTTTGAGGGGCACAGTTTTATACATGCCCAAGCATCAGCACTTGACCTGAAGGAATTGGTGACAAAATTTGCAAAGGAAAAGGCACGCAAAGTGAGATTTTGATGTGCCTGAAATTGAAACTTTTAAGAGACTTAAATTTTAACATCACAATTCACAAGATTATTCAAAATGATTTGTGTGCTAAAACATTTTCTTTTGTATTGAGAAAGATAATCAAAGATTATTGCATTACTTATTCTTGCAATTTAAAATAAATTTAGCAGTTTCAAGTTTTGTGCTTTTCATTTTTTCTGCAAGACATCTGTTTTTGAAAATTGAAGTTAGCCATTTTTTTCGGGGGGGGGGGAGGGTTGCAAGTAGTTAGCCTTGCCTAGGGCGCAAAATAGCCTGGCACCGGCACTGTAGATCACCCACTGTCATTTTGAATAAGCAGATCCATTTACGCATACATTCATCGCAGGAAATCATTTTGGCAATTAAACAATTAAAACACTGATTGCCGTACCTTCTAAATATGTAGAAAGTTTTTCAAAGAACAATGAATGCTGTACAGTTAACTTTCTTGAGGAAAGCACATACTTAAGAGCATAAGAAATTGCAGGAGTGGAATTGTAACTCAGGAAGAAGGAAGGCCATCATGGATGACATGAGGTGTCCAACACATTACATGAAATTGTACCTCCTCATGGGTCAGCATTCAGCATTAAGCACCAAGTCCAACAGCCATAGAAAACAGTCAGACCACTGGGTCAGCTTCACAGTTGCTGTCTAAGCTTATCTGTCAATGGCTCTCTAGGGCAGCGGTTCCCAAACTATTTTCACCAAGGACTGTGAAAATTGCTGAAGGTCTTGGTGGACCAATGAGTGATTTTTTCTACCTGTTGTAGCAACTGGAATGGACTGCACTAGATGCTGTACGATTTTAAATTGTATTTCTATTGCTTTTTTAGCCTTACTTTGTTATTTTATGGTATTTGACTTCCATAGAATATGATATAAACTACAATAATAAATAATTAATAAAATACAATAAATAATAAAATACAATGTAAGAAATAAAAGAAGCAATAAGAATACAATTAAAAAGACACAAGTAAAACATCAGAACCGTGCCTACTGTGTGGTGGTGAGGACGGCGAAGAAGGCCCACTTCTCTGCCACCATCGCATTGCATTGCTGTCCAGTGGAGCTTTTCCGTATTGTCAGGGGTCTGTTGCCATCAGCTCCAGGAAATGGAGCTTTAGACCCTTTAGAGGCCCGCTGTGAATTGTTTGCAAGGCGCTTTGGTGGTGAAGTTGCTCGCCTCTGTTGCAATCTTGATGTCCTATCTTCATCTACTGTAGTCCCCAGTGAGGTGTCCAGTGCAATGTCTGCTGCACCTTCTTGGGATCAGTTTCAGTTAATGTGGCCTGATGACGTGGACAAGGTGCTTGCAATGATGCGGCCAGCACCGTGTCCTCTCGACCCTTGCCCTTCTTGGCTTATTAAAGCTTGCTGAGGGGGTATGACTGAATGGTTCCAGGGTATGATCAACGCATTGTTGCAGGAGGGAGTTGTGCCAGCTTCCCAGAAAGGCAGTGATCTGACCGCTCCTGAAAAAGCCCACCCTGGGCCCATTGGTTTGTGACAACTATTGCTTGGTCACAAATACCCCCTTTTTAGGGAAGGGGATTTAGAGGGTTGTAGCGCAGCAACTGCAAGTATTCTTGGATGAAACAGATTATCTTGACCCATTCCAATCTAGGTTCAGGCCTGGTTATGGGACTGAATCGGCCTTGGTTGCTCTGATGGATGACTTTTATTGGAATGACAAGGTGTGTGTGACTCATAGAATCATAGAGTTGGAAGGGGCCTACAAGGCCATCGAGTCCAACCCCCTGCTCAATGCAGCAATCCAAATTAAAGCATACCCAACAGGTACCTGTCCAGCTGCCTCTTGAATGCCTCCAGTGCTGGAGAGCCCACCACCTCCCGAGGTAATTGGTTCCATTATCATACTGCTCTAACAGTTCCTGCTGTTCAGCCAAAATCTGGCTTCCTGTAACTTCAGCCCATTACTCTGTGTCCTGCACTTTGGGACGATTGAGAAGAGATCCTGGCCCTCCTCTGTGTAGCAACCTTTCAGGTACTTGAAGAGTGCTATCATATCTCTCCTCAGTCTTCTCTTCTCAAGACTAAATATGCCCAGTTCTTTCAGACTCTCCTCATAGGGCTTTGTTCCCAGTCCCCTGATCATCCTTGATGACCTCCTCTGAACCTATTCCAGCTTGTCTGCATCCTTCTTAAAGTGTGATGTCTAGAACTGGATGCAGCAGTACTCAAGATGAGGCCTAACCAGTGCTGAATAGAGGGGAACCAATACTTCATGTGATTTGGAAACTATACTTCTGTTAATGCAGTCTAAAATAGCATTTGCCTTTTCTGCAGCCACATCACACTGTTTGCTCATATTTAGTTTGCGATCAGCAACAATCCCAAGATCCGTTTTCCATGTAGTATTACTGAGCCAAGTATCTTCCATCTTATAACTGTGCATTTGGTTTCTTTTTCCTAGGTACAGAATTTGCACTTATCCCTGTTAAATTTTATTCTGTTGTTTTCAGCTCAATGCTCCAGCCTATCAAGATGCCTTTGAATTTTGTTTCTGTCTTCCAGGGTATTAGCTATCCCCCTCAATTTTGTGTCATCTGCAGATGTGATAAGCATTTCCTGCACCTCCTCATCCAAGTCATTAATAAAAATGTTAAACAGCGCTGGGCCCAGGACTAAGCCCTGTGGTACCCCACTCTTTTCTTCTCTCCAGTCTGAGAAGGAACCATTGATAAGCATTCTTTGAGTACGATTCTGTAGCCAACTGTGGATCCACCTGACAGTTGTTCTATCCAGCCCACATTTAGCTAGCTTGCTAATCAGGATATCATGGGGCACTTTGTCAAAAGCTTTGCTGAAGTCGAGATATGTTATGTCCACATCATCCCACAGTCTATGAGGCAGGTTACCTGATTAAAAATGAGATAAGATTAATTTGGCAGGTTGGCTTCTAAGAATCACTGCATTGTTTTCAAGGTGCTCACAGACTGACTGCTTTAATCTGCTCCAGAACTTTCCCAGGGATCAATGTCAGGCTGACTGGTCTGTAGTTCCCAGGCTCCTCCTTTTTAGCCTTTTTTCAAGATAGGGACAATATTTGCCCTCCTCTAGTCATCTGGCACTTCACCCATCTTCCATGGTTTCGCAAAGATAATAGACAGTGGTTCTGAGAGTTCTTCAGCCAGTTCCTTCAATACTCTCGGATGCAGTTCATCGGGCCTTGGAGATTTGAACTCATTCAAAATGATTTGGTATTCTTTGACCATTTGTCTATCAATCTCAAGCTACAATCCTTCCCCTTCAACTTCATGTTTCCCAGGAAGATCGTAGACCCTCTTTTGGGAAAAGACTAATCTAAAGTAGGAATTGAGCACTTCTGCCTTTTCTTTCTCATCTGTTATCATTTTGCCATCCTCATTGAGGAGCTGTGCCACCATTTCCTTTCTCTGTCTTTTACTATGGATGTACCTGAAGAAAGCTTTTTCTGTTGCTTGCATCCCACATTAACCTCAGCTCATTCTCAGCTTTAGCCTTCCTGATGCCATCCTTACAATTCCGTGATACCTGTCTATACTCTTCCTTTGTGGCCTGGCATTCCTTCCACTTCCTGTATATGTCCATTTTGTTTTCAGGTCATCGCTAAGTTTTCTGTGAAACCACATTGGCTTCTTCTGCTGTCTTCCCCTTTTTTCCTTGTTGGAATTGTTTGCCATGGTGCCTCTAGAATTTCCTCTCTTAGAAACTCCCACCCATCTTGGATTCCTTTTTCATTAGGGCCGCTTGCCATGGGACCTTACTTACCATTGTTCTGAGTTTATTAAAACTGGCTTTCCTGAAGTCCAGGGTACATGCATGGCTGCTGACAGCTTTTGCTTCCGTTAAAATCAAGAACTCTAGTATAGCGTGGTCACTTTCTCTCAGAGTTCCTGTAACTGCTACTTCATCCACCAAGTCATCTCTCTTGGTTAGAATCAAGTCAAGGATAGCCAATCCTCTAGTTGCTTCCTCCACTTTCTGTAGGAGAATGTTATCTCCAACACAAGTCAGGAGCTTCTTGGAGGGGCCGTGTTTGGCAGAATTTGTCTCCCAACAGATATCACAGTAATTGAAGTACCCCATTACTACTACATCATGCCTCCTCGAAACATTAGCAATTTGCTTTGCAAAAGTTACATTCTCGTCTTCTCCTTGATTGGGTGGTCAGTAGTAGACTCCAAGTACCATGTTCCTTTTATTCCTTGCCCCATTAATTTTAATCCAGATACTCTCGGTGGACCTACCAAGCTCATCCTCCTGTATGTCTGTGCAGGGGTATATATTTTTAACATATAGCACAACTCCGCCTCCCTCACTGCCCCGTGGATTCAGAATCAGGTCACCTGTCAACTGAACTGGCTGAGGAAGAAGGGCTGGGAGACAAGCCAAAGGAGAAACAGCTGGGGGAATTCAGCTGTTGGTAGGGAGCCTTTAGACGCCCATATAAGAGAAAGCAGGAAGGAATCTGGGAGGAGTCTTCAGCCTGAGAGGGATAAGGGACTGTCAGAGACCTTGAGGGTCTGGACAGGATGAGGAGTGAGGCCTCAGCCTAGCCCCCCCCCCGGGACTGGGAAAGGACCCTCACGGGGGAAGTGGGGAGTGATGTAACTGCCTGTCCCCAATAAAGCGTAAGCAGCAAGGTTGCTCTGGGAGTTGTGATTCTTTTCCAATGGTAAGTGGGAGATCCCGGCCATGGATACTGGACCTCTTGACATTCCCCTACCCATGGATGCCCAACACTTTTATATACCCAGTTGATCACTGCGCCCTGCAGGTGAGGGCCTTCTGCAGATACCATCTTATCAGGAGGTCCATGCTGCACAACATAAGAAGTGGACCTTTAATGTTGTGGCACCTACCCTTTGGAATTCCCTCGCCTTAAATATTGCACACACACTATATCTGTTATCTTTTCGGTGCCTATTGAAGACCTTCCTCTTTCAACAAGCCTTTTAAGTGGAGACCTTATCTCAGTCTGTGTATATGTTGCAATTGCTTTTAAGGTGTTTCTAATATATTTTAATATATTTTAAAGTCTGTTTTTAAAGTGTTTTAAAGTGTTTTTAGTGTTTTGTTTGGTGCCCTAAGAGGAAGAGCAGGATATAAATTTAACAAATAAAATAAATAAATAAAACAGGGTGGGGGACAATGACCACCCCAAGGAAGAAGGGCACACTTAAAATGTGAAGGAAATAATAATGTACAACCATAGTATGAAATCAGATACTTATTGAGACATAGTATGAAAAAAATAATATAAGCATGACTGTCAAAGATGTTTATTATTTACACAACCCGTAAAGATATTTATAGTGCAATCCTATGCATGTTAACTCAGAAGCAAGTCCCAATGGATTCAATGGAGCTTACTCAAACAGGGAAGTGCACACAGGCCTGCAACCTCAAGTGCTAAGGAATCCAACCCCAAATTCAGAATCATGCCACTTTAAGCTGTTTTGCAACTGTTTTATATTTGTTTTTATGGTATTGGATTTTAAATTGATTTATTTCTTGTTGTGAGCTGCCTTGGTTTCCAATCAGCAACCCTACCTCACAGGGTTGTTGGGAAGACTCCATATACACACACACTGGAGATGTAAAAATACATCTACCCCATGTAATAGTTTATTGTCAAAACCAGCTGGTCATTGCAGAACTTTTTTAAAAGATCAGTATTAATTTCCTACCAAATAAAAGTAGTGACACCTAAGCCAGCTCTGTCTAATTGCTTTAAAAATAGGATTGGAGGGGAAAGACAAAGATTTACAACACAATCCTTTGCTTTGTTCATTCAAAAGTCCCATTGATTTACAACACAATCTCAACCATGTCTACTCAAAACTAAGTCCTATTAAATTCGATGGGGTTCACTCCTAGGCATGTGGGATTAGCATTTCAGTTTTATTCCTAGAAAAGTAAGTATAGGACTAATGCTTCATATTGGGAAGCTTTTCAAACCAGGCTGTGAATTAGACATATAAACTGCCCTCTTCAACAGCCCAGGAAAATTTAAACTTGTTTGACTACTTATAATTAGAAAAGTATAACACATTTTAATGACATTATAAGATGTACACTTTTTTTGTAATTATGGCAAGAAATTAATAAAAATCTGCATGTCCACTTTTATTATAATCATAACTGAAATCATTTACTGTGCATGCCTACCAAGATTCCACTGTGATCTTCAGTTCTAGATCTCCTCTCTCATTATTGTATAGTATATGCACACAGAGAAAAAGGCACTCTTGCTCCTGCTGTAAGCTATAAAAGTATTCAACTCATGATGTGCAGATAAGCAGGAAGAGGACACTGTTTTCAGGTTCTAGCTATTGCCTGGAGGAACAAATCCCTCATCAATCATAACCTTGACTTCACTTATTGGCTAAAAACATGAAAGTGTGGGGATTCAAGAAGCTGGCTATTAGCTCATTTAACAGAAGTTGCGATGGGGGGGTGATATTTTGGTGTATATCTCTCGAACCAGATCACCTAGGAACTTTTTTTTTAATGAAACCTAAGAGTTCGGAGATTGGGTGACTTATCTGGAGATGCTGAGAGTACCCCCCAAAAATGGAATCTCTAGGTGACAATTGTATCCTGAACTGTTCTGTTAAGCAGTAGCACAGAGAGATAACCCTCCAAATTACCTACTAAGGAACTTGCAGGAAAAGCCAAGAGGCAAACATTAAGCATTTAAAGCTTTAAAAATTCCAAGAAGAACAAAACTGTTTTTTTAAAAAAAAAATGCTACCAAAAGCTAAGATGTGGCTTTGTAGGCCTCTGTGGCAAAAGCTTTCACAGTTGTGGTGCCATACCAAAAAGGCCCTGAGCTAAATTTCACTTCTCAGATATCTGGCACCCAGAGCAAGACCTGTGCTGCTGCTTTAGAGCATGGGGGACATCAGCAACCATTAAATCAATTTTCTCTTTTTGGCTATTAGCATGTTGGAACATTCTGAGACTGTAATGGCAAGGGCCTTGCTGTGGAATTTCCACCATCAGTATTGCATAATGTACCTAACTTGTATCCAGGTGAAAGCTGACTTGGGGGCATGTCCAAACTATTCAGGCCAACCCTAGATGGATGTAGATACAATTCTACACCCATACCACTTTAAAAGAAACCTTGCGGAAGGAGAGCACAAATGGGACCCAGAAGAGGGATGGAAGGGAATCCAAGCCACAATACAGCAAAACAAACAGAGGAACCAAAACTCCGAGTACTGGAAGGAAACAGAAATTAGAACTGAGGGCCAAAGAAAATGACAGAAGAGGAGTGTGCTACTGGCAGTATTTTTTTCTACTAGTGTGAAAATTACTTACAGCTGTATAAACTCAGCTTTGTGAAAGCCTTTCCATTCTGCACGAGAATCCTTTCTTGCCATCTAACAAGCTTAGACAGTGTTATTTCCCCAACAGCAACAGCTGAATTATGCTAGTTAGGAAAGGTTGCTTAGAAGTTATTGAAGTGCCTCCCTGGGCTCCTACTGGGGGGGAAGGGCAGGATATAAATCTTATAATTAATAATAATAATGTCACACGCATGGGAGGTCTAGCTTATGATCTGAGCCACAGGATATTTTGGGGAAGTCTCTAAGTGCCTACTACGGATGGAAAGATCTGTCAATTTTGTGGCAGTGTCTCGTTTTTCCAATCTTAAGTTCAGTTCTCCATATTTGTGCCTCTATTTGCATTTTTTTTAATCCTTATGAAAATTCTCCAGTGAAATTTTTAGTGTGAATTTCTCCTAATAAAACACATTTTTGTAGGCAGTTTTGACTAAATGTACACATTTTTGCAAGCTGTTTCTCATATAGTGCCTTTCTGTATGTTATTTTCATTTTTATGCATGCTTTCCCCTAATATATTCTTTTTGTAAACATTATTTGGTTGGCAAACTGCATTGCAAAATTCAGATAAGTGTGAATTTGGAAAGATGGCTGTGTTTCAGTTTTGGTTCTCATATTGTTTCAGAAAGTGCTAATTTGATAGATTTGGCTTGAAATGTGAACTAAATCGAAATTCTTGCCCATCCCTATTTCTCCCTAAGGCCTTTAAGTTCCCCTTGCCCTTGCCCCACCCTCTCTTCCTGCCCTTGTTTCTTACTGTATTTCCTTGAATTTACACCTCCAACTTCAGCACCCTTTGGGCTGTACGGAACATTCTGTGGAATCGGGGGTCTGGGAAGCATATCTCCACTGAGCATCTAAAAAGCACCATGCCGGGGTGGGTGGGGAGAAACTGCAGGTCAGGTCAAGTGCTTGCACTTCCCCCCACCAGCCATTTTACTACCAGCTGTGCTAAATACCTTTCTGGGATTGGGCTAGGGGAAGGAAGTATAGGGAGGAAGGGGAAGATGAGGAACAGTTAATCACACCTCGCACACACACCATTTTCCACATCCAATTTGTATCTTCCTCTACTGCTTTTTAGACATTTGGTGGAGAGACCCAGGTTCCCAGACAAAAGACTTCTGCTCTCTTAAATGACTCTGCCCTTGCTACTACCTATTTCTGGGGCTGCCTCCCAGAAATCTAGTTCCAGCTCTCTTTCTTTTCTTTCAAACCCCAGCTCAAAACCCACCACCTTTCCCATTAAGTCGTTCTCCGAGTCTCTTAATCCTTATTTTTACTGGAAATGAAGCCTAAGTATGAATAACTGCACTTGTTCATATTCATCCTGTTACCGTTGCCTCGGGTTTTTCTTCCTTCCCTCTGCAGTCCTCTGCCCAACTAAAATTTAGATTGTAAGTGCCTCAGGCTGGGGACCCAAACTGTTTATACAACTGACATTAAGTATCTCTTCTCCTCTTCCTCCCCCCCCCAATTCACTACTCTAAAATTTGGTGTGTGTGTGTATGGGAGAGGGAGACATCATTCTTCTGAGTTTCAGAAGTATGTGTGTGTGTGGGTGCCTGACAGCATTTACCTGGCTTTCTGTCATTTCATTCAGGGGTATTGTGTTGGGAAATGATGGCCCATCCTGCCAACTACCATTTTTCCCACAACAACCATAGAACAATGCTACATCTAAGGATGGGCAAACCTGTCGATTTCAGTTTCTTTCAGTTTCTCATTTTTCCAACCTGAAGTTTAGATCACCACACTTCTGCATCAGGTTCTATTTAAACAGAAGTCGCCACAAAAATTCACCTGCATTCTAGTATGCATTTCCCCTAATGAGCACATTTTATGTATATATTCTGGCTAACATACACATTTTTGGAATACACTTTCCCTGGTATAATGTATTTGTGTATTTAATTTTTACTAACACATGCATTTCCAGGGATACATCCCCCTTCTAAACATATTTGCGGTTGGAGCACTGTATCACAAAGTATGGAGAAGTGTGACTTTTGAAGAGTTGCCTGCCTTTCAGTTCACCCTGGGAAGTGCCAGTTAGATGGGTTTCCACTTCACAAACTAAATCAGATTTTTTTCCCCTTCTCTTCCTACAACATGGTGTAGCTTTATGTCAATGGATCGACTGTAAAGAAGGAAGTGGTAGCTGCACACAGGTACCCATTTGCACTACTGGAACATGCACACACTTTGAGCTTAACATTCCCAAATTAAAATGTTTGCTATGTAACTCCAGAAGTACCTTGAACATTGATGATAGTATATAAATAATAAGAATAAGATATCTATCTATAAATACATATATAATATTTATCTATTTATGAATAAATGCATTCAAAATAAATAAATAGTAATAGGAGGTGGTATTGGAACATTCAATCATGGTGGCTCATATCATGAGGCTACTTGATTAGGATACCCCTTGTGAACATTGACCTGTAGAGATCAACTGAAACTCACAGTAGAGGTGTTCAGAGTGGTAAGCGGCGGTAACGCAGCCGAAGCTCTGCTCATGGCCGGAGTTCGATTCCAACAGAAGGAGGAAGTCGAATGTCCGGTAAAAGGGGTCGAGGTCCACTCAGCCTTCCATCCATCCGTGGTCGGTAAAATGAGTACCCGGCATATGCTGGGGGGTAAAGAAAGACTGGCGATGGAACTGGCAATCCCACCCCATATATACGGTCTGCCTAGTAAACGTCACAAGATGTCACCCTAAGAGTTGGAAACGACTTGCACTATAAGTGCAGGGACACCTTTACCTTTACTAGGAGGTGGTATTGGAACATTCAGTCACGGTGGCTCATATCATGAGGCTACTTGATTAGGATACCCCTTGTGAACATTGACCTGTAGAGATCAACTGAAACTCACAGTAGAGGTGTTCAGCAAAATCCCGCAATGAGAATACAGGGCAAATTACTGACATTTCTGATTCCCCTTTCCCTGTTTCTTTCTTCACCTAGGAAAAGTTGATTAGCAGACTAACCAAAACATAAAATAAATAAATCTGAACCAAAAGTAAAAATCATAGGATAAAATAAAACTGGACATATTTGTACCATCAGTGCTAAACAGACACTTTAGAACGTTATGGATATTCGAGTTTGCTGAGAAAATCTGTTGGCATAATGAGCTCATCTTCTATTCAGAGAGACTGCAGAAAACATGCTAGCTGCTGCTTCACAATGTAATCTGACCCTGACTTTCTCCTCTCCCTGCCCCCATCCCAAACACACACAAGCAATATTCAATGACTGAATAGGTTGTAGGTCAATGAAAAATTGCAACAGTGCTACTCTAGCTAGCCTGCTGCCCTTGCTGAGCCTCAGGCAAGCTGGCATTTCCTCCGCCATCATGAAAATATGCCCAACAATTCCACACTGAAAAGGAAACTTTACATGTTAAGAGTACTTCTTTTATAAATGTAAATATATAATGCAAGATTTTATGCTGATTTCTCACCCCTGTCCGTATTGCACCAACAGCTGATGCCCCTATCATTCAGCTGCAGTCACATTACTACAAAAAAAACTCCTATGATTGCTGCCTGGTTAGGACTGCAAAAAGAGATAGAGATAGCACACTACATGGTCTGCCCACTTACAGACTCAAATTGGCATGTTCCAAGTGCAAGTCTGCACTGTTGACAGGATACCATTCAGAAATTCAGACAGAAATGTCTTATTGACCAGGTGTGTACGAGCCTGCGCATGTTTCAGAGACGGGCACAAGAAGAGATTTATATAACTATAAACAATAAAGAGCAATTGGAGTAACTGCATATATTTGAGTGGATTTATTATCTGACTGAAGCTGAGGTAATGATGACTGGCAGGACCTGTGGCCTGGAGGGTGTTTGACACCTGGCTGGGTTCAGTACTGCAGAGGCCTCAAGGCAGTGATTTTTGAGGAAACAGAGACCCAAACCTGCACCTGCACAATTAAGCTCCAGCTACAGTGAAAGGTACATTTTACCAGTTCCACCTGGTAAAGAGGCTATGACCTTAGCTCTCTAACTTCGGACTCATCAACCATAATTCATGCCTTCGTAGCCTCAAGACTCAGCTACCGTAATGTGCTGTGTGGGTGGCTGCCTTTGAAGATTAGCAGCAAGTTCCAGCTGGGCTATAATAGAGCATTTATTTCACAAGGGGTATAGACCACACAAAATACTAGTGCTTCACAGTCCGCACTGCCTTCTCATCACCTTTCAGGGACAACAGAAAACACTGGTTTTGCCAAAAGCTCTTGCAAATCTTTCAAGTGTGAGTCACTAGGAGAAAGTGACATTCCCCTCTTCCTCTGCACTCAGTAATACTTAGATCTTTCTTTTGGTAAATAAGCCAGCAGTTAGCTAAATTAGCAGAGGAGAGCTGATAGCACTATAATAAATAAATTGGCCATGTGGGTGATTTTCTCCTGCCTATAAAGTAGGGTTGCCAACAATTTTGACTGGGCTGGTCATTTTATTTTTATTTCTTTCAGTTTGGGCCAGGCTGCTATGTTCACCGCCCAGAGAGCTATCGCTAGTCGGGCGGTATATAAATTTAATAAATAAATAAAATATAAAATAAAATAAATGGTACATTGTTTTAAAGGGGAACGGCTCCCCACCCCAATTTATGTCGATGGAAAGATGGAGTACACATGTTACAATAATAAAATAAACCCTAAATAATGAAATAGACCATAAGAGAGTCCTGCTCTGCATGGACTTTCTTGGTCATGGATTTATTGACTGCCCTGTGGCTGGACTCACCTGTTCTGCACATTTAGTTCTCAGTTTGTGCTTGTGAACTTTGGAGTTTGGGCAGTATTCTGCGTTGGCCTAATATCGTGCAGAGAGGATGTATAACTGGTGGCAGGTTCAACACTCAAAGGACAAATTCCTCTCCTCTTACGCACACACACACAAAAATAACATTGCAAGTTGGTAGGTGACAAGTGAGTCCTTTTAGGAAAAATCCAGACAGGAAAAGTAGCACAACATGGCTAGCTAAAAGCCACAAAGCCATGAAATAGATTTTTTTCCAAAGAACTCTCCCTTGGGATTAAGGTTTTCAAAAAAGAGAAGGGGAGAAAAGAAGGCAAGGTAGAATCACTCGTCACCAGTCTTGCTTCAGGAAACTTGTTGTGGACTAAAGAGGCTAGCACGTAATGTGTCCTTCTAGGAAAGATCAATAATTAGTAATGTTTTGTTTGAGGCTTATGTTTATGTTTTCCCCTAATGTGCCTAAAGGAACATTGTGAAATACTAATTAGTTAATTAACTAGGAAGCTCACAGGTGTTCAGTAGGGAGCAAGACCCTGGCTGGCCACATCTTCCATGCCAGGTGGTACTACCCAGTACCTACACAGCAGCTGTGCCCTTGTACACAGCTAACATAATAGCTTTGTGCCTCCACCATTGCCTCTTGGACCATCCAATAATGGCACCAGGCTGTCACTACCATATAGTGATGCCTAGGCTCTAGTTCCCAACACTTTGGAATATTTATTTATTTATTTATTTAGAGGATTTATATCCTGCCCTCAGGGCAGCTTGTAAAAACAATTAAAATAATCAGTCAATTAAAAGCAATGTTATGACCAAAACGTTGTCTTAGCCACAATTAGCGTCTGTGTTAGAATTGCTTAATATGTTTTTAAATAATGTTTTAACCCTTTTTAAAGTTGTTTTTTTACAATGTTTTTTAACGCTGTTTTGTTTTAATGTATTTTAAGGTCTGTTTTTATGATGTTTTAAAGTGTTTTTAGTGCTTTGTTTGCCGCCCTGGGCTCCTGCTGGGAGGAAGGGCGGGATACAAATTAAATAATAAAATAAATAAATTAGGAAATGTGAAATGAACGCTACAACCTGTAACACAGATAGAAATCAATATTTCAATATTATTAGTCTAATTAGCTTCAAAGCAAGCAAAGCTGTCATACAATCCTTTCCAACACCAGACTATACTCCTGCATAAACTGAAGACACCCAAACTTATGCTTATGCTGAGCAGTAAATTGAAGATCAGCAAGTAAATAGGAATGACGTATTCCTGGAGTGGCAGTGCTACATTTTAAGGACAGATTATCTCCAGGCCTGTAAAGAACCTTGTTTTTTAAACAATGTTAATGTTTTGTTGTTTGAATTTCTGTGCACTGTATTCTTTTCTGATGTGTATTTTGTATTTGTGTTTATTTTATTTTTTTGTGAGCTGCCTTGAGGGCCTTTGGCCAAAAGGCGGCATAGAAATAGAATGAATGAATGAATGAATCTTTAGAGTATTTAATATGCCACTAGAAAGAACAGAACCTTGACGTGTAGCAAGGTTTGCCTGAACTTCAGAGTATTCAGAGCACACAATGTATATGGAGTCCTGCCAAAAATAGCGGTAGTTGTAACTTTTCAACACAAAGTTCCCAAAGTGGTTTATATAGCAAAATATATAATGTTTGGAATTTGGCTGTATAAAAGAAGATTGCTACAAACCAATCATTTTCATTTCAAATTTTAAATAAAGGAAATTCTCTCCAGTCCTTGCAAAAACAGGAACTGGGCTTTGAATATGTGAAATAGTTGTAAAGAAAATTGATCCTCTGAATATGTGCCGAGTGCATTCTACAGCATTAAATTCTACTCTTGCCTCTATTAGGAATAAGGAATTTTAGCCACTGCCAGGGGGCAGACATGTAGCACCAATGGCAAAATATACCATATAGTATGCAAATAACTTTTCACAAGCTGCTGAGTGTGGGGTGGATTGTTCCATTACGTGAAGTAGGGTGATCTTTGGTGGGGAGATGCCTGCCAGTCATTTTGAAGAAGGAAATGTATTAAAGAATACTTTTCAGCCTTTTCTGAAGTGCTGAACAGAGGCTCTGCTGGGCAACAGGGTGAATGAGGCTGCGGTCCAACACAACATTACTTGGGAGTAAGCACCAATAAACAGGCTGGGGGCAGGGCCAAAAAATGCAGATGCTGATACCTCAGCCTTTTCTACAGCGAGGCTTGCTTTTATATTTGTATTTGTTCAGGGAGGGAGCATTTGGTGGATTGAAACCCATTTATCCCATCCTCCACGATGGCAGGCAGACCCTCCCATTTCGTTCATCACTTAAGACACATACCCTGAGACACAGAGACAATTGAGATGGAGGCTGCTTCTCCTTGCTGACACAACCAGAAAGTTTGTGGGTAAGGGGTGGAGCTGCATGTGTTGATCAAGTGAGCATGTGCAGTTCTCTCAACTGCTAGATTCTGCCTATGCAGCAGGCAGGCAGGCTAAAATTCTTGATTTTCCCAGGATAGCTATGGTGTCCCTCATTGGCTAACAACAACGGAAGGCAGGAATGGGCTGATTTCTCACAAAATGGGCAGAAAACTGCTTCCACATTTGGCCTTGTATCTCTGGATCCACAAGGGCTAGAGGCTTGCTTTTTTTTAAAATGAAAGCTGGGACTTTGGGCCACCTAATGGGCTAAGTATGCATCAGGCAGCATGGCTAGAATCTGGATAAAACCCCACTAACCGAGCAAAATGGCAACCCTAGTATTCAGCCCTCTGTGCATGTGTGTGTGTATGAGACAGACACACACACAGAGAGAGAGAGATTTATATACACAAAATGCCAACAAAGATCCTACTGTATGGAAATAAAAAAGATACTTCTCTGTTTAAACGGCTCTTTGCCTAGGTATGATTTGCACAGGGAAACATATAATTGAAAAATATGAGATGAGACAATTTAGGGGCATGTGATTCTGGTAACATCTAATAAAAGATGACACATAAGTTGCAAATGCCAGCCACTCTGGTTTCTCTTCAGTTTGTATAAGTGCCAGCCGATAAAATGAAGCAGAAGCCAGGAAACTCTGAGAAAAGTGTTTCAGAATGAGCCAGTAATATGGGTATGGGTACAGCAGCATTCCAGAACAGCCATGCTGGCAGGGGCTGATGGGCTTTGTAGTCCATTACATCTGAAGGTCATCAGGTTAGTGAAGACTGACTTACAGCACAGTGGCAGTGGAAGCTTCGTTTCACTGTATCTGTGTTATTCTGTATCAGGAGGCGGAACAATTCAAAGACACCCAATTTAGAAATGTGGCAGAATTATCCAGCCTTGGCAAAATATCAGAAGTTGCCCTCTACCAAGTCAGATCACTGGTTCAACTAGCTCAGTATTGTCAGTACTGACTGGCAGTGACTTTCCAGGCAGGAATCTTTCCCAGGCCTGCTTGAAGGCACCACGGATCGAACCTGGGACCTTTTGCACGTGAAGCATGTGCTCCACCACTGAGCGATGGCTTAAGCAGATTTGGATGGCACACAAATCATGCAGAGATTTTGTAGGCGGGCCCTTATGAAGGACTGAGTGAAACTTTCATTGTTGAATAGCTAGCAGTGATCTTGTGGAAGCATTTGGAAAGGACTGGGTTAAAGACAGGCTGCAGATATTTACAGAGAATTGCCCTTTAAGAATAGTTTCTAAACCAAGGATTTTAAGAGCTTCCCTTAGCACGTAGATATGCAACGGATAGCACACAGAGACGGACCACTTGGGAACATTTTGAACTAAATAAAAAATGCAGCCACATGAAAGCAAACTCAGTATCACAAATTTAAACTAGGTCTTGGTTGCCTTGAACCCTCCATGATCCTTAGAACGGCTCAAATGTTCTTCCAAATTGTGCAGCCAAGTCTAATGCCCATTGAACTACACATGCTCTTAGACAGGCAATAGGATTATAAGGTCATGGGTTCTGTCCCTTAACAAGGCCTGTTCACCTTTATCACAAATCTACTTGGTTGACGGACAAATCTTTATGATGAGCTGGCCACCCATTCACAGGGTCACCAAAAAACCCTCACTTATCTTGGAAATTTGACCACAAGACTGACAATTGCCTGTGTACGGATAGGATAGGGTGCTGAGGCGGGGGACAGAGCAGGGTAAAGATCAGAATGGGATTTGTTGGGTGTGCTGCCTGAAAATTGCAAACTTACAGCTTGAAAATTTCAGAACAAAATCTCAAACTCAGAGACATTTTATGAATGTTTGAGTAGAAAACATCTGTGAGTTTCTAAACATGCGTATATGTTTAGCCCCATTTCATTTCATAAACATCAACATTTAATGGAAAAAATAAGGACATTCTTGTATAATCACATCATCTTTATTTTTCTCACTCTAAGATTTGCTTTTAGCACCGCCTCTTTTACTAGTACTATTACACTTTGTGAAAGGCCCTTTCTCCATGTACTGTTTGCTTATGATCACTTGCAGTAGCTTACAGTATCTTGTACTGGCTTCTGAAGCAGGATGCATTGGTATACTGGCCAATAACAGTTTCCTTGCTTAAAAAATTAAGAATGCTTAATCTAATGCATGATTTTGCAATGGTCCTGATTGGACTTATCATAGGCTAGCTGCAAGTCAAACAACATTTGCTATCTGGGCAGGCAGTTAAGAACCCTAGCATTTTTTTTAAAAAAAGATTATTAATCCTACTCAGAGAAGACCTCTTGAAGTTAATAGACATGGCTAACTTTGTGGGGAAGGATGCCTTGGTAACATTTACTAAAAATTAGTTGTCGTCTCTAGGATGTAGGCCCCTCCCTGGGATATCTAGAAATCAATCCTTGGAAGGAGCAATGACAAGATCATTTCATGTTTACTGCACATGTAGGTAAATGCACGTGCATCAACACTAAGGCCCCACACAACACTTGGCCTGCCATTTCACACACCAAGGCAACTATGTAGTGTAGGGCAATGACATTTTCCTAGCATATTTTCCCCCCAAAGAACAAACAGGGCTACTGCAGAATAAATGAAAACCACATAATACAACTGGAATACAAAAGTCAACAGTGAGGAACGGTGTGTGTGTGTGTGTGTGTTGCCACTGGGGGTGGGTTCTTGGTATGAGAATAATGCGTCCCTATTTTTGCCCATCAGATGTCATTTTCTTTGTACTTGGACAGATAGTCATTTCGGAGTACCAGCTAGGGTGACCAAGTCTTAGGGTTTGATTCAAATTTATCGTCTCTGCCATGGAGTCTCAAGGCCTCAGCCTTAGGGCACCCAGCAATCATACTAGAGGTGGCCAGTGGGCTGCAGCCAGTTTGGCAGTTCACACATTGTACAGTCTGACCTTCAGCAAGAGCTTCCAAGTGGGTTCTCACCACCTTACAAGCTTTTCCACTTCTTGAGAACCTTAAAGAAAACTATTCAAAGAATGTTTTAATGATCAGTGGTATTTTTAAAAAAATAGATGCCGTAGGTGTTCATCGTGTTTATTTGTTCAGGAAGTAACATTAGCAAATAAAAGCAAATGTTTGGAATGCTTTCACTGAAAGGGCATTATGAAATAATAATACCTTAATGCTACCCTCAGAAAGTATAGTTTAGTGTTCTTTGAAAGAGCCTTGTGTTTGTCATGCTTCACAACTTCACCCATCCCAGAATGAGGTACAGGGTGGGGGTGGGAGCGGGGAGAGACAGAATTCCACCACATTCTCATTGCATTGCATAAGCAGCAGATTAAGAAAATTGTTCAGTTTTGCTTGATTGTTTGTTGCTTAAAAAACAGCAGGTTCACTGAGGATCTGATAACTAATCCATTTGGCACATTGCTCTGCTAATACAATCGAAACATAGCAAACTAATTCCCAAGGAGCGTGCAGGACTTGAGTTTCTTGTTACAGAACAACAATGGATTCCCATTCAAATCTGTACTCTGGAACTTGGAATGTCTTTATGATACACAGTTTGTGCTGATTTCAGTAGCTAGTTCAACTTGTCATAGATTTGGAATGTGCTAACCTCACCGAGAGATTAAAGTGAATTTTTTGTTGCTTGGGTTTTAAACAGGGCCGGCGCCAGGCATGACTGGGCCCTTGGGCATCCGCCTGCCCCAGGCCTGTAGTGTCATATCCCCAACAACCCCTGCCAATGCAGGCAGTGTGGAACTTTAATAGGCCCACTCACCCCACCTATCTCCCACATCAGCACACTGCGTTCACATGGCACACACACTGTGCATGTGCACCTGCCATCACCCAAGATGACAGCAGGTGAGGTCATCAACCCCTTAGAGAAGCCCCACCACCATCTCGGGTGGTGGCAGCCATGTGCATGCAGCATGTTAACATGCTGATGTGGCAACAGAGGTGGTAGGTGGGGCGGGCAGGCTTGTTTAAGCCTGCACCACCTGTATGGGGGGAGGCGTTGCCTGGGAGCTCCTGCTCTGCGATCTGCGGCAGCATCGAGTCACTGGGACCAAACTCGACACTGGTGCAGATTGCAGATCGGGAGCGCCACCATCCCAGCCGAAGGAGGGGCCCTTCAGGGGCCCTTCTGGGCCACAGGGGCCCTCAGCCGGAGCCGACCTGGCTGCCTGCTGGTGCCAGTGTTGGTTTTAAAAATTAGAAATACTGTGAAGTTCAGCAGCAATTTTGCAGACCTGTGGAGACCTTCACTCCTGCATCATGCACTTACGTCAAGGAAAAGGAGCTGCAGCCAAAGATTTCAACTGGTTATTCTGAACTGATCTCTTTACCTTTGCTTCAGCCCCTCCTGCAACTTAGCACTGTGAAAGATTATTTTTCTACATCTTCCTCCTGACTCATCTTACTCCTCAGCCTCTGGGCCATTTTTACATCTAGTGTCTCAAACATGAAATATTAACAAGGATACCCTTGGAAACACATATTCCCCAAGCATATGATAATGTGGGAAAGGGGCCATTTGTAGGGGAGAGTCAACAGGTGGCAGATGAGTGCTTAGTGCTTCCCTCTCTTGCCAATTCTCCCCTGCAACCCCTTGCCCAGGCTGTCTCCACCACACCCACACACAGAGCAAGGCTAATTTCGAGTCTTGAAACCTGACTGAGAGAGAAATGGTGAGGAGGTGTCATGGGAGAGAATCAAGAGGCAGTGAAGGGTTACGCACAGCCTCCCTGCCTGCCAGTTCTTCCCTTCAGTGCCCTCCCCCTCTCACATTTGTGCCATGATAGATGCTTACAGAGTCCAATCCTGCAGCACTCACCTTTGGTTGTTTACTCAGATGTAAGTCCCAAAGTCATTAAGACTTTGTCCCCAATAACTCTGCACAAGGTTGCAATCTTCATTTACTAGAATGTGTCTCATTCATCAAATGACTCAAGTCCATAGTAAGACAACAATGTATAAAAAGGGGCCTGTATCTAAAACTTCAGGAAGCAATGTTCATACCCTGTTCCAGTAACCAAACCTGTCTCAACCTCAGTGTTCTTCAGTAGTTTAATTCAGAATAGTCTGTCAACCCTACATCCCAAAGTATTTACCTTTCAAAGCAGACTAAGCAGGAATATGCCATTCTCAGTGTGACACTGAAATCATTATACAATTTATGCATATCCATATGTTCACATCAGCCTTCCCCAGCATGGTGTCCTCCAGATGTTTTGGACTCCATCAGCCTCAGACAGTATGGCCAATAGTCAGCAACAACGGAATTTATAGTCCTACAACGTCTAGAGGGCACCATGTTGGTTAAGGCTGGTTCACATTACAGCAGTGCATGATGCTTTGTAAGGATGAAGCAACATGACCCAAACTGGTCTTTCATGCATTTCAAAACTCAGAACAAATTGTTTCATATGGTCCCTAAATATGCTGTGGGGTGGCATTGGGGGGAGGAGTCGTATCAGTTTCTGTTCCTACGCATTTAAGCCTCAGAATGGATAAAGTCAAAGGACTGAAAACATTAACAAACAGATGGCAGAGTTCAACTAGTTTTCAGGAAAGAAGGGGAAAAGCAGAAATGCCACCTTTTATCACATATCTAGATCTTCATTCCTTTGAAGTTGGTTTAGTTGTTCAGTAATGTATCCCAAATTACAGATAAAGAAACTGGATTCTGTGACCAATATAAATTAAACATACCACATTAATTTGCATATCTCTGCTTGATTTGCATAATTTATTCTGTGGTTACTGGTTATAGAAGTGGTGAGGAGCAGCAGGGCACTGATACCCCACCCCTTGATCACTGGAAATCAGCTGAGCATCCTGGACTTCAGACATACCATGAGATATTGATCACAACATTTCAAATCTGTCTTCAAAGCCACAAGTACTACAATCTTGACAGTCAGAAAGAAAGAAAGAAAGAAAGAAAGAAAGAAAGAAAGAAAGAAAGAAAGAAAGAAAGAAAGAAAGAAAGAAAGAAAGTTTCTCATGATGCTGATTTCTTCACCTGGAAGCAGGATGGTGAAACTGTCAATCTCAGTTTCTCTGTGTCTCTCACTTTTCCAATCATAAATTCTCATTTCCATACCAATTTGCATTTTTTTAAAAAAAGTCTTCCTGAGTATTCATCAGCATTTTAGTTTCTCCTAATATACACGTTTGTGTGCAATTTTGCCTAATATGCACATTTTTACAAAGTAAGTTTGCCTAATACAACACATTTTGTATTTTATTTTCACAAATATTTGCATTTTAATGCACACTTTACCCTAGTATATTTATTATTGTACACATTACTTGGCTGGACAACTACACTGTAAAATTCAGAAAAGTACAAATTTTGAAGGATGGCTGTGTCTGGGTTTGCTGAATATTTCAGAAAGTACAAATTGGGTAGGTTCATCTTTAAATACTAACTGAATCACATTTCCCAATCTGGAGGTACATTCTGCACTAGAACAGAATCATGGAGTACAAAAAGGCCTTTTTATGCTTGCATGCCTGCTTGCAACACTGTTGTAACAAGTATGCCCTGTGATGCTAGCTAATGTAGCGATCAGTGCACCAACACTAATCAAACATTTGAGGTAACAGCAGGAATAAAGCAAACAGATTTCACTCATGTATGATTATGTTTCACAGAAAGATCTGAAGGCCTGCTTTAGGACACATTCAATGTAAAACATGAGTGTATTTTCAGATCATTTGTTCTAATTACTTTGCATACTTAACAATAATTATATAAATGTTATTAACACAGCACAGACGACCACATTTTCTTTTGAAGTAAAATGTTAGGCTTTTGGAATGAATAGTTGGTACACAACACAACCCATTTAACTGTCTCCAACAACAGTCATTCAGTATTTGGAATCAATGAGATAGTCAAAACTAAGGGTGCTCATGTGGAATAATCACGTGTGGCCTGATATATGTTGTGGAAACAGACTGGTGTTCACTCTCAACATTTCATCCCTGGCATCAACAGAGAGCATGTACCCCACAATCCTCTGCTGCACATGTGTGTTCCATGGCAGATACACAGGCAAATAAATGTGGTAAGAATTCCTTAAAGGAAAGGAAGTTTTAAATCTGGGCTCTATACCTGGCACTCTGCACACTAGTTTATAATTCAAGATATTCATCATCATCACCATCATCATCACTGGTATATTTCTATACCACTTTTTGACCAAGGCCCCTAAAGTGGTAAACAGATTAATACAAAAGAAAAAACAATAAAACTACAGCGAAAACACAGCCACACCATGAATCACACTATGCATTCATGAATTTCATTTGTGCTCTCACCACAAATACAACTGCCACCCATAAAACAATTGCCCACACAGCAGGGTTCTCCCTGGAAACAGCTATAGGTATTGTAGTTCTGTTCTGAATTTTCATATCCCCATTTACAGTGCAATCCTGCGTTCATGGGGCTTTAATTTCAGATTAGGATTGCAGCCTCTGTTAATTCAGTCAGTCTAAAATGCAGGCAAAAAAGTTTAGAAGCTAGTTTTAAATACTGCTGCACAGAAACCTATCTTCCAATTTCTCAAAAGCTTTTCCCCTGGTGAAAAAGTCTTCTGTTTTCAGGGTGCTTTGAATTTCTTTAGAATTTCAGTAGAGGGGCGGTTCAGCTCATTTTATTGTTGTGAAGGGGATGAGGGTGGTGTGTATATTTTTCTTTACATTAAACATGTCTCCAGTGCTCTGCAGGCTACCCAGCTGCCCACAATTCCCGATCTCAAAAGTCCTAGTTACCCCATGATTCTTCCCGTGGGCTTTCATTGAAGTGTGGGAAGCCAGAGAGATTGGCTGCCAAGTGCCTGATATTGGTATGCTCATTGATTGATTTATTTTTAGGGAAGGCCTTCCTTTTACTTTTTTTTTTTTAAAAAAACCTTCCACGCTAATTTTTTTTTTAAGTAAAAAGACTGAACTTTTTAAAAAATGAGCAGTTGTCATGCACACATAGGCAGCCTCCCCAGCTCCCTGCAATTACTGGAAAGCTCAGCCAAGGATGTCATAGGGCTTTCAGGAAGTGTGAGCACCTGGGAAGGCTGCAGAATGCAGGCCATCAGATAAATGATTTGTGGAATGAAAAAAAGGGAATTCACACAGCCCTTTGGCAACCTCGAAAGAAAGGTAAGCCCAAAAAAACACAAAACACCCACACTCCATTCATGACAATTTCATTGAAAGTTTCTCTTCCCCTCAATTTTCCAGCACAATTTCTTTTCTTCTTAATTGGCAAAAAATAGTAACCAGGGGCACAGGGAAAAAAATAGTGCAAAGCACTAATTTAAAAACAACAGGAACAGTTTTGTGTTGCCTACAACAACCAGGAGAATTTGGCTCACTCTTTTAACTTGCAGAAAAATTACAAGATGTTCTAATGCTTTTAGCTAAAAATTAATGCTGAAACAAAACGGGAGGGGAAAGCTTTTTGCAACCAGTATTGCTCCAACTTGTAAAATGTCCCCATTCCCTTTAGGGATTTTTTTTGCACCCATTTGCAACCCATGTGGATCCAGACGCACATCACATTGTGGATGTTGCCCATCCATACGGCATCACTTTCAGTTGTGCATTTGGATGTAGATTCCTGTGCACATTTTGCCGCAGCTCCACAAAACCTGGACAAGATTAGGACAAAAGACTTAATGAACCAGCCTGATTATTATGATAACCTTCTGAGGCCGTTCTTCAGGTGCTCCTGAGTTTGCAGATGAATCAACTGGTAAGCAGGGATAGGGCCTTTTCACTTGCACCATCCCTTCTTTAAAATGCTCTCCTCAGAATGTTGAGTAAAACCCTTTTTATTTTATGTGGCATTTTTGATCTTGTATATTTTAAACGCTGTGATTTAAATCATTTTAATGTGCTCCAATACCTGCTGCTCTACTTTTTACATTATTGTATTGGGTTTCTTTCTTCCTTTTTTACTGAGTCTGTTTCAATTTATTATAAGACACTATTGGGGCTACAGTAATAACAAATCCTCCAGGAAAGAAACTTCTTTCAACAAAGCCTTTTTTGGGTGCTGGTGTTGGTGGTGCACACCCTGACATTAGGGTTGCCAGGTCAGAAGCATCCCAAACCCTGAGTTTTCAGGGGCGGGCCCTAGTGATGTCATGGGGTGGGCCTAAGTGATGTCACGGGGTGGGCCTTAGTGATATCATTAAGCATGATACATTAAGCATCACCCACAGTTGCTTAGAGCACACAATTCAAACAAAAACATTTATCTGATTGGAAATTAAGATAGAAATCTTTAAAAAGATGGAGCCTGTTTAGGGAACATTTAATCTAGCCTACTTGCTTCTGGCAAGAAGGGTTTAAGTGCCCTCAGGCCAGGCCAGTCACCAGAAGGCCATTGTAGGAAGAAAGGAGACTAGTCTTGTGGATATGTTAGATGGAGCACTCAAGAGTAAAGATGGATGCCCTGAAGGCTGCAATTCTAAACACATTTACTAAGGGACTAAGCCCCATAGACCTCAACAGGACTTACTTAGAGTAGATAATGTTTGGATTGTGCTGTTGATAAGGCTTGAATAGGGATCCGCTGCAAAGATATTGTTGCGCGCCTCCCCAATCTCTGAGCGGTGAGATTTCAGGGGTCCCTGCACTTATCCAGGGTTTGGTTTCCCTTGGGAAGGTCAGTGGAGACTGTGGTGTCTTTATGAAATATGGTTGATTTATTTACACACATTCCAACCTGAGCTTAGGATGGAGGGGTTCAAGGCATCAGCAATCCAATATCCAACTTTTCCATCAGTGTTACAGGAGGCATCCTAAAGCCATCGTGCAGAGATAGCCTCTCTGCCTGCCTCCAGTTCCCAGCCTGTCTCTAGACACACTCTACACACACTCCAAGCACAAACCTCTGCTAGCTGCCAGGAGGGGGGGCTCTCCTGCAGAGTTTAAATGACAAAAGGGTCTTCCTGGCCCATTCACCAGTTGCTGGGCACTTGAAAGACCCATTAGCAAACTGGCCACTCTATTAGTTTAACAAAAGAAACTCATCTAGCCAGCAGAGCCAGCCCCTCCCCCAAGGCACAGGATTCAAAATCAGAGGCTGGAAGGGGACCCACAGGAATCATCCATTCCAACCCCCAAACTCACAACAATATCCATATTCAAGTAGGGTTGGCAACTCTGAGGCTTCCGGCAACTGGTTTTCAGAAGCATGCTGCCTCTGACTAGGGTGGCACAGCACAGCCATCACGGCTAGTAGCCATTGATAGCCCTGTCCTCCATGAATTTGTCTAATCTTCTTTTAAAGCCATCCAAGCTGGTGGCCATTACTGCATCTTGTGGGAGCAAATTCCATAGTTTAACTATGCGCTGAGTAAAGAAGTACTTCCTTTTGTCTGTCCTGAATCTTCCAACATTCAGCTTCTTTGAATGTCCACGAGTTCTAGTATTATGAGAGAGGGAGAAGAACTTTTCTCTATCCACTTTCTCAATGCCATGCATAATTTTGTACACTTCTATCATGTCTCCTCTGACCCGCCTTTTCTCTAAACTAAAAAGCCCCAAATGCTGCAACCTTTCCTCGTAAGGGAGTCGCTCCATCCCCTTGATCATTCTGGTTGCCCTCTTTAGAACCTTTTCCGACTCTATAATATCCTTTTTGAGATGAGGCGACCAGAACTGTACATAGTATTCCAAATGCGGCCGCAGCATAGATTTATACAACGGCATTATGATATCGGCTGTTTTATTTTCAATACCTTTCCTAATTATCCCTAGTGTGGAATTTGCATTTTTCATAGCTGCCGCACACTGGGTCGACATTTTCATTGTGCTGTCCACTACAACCCCGAGGTCTCTGTCCTGGTCGGTCACCGCCAGTTCAGACCCCATGAGCGTATATGTGAAATTAAAAAGTTTTGCTCCAATATGCATAATTTTACACTTGTTTATATTGAATTGCATTTGCCATTTTTCTGCCCATTCACTCAGTTTGGAGAGGTCTTTTTGGAGCTCTTCACAATCCCTTTTGTCTTAACAACCCTGAACAATTTAGTGTTGTCAGCAAACTTGGCCACTTCACTGCTCACTCCTAATTCTAGGTCATTAATGAACAAGTTGAAAAGTACAGGTCCCAATACCGATCCTTGAGGGACTCCACTTTCTACAGCCCTCCATTGGGAGAACTGTCCATTTATTCCTACTCTCTGCTTTCTGCTTCTTAACAAATTCCTTATCCACAAGAGGACCTCTCCTCTTATTCCATGACTGCTAAGCTTCCTCAGAAGTCTTTGGTGAGGTACCTTGTCAAACGCTTTTTGAAAGTCTAAGTACACTATGTCCACTGGATCACCTCTATCTATATGCTTGTTGACACTCTCAAAGAATTCTAATAGGTTACTGAGACAGGACTTTCCCTTGCAGAAGCCATGCTGGCTCTGCTTCAGCAAGGCTTGTTCTTCTATGTGCTTAGTTAATCTAGCTTTAATAAGACTTTCTACCAGTTTTCCAGGGACAGAAGTTAAGCTAACTGGCCTGTAATTTCTGGGATCCCCTCTGGATCCCTTTTTGAATATTGGCGTTACATTTGCCACTTTCCAGTCCTCAGGCACGGAGGAGGACCCGAGGGACAAATTACATATTTTAGTTAGCAGATCAGCAATTTCACATTTGAGTTCTTTGAGAACTCTCGGGTGGATGCCATCCGGGCCCGGTGATTTGTCAGTTTTTATATTGTCCATTAAGCCTAGAACTTCCTCTCTCGTTACCACTATTTGTCTCAGTTCCTCAGAATCCCTTCCTGCAAATGTTAGTTCAGGTTCAGGGATCTGCCCTATATTTCCACTGTGAAGACAGATGCAAAGAATTCATTTAGCTTCTCTGCAATCTCCTTATCATTCTTTAGTACACCTTTGACTCCCTTATCATGCAAGGGTCCAATCCTGCTTTGAATGTATTTATAGAATTTTTTGTTGTTGGTTTTTATGTTCTTAGCAATGTGCTCCTCAAATTCTTTTTTAGCATCCCTTAAAGTGTCTTCTTGCATTTCTTTTGCCAGAGTTTGTGTTCTTTTTTATTTTCTTCATTCGGACAAGACTTCCATTTTCTGAAGGAAGACTTTTTGCCTGTAAGAGCTTCCTTGACTTTGCTCGTTAACCATGCTGGCATCTTCTTGGCCCTGGCGGTACCTTTTCTGATCTGCAGTATGCACTCCAGTTGAGCTTCTAATATAGTGTTTTTAAACAACTTCCAAGCATTTTCGAGTGATGTGACCCTCTGGACTTTGTTTTTCAGCTTTCTTTTTACCAATCCCCTCATTTTTGTGAAGTTTCCTCTTTTGAAGTCAAATGTGACCGTGTTGGATTTTCTTGACAATTGGCCATTTACATGTATGTTTAATTTAATAGCACTATGATCACTGCTCCCAATCGGTTCAACAACACTTACATCTCGCACCAGGTCCTGGTCCCCACTGAGGATTAAGTCCAGGGTTGCCATCCCTCTGGTCGGTTCCATAACCAACTGGTCTAGGGAATAGTCATTTAGAATATCTAGAAATTTTGCTTCTTTGTCATGACTGGAACACATATGCGGTCAGTCTATGTCTGGGTAGTTGAAGTCACCCATTACTACCACATTTCCTAGTTTGGATGCTTCCTCAATTTCATATCTCCAGGTCTCCCTGAGCATTTTGATCAGGGGGACGATAGATCATTCCCAGTATTAAATCCCTCCTGGGGCATGGTATCACCACCCATAACGATTCTGTGGAGGAGTCCGCCTCTTTTGGGGTTTCGAACTTGCTGGATTCAATGCCTTCTTTCACGTATAGAGTGACTCCGCCACCAATACGTCCTGCCCTGTCCTTCCGATATAGTTTATATCCAGGGATAACCGTATCTCACTGGTTTTCTCCATTCCACCAGGTCTCCGTTATGCTCACTATATCAATGCTCTCCTCTAAGACCAAGCACTCCAGTTCTCCCATCTTGGTTTGGAGGCTCCTAGCATTAGTGTACAGGCACTTGTAAGCAGTGTCTCTCTTCAAGTGTCTTTGGCACTTGTGGTTTGGCCTGTGCTAATTTTGCTCTTCTGAATTTATATCCTGTGCCCCTGCTCTCACAATGCCTACTTCTAGGCGTACCCCTTTTAAAATTTCATCATTTCTTTGGTTTTTATCCCAGGGGGGAGGTTTATTCCGAACCAGACCTTCCTCAGCTCTTGTCGGGTTTCCCCCCTCAGTCAGACAACACACATAGCTTGGTCTACCTTCACAGGCAGTGGCTTGGGAACAACTACAATTGCAGCCACGTTTCCCAGTATATGAATTCTGTTTTACCACTATTGGGCAAGAGACAAACCATCATGAAACCAACAAGGTGTATCATCAGTGGGTTTAAGGGGGTTAAGCTGAGCTCATGGAACCACTGCTGTTGCTTCTATGGATGTAAGGGAGTGAGGTTAAAGGTAAATGAAATGCAAAAAGAAAAAGACAGTGATGATTTCCTAAATGTAATACCATACCAACCACAAGATTCCTATGAGTAAGGCAGAAAACTCAGCATCCCACAATCAGTCAGGGTTCCTAACCAAGGTCACAGAAATCCCCATACTGCACAACCTGACCCAGGGGCTGCAGTTAGTGCAGAATGCTGTGGCACAATTGCTGACATGAGTCAGCACATAATATCTCTACTCTGAAATCTGCACTGGTTGCTGATTTGCTACCAGGCCAAGTTCAAGGTGTGCTTTCCATGTTACGGGTGCCACATAGTACTTGTTCTGCTCTTGTAAGAAATCAGTCCTTTAGTGTGGCAGCACTTAACGCTTTGGAACTCCCTCCCTATTGACATTAGACAGATGCCTTCATTGTACTCTTTTCAGCACCTGCTAAAAACATTTTTGTTTAGGCAAGTCTACCCAGGTATGTAGAAGCTATTATGCTTTTTATCTGTTTTTAACTCATTGTCGGTTTTATTATTTTGAATATTTTTAATACCTGTCTTTAACTGTTTTTGCCAATAATTTGATTGTTTTAATTCCTTCTGTAAACCACTATGAGTTTTTTTTTAAATAAAGCAGTATATGAATGTTGTAAATAAAATATATAAATAAATTTTGGAGTCACTGTGGCCCTTGGGTCTCTTTCCTCTTTTGTCCCAAATCAGGCCATTTGGTACCATCTAGCTCAGTACTGATGACATGGACTAGCATTGGCTCTCCCAGATTCCAGGCAAAAGTCTTTTCCAGAAATTGAATTTTGGACCTTTGCATGCAAACCATATGCCCTACCACTGAGCTGTAGCCCTTCCCCTGTTTAAAAAAGTATATTTTAAAATTGTTATTTTCAGTTCACTAATAATGCACAGCATACCTAGGGCAGACCCACACCATTCATTTAAAGCACATTCAACACAAATTTGAAGCACATGAATCCCACCACAGAATCATGGGAACTGTAGTTTGTTAAGGGTGGTGGGTACTGTAACTGTGAGGGGGAAACTACACTTTCCAGGATTCTTTAGGGGAAGTCATGGGCTTTAAATGCAAGTTGGATGTCCTTTAAACATACTGTGTGGATCTACTTAATAAAGTCTGCGTCTGTGTTGGAATTGCTTTTTAATTTTTTTTTGCTTTTTAATATGTTTTTTAAAACCTTTCCCCCCCTAAACAATATGTTTTTAACCCTTTTTTAAAAGATGTATTTAAAGCTTTTTAAAAAAATGTTTTTAAAGTTGTTTTGTTTTGATGTATTTTAAGGTCTGTTTTTATGATGTTTTAAAGTGCTTTTAGTGCTTTTGTTTGCCGTACTGGGCTCCTGCTGGGAGGAAGGGCGGGATATAAATCAAATAATAAATAAATAAACTTTATCTGCATGTAAATCATTTTAATTCATTTTTTTAAAATGGAAATCAGCTATGAAGTTTATTAGGTGACCATGGGCTACTCACCATCTTGCAGCCTAATCTGCCCCTCAGGATGAAAACAACAGAGGGGAACCATGACCACCTCAAGGAAGAAGGGCACACTTCCAACCATTTAACCATTGTGTAAAATCAGATACTTATCGGAACATAGTATAAAGAAGTATTTACATAAACATGACTGTCAAAGATGTTTATTATTTATACAACCTGTAAAGATATTTATAGTGCAATACTATGTTTGTTTACTCAGAAGCAAGTCCCAATATATTCAATGGGGTTTACTCAAACAGGGAAGCGTGCACAGGATTGCACCCTCAAGTGATAAGGAACTTTACTCACTCAACCCAAAATTCAGAATCATGCCACTCTAAGTTGTTTCATACTTGTTTTATGGTTATTGGATTTTAAAGGTATTTATTTCTTATTGTGAGCTGCCCTGGTTTCCAGTCGGTAACTCTACCTCACAAGGTTGTTGGAAAGACTCCACACACTGGAGATGTAAAAATACATACACCCCATATATTGTCAAAGCCAGTTGGTCATTGCAGAACATTTTTTTCAAAAAAATCAGTATTAGTTTCCTTCATTATAAAAGCAGTGATACCTAATAAGTCCTGCCTAATTGCTTTAAAAATAGGAGAGGAGGAGGAGAGAAAGATGTACAACACAAACACAATTCTTTGCTATGTTCACTCAAAAGTCTCATTAATTTACAGTACAATCTCAACCATGTCTACTCAACAATAAGTCCTATTGAATTCAATGGGGTTTAAGAACATAAGAACATAAGAAGAGCCTGCTGGATCAGGCCAGTGGCCCATCTAGTCCAGCATCCTGTTCTCACAGTGGCCAACCAGGTGCCTGGGGGAAGCCCGCAAGCAGGACCCGAGTGCAAGAACACTCTCCCCTCCTGAGGCTTCCGGCAACTGGTTTTCAGAAGCATGCTGCCTCTGACTAGGGTGGCACAGCACAGCCATCACGGCTAGTAGCCATTGATAGCCCTGTCCTCCATGATTTTCAGATAAGCAGTTTTCTGGCCTTGCGTTGGGGTTTAGGTGTTGCATGGAGGTCAAACAATCACAACCCTGACTTCACTTATTGGCTACAAACCTGAAAGGGTGGGGTTAGAGTAGCCAGCTATGAGTTGCTTTAACAGAAGTTGGGGGGGTTGCAACTGATGTTTTGGTGTCTATCTCATGAACCAGACCACCTACAAACTAAATATTTGTTTTAATGAAAGCTGAGAGTCCAGAGATTAAGGTGACTCACCCAGAGACCTGGAGAGGACCAAAAAAATCCGGAATCTCCAGGCAAAAACTGGAGACCTGGCAACCCTATCTGACAGTCAGAATGCGGCTCCTTGTCAACTGGATTGCAGCTGCTGCAGGCAGCTCTCTCACATGTGGCTGGAATGGCACTCCTTGCCAGGTGGCACAGACACCTCTGCAGTAAACAGTGCTTTGGGTGCCCTGGAAGCACTGCTTGCTGCAGATGCATCTGCTCGAGTTTAGGGAAGGATTGCAGAGAGAGAGAGAGCACAGAGAGGTGGTGGTCGCTGCCCTTTGTCTGCCTGCTTGAGTGTACGGAGAGAAGAACTGTGCCCAAAGTGTTAGATTGCTATAGCAAGATGCTACATGAGAAAAGAAAAAAAAGGCAAGGATGCATTGTGGAAGAAGCCTTCAAGTGGTCTGTATGCAAGGCTTACCTGACCTGGTTGTTTCATTTCAGAAATGCGTATTGCTAGTTTTGAATAAAAGGTTTGCTGAAACATGTTGAACTGCTCTCATTTTTCGTGGTGTAGGAACCTACCCCTAATTCTTTCCATGTTATTCCTTCCTCTGGTACCAAAGTTTCTGTTAAAGAAGTAAGGTCCACAAAGACATGTACTTTGTTAACTGAAGTATTACTGTAGTTGGAAATGATGATAAATTGATTAGAGAAATAAATAAATTTAAAAGGAAAAAAACCTGCCACAGAGTGCTGGACAGCAATGAAATGGCCATTATACAATACTGTAGCAAGTCAAGGAGTGTTGCTCTGTTGCCTAAACAATGGGGACGTCCGCTCTCTCCCACCCGTTTAGAGTGAGGAAAGAGAGGATTTTGTTTGCCCTTAATGATGTTGCCACGTTGCTAAATCTAATTGGCTAAATGGTGCTGTGACATATTCATCAGTGATCCGTAAAGTCCTACACCAAAACAACAGCATGCCAGAGCGGTGAGACAGGTGTGAAAAAATATGGAAGACCATTAAAATGGGGGGGATTGAGGGACTTTTCAGACTATTCTAAAGCTTATGTCAAAAACTCAAATCGACGAAGTTCTACTAAAAATAAAAATTCTCGTAATAAGCCTCTTTTTATTTTTATTTTAGGTTTCTAAGGATCTGATTGGATATAACCAACCATTTATAAGCAGGATGCGGTCTTCAGTAAACTGCAGTGTGAAGTCATAATTTCGTGGTTTGGTATGAAACACTAAAATATTTCTCTTTTGCAGGAAACACTGTTTCCAAACAATTTCATTTCAGTAACTTTGTTTATATGCAATAAAATATATTTGCAAATACCAAGTTTAAGCAAAACTTAGAGAGGCAGTCAGACAACAAGAGCTGGAATCTAGCAAGTCAGCATGCTGAGTTCTGCATGCCCAGTGGGGCTTTGGATTTGTTTCAAAGCAGCAGCTTGCCCCATGGCAATCTGTAATTACTTATCTATCTTGTCCACGCAGCAGATAGATTACTGTCTCATCTTATCACCTTCCCATCCAGGTATTTTAAAACATTGGCAGAGGTGCAAGCCTTTGGCATGAACCACAGGGCAAGAACCACAGGACTTTTGTACTGTGGCTGTTAGCTTGTGGCTTGAAGCCGGGAGCCTCTATGAACAGAGGAAGAGTGAAGTAAACTCCAGCAAAGGGACTGAGGGAAGGAGTTTGCCCAGATTTCAATATGGGAAAGAGACATTGCTGGCAATATGCATCTCCAAAGGAATTTCCAAACAAACATTTATATGTTCCTTTTTTAGATACAAGCAACCTCTCAGAGCAGTTTACTGTAGTGGTAAAAGAAGACAGTTGCAAACAAGGGATCCCACATGCAGACATGCTGCATGGAAAAATGAGAGAAAGGACAGGTCAGGAGGGGGTTCTTGCATGCCAGGGGAACTCCCAAGATAAGCAGGAAAGGGCAGAAAGCAAATGTTGACAACAGTAAATAGTAGTGTGGCACTGGAAGGGAAGCAAGCACCCATCCATGAGTTGTCCTTAAGCCTGGGACTAAAAAGGTGAAGGGAGGGTTGCCTGCCCAAGCCAAATCCCCCCCCCCATACTTTAAACTATGAGGCAGACTGATCCTTCATTGTTTGAAGGATGAGGTGAATTGTGTTTGCTGAGGGATCAGTTGGGCATAAGGAGTTGCTACCGGGTGGCTGCCATATTATGAGCTCCCAGACCACAACTGCGGCTGGGTCATCTTGTCTGTCTGCTCCACAGAGCTACCAGGCAAGAGGGCTCTCCGTCAAGCCGCATCCTGAGAACCCCAACTGTGGCTGCTGCATGGAATAAACCAGGCAAGAAGAAAAACTGTGAAATAATCTACCTCCTCACAATTTAAAGGGCCACAGGGAACTTGTAACGAGCCCCTGAGGATGTACAGTTTGAGGCATTTTTCCTCCATGTCTACTACCCTCCCCCAATAGAATCTGACCCCAGAAAGATGAACTCCTGCAAGGGTGCATTCCATTTGAAGTGTACCTTCCATCTGTAATTTATTTATTTATTTTATTTAATTAAGCTTATATACCACCCGACTAGCAACAGCTCTCTGGGCAGTGAACATTAAAAATACAATAAAAGATAACACAATATAATATAACACAATGCAAAACTGTACAAAAAAACAGATACACCATCCATACTGGAATGCACATAGGGAAGATGTGTACACCCCAAACAAACTCAAAATCTGTCAAGGGTCCCCACTTGTACAGTAGTATAGTACTTGTATAGTAGTGTTGCTAAGTCTTCTCATTTCACCCAGAGACTCTGGTTTGGGGGGCTCCTCCCAGGCGAGCCACCCCCAGTCTCCAGATTTCTGGCTGGCCAGGAGACATGACAACGGGCCCAAATCTCCCTTCCCAGGAGCCCTCGGTTTTGGAGCCAATGGCATTTGATAGCGGGGTGAGGAGGAACTTGTGACATCACTAGGGCCCACCCCTGAAATCTCAGGGTTTGAGATGCTTCTGTCCTAGTAATCCTATTATATAGTCTTTTTTGTAGCCTATTCTATCTGACCATTCTCATTTCTCATGTGGTAGACTGAAAAGTGCTTTTTAATGTCTAATGCAGAAGCAATCTCTTCTGGAGCCTGTTCATTTCAACCGCCTCTAAATAAGTAACATATTTTGTGCTGTAACATGGTGGCAATCAATTAAAACTTGGCCTACCATGCAATCAATCATTTAAAGACAATAATCAGGTTAGAAAGTAAAAGGACTGTGTATCACCATCCTCTGTAATTCTATGATTTGCTGTATAGCATAAACATTCCAGAAGGAACTTGTGGTTTGAGACATTATCTGGCATTATCTGTATAATCTGTACAACTATTCAGATTGTACACAGTAGCATCCTGCTTTTCTGGTATTTACTCCTTCTGAGCCAAAGTTTTCAAATAAGCTCTTCTCTCCTCAAAAATCATAACGACATGGGAGTCAGCAGAGAGAAAGGGAAAAAACAGAATACATTATCAGGAGGCAGCAAAAAACCTTGAAGAAATTGTCCCAAGGGGGATTACTGTGATATGTGGTGGCAGCCGCTTTTCTTGAGGGTTCTTCTTTCCTCCATTTCTTTTAAAATTTGCTCTGTTGCACAGTTGTAAAATGAATTGTTGCAGAAAAAGATGGCATTCCACAGTGAACACTGGAGGCTGCCATCTTGTCTCTCCAACAATGCCTCTGGAACATCCTGACATAGTGGCTTCATACACACTATACCTTTAAAGCACATTCAAAGCACACTCCCCCCTCTAAAGAATCCTGGGAACTGTTGTTTACCCATCACAAAGGTATAATTCCAAGCACCCTTAACAAACTACAGTTCACAGGATTTGGGGGTGGGGCAAATATGCTTTGAATGTATTTTAATAGTATGGTGTGTGTGCAGCCTATGTCACAGAGGAACATGGTGGCCTGCCAAGATGGTGACTGCACCTCTGCCACTGCTTGAAAGAATGTCCCCACAAAAGTACCCCCCCCCCAGCAAAGTGTTTTAGAATTTACCCAGACCCTGAGAACTGAGCCAAAAAACGTGGTCCATTTTCATGGCTTGCAAAGGGGGAAAATGAAAATGGAGAAGTATTTTTGGCTCAGTACAACTTTGCACATTCATTTTACTTTTAAGCCTCACCCACCACTCCTTTCTTTCTTTTTTAATAAAAAAGATGAAATTCATATTTTGTATTCAATATATATAATCAATAAGGAACATGTGCAATTATACACACATACCAAAATATCATTTACATATAAATTGAGATAAAAGTGATATGAATATTCGTGACCTAAACATTTCCCTATTTTATAGACTCCAGAAAATTCAACTAACTGTATTTAAGCAATAGTATGTCAGAGAAAATAATTAATGTGAAGTCCAACTTTCCAGAAACCACTACAAGGTCACTATCCGTTCTCCCATCTTGGTTTAAGCGTTCCGCATTCCTTAATCTAACACTTTTGATCTATTTAGATTCAGGAGGGGAACCTCAGGACTGCTCTCCAGGTGATGCCACCTCCGTAGGCATACCCTTGCTTCCCACCCTTCTTTAATGCTGTTGCCTGTCTGGAATATGTCCTTGAATTGTGATAATGCGTGTTGCTTACCTTGGTGGATGATGGAGTGTAGAAATCCAAACGTTTACATGCTGGAATGTAACCTGCTATACAAGGGAGGAATCATATCCATTGTTGCACCCTCTTTTACCTCTTGCCCCTCCCACTATTGGCATGTGTCCCCCAGAAGGACCGCAGTCCTTGGGACAAAAGCATTTCAGAGCCCCTGGTTCAGATATTTGCAGAATTTGCCACATTTTTCTTATTCATTCTCCAATTTTCAGCAATTTCCCACAGCTATTATTTATTTATTTATTTCCACAATACAGGAGAGGACTCTAGCTACATGGTACAGCATCTGCTTTGCATGGCAAAAATGCCAGGTTCAATCCTGAACATCTCCAGGTAGGTCTGGGAGAGATCCCAGTCTGAAACCCTGGGCAGCTGCTGGAGTCAGTGTAGATAATATTCAGCTAGATGGACAAACAATCTCACTTGGTGTAAGAGACAGATTCCTATGTTCCTAATCTGGGTTCTGCCATCCTTAAGGCCTGTTCTTGTGTCCCCAAGAAGTGCACCTTCAAAGGTGGCAGAACATGGAGCAAAGCCTGAGATGCTGAATATAGGTTCATGCAGGAAGAGGCAGACCTTCAGATAACCTGGTCCCAAGTAATGTAGGGCAGCTTGAATTGGGCTCAGAAATGAACTGGAAATGAAAATGAAAATGAATTTGTATTATTTTCTGAAAAGTGAGTAGCAGAAGCCACACTGGTTGCTACTTTTTGCACTGGCTGGAATTGCCAAATACTCTTCAAGGGCAATCCCACACAGAACACATTACAGTTGTTCATTCTGAATGTGGACCTATGTACAAGGTATGCATCACAAGGCACAAGTACATTTGTTTAAACAGGAAAGGGTGTCTTGCATGGATAGCATTTCCCTAATTATTTCTTATGAGATATAAAAATATTTGTGTCAAATATTAAAATATTTTCTTCTTCTTTAGCAATTACATCTTGATATAGCCAAATCTGGTTGAGAATCATGTCCTTTTCCATTGAAATCTCTTTCCCTTCCATGCACCTCAGGGAGACCTGAAATAGGTCCCCTCCTTTCCCTCACATAGTATTCTGCATTTGAGCCACAGACAGGACCGTTATTAAATCTCAGAGTAATGTTTGTTATGGTTTAGCTTCTAACACACAGGCAATAGTAGAAAGGACAGCATATATTTTGTATCAGGTGAAAACATTTTTCCCCACAGTGACTGTTCCAGAATCTAAATTCAGGAGGCATCTGGAAGAATCCTTCTGAAACTGATCTAGTAAAAAGTAGACAGCTTGACTAAAAGCCCAAGTCAACTGAAATCTTTCCAGTGCCTTGAATGAGTTTTGGATCAAATATTCTCTCTCTTTCACACACACACACACACACACACACACACACACGCACATACCCTCCCCCCTCATGCACAGAGTAAGTGGTGTAATCATTTAAGAAGCTTATCACATCCAAGATCTTCTCCCCCTTTGCAAGTGACTTATGTCTGCTCTTCTCATGCAGCAGATTGACTTGTGAACCAAAACCTCTTGAAATCCAAATATTCCGAGCACAGCCTTGGGCCGCAGCCCTTCGGATCAGGAGGAGGGCAGACTTGTGGGTGAAGAGAGGGGATAGAGGCCAGCAGTTTTTAGCAGGTCCTGCGACAAGAGTCCAGCACAAAAGTTGTCTAGTTAAAGTTGTACAACTCTAACAAGAAATGTCTCGAGTGGAGGGGAGGATGGTGTGGAGAGACGACATTGAACTTGCCTCTTACTTTTGTGTCAACTGGGCCAAGAGCAAAGAACCCAGCCAAGCTGGCAAGCCTAGGCAAGAATGAAATTGTAACCTTCTGAGGGACAGAATGAACTCTACCACTTCAGGCAGCAAGTGGGAGAATTACATATTTTAAGGCTCCTCTATGCGTGATATTTTTATATATATAATACTTTTTTTTAAAAGGGGGGATTTCTTTTTTAAACAAAAGGATTTTTACAAGCAAATGGTGTTTTGTTTGAAAAATCTGAATGTAATACATATTTTTGTTACAAAATCTTCTTTATTTCATTTTTATGTATTTTCAATCATCTTTCTGTTGGCTAATACCATAATCCATCCATGCAGTAATGGCCAAAGTGATTTATTTTTCCCAAGGAAAAGTAAATGAAGCAAGCTTAGCAACCCCTTTTTAGCAAGAATTGTCCTTGCCAACTTTTCTTCTGCAACTTTTCTTCACACCTTTGTCAGAAGAAGGGGAAGGCAGGGTGAGGCAGGGGATTGGGTTTGTTGTGTTAAATGGCCTTTCCACCATTTTTATACAGACAATATTTTAAATCTTTTGTTTGTTTCCTGCCCCATGACTACTTGATGATGGGCAATCAATAAAAGCAACAGTAGTGTAAATAGAGAAAAATGTAGGACTATAACAATATCTATTATGTAAGAGGTGATCATGCCACTGTCAGGAGAATAGTGTCATTTTTGCAAATTGCCAAACTGGGATCATACACGTTTAACAAAATGCAAACCACTATGGACCAAGTTTGAGTAACGATAATGCAATCAAAAGGTGGAACAGGTACATAACAGCATGCCCCATCCCTACTCCCAGACTAGCACAGTGGGGAATAGACTGACACTCATCTTGACTTACCAAGGGATTTTTTTACTTGTAGGGAGTTTGAGTGGTGGTTTCTTTCCCAACTCCCATAGGGGAAACCTTCCAACAACAGATGAGATAGCAGGGCCCACTCCATACTTTGGCCTCCTCCCCTCCCTCAACTGTTTCCATTCAAGGTGGTGAGCACAAGAACTTTGTCCCTTCAAGAACTGGCACTTAAATTTGCTTGGTTGCCCTCCTCTCCCTCCCCAGTTCATTTTTCCATTTGTGTCATGTCTTTTGGATTGGAAGCCTAAAGTCTTGCTTATTTTATCTTATTTCTTATTTCTTTATTCCTTTTATATCCTGCTTCTTGATGGAGCTGTAAGCTGCTCTGAGAGTCTTTTTGGGTGAAGAATGGAGGATGCGTAAAATAAATAAATAAATATTCTCCAACTAGTTTGAAGTGGTATAGTGCCCTCACCCACCTAAGGGCTCTACCATCTAATGTTACTCGAGGTATAAAACAGGCATGTTTAACATGGTAAGGTGACGATATCTGTGATAGCTAACCTATGTAATAATACAAATTGTTCACTCAATCAAAAAATAGCTGCTAAACATAATCTAGTAAGTATTAACATGCTTTAGTATTTTGAGTTCAGACCACAATCTATATTCCTTAGTCCATCTGCAAAACAGGAATAAGTCCACAATAGTCAAGAAATCAGAAGAAGGCTAGGAATAGGGAGAGCAGCTATGAGAGAACTAGAAGAAGTCCTCAAATGCAAAGATGCATCACTGAACACTAAAGTCAGGATCATTCAGACCATGGTATTTCCGATCTCTATGTATGGAAGTGAAAGTTGGACAGTGAAAAGAGCAGATAAGAGAAAAATAAACTGATTTGAAATGTGGTGTTGGAGGAGAGCTTTGTGCATACCATGGACTGCGAAAAAGACAAATAAGTGGGTGTTAGAACAAATTAAACCAGAACTACCACTAGAAGCTACAATGATGAAACTGAGGTTATCATACTTTGGACACATAATAAGACCTGATTCACTAGAAAAGACAATAATGCTGGGAAAAACAGAAGGGACTAGAAAAAGAGGAAGGCCAAACAAGAGTTGGATTGATTCCATAAAGGAAACCACAGACCTGAACTTACAAGATCTGAACAGGGTGGTCCATGACAGATGTTCTTGGAGGTCACTGATTTATAGGGTCGCCATAAATCATGATCGACTTGAAGGCACATAACAACAAAAAAGATTATTTTAAAGATTACTGAGATCATGTATCTGAAACTACTTGGAACACTGTGAAGTTGCTATCTAAGGCTGCAATCCAATACCCACTTACCTGGGAGTAAGTCCCATTGAGCCCAATGGTGCTTACTTCTCAGTAGACATGTATTGGATTGCAACTTAAGTTCCAAATAAGATGGTGTGGCAAGAGGTGGGGTCACTTAGCTGCTGACTCATCTATAATGAAAGAAGAATTATACTGTCATGTTACTGCACTTATTAAGATTTGCTCCTTTTGAGTGGTAGCCATGTGGTAAGGGAAATGCTGAACCTGGTGATGCTTTTTCCTCCCCACCAGAAATGTCAGGGGAAACCTGGGGAGGGGGCAAGGGCTGATGACAGCCATCATTTTTCCATAAAGTCCAGTTTGGGTCTGAATTTGATTATCATCATTTATTTTGAAAAGGACGTTCCATCTGCTCCTTTACCTTTGAACAATATTTGATAGTGTCATTTTTGGGTGGGGAGGAATTGCTGTGACAAATTGATGACTGCCACTTTGTTTTTGCAATGGGAGTTGATCAAAATTTTATCTGCTCTTCACAAATTCAGGACTAGTCCAGAATCACTATAACCTATTTTAATACTAGAGGTTACCAAGAAGAATGGTTACAGGATCCATTGATGTGGAGTATTCCAACACATGTTGTCACAACCCAAATTTAATATTTCTATCCAGTATCGTCCAATGTTAGATCAATCCCTGAAAATGTGCAAGGAAAGCTGCAATCCTCCCCCTTGCCAATGCTTTTCTGATAGGATGAGTTCTTTTTGATAACTTAGGACATTATATTTTAATTAGCAGCATAGCATAGCACCTTCAGCAATCTAACATGGCTCCGGCATCATGTTGATGTTTCAGAATATCATGCAAAAGCAACAGAATAATTAGATGAGACATGAGTGCTGAACCCAGTCAGAACATAACTGGAGCCAGGGTTTATTCATAGGGTGCTGACAGGGTTCCAAACATGGCTGTGTTGATCCGTGACGTCTCAGCATCAGTGTCAGCTAATTCGTTTGCTCTTAGGTTTAAAGTCTAAAAATGCCATATTGTTGCCAAGCTATTGGGTGCAGAGTCCTGAAACAACTGGCTTAGCATGCAAATACCAGTAGTAGATGGCTAATGACAAAGCACTGTAGGATTATTTTTCACATGTTCCTAAAGTAGCTGCTTATTCTATTAAGAATGGGGTTAAATATGCAGAATACCCGTAGCGACACAACGAGTTACTTGGCACAAACTTTCCAAAACTTACTTGTGGCTTTGCCCTTCACAAGCGTGACCCTGTGTGTAATGTGATTATGTGGCCACATAATTGTAGATTATTTGTAAATTGCTGCATAATTAGGCTGTAAGGCTCTCTATGTTTGACTGTTATGAAACATATGTCTAGTGTTTCAAAATGTGAAAGGAATGTAGCTCAAGCAGAGATATCTTCACACACCGTATCTTCTCCCCCATGTGATTGCCTCAGGAGCATCCAGAGCTGCTCTGGGGTTTACCACTCAAGTATATGCACAGTTTGTGGGAGCTATCATCTCCATGTGGGTGCTGTACTTATATGTGATGTAATCTCTCATGATGACACTTTTTGGAGCTGCTGCCGTAGTGGGAAGCATAGCAATTGCGGGCATAGCATCCCAAATGAAGATGCTGATTCACATATTAAATGGCCTCCCATAAGCATAGGCTGACCACAAGCCTAATGGAAGACCCACACTATCCCACAATTATAGTGGTAGGAGCATCAGCATATAGCAACCCTCATATTCATAAAACAGATGATGGAGTAAGCTCTAGTTCTCAATGAGGTAGTAAACCTGGACTGTACCACGTCAGGCTACAGGTGAGGATTACATGACTGAATACAACATCATCCCTCTACACAGAAGGGAGTAGAGGGAGAAGGGTTCTAGCCTGGCCTTCTCCCAATAATGCAAGTCTTATATGTGTAGAAACATTTGTTTTCCATAGGGGAGCATTCCAGCATGTGAACCCCCACTGGCATTCTGAAATGGTACAACTCAGATACAGGTTTACCACCTCACTGAGAACTAGTGCAATCCAATAGATATCTGCTCATAAGGCCTGTTAAATCTCTCTCCCTGTACACTGCAATGTCTAGTTCTCTGCATTTTTGTTCTTTTTTTGGGTAAGAATTCTGCTACAACAGAGTGTGGATCATAAGCAGAAGTATTTAAATTTATTTTGCTTTTTAATCCATGTATTTACTGGTGGGTGGGCTGGCTATTAAGAATTTTGCTAGTCTAGTAATTTATATCCAAAGATTCATAGGGTCGCCATTAGTTGTAATCGACTTGAAGGCACATAACAACAACCAAGTAATTTGTTTAAATGAATTTACAAGGCTATAATTACTACCCCTCTTTTTTTAGTTTGAACCACTTTCGCCTCAACCCAAATGTCAGGACTTGTACATGGTAGAGAGGCTTCCATGTGCAAGCCATTTGAATGAAAAAATGGACACCCAGTATCAATTCCTTTAACAATGCCATGCTTCTGATGGGCATCTGGTTGGCTACTGTGAGAAAAGAGTGCTGGAGTGGATGGGCTTTTGGCCTGATCCAGCAGGGCTCATCTTATGTTCTTAGCTGTTTGATTCTTGAAGCAATTCCTGATTGGCTAGGATTATTCATGTGACCAGAAAAGGCAACTTGTCCCTCATGTTAATAATCTTCATGTGGCCTTAGTGACTTTAGCACATAGCTATGCTCCACTGGCTATGTAACACTGTGACACTATCACATTCAGTACATATGAGCAATGTAAAAAATAGCAACCACAGAGAGGGAATATTGCGAAACAATTACTATAAAAAGTTGTTTTAAAAGCTATGAAAAAAGTAGCTTTTTGTGGGTTCCTCCCCCCTTGCAATTTCTCAGGTGAAAATCAAACATGAAAACTGTTTGGCTCAGCACTAACTGAGAGATCATTTCAAGAAAAAAATGGCAAGACATGGGAGAGTTCCTATCACATTTTAGTGTTTGCTTTAGTAAGCCCACAAATCCCAATTCAGACAACTGAACAATATCTGATTCATATATGATGGATGTAGGTGAAGAGGTGCTGCACTGAGAAGATAAATTGTGCTTTCTATTTTTCTAGGTGATGGGAGAATACATGGGAACAAGCAGACATTCTTTAAATAAATGGGGGGAAGATATACAAAGTGGTGGAACACTGGTACAAGGGAAGTAGGTAGCCTTTCATGTGTTCACCACTGACCTTTATTAGCTCAGCAGAAAAACTTTCCAAGTGTAAAGAATTAAAGTATAATTACAATAATTTAGAATTACTGAATCACACATAACATCCGTTACTGGTGATGTCACATGCACTATCCAATAGATTCTCTTGATGTCCATATAATATTCCACAGACTATTCAATACTGAAATTAGCATAGTAGCTAGGTCAGACATTGAATTTTCCTAATGACAAAATGTTGTCTTTTGGAGCACAGTTCCCCAACCTTTTTGGCCTGGTGGCACATAAATCTAAGAAACTGTCATGGGCACTGCAAAATACTCATTTCACTGAAGAAAAGTGATGATATTCAAAATTCCCCCTCCCAAAACCAGGCAAAACACCTACCTCCACAAAAAATAAAATAAAACACAGCCCATAAACAAACCAGGCAACAACCCCAACCAAACAATTAAAAAAAACCCAAACCCCTCATTTTTTAAAAAAAATCGGAGGGACAAGGGGCCTTGGTGAGCAGCTTGATGCCCCATGTTGTGGAATATCAAGAAACTGCAATATATTTACAATAAAAGTGGTGCCCTCAGGGAAGATAAACTTACTGCCAACACATCAGGTATTCTCCATTGGTTATATTTCTGTGGGAATAGGCATAGCCCTATCCCTTCCAAGTAGTAGCTCTAATATACTTCTTGTATCTTTAAGAGGACACTGTGTTTAGGTCTGAATCCAAGTATCCCAAAGTCATAAGGTTCTTTGCTATTTGAGGTTTGACATTCTGGTATTACTAGAGTTAGCACTAGGTTCTAATGCTTAGACTTGCATCCAAAGTTTCAGTGGGTATAGTGGATGTTCTAACTGGTATGTGTATACAAAGCCAAAAGTGAGTGCATATTAAAACAATAATTACATGTTGGAGTTGGAGAAGTAGAGTTACATTATATAACAGTAACAACCTGATATGTGTCTTCCCCCCAACACCTCCCTTCCATTCTGTGGTACAGGAATTTGGGAGCAGCATAGATTCTGGCTGCATGGTGTCTCATAATCTGAACATTCTTTGTCTCTCAGTAGCAACACGTTATTCCCTGCTGATTTCCAGATTTCTAATACAGTTCCTGGTGGTCGTTGTAATGATGTTCTGTAAAAATATGGTGAGGGTGATTTCTTAGAAACCAGTGTGGCTTTGATACCCACAGTCAACACAGTTCTTTAGGTGTACTCATTCTCTCAGAACCAAAACTGATGAGGAGAAGTCACATGGGACGATTTACTTCAGAGGGATTCAAAGTGGAGCCTTCCAGATGTTGTTGGACTACAACTCCCTTCAGCCCCGGCCAGCATGGCCAATTATAGGGGATGTAGTCCAACAGCATCTGGAGAGCACCACATTGGCTACCCTGGATTTATTGTTTTATACTGCAGACAGAGAACTGAATGCCCCACCATTTATATAAAACTAACAAGAGAAAGGCCTTCTCTTCTGACATGGTATTAGGGAATATGTTGTGCGAGGGAGCATTCAAATATTCAGTCCCCTATCCTGAAGTCTGAAATGGTATAACCCAAGAGATACATCATGTGGGGGTTTCTGCTCATCTGCTTTTTAAACTTCTGTGTTTACTTACGAATATATATCCTGCCTTTTCAACAAAAAGTTTGCAAGCAAACTTACAATAAACCAACAAAATATAGTAACTGAAATCAAATACAACAAAATATTGATATCTATAACAGTGCAATGATTACCCATTCTCAAATCTTAGTTGTGGCTAAAAGAGCCTTACAGTATAATCTTATGCTAGTTTATTGCTTAGTGAAGTCCCCCTGTCATCAAAGGGGTTTAGTTCCAGGTAAATGTGTGCAGGATCTCACCCTTACTTAGATATACATAAAAAGAAGTGCAGTGAACAATATTTCTTGGTTTGGTTCCGTTGCAACAATAAACCACAGTTTGCTGTTAAATGCCTCAACTGGCACATGCTTCAGGCTCACATGCAAAGGAGGGGGAAATTTAGACTTCCATTTCTGATTAGCATCAAACTGTGGTTGATAAACTCATCTCCCATGAATATGTCTAATCCAAACCCAACAGCCTTCTGAGAGATCTGCAGAGGGAGCTGATGGCTATGTGCAGCCTGTCTCCCTCCTGACTCCTTCCTGGGCTGGCTGCTTTTTGGAGGGAGTCTGAGATGCTTTGTTCCAGTTGGATGAGTGCCCCAGTCCATAGATCCTTACACAGCAGTGGACTACATACAGCTGGGTGTGAGGATTCTTTGTGCTTGCTTACTGAAGAGATGTCAGCCAATGGGACGAGAGCAAAGGGGGCAGAGTTCAAAGCAAAGTTTGGGAAATGTTGTTCAAATCCTTTTCAGAAACCATCTAAGTTAGTGGCCATCCCCATATCTTCCATGGATTCCTTCTAGCTACAAGACAGAGGGTGCACAGATGCAAATAAATGGAAGAGTATATAATTGGGCATAATTTAGATAATGACTTTTTCAAAACTACCCAGGTTATTTTATAAAGTAGCAATGGCACTGATAGTGCACTGAGGCAGTAATGAAACACAGTAGCTATTTTGTTGTGAAAGGTTTATTGGCCGTAGTACCTGTATTCATGTTCTGAAACCGGAGCCTATTCAATTGAAAGAAGGAATGTTAGAGTGCTGAAATGGGGTGGGGGGATTTTCTTTAAGGGTCTAGAAATTCCATCCAAGTACAGTTACAATGACCAGGCAATTTTTTTAATCCAACACAGGGGAAAACAGCACAAGTGTACCCTTGTAATATCCTGCTATGCTATAATGTTACCTTGTGAAATGAATAGAGGCTACAGTTAATATGCTTACCTAATGGTGATCCAGTTCACATGGTAGAGGAACAGAGATATGCCTAAAGGAGGGATGGGGTATCTGTGGCTGTCCAGATGCTGTTGGGCTACAAATTCTCTCATTCCTGATCATTGATGACTAGGGCCAATGCCTACTGGTCTGGAGGGCCACAGCTTCCCCATCCCTGACCTAAAATAACATGTGACATAGGTAGATAGAGATAGAGGTACACACACACACACACCATCTTCTCTCCCCCTTCATTTTTGTTTGGGAGCAAATCTCCACACCCATGCCTCCACATGGACCACGTGCATCGAATGTCACATTAGGTGGGTGGTGATGATAATTGTTGAACAAGATAGATAGAACAAAAGAAAGCATGGCAATTATGGCTATATGAATGTGTATACACTGATTTACAATCAGACGCTTGAAAGAAGTACTGTACATAGAGCAGCCTTTCCTAACCAGTGTGCCTCCAGGTGTTGTTGGACCACAACTCCCATCTTTCCTGACCATTGGCAATGCTGGCTGAGGCTGATGGGAGTTGTGGTCCAACAACATCTGGAGGCACACTGGTTGGGAAAGGCTGAATAGAGACTGTTGTTGTAGCAAGACACAAACACAGTAGCAAAGATTCATAAACTAGAATCAGCCTCTACAAAGAATGACTACAATTGCACTATATGTATGATCAATAAATAATAATAATAATAATAAAATTTTATGTTTAGGCCGCCTATCTGGCCGAATGAACGGCCACTCTAGGCGGCGTACATAATTAAAAATACAACATATAATACAGTTTTAACATATAATACAATTATAATCCACCAACCTACATCTATACACTGTAAACTAAAACTATCTAGGAGACCTGTATTCCCGCTGAAACAACCAAGTTTTCAATCCTTGGCGGAAACCTACCAGGGAGGGGGCATGGCGAAGGTCGTATGGCAGAGAATTCCAGAGGGCGGGGGCCACAACTGAGAATGCCCTCTCTCTGGTCCGCACCAGCCTAGCTGTCTTAACTGGTGGGACCGAGAGAAGGTCTTGTGAGGCAGATCTCATCAGGCGGCATATTTGGTGATGCTGGAGGCGCTCCTATACCGTATAGGGCTTTAAAGGTTAACACCAACACCTTGAATTGGGCTCGGTACACAACTGGTGGCCAGTGCAGATCTTCTAGCACTGGGGTGCTATGATCCCGGCAGCGACTGTTTTTAATCAACCGTGCCGCCGCATTCTGTACCAGTTGTAGTTTCCGGGCCGTCTTCAAGGGTAGCCCCACGTAGAGAGCATTACAGTAGTCTAAGCGAGAGGAGACCAGGGCATGCACCACCCATGGGAGCAGTTGGACCGGAAGGTAGGGTCGCAGCCTCTGTATCAGATGTAATTGATACCAAGCTGCCCGGCTCACTGCTAGCACCTGAGCCTCCATGGACAGCTTGGAGTCAAGAATGACCCCGAGGCTGCGGACCTGGTCCTTCAGGGGCAATCTCACCCCATTCAACACCAGGTCGATATCTCCCAATCTTCTCTTGTCTCCCACAAGCAGTACCTCGGTCTTGTTGGGGTTCAGTTTCAGACTGTTTCCTCCCATCCATTCACTTACAGACTCCAGGCACTTGGAAATAGTCTCCACAGCCAACTCTGGTGAGAACTTAAATGAGAGATAGAGCTGAGTGTCATCCGCATACTGGTGACACTGCAACCCAAATCTCCTGATGATGGCCCCCAGCGGCTTTACATAGATGTTAAACAGCATGGGAGAGAGGATAGAACCCTGTGGCACACCACAATTGGGAGGCCAAGGGTCTGAAACCTCCTCTCCCAATGCCACCCTCTGGTGCCTGTCAGAGAGATAGGAACGGAACCACCGTAGAACAGTGCCCCCAATTCCCATTCCCTCCAGGCGATCCAGGAGGATACCGTGGTCAACGGTATCGAAAGCCGCTGAGAGATCCAAGAGGACAAGGAAGGAGTGTTCTCCCCTATCCAACGCCCTCCTTAAATCATCCACCAGAGCGACCAAGGCTGTTTCAGTTCCATATCTAGTCCTGAAGCCCGATTGGTATGGATCTAAGTAATCTGTTTCCTCCAAGTGTGTCTGTAGCTGTTTGGCCACCACACGTTCGATCACCTTTCCCAAGAATGGTAAATTAGAGACTGGGCGAAAGTTGTTTAAATCTTGGGGATCCAAGGAGGGTTTTTTCAAGATGGGCTTTATTACCGCCTCCTTGAGGGCGGATGGCAATGCACCCTCTTCCAAGGAAGCATTTACCACCGCCATGATCCCTTCGCTCAGTCTCTCTTTGCAGCCCACAATGGGCCACGTGGGGCAAGGGTCAAACAAACACGTGGTTGGTCTCACAGTAGAGAGCACCTTGTCCATATATTTCAGAAGCTTGATGTAACTTACCCATTTCAAACTCAAAACTTAATTATGAGTGCAGAATTTCTAAAACATACATTTAAATAGTCCCAGCTTTCTAAAACCTCTTTATTCTTTCTCCATTAACTCCTTCGGGAGGAAGGGTGGGATACAAATTCTGACAACAACAAAAACAACTGTTAGTCTTTAAGACCTGTCTTAAATCTTCACATAAACTTAGAACTCTACATATTGAATTTATAGCAGAAAGGAATTTGCTCTACAAGATTCTCTTCAGCGAATTTTGATCATGAATATTCTCCAAATATATTTTAGATAGGTGAATATTCAGCAAGTATTTTATTCTCAGCATTAATATTTGGCATCTGAATACTTTACAACAGCAATCAGCATGATAAAATCTGATACCTCTCTAAGTGACAGTGAGTATTTAACAATATCCAACAGCTAACTTGCAAATCCATTTAGTAAACTTTGTATTAAGATTTAAGATTTAAGCAACGAGGCATCATCCTCTCAATAGGCAAAAATGTCCAAAACTATTGAAATTCAATTTGAATTCTGATGGCAAATTTTTACATCAAAATCTTAATTGCACATTTTAAAACAATATAATATTAATATTGCTGATTATCTAAAATGTTTATTTGAGCCATAGAATCTGCATAAGAACTCCTGAGATTACTCATTCCATAAATTATGGACATGTTCTTCTCTTTCCAAATATAGATTGCAGACTGTTTGTATATATGAAGACCAGCATGTCTGCTATGCAAAGTATAAATTTCCTGTAAGTAACATGAGCATGTACATGACATGCCTATATATATCTTTTGCTTCTCTTTCCTTTTGCTCTTTAGTGCCCCGTAAATCTTCCTCTTTAGGAATATCCTGTGTCTGATAGGTCTATCAACAGCTGTTGGCCATGGTATTTAAACTAGGGATAGGGAGTCTGTGATCAGATGTGGTTGGACTACCACTCCCATCATCCCTGCCCATCATTCGTGCTGGATGTGGCTGATGAAGTCCAAAACATCTTGGGGTTCTCCTTCCCTGATCCAAGTGGAACCTCCAGGTTCAGAAACAGAAAACTCATACCTCTGCCTCATTGACCCTCCAGATTCTGCCTGGCCTCATCTGTCTGGTCCATCTGATTTAGTGATATCTACCTACTTAGATTGCTTTAAAAAGAGTTTAGACAAATTCATGGTGGATAAGGCTATCAGTGGCTACTAGCCACTATGGCTATGTACTGTATCCAGTGTTGGAGGCTGTATGCTTTTGAATACCAGTTGCTGTTACAATTGGGTGCTTGTGGGCTTCCCATAGGCATTTGTTTGGCCACTGTGAGAACAGGATGCTGGACCAGATGGGCTTTGGGCCTTATCCCTCAGGACTCTTCCTATATTCTTAAAGTCTGTCTCATAGACCCTCCAGATTCTGCAAGGCTCCAACTGACTGACCTACCAGATTCCATCCTGATTCTTCCCCAAGTCATCAGATTCCTCTAGATTCCAGTTCCCACAAACCAGCCATTCTGCAATTGCTCCCAGACCCATTCATGGTCCAATTATTATTATTATTTTGTTAACATTAATTTGTATTTTTCTTTTACACAAATGGGAACATAGGAAGCTGCCTTATACTGAATCAGACCACTTGTCCATCTAGTTCTGTATTGTCTGCACCAATCAACAACAGCTATCCAGAGTTTCAGACCTTTCCTGGGGGGCCCTGGAGATGCTGGGGATTGGACCAGGGACCATACTGTGGCATCCAACTCTTGGAGATCATTCATCTCATCTCAGAAATGATCAGCCTATCTGCTTCTAGTACATCATGATAAAACAAGTGTGGTTAACATCCTCTCACCTGGGGGCCCTGTTGAGGTTTTGGTGACTCTTCCAGGCCTCATGCCAGTGATGTATATGGCCAGAGTGGGTGTGGCCAAAGTGGTCAATGCACACTTACTTGTACATACAGACATACATGCTCACCAGTCACCACACATTAGGAGGGGGGGGGATTTGGATCTGTTCAAATAAAAAAGCAAACCCACCCAATTCACATTTCCTAAAACAATATATGAACCCAAATTATCTAATCTTCAGAATCCACACTTCTTTGAATTTTGTGATGCAGTTATCCAGTTTTAATAACTGTGTACAACATGCATATACTAAGGGAAAGTGTGAATAAAAATGTAAGTATTAGTGAAAACCATACAAAAATGCAGTATAGAATGGGACACTGCCTGCAAAAATATGTATATTTGGAGAAAATGCACATAAAAAGGCTGGTGAATTTTAATGAGGACTTTTTAAATAAAAAATTGCAAACTGACACAGAAATGAGGCAAATGGAACTTTAGGACTGGAAAAATTAACAGATTCATCCATCCATGGAAACTGACAAATTAATCCATTCCCTACCACACATGCAACATATATATGTACGCAGACTCAAGCACACATCCACACATACAGGCCACATCCACACCCAACATATACAGATATACAAATTCAGGCAGACAGGTAGGCAGACTCAGATACACGCACACATACACACAGAACATGATGAGCTCGAAGGACAAGCTCATTCTCCAGCGCTGCGAAGGGGAGAAAAGACCTTTCAGAATCAGGCACCTCTTCTTACCTTTGAAAACCACCGCTTCTCCCTCTGGCATGGCACCATTGCTAGAAGGTGTCAGAGGGAGGAGACAGAAGGAGCATTCCTCCCTGTTTCCTGATCCTCTCTAAGACCTTCTCCAGTGGGAGACGTGGCATTCGTCAAAGGTAACAGAAGGTGCCAGATTTGGAAGAGGGTGTTGTGCCACTAAAAATGGATTTGTGGGTTTGGTCCTGCCTGTGAGCCAAAGTTTTGCCACCTCTGAATGACAAGAAACAAGTCCTGAATCAGACAACAATATCAAGTTTTTAGCTGGCAAAATATCTAATGGTTACTAAATGAGTCTACAATAAATTCATATAAACTTATATCTCTTTAGTTTTACTTAATCCTCTCTCGGGGTTACACCCCACAGAAATAAAGGGCAACAAGTACTCAAGCTTACCTCAATTGATCAGACAATTTTTCCATAAACCAAATTTTCCAAACTTTATTTATTTATTTTTATTTAATTTAATTTATATACTGCCCTAAGCCAAAAAGGCTCTCGGGGCAGTGTACATAAAAGATAAAACAAGCAAAATATATAAATACAGTAAATATAACAGAATCAAAAGTCAAAACAACAAACAACAACAACCAAGCAACATCAAAATATAACAATAATAAGATATTGTTTAAAATACACGATAAAAACAATTATTAAGATACATTTTAGAATGCCTGGGAGTATAAAAAGGTTTTCACCTGGCGCCGAAAAGATAGCAGCATCGGCGCCAGGCGTACCTCATCGGGGAGACTATTCCACAATTCGGGGGCCACCACCGAGAAGGCCCTAGTTCTGGTCACCACCCTCCGAGCTTCTCGATGGGATGGCACTCGGAGGAGGGCCTTAGATGTTGAGTGCTGTGTACGGGTAGGTTCGTATTGGGAGAGGCGTTCCACCAGGTATTGCGGTCCCATGCCGTGTAGGGCTTTATAGGTCAAAACCAGCACTTTGAATTTAGCCCAGAAACAAATAGGAAGCCAGTGCAGACGGGCCAGAACGGGTGTTATATGAGCGGACATTCTGGTCCGCGTCAGTAGTCTGTCCGCTGCATTCTGGACTAGCTGTAGTTTCCAAACTATCTTCAAGGGCAGCCCAACATAGAGCGCATTGCAGTAGTCCAACCTAGAAGTTACCAGAGCGTGAACAACTGAGGCGAGGTCATCACTGTCCAGATAGGGACGTAGCTGGGCTACCAGTCGAAGATGGTAAAAAGCGTTCTGTGCCACCGAGGCCACCTGGGCCTCAAGAGACAAGGAAGGATCGAAAAGAACTCCCAAGCTATGCACCTGTTCCTTCAAGGGGAGTGTAACCCCATCAAGAACAGGGTGAACATCCTCCATCTGGGCAGTGAAGGCACTCACCAACAGCGTCTCGGTCTTGTCTGGATTGAGCTTCAGTTTGTTAGCCCCCATCCAGTCCATTATCGCGGTCAGGCAATGGTTTAGCACGTTAACAGCCTCACCTGAAGAGGATGAAAAGGAGAAATAGAGTTGCGTGTCATCAGCACACTGATGACAACGCACCCCAAAACTCCTGATGACCGCACCCAGCGGCTGCATGTAGATGTTGAAAAGCATGGGGGACAGTACCGATCCCTGCGGGACTCCACAATGGAGAGTCCAGGGTGTCGAGCAGTGTTCCCCAAGCACTACCTTCTGGTGACGACCCACCAAGTAGGAGCGGAGCCACTGCCAAGCAGTACCCCCAACTCCCAACTCCGTGAGTCTCCCCAGAAGGATACCATGGTTGATGGTATCAAAAGCAGCTGAGAGATCAAGGAGAATCAACAGAGTCACACTCCCCCTGTCCCTCTTCCGACAAAGGTCATCATACAGGGCGACCAAGGCTGTTTCGGTGCCAAAACCGGGCCTAAAACCAGATTGAAATGGATCAAGATAATCAGTGTCATCCAGGAGCCCCTGGAGCTGGCTGGCAACCACCTGTTCCAGAACCTTGCCCAATCAGTCTGCCAAAGTTAGGTTTTCCTCTGGCTTCCATAAGCTACCAGCAACTTATTTATTTCATTGATTTATGTAGCACTTAATTACAACTGTTTCTAAGCAATGTACATCAAGGTACATCAATAAATGCAATAAAGATAAATCAGTTAAGAACTAGAAAATCAGAAATGACTTTAAATGGCTACTGGAATTAAAAAAAAACAATCTTCAGTAGGACAGGAAGTTCAACAGGGAGGGAGCCTGTATGATGATCTCATCTGGGAGGGAGTTCCACAAAACTGGGCCCACAATATTGAATTCATGGTTCTTGATGGATACAAAGTGCACTTCCAAACCATGGGAAGGCACTAACAATGACTGTCCCAAAGACCTCAGTGATCAGGCAGGTACGATCAGGGGCTTCCTATGATATCATGGACCCAAGCCATTAAGGGTCTTGTTTTGCTGCCAATAAAAGAAAGGCCACTATTTTTATATATACCTGAAGTTCTTAAAGTGGTCAGGATGTAACATGAGATTTTTTTTGCACGTCAACATTTACGATCTCTGTCATTCAAATCTCTTTTGTTAAAATGTTCGCTTAATTCTATCCATGTTTACTCACAAGTAGGGTACTCTTCCCACACCCCCAACCCACATACAAATTAATCGGAAATAGGATTGCAGCCTCTGGCTACATCGGGAGAGGTGAGAATAGGAGTCAATAACTGTAAGATCATGCCCACAGAAATATTTTTTTTATTTTGGAAAGAACTTTGCTTTCTTGTATTTCTGATAACTTGTAACCTTGTAAGAATCAATGCAGAAATTCACTAATAGGCAAAGAACCTTGCAGTTTAAGAACATACCTATAGCCAACAGATATTTCTATCAAACTTGAAAAAGCAGGGAAATTGGGCAGCTATAGTAAATGCACCAGGGGAGCAGGAGACCTGATCTCCTCTCTGAGATATTGTAATGCCCTACAAATTTGTAAAAATGCAAAGACAATTTGGGTTGGTCTTTCACAGTCCAATCCACCTCCTGTGTAGCTTGGAAGAATTTGATAACATGTTCCTCTGAGCATATGGTGAGTGGTGGCAACACCTGCCACCTCCAAAACTGGAGAATTACATTTTTTGTATGTTTGTTGGTGTTCTTTTTGCTTTGATTCTTTCCTGTGTTCTATAGAGAATCTAACCTAGAAAATGATATTTCACTCATTATTCATCCTGGAATCCTAGAAATCTGTCATACTGCCATTTGGGATAAAATGCCTACAGTTTTGGTACTTGCAAGCTATAGCATCCTCATATATAGACCCGAAGGGCTAGCCAGCCTGTTCCATTGATGAACTACTTCTCTGCTATATAAAGCATGAGCAGGAAGCACAAAATGTTTGGAAAATGTATACTATAGCGGCTGCTTGATTAGGCTGGTTGTACCCTATGTTCTTGTCTCCCATCTCAGTCTGGCCCTTCTGAGTCAACATGACTTCCTGAGCTAGAATCTTGCTCTGTTCCTTGAAATCTGGCTTCTGCCAGTCTACTGATTCTGTATGCAGTGTGCCCTTTAGTCTCAGGATTTCCTTTTTTCATGGTTCCAACACTGGCTGGCCATGGGTACAGACATGACCCAAGTCCTTTGTTGCCTGTATGTTGGGTATTTACACCTTGGATGTTTGCCCATTGTGGGAAATTATATTTTTTGTGGCAGAGTTCAACTGAGTCAACAGTATACATCACCCCCTTCTTTGGAAGTCATTTCCAACATATATAACCCAAATATTTAGGTTTAGAGAACCATACACCTACAGAACTAAGTCATGCCCTTAAAAATAGCACATGAAAGAGAATTTAAGACAATATAATGTGGTTTTACTCCTTCTTATTCTTTAAAAAAAATATTCTGGGAAACAAGATTGTTTGAGGGATTGTTGTTGGGATGTGGAAACTTTCATCATTGATCCAAACATGGTTCAAGACTGAAGTGACCAGAGGGAAAAACAGTTACCATTTGGCAGATGTTTTGTGGCAAAGAGGATTACAAATGCGTCAATGATCTTAATCCAGTTCCCAGTGGGCAACTCACCACATCACAGAAACCACCACCACAACTGGCAATCTGATTGTCAGCTGGAGCAAGCTGGCCGAGGTTTAAATAAGTACACGGAGAGAAGAACAACTCCAGAGGTTGCCCTTTTGGGTCATGGTTGAGACACAAAGATGGGCAAAATTCATATTGCATTGTGGATGGGGGGAAAGTTCAGCTTTCAAGGCAGTCAGGCAAAGTCTGTGCAAAATAATAGATTACACTGCATCTTATTCTCAAAATGTCCTTTTTAAAGGTCATGAGGAAAGAGGCTAAATGCACATATGGATTAATTGTTTGGGTTCATCTGTTAATAATGTGAGCCGAGATTAAAACAGAGAGCTAATGTTCCTAAAACCAGACCTCTAACTGACAGAAGACCATTTCTTCCCTGCCTGCTTCCTGATCTTGTGGACTCATCCATACCCAAGGTGAGTTCTTGAAGGTGGAGTGTCCGGGCATTTACTGAGGCCCAATGAGCAGCCAAATGCACTCTTACCCAATAAGCACCACTATTCCCACTTAGCATGGATCACCGAAAAAGTTCAGAAGCAATGGGAGCGAATTTGCAGTTTGCACATTGCCCACACCTTGCTGTTCATGGGGATGTTCAACAGAGAGTAAATGTTTAAGCTACTTTGGCAAATGCTGGAAGAGTGGCCACTGGCCAGATAGGCGACACATAAATTAAATTATTATTATTATTATTAATAAGCACAGGCAAGGAATGAAGGAAAGAGACAATTTGTAAGAAAACAATTTTCCTCACGAAAGAACAACAACAACAAAAATCTCCAAATGGTTGACTTTGGTTTTCTCTCAAGGACTGTATTATTACCCAGACTGTGGCTCAGGACCTAGTAGAGTATTTTGCCATTGACCCCCTTTTGGACATTATCCTAGACCATTATGTGGCATTGTAAATCCAAAACCAGGTATAATGTTACCATGGGAGCTTCCCTTTATATGCAAATAGAAGCCTCAAAGGGGATTTTTGTCAGATCAACAGCAGGGAAACAGTTCAACTTTCCCTCCCCTCTCCCCACAGCTCTGAGACTGCTCAGGCTTCCCTTTGGCTGCTATTTCAGACAATGTTACATCATGTCTGATTTGGTCCTCAGTTCACATATAGCAAAAGGCCTGGCCAGTCCCTTGCATGATCTGAATGTGCACCCAAGAACACTATGCCAAATCCTCTACAACATGCAGGGATTTTATACCAGACATGTCAATGTGGAAAGGATTCCCTGAAGCTATAAAACTTGAAAACAGGCTGGTGTAATTAATTGAAATCAATGGAATTATGCCAAGGATGGATTTGGCACAAGCAACCTTAATTGTCCCCACTATACACTGAGAGAAATTCTTTCACTGTATTAAGTAGCATCAGTCATCACTTCAATTATCTCCCATGATGTCTCATAATGAATACAACCTGTGCCAGGCACTGGTGTAAGGCAAAGGAAGGTTTGGTTATTAAGTACAAGGAACAATAGCAACTGAAAAGCTATCAGGCCACCAAAGATATGATACTCCTTGGAATACATATTATGCAATATTAAGAAAATCAAAACAGGGGCTTAGGTTACCAGTAATAAAAGAGGCTTAAATAGAGCAACTAATAAATGCAGTAAGTGCATTCATGAGAGGTCACATTAATTTGGGGTGTGGGGACAGAAAAATAGGAAATTTCATGTTACAGAAGCACTGAAGTAGTTTAGAACAATGATTTCTTTAACAGCCTTGTCCTCCTGTTACACTTTGGAATATAATATTCTATATGAAATAAACAATCGGATACTGGTCTCACTTAGGGGTGGCAAACCTCTCTTTGGCCTGTATCACCTCAGAGTGAAGGTGGGAACTCATGTGTTCCATATGAGTATGACATTAGGAAGACTAGGCTAGCCCCCTTCTCCATGAAATTTATAAGGATAGTGGTTTTTTGCTTTATTTTTTGTATGTTGGAGCATTCAATCACATGAGCCCCTCATGTACAGCTTGATGCAGCACATCCCCAACACGGGTTGAACGCCGCAGTGAGAACCATTATATTCCCTTATTTCTGTGAACATGTCAGTGTTTTGGGGGAAATTTAGCTATGTTGGACAGTTTGCTGTAAAGATAACTGAAAGGTAAGCTACCACAGTAACACTGATCTTTGTAAACATGACCTCTTTCCTAACTCTTACCAGCCTAGTTTTTTAAAAGCTTCCTCTGACCATGTCTCACCTTTGGGGGGATGGTCCTGAGATTTGGGGAGTATTAAAGCACACATTGAAAAGTGTTACTTGTCTTTTAAAAAAATTGCTATTTCTGTTCACTGCAGCTAAAACATGTCTCTTTCAGTGACAAAGGTTGTTTGATACCACATTCAGACATAGCAACACTGGAGCCACATGAGATGTTCTACAAGAATTATTCAGATGCAATGTTCATATTGTCACAACAAAAAGGAAATATAAAATTGCAATATCAGAGTAACAGATTAATTGGGAACTTGCCAGAATTTAAGTGTACTATGCTTTGGTGCCTGGTGAATCTATATATAAAATCCATGCTTGTTTCTCACTTTCCGATACATTAGCAAATAAATGCAAATTCCATTGTTGTTAATACTAGCATGACTTCCATTGTGTGCTTCTATTTTGCAGTGGACTCTACAACTGAGATCTTACCCGTTCAAAAACTACCTCAACCATAGAAGACATATGTGTCATCTGTTCATGCTGCCCTCTTGCGGTCTTATTTCAGTGTTCCAGATCAATGTGTTATTATATAAAACACTGAATGCAAATATTTCATTATTTATTCATTTAAAACATTTCATATATTTATTTATTTATTTATTAAATTTATTAGTCGCCCATCTGGCTGGCAATCCAGCCACTCTGGGCGACGTACAAAATTAAAACATACAGTTATATTAAAATCTCAACCAATAATAATAAAACCTAACCCTTTCCCAAGGACACTGAGGTAACAGGCCTGTTATGTGTTTCACAGAAATGGGGAATAGCAGTTGTGAACTCACTAGTGAAAGGGGATCACTCCCTAGTATAGACCAAAGCTGGAACAGACAACACTCCAAAAGGTAGTAAGAACCCTATCCCTTTATTGAATGCACTGGAAAAGGTTGTATCGTGGTTTCTTTCTGAAAGGACAGAGGACAGTGTCTTGCAACACTGTAATGAGAAAAACCACAAAGTGCAATTCTTCTACCTGCACAACTTTTAAAGATGCAGAAGACCTCTTGGTTGCCAGGCCCAGCCTCCAAGAGGTCTTCTGTATCTTTAAAAGTTGTGTAGGGAGAAGGGAGAATTCCACCTTGTGGTTTTTCTCATTATAGTGTTGCAAGAACACCTGCACTTGGCTGACTTTCTCTTCTCCTAAAGATACAGGATCAGTCTCAGGCCAGGAACCTGGCAACCCTAGTGTGTATCATGGGCAGGCGCTGTGTTCAGTCTTCTGCTTTCCACCTTAGGAAGTCTGTGATAGTCTAGCTTGCTATCATGTCCTAAGCATGTTCATTTGTACATGGCTCTGGAGGAGGTTATTGGACTAGGGAAACAGTTTATGTAGCAACTAGAGTGGTTGATCTTGCAGAGGCAATTTAGCCCTCTTCCACTGTAGTTGTCTGCCAAAGTACTGACATAAAAGGAGGGAACCATTCATTCACCTGAGCAGAGTGGCCATATTAGTTAAAAGTAGACACCACAGAAAGAGAGGGGAAACCTTTAAATTCAGTACTCCCTGACTGGATACATTTACACAACACAATTTAAAAAAAAACCTCAAAAAGTTGTTTTGGGCTACTAAGAAAAAATGTCATTCATTATACAAGCTTTGTTGAAAGCAACGCATATGTGTATGGGGGGGAAGAAGAATATGTTTTTAAATGACTGGATCTGTAATGTGGCCTTCTATTATATGTTATATTATATTTATAGTGTGGTATTTATTCTTGTATTGTTGTAATATTTGCTATTTGTTTTTTTATTATGGTTGTATTAGATTGTTTGAAATTGTTTTGCAATTGTTTGCTCTTGTTATAAGTTATTTCAATAATTGTGTTTGTTCTTGTTGTAAGTCGCTTTGAGTTCCACTGTTGAAAAAAAGCAACTAACAAATGCCAGTAATAAACAAACAAACAAACATTTTATATTTGTATTCTTTGGAGGCTGGTCCAATAAGGAGAATTCAGAGAGCCACCAACTGCCTGTCTTCCTATTTACAACCAGTCTAAGGGGTGGCACTGCCTGTGACACCTTCTTCTTCCTCAGTGTCAGTGTTCTCCTTGTAGAACTCAGCAGGAGAAGTAGGAGAACAAGAGTAGAACTAGTTGGATCTGCCTCTCATTGCTTCAGTCCTTACCTACTGTTGTTCTCCTTGCCTTCCACCACCCTACCAGTCCCAATGAACACCAGACACCACTCATTTAATATTTATTTTCTTGTTTGGTAAGCCACATGAGGAACCTCATCAAGGAACACGTGTTGATGTGTGGCCTTATAAATCTACTAAAACAAACTACACATGTAGTAAAACTTTCCACACCCGTGCCTAACTACAGGGTAAGTGTATCTTTTAAACTTAGCCTTTTTAAAAAGTTGGATCCTTGTCCTATACATTTTACCCATTTGGGCTGCTTGGTTTCAGCAATAAAGTGGGATTTGAAGGTAGGTAATGTGGCATGGCAATCTGAGAGTCTGCTGTTCAGCAATAACCAAAAGGTAGTATCTATTGATGCTTTCAGTCCACACTAAGGAGCTGAACTGGAGTGAATGAATTCCAAAACCTCTGTAAAACAGCACTTGAGGGTGTGGTTATGGTAAATAAATCACACCCATGGATGGATTAGTAGCACTTGAATGCACCTCATCCTTGCTACTACCCCCCCAAGGGATTATTATTTTGTCATATGCCACTTGCCAATTCTTGCTGAACAATTGAGCCAAACCATCTGATGTTGGCAAAGCCTTATCGTGAGCTCATGCACAAGCCACAATTAAAGTAAAAGTCTCCATTAGACAGAATTCATGACTAATAGATACCACCCTCTCTATCCCAAGTTCTCAAAAATAAAGGAGGTGTAGCAATGACGATGAATTAGAGTTCATTTTGTCACTGTAGAGGCAGATCAATGTGCTCATCTGCTCTCTTATTCTGCAACCCAACCTTTCCAATCTAATGGAATGTGACATTTCTGCAGGGTAGGATATTAATGCAGCTTGTCAGTACTTACTAACCTCACTGTTTTGCCCCTTGAATTGCCACCTTAGAACCTGGAAAATGATGGGTGTCTAGCAAGCATTAAATACGTCTAGGTGGCAATAAGGGGTGTAGCACATCAAGGCAAGTGATATTTAATCTAACATGAAATTGAAAATATATTTGGAGGGAAGCTCCTTCGCAGGTCAGTGTCTGAGGAATTTCAAGGCATCACAGTAATGCAGACAGGGTTTAGAAAGGCTAATATACCGTTTAATTTACTCATTTACAGATGTAAAGGACCTAAGAGCAGAGCTTGGAAAAGTTACCTTTTTTGAACTACAACTCCCATCAGCCCAATCCAGAGGCCATGCTGGCTGGGGCTGATGGGAGTTGTAGTTCAAAAAAGTAACTTTTCCAAGCTCTGCCTACGAGTTACATTCATCCTATCAAAAGTAGCCACATGTTCTGATTGTTAATAATACTGGTATTTCCCCCTTAAGCTCTAAAGAGGATCTTGGAGAAATACATGGGGAAGCAGGAGCCATTGGCTGCCTTTCTCTGTCACTTGTTTCTCTCTGCTTATCTTTCCTTTCATGACCAAGGAGAAATAAGATAAGCAGAGAGAAACCACTTAAAGTTAAACACTCCTTCCTTTTATAATTCTGTATTTGCCTTCAGTCCCCTCCTTCTACCTATCTCAAAGGGACCCTTTAAAATTCAAAACGACAGATACATTTCTTAAGGAATGGAAGCCTCTTTTGGACTTTTTGTTGAAAGAAAAAAATGAAATGATGATAATGGGATTTGATGATTAATTAAGATAGACTATGGAAAAAAGTGAATTTCGTATGTTTTAGGGGACAGGTTTGATATATATTATATACTTATAGCTGATCTGTAACAAATCGGAAGTCAAGTTCCTTTTTTGTTGTTGTTGTATTGTTTTTGTTGTTTGATTTTGTTTGAGTTTGTTTTATGAAAATTTGAATAATAAAAATTATTACAAAAAAATAAATAAATTCAAGAATCAGAGCTTGGCTTGTGTGTAGCTATTTTTCACATGATGAGTGTGAAGTCAGTGTTGCTAAGCTCCAGTCCTATTTAACAGAAGAGAGAAGCAGGATATCTTGGTAAGAAAATAAAGACCTCCTTTCTTGAATGTTTAAGAGAAAACTTATCCTCTCACACTATTACCATCATAAGAATATAAGAACATAAGAAGAACCTGCTGGATCAGGTCAGTGGCCCAGCTAGTCCAACATCCTGTTCTCAGTGACCAACAAGATGCCTCCTGGAAGCAGGACCTGAGTGCAAGAGCACTCCCCCTGCAGTTTCCAGCAACTGGCATTCGGACTTATACTGCCTCTGACCACACAGGCAGAGCATAGCCGTTATGGCTAGTAGCTCTTTACAGCCTTATCCTCCATGAATCTGACTGATCCTCTTTTAGGATCCAAGTAGGTGGCCATTACTGCCTCTTGTGGGGGCAAATTCCATAGTTGTTATGTGCAGTATGCACTGTGTGAAGAAGCACTTTCATTTGTCTGTCCTGAATCTTCCAACATTCACCTTCACTGGATGTCCACAAATTCTAGTGTTACGGGAGATGGAGAAAAATGTTTCTCTATCCACTTTCTCTATGCCATGCATAATCTTCTGCACTTCTGTCATGTCATCTCTTACTCCCCTTTTCTCTAAACTAAAAAGCCCAAAATGCTGCTCCTTTCCTCATAGGAGAGTCACTTCATCCTCTTGATCATTTTGGTGGCCCTTTTCTGAACCTTTTCCAATTCTCCAATGTCCTTTTTGAGGTGAGAGGACCATGTTGTGTAAATTTGTATATTTGTTAGGCAGAGATTGTCAACAGTCTGAGCTGTGTGTGTGCCAGTGTGTGTGTTTACCTAAGTAAGGAGGCTTTTCCCTGCATTGAGATCACTGAGACTTAAGACTTAGTAAAATAAGAAAAGCTACTTTATTTATAGAAATACATAGTAGATAGAAAGGCATATCTAGTTCTAACTAACTAACTAAATTGTAGGTGCTATGCCCAGGTTTGGGAGTTGCCCTCATGGCTCAGGAGGGAGAGAGCAGAGACAAAGGAGTCTCCTCTCTCTTGGACAGTGGAAGAAGAGGAAAAGGTGGAAGAAGGAGGGGCAGATAAGCTTCCCTAAGCATATCAGTCTAAGACGGAAGGAAGTCAGTCAGAGCATCACAGGTAAAGGTGGTCAAGCCTAGCCATCTGGAGGACCCTAACTCTATCTCCCTTCTGGAACACAAACAAAAGAACAAAACAGGAGTTGCTCTTGCCCCACTTCCAACAGACCAGAACTGTACACAGTATCCCACACCATTGATTTATATAATGACATTATGATACCAACAGTTTTCTTTTCAATGTCTTTCCTAATGATCCCTAGCATGGAATTAGCCTTTTTCACAGCTGCTGCACTCTGGGTCGATATCTTCATCAAACTATCCACTACGAACCAAGGTCTAGTGCCAGTTCAGACCCCATGAGCATTTATGTGAAGTTAAGATTTTTTTTGTCTCAAAATGCATATTTTTATATTTGTTTACATAGAATTTGGAGAAGTCTTTTTGGAGCTCTTCACAGTCCCTTTTTGTTTTAACAACCCTGAACAATTTAGTATCATTAGAAGCAAGCTTGGCTACTTCACTGCTCACCCCTAACTCTAGATTATTTATGAACAAATTAAAATGCACAGCTCCCAATTAAGGGATGGAAGAATCTGTCAATATTGGTTTTCTCCATTTCTCATTTTTCCAGTCTTAAACTCAGTTCTCCACATTCTGAAGCAATTTCTGATTTTTTTAAAAGTCCTCAGGAAAATTCTCTCACAAGTGAGAATTTCTCCTACTAAACACATTTTTGTATGACACTCCTAAGGAACTCTAATAGTGAGACAGGGCTTACCTTTCCAGAAGCCATGCAGGTCCTACTTCAGCAAGGCTTGTTCTTCTATATGCTTGGTTATTTTATCTTTAACAATATTTTCAATCAGTTTTCCCATGATAAAGATTAAGCTAATCTGCCTGTAATTTCCAGGATCCCCTCCCCCCCCAGATGCCTTTCTAAAAATTGGTGTTACATTGGCCACATTCCAGTCCTCAGGTATTAAGGCAGATCTGAAGGACAAGTTACGTATTTTTGTTAGAAGATCAACAATTTCTCATCTGAGTTCTTTGAGAACTCTCAGGTGGATGTCATCCAGACCTGGCAATTCGTCAGTTTTTGATTTTTTTATTAAGCCTAGAACTTCATCTCTCATCACCACTATTTGCTTCAGTTCCACAGACTCCCTTCCTGCAAAAGTTAGTTCAGGCACAGGGATCTGCCCTATATCCTCTGTTGTGAAGACAGATGCCAAAAATTCATTTATTTTCTCTGTAGTCTCCTTATCCTGCTTTAGCACACCTTTGACTACCTTGCCATCCAAGGATCCAACTGCATCCCTAGACAGTCTCCTGTTTTTAATGCATTTAACAATTTTTTTCTTGTTGGTTATGTTTTTAGCAATATGCATATCACATTCTTTTTTAGCATCCCTTATTGTCTTGAATTTCTTTTGCCAAAGTTTGTGTTCCTTTTTGTTCTCCTCATTCAGACAAGACTTCCATTTTTTGAAGGAAGCCTTCTTGCCTCTAATAGCTTCTTTGGCTCTGCTTGTTAACCATGTTGGCATCCTCTTGGCCATGGTGGTACCTTTTCTGATCTGTGGTGTACACTCCAGTTGAGTGTCTAGTATTGTGTTTTTAAACAAACCCAAGCATTTTGGAGTAATTTGACGCTCTTGACTTTGCCTTTCAGCTTTCTTTTTACCAATCACATCATTTTTGGGAAGTTTCCTCTTTTAAAATAAAATATGACCATGTAGGATTTTTTGTCAGTTGGCCATTTACATGCATGCTTAATATAATAGCGCTATGGTCACTGCTTCCAATCAGTTTGGCAACAGTTACACCTCTCTGCAAGTCCTGGGCACCACCTAAGATTAAGTCCAGGGTCACTGTTCCTCTGGTCAGTTCCATGACCAACTGTTCTAGGGCACAGTCATTTAAGGGTATCTAGAAATTTTACCTCTTTATAACAAATGGAACACATATGTAGCCAGTCTATGTCAGGGAAGCTGCAGTCACCCATTACTACAACACTTCCTATATACAGTGTCTCTCTTTAAGTGTCTTTGACCTCTCTGAAGTGCTATCCTGTGCCCCTTGCACTCACAATGCCTAGTTGTAGGTTTACCCTATTTAATTTTTTATCATTTTTTATGGCTTTATCCCAGGTGGGAGATGTGTTCCAAACTCAACCCTCCTCAGCTCCTGTTGGGGTTTCTCCCTCAATCAGTTCAAAAGCTGCTCTGCCACCTTCTAGATTTTAAGTGCCAGCAGTCTGGTTCCATCCCAGTTCAAGTGGAGCCTGTTCCTTTTATACAGGCCCAGCTTGTCCCAAAATGTTTCCCAGTGCCTAACAAATCCAAGTCACTCCTCCTGACACCACTGTCTCATCCACGCATTGAGACTACAAGGCTGCGCTGGTCTAGCTGACCCTGCATGTGGAACTAGGAGAACGCTATCTTGAAGGTCCTGGCATCCTACCTGGCAACCTAAATGTTGCTTCCAGCACCTCATGACTACATTTCCCCATGTCATTGGTTCCAACGTGTGCCACAACCACTGACTTCTCCCCAGCACTATTTACCAGTCTATCTAGACGATGGGTACCATCTGCAACCTTCATGCCAGCCAGGCAAATCACCCTGCAGTCTGTACGCCCACCTCACATCCCACTATGTTCCTAATATCAAATTATCCACTAGCAGGATCTCTCCACTCCCAGAGATGTATCCTTGGCATGACATAAGAGCTGCTTATCCCCTAAGAAATGGGTCCCTTCTAAAGAATCGTTTCCCTCTTCCTCAGAGTGACACCTCCCCAAAGCCTTCATTCTCCATGATAATAGGGGAGATATTATTCTGGGGGTGGGAGACAAATGTAATGTCCCCAAAGGCTTCATCCACAACCTCTCTGCATCTCTCAGCTTTTCCAGGCCAACACTATCATCACATTTGTCCCTTCGTATGTATCAGCATAAGACCATGTTACAAATTTCTGAGTTTCCATGAATTTGAAAACTAATAACATCTACATCTAGTTTGCTATAAAGGTAACTGAAAGCTAAGCTACCACAGTAACAGTGATCTTTGTAAACACGACCAGTTTCCCAACTCGTACCAGCCTAGTTTTTTAAAAGCATCATTTCTCCTCTGATAATGTCTCATCTTTTGTGGGGAGGATGGTTCTGAGATTTGGAGAGTATTAGAACATACTATGAAAAATGTCACTTGTCTTTTTTAAAAATTGCTATTTCCATTCACTGCAGCTAAAACTTGCCTCTTTCAGTGACAAAGGTTGTTTCCTACCAAATTCAGACATGATAACACCTAAACCACATGAGATGTTCTACAAGAATTATTCAGATGCAATGTTTGTATTGTGGGCCTCATTTTACAGAACTCCCTTCCAGCTGAAGTTAGACAGACCCCCTCCCTGTTGAACTTCCAGTGTCTACTGAAGATTTTTTTTATTCCAGCAGGCATTTTAATTGAATTCTGATTTTATATTTTTAGCTAGGGCAGGATTCACTGGGCACCTGATTCAAGGGGGCACCAAAGTCATGATTAATGTGTGTGTGTAAAACACATTATTTACAAAAATGACATTTATTTTAATAATGTGTTAAATAGGATTATTGGTAATGGGTAGTACTGAATATTATGTGGGGGTGGCGAGACTCAGTTGCAACAAAAATAATAATGTGTAAACACAGGATGGCAAGAACTTTGCACATATTTTAAGAGCTAAGTAGAAAGTGTGAACTGTAGTTACCCCTGCTCTGCTCTCATCATACATGTGTGATGAGAGAGCACATTTGCAACACATGCATTCATATATACACACATTGTTTTTAGTAAACTCAAAATGCCACCATCTTTTCTGCATATGAGCTTGATTTGGGTCTTGCTTTTCATTTGATGTGATACAGACAAAATAAGATTTTTAATTATCAAACATGGACCTGACCAAGGTAAAGATGCTGATTTTCATGTATCTGCATCAGATTTTAACTGGTTAGAAGATTTTAACTGATTAAAACGTTTTAAAAAAACCTACCTAAGTGTAAAGTTGTTGCTCATAACTGGCTGATGCATTTAAAAAAAAAATGTAAGGCATTATTTTGCTTTCCTTATGTTTTGTTTGCAACAAATGTTCCTGAAGAGTATTCAAATATTTGCCATAACTCAAAGGGTTTCAGTGACTGGAAACATTTAAAATGAACTGTTGATCATGAAAATGCATTGGACAATCAAGATATTTTTTTTTAAATAGAAGAGCTTAGAAAATAAAAACTGATTGTCTTATTGATGATTCCCTATAAAAGGGAATTCGGTCAGAAAAAGAGAAATGGCAACACATTTTGAAGGATTTATTTTGCACATTGTTCTGTTTTGTACAAAAAATAATCTTGCTCTTAGAGGCAGTACAGAGATTATTGGCAGTTCTAACGCAGGCCTTTTTCTAAATCTCATTGAATTTATTAGCCACTGTGATCGTGAAGTTAAAAACCATTTGTTAAGTCATAAAAAGTGGGCTGTAAACTATTTATCATATAAAATACAAAATGAATTCCTCTAACTATTGGGGGGAAATGTTCATGGTGAAATAATTTCTATAATAAAAAAGCAAAGTAGTATTCACTACTATTTTATTGTATTCCAGATATTTCTCACGCGAGCAAATGTATCAGACTATCACTTATGTCCATATTGATGTTGGAAACATTTTGATCGAGGGAAGTTTTGTAGAGTTCCTTGAAACAAAACCGAATACTTGCAGTGGTTTAGCATACACAGTCATGAATAAATTAAATTAAAGAGGCCTAAGGGCAAGGATATGATAATGGGGCAAATATATCTCCTGTGTACAAAAGCGTTCCAGCCCCTATATTAAAACAAAACAAAACAGTGTTTATCATTTGATGACAACTGTTGCAAATATTTTACATCACAAAATACAGGGTTGGCTTAGGGGTGCATTTCATGTTGTTTGCCCTGGGTGTCAAGATACCTAGTTCTGGCCAATTTCTATTTTTCATTGTACTGTATTCCTTGCACACTGCTTAGAGACTATTTTAGTGAAGCAGTATATAAATGGTATAATTAAAATAAATAAATAAATAAAGCATATAATAGGAAAACATGGTTATCCATCATTTTAAGAACAAAATGTGATGCAGTATCAGGAGATATGTGAGCAGATTTTCCATGTTTTTTTAAAAAATAGATAATTCCCAACATATTTTCATTTAATCAGTTAATCATCCCAGTTAAAAGGTGAGTGATTAATCAACTCAAAATCTTTAGCTGTTATTCTTAGTAGAGACAGATGCATTTGCAAGGGATTAAAGAAGTGGGTTTGTCAGATCAGTCTGCTCACCCACAAACCAGTCCTATATTCGTTAAGGGCTCCAGCAATCTCATAGGACAATATTTTCAATCATATTCTCACTGGCTTCTGGGGCTGGTGCAGACAAGCATAGTTCACCTTTCACCTGAAACCTGGACCAGGGTTGCTTGTTGGTCTGAGCAGCTAAGGGACCTGGCTATGGCTGTTCTTGTTCCTCCAGCACAGTCTCCAGTTGTCTACTCTAACTGCCTCAGCAGCTTTCTGGCAAAGGTCTTTCCCATTGCCTGCCTCCTTTTAACTGGAGTTTCCACAACACAAAGCGTGCATTATGCTACTGAGATACCCACACATTGACTTTGCTTCACCTGTTCCCTGCCCTGCTTCACCCCGGCCAGCTCCCAACTTGACAGAAGCTGAATCTGACATTTCCTAATCCCAGTTTCAAAAGGCATCCCATACAACTGCAGTCCTCCCAACAGTCAGAATGCTTTCTCTGTAGTACTGCATTGTGTTTGCCAGCTGGTGTCAAGTTTGGCCAATTAACTGGCTCCTTGGAGCTCTTAGCAAACTGAGTCTAGCATCAGGAGCCCCACCATTAAGGCAAGGAATGGAATCTGTGTTTGTCCAACCCGTTAGAAGCAGTAGGGGATGGAGGCTGAGCAACAGCAACTAGGCCAAACCTCACAGCAGGTCCAGACTTTGAAGCGAGTCCTCCTAGCTCCAAGGACAACATTATCCCTGCTGGACCCCCCTAAAAAGGCTTCCATATAAGCATAAAGCTACCAGACTGACCAGATAAACTTCTGCGCCATCCAAACTCTCTGTCTAGTGTAAATATTTAACCCACCTTACTTTAGTTTTTTGGCCTTTACCAAAATAATTTCTGGGAAGTTTCTATACATGCATGTGTGGCAGAGTTATTATATGAGGCCTGTTCATCTGAATGCTCTGCATTTGATGTTACCAAGAAAGCAAGGACACAGTTTATACCTTGCACGGGGGAAAGATATTTGGTGGCATTTTGGGATGGAGAAACTGTAGGGACAACATTAAGGCCCCCTTTGCATCCCTGCAATTGGCTCCTCCTCCTAAAAGAACTTTTAAAAAAATTGTGCTGGAGTACTGTTATGCTGTTGTTCTTGTTGTTAAAATGACTATCCTACCTTTCTCGCAAAGGAGCCCAGGACAGTAAACATCAACGTAGAAAAACAATACAGTTAAAAATAAAATTAAAACATTTCAAAACATTCAACACTTCTTAAAACACATAAAGCACCCCCTCACAGCTAATAATAGCCAGGTTGCCAAGTACAATATCTTTCAGAAATCAAATGCCTGAGTAAGCAAGAATGCTTTTAAGTTCCTCCTTAATGAGAGAGACAGGCGCACTTCATCAGGGAGGGCATTCCACAAATGGGAAACCAACGCCAACCAGGCAGCACCAGCAACAGGGTCTCCCCTAACGATTGTAAGGCCCAAGATGGTTAGTATTGGGGGATGTTATTTTAGGTATTTGGATGCCAACCCGTTGAGGGCTTTGCACATAAGTAAGTACACCTTGAATTGGGCCTGGTAGTTCATGAGCAGCCAGTGCCATGCTTTCAGGACCAGTGACACATGATCCGACTGGGATGCCCCACTTACCAATCTGGCAGCCTCATTCTGCACTAACAGCAGCCTTTGGACCATATTCAAGGGTGGCCCCCACTTTGGGAGGTATTCAATGTTAGTCCTACTCAGAGTAGACCCATTGAAGTTAATAGACATGACTAACTTAGGTTCATTAATTTCAGTGGGTCTACTCTGAGTAGGACTTAGTTGACTACAACCCATAGACTACAATACAGCAGTCCAGACAGGAGGTCGTGAAAGCATAGAGAAATGAGTCCAGACTACATGGATTAGGATGCAATAAGCAGTCTGTTTCGGGTTTCATGGTAAGGGTTATTCCAGGCTGAGAAGAAAGATACCAATATAAAAAATAACTAAGAGCATCATCCAGCCAAAGCAATTCACTTTTAAGATTCCCCACCTCCATTGGAAAGATTTAAGTGTGTGCTGATCTCTCTGCCGCTGAAATCAGTGGGACACAAAAGTGCTTACATTTGGCTAGATAATGACCAGTAGTACTGTATTTCCTTCCTTCCTTCTTCCTTCCTTCCTTCCTTCCTTCCTTCCTTCCTTCCTCTTTTCTTCTCTCCAAATCCACTCTAGCCCAAAGGTGGTTCCTGTCAATATTTTAACATTTCCTGCCTCCTGCTTACCCTCCCTTCCACTCTCTTGGCCTGCCCCCCCCCGGAAAAAAAATTCAAGTCAAGTGTCTTTCTTTCAATCCCAATTTTGGTTGTCAAGTGTTGAATCACGCAAAAATTGAAAATCTAAGACACCTTTATGTTGTGTTAGACATTCCTCTAGAATCATCAGAATATAATATATATAAATTATTATTTCTAAACCACATAAAACGGGTGACAAATCTCCAGACGTTGTTGGACTCCAGGTCCCATCAGCCCCAGCCAGCCTCTCTCCTATCAAGGATGATAGGAGGTGTAGTCCAGCAACAAACAGGAACATGGACAATTAAGGTTGATTCACACATGTATATTCACCATCAGCTGATGATTGCACCATCAGCTGATGGCTTCCATGTGTGAATCTCATCTGTAAGATCATTTATTGCAGAGAAAGTGGATTGAAAGAAGTCCTCTCTCTCTCTCTCTCTCCCTCCCTCCCTCCCTCCCTCCCTCCCCCCCTCTCTCTCAACCCAAACCACAGTGATACAATGAAGCTAAATGAGGGGAGATTCAGGACAGATACTGCAACATGTGATGATGGCATTGGCCACCAACTTAGATGCCTTTAAAATAGAATTAGATAAATTAATGAAGGATAAAGCTATCAAAGGCCACTGATCATAAAGGATCAGAGCCACCATCCTTCAGATTACCAGTCAAGGGGGAATATCAGCATGTCCTGCTTGTGGGCTTCCAAGATGCATCTGCTTGGCCGTTGTTGGATCCTGGATGTTAGACTAGATAAGCTTTTGGTTTGGTCCAGCATGGCTCTTCTTATGTAGCTGGTCCCCCCAAAGTGTAACTGAGTTTTGAAAAGGGTGAGAAAACTTGCTGGAAGATAGGAGCATCAGATTTTCGGCACTGACTTCAGAGTTTGCTGGAGGCTGGGAGTGAACAACAGCCATTCAAAGAATACTCCATGCCTCTGTATGCTTTCTCAGAATGCATGAGAATGTAAGAAAGGCCCTGCTGGATCAGACCAAAGATCTATCTAGTGTAGCATCGTCTCTTCTACAACAGCCAACCAAATCCTGTTGAGGGTTGCCTTCCAAGCTGCATCCAAGGCCTCTTAACATGAAATGCCCCATAAACATAGCAATTTATACTCAGAATTTGAGCAGGGGGTGGACCGTGGAACACACACACACACACACATGAGAGAGAGAGAGAGAGAGAGAGAGAGAGAGAGAGAGTAAAAACTGTAATCACCATTACCACCAAACATTTCAGTGCATGCTTATTAGCTGAGTGGAAATCTAATCTGCATAATGCTTGGGAAAGAGAAGCAAATTATCATTATTCCACATTGATTACTCCAGAATAAAAAGTTGTGTATACTGCTTAGTGCACGTGCAACTGGCCACTGCACAACATACTGAAGAAAATCAGCCCTGGTAAAGTCTGCTCTTACATTCTAAATCCAGACAATTGATCTCATCGTAGCTTTCATTAACAAGCTGGCATGCACCCGTTTATCAGATGTTTTATATGATTGCAGACAGTAAGACAACAATATTAAAGGATCCATCTACTAATCTGAGATAGCGACTGAAGCATAACTATCAACCATGCTAGTCCCTGGTTCAAATTCAAATCAACCATGAATTGAATTTATTAAGTAGCCTATGACAAACCACTGTATCCCACAGTCCCAGTCCCCTTCTCCCTCCGTGCCTCCTCCACTCCTGCGCCTCTGTCCTGTGGGGATAATAATAGCAGTCTATCTTACAAGGTTTACACTGGAATAATGGACTCTCCAAACCAGGCCAAGGACCATATTCCCTCATGGAGAACCTTCCATGGCCTACATGCTAGTGATGGATGGGGCCAGAGGCAAAAATGGGCAGAGCAATAGATGTGACTCTGACCTTTGCGCAGCAGGCAAAAATGAGCCCTTATCCAGTTTCTGTGATGCAGTTTTCCAACCAAACAATGTTTACAAAAATGAATATATTCATGAAAGGAACATATAACAATGCATTATATCAGGGGAAAGAGCTTGCAAAAATGCATCTGCTAGATAAAACTGCATATAAAAATGTGTTTATTGGAAGAAATTTGCACCAAAAAATGCAGATTGCTGCAGACATGTGGCAAACTGAATTTAAGACTGGAAAAATGAGAAACTGAGAGAACTGAAACAGACAGATCCTTTCATCCTTGGACTGAGGTTTTTACACCCATCCAGAACACACACATCTCTCCTTCCCAGCAAGCAAGAGGCATTATCACAGTTCTAAGACACATTGCAGCCAGGCAAAAGCACTCAAGGAGGGTGTGGAGCAGGGCCAGAGAGGGGTGTGGCCTGGAGAAGGTGGGTGTGGCCTGGGGAGGGGCTTAAGGAAAATCCTGAGGGTCAGATAGAGAGGCATGAAATGCTCCATTTATTCCCCAGTTCCCACTCCTCCCTGAAATAATACTAGTTCCAGGGTAAGATACTCACAGTGGCCCCCTACTCTGAATGGGCTCACCTTCTTGTTGCAGATGCAACTGCCCATTGGTTTCCCTCTCTCTCTGGGCTAGTCTGCACTACCACTCAGAAGGAGAGGAGGAGGGCCAGATGCTCCTTTGCACTTTTGTCACTGCCAGCTAACTCAAAAAGGGCAGTGGCAGCAAGGAACAGCAATAGCGGGATCAACCAGGGGCTGGCAATAGGCCCTCTGCTGAAGGCCAGGCATGGCAAGTGCCCAACAGTGCCAACCCCTGATGCTGGATCTAAAACCATTGCATTCAAACTGTGTTCCAGGGAACCCTAGCATTCCTCAGAAGCTGGTCAGGGGATCCTGAGTGGGAGACAAGCATTCCTAGCAGACAGCTTGCACACCACTACTGATCTTCTCTTGCAATGCAGGGTCGTATTGCGCATGCTCTCAGTCTCCTGCCCAGTTCACAGAGGGAAACATGCCATCCAACAGGCCTGGCCAGCACCTGAGTTGGTTCAAATGTGTGCCATAGGGAACTCCCACCAGAACTATAAAGCACTATATAAATACTCGTTTTTTAACATCTGTTTTTTCCCCTCCTTTCCTTTTGACATATGAAATCTTAGGGCATTTTGTTTTGCCTACTGCGAATAAGCCTCATAACCAGAGACATGGAATCAACAAAAGCAGACCAGTACAAAGTCCACATTCAATGGACACATCATGAAAGCTACTCACCGAATTGGTTGTGGAGAATGGGTCGCTTGCTGCTGACACTATCTGGAGCATGTCCACTGTCCACTCATCACAAAGGTTGTTGCCACATGAGCTGGATTTGTCAAACAGTTGACACCTATCAAGTATCTCTGAGGCTTTCTCTATCCACCATAACTAAGAAAATTCACAATGCCTAGCTATATGTCACTGCAGGTATGCATATTAAAAACAACTCTCAACTACTGCATGACTGCGTTCCACCTGTATTTATTATTGAACCTCATTTCTTTTTTATGTACTTATTCCTACCTTCGCGTATGGCCATCTGATCAATTTTGTATGCCAAATGCCACTGTTATGCTGCTGCAAACTCAAAGGACATGGAATGTACATCACAACCTGCAGGTGCCTTTTTGGTTATTTATCATATGTTGTAAACCCCTCTGAGCACTGTTTTTACAATGGAGTGTGGGATACAAATACTCCAATTAAGATATATGTTAAAATATTCAGTAGGGTTCCTCTTGTCTCCTTTTCTTCCTGGATCTTTTTGGCTGAATATCTCTCTGTGGTTCCCCCCCCCGTCAAAATTTCGATTCTAGTCTTCTCAGGACAGGGACCTGTATTTGGTTTGATTATGTTACTCTGTAAAGTGCCAAGAACATTGAAGGTGTTTAACAAATTAATAACAACATCTTGCAGCTTCCTGGGAGGAAGGGCGGGATATAAATTTAATTAATTAATTAATTGTTACTACTACTACTACTACTAATAATAATAATATGTTCGCCTCAATAGAAGTCATACATATACTTTTTGGAAGACAAAAGAAAATGGAACTAATTGTGTATAGTTTATTTACAGTCATAGACCCGTCTGGTGAGAACATAATAATACATGAAATGGAACTAATTCAGAGGCAGTTGCTTAGACAAACAGACACGTTATGTTACTGCTGCCTTCAAATGTATTAAGTGTGCAAGGTGCTGTAATCATTTTACAACTTGATCTTGTGCAACAATATTTGTATCTGCACTCATTCTTTCCACGAGCACGCATAGTGTTTGGTATGCATAGTACTGGGCAACAATATTGTTGTTTCTGTTGCTCACATTTTACATGCATACACGCACGCGTGCACATTCATACGTCCAAACAGCCTTTGGCATTTACATATGGCTGGGCACTCTCCACCATTCCTTCATAATCTCATCTCCCATTCTCAATAAAAGCTGCACAATACTTATGTATATGCATTTGTTATATAAAACAGTATATAAACATGATGCATCAGATCTGGTCTTAATTAGAAAATGTTTTGGTTTTTAATTTTGGAGTTTTATTATATGTATATTATATAGCATTTTATCATCAGCCAGTGAGCAGCAAAGCAAAAATAGAAATGTTGTAATAATGACTGTAAAATAATTACCATTATTATAAATTAATGTGTAATTACTATACATTAAAGTATATTAATATGTGTGATGCTATTACAGAGAGAGAGTTGCCTTGAGCACACCAATTAAAAGGCTGGATAAAGATGTAATCCTGTTATTATTTACGAGTATTCAGGTTGTGCAGAGCTTATCTGTAAAGATGAGAAAGGAGAACAGAACACATAGGAAAAATACCAACAAATAGGTCCAAACTTCCTCCATAGCAACTGGGGAAGCTAGTTACTTCTCTTGAGAATACTAACATTTTCTCAGAAAGAGACCCCAAAGAGGAAATAGTTGGACAACTTCTGACAAGCTTTAATCTTCGAAGGTTACCATTACTAAACCAAGCAAAGTACATTTGCCCACAACACACACATATACACCACAAGTTCAGAAGGGTATGTTCCATTAGACATGGAAATAACATACAGGAAGTCTGGGCCAGCTGCATCAGTTTTCAAAATGGAAGCAAGTGCTTTGCAGAGAGTATTATAATACAACATAATATATTTATAACAAGCTGCAACAGCACTGTACTGAAGCCATTTTACATAGCAAACACTGAAACAAAATGTTGCAGTGTGAATTACTTTGGTCTGGAACCCAGCCACTCTGTTCCATTCCCCCACACCATGTTCTTTTTTTCTTCTTCATCAGTTGGTCAATGTTTTCCATGCCCACAGATCATGCTCAGTCCTCATTGGCCAGTTTGGGGTGGTTTTCCTCCTTCCTTTCCCTTCTCAGTTCTAGCCAGAAAAGAGGAGGCAGTGATGTGCTGCAGTAGATGTGCTTGGTAGGAACAGAAAGGTAGGATGTCTGTGAAAAGGAAGTGGCAATGCAGGTGGAGGCACACCTTTTTTGAACACCATAACACAGACGTCTGAATCCAAGGTACAGGTCCTCATGTTTGTTTGTTTTTTACAATGCATGCTCCTCAAACCGCCATCAAATTAAAGCTGGTTTCTGTGGATTGCACTGTAAAAGCCACCTATCCAGCATTTCCCAGGGCCTCAAAAACATGTATTCAGGGCACAGACCTTCATAAACCATCATGGTTTTCACAAAGAATTCCCCTCAAACTACCATCAAACAGATCACATTCACAGATATAACCATACAATCCATGAGGATCCATGCCTCAGTTCCATGTTCCTGTGTCATGCTGATTCTAGTAAGTCCCAGGACCGTAATTTTTACAATGCAATCCATGGACCTCAATATTTTGTGCCATGGTGGCACTGACAAGTGCTGGATCTGTGATTTTTACAGGTTAATCCATGGGGGCAGATGCAGTCTATGATTTGATGGTGTCTTGGGGAAACAACCATGTCAAAATCATGCAAATTCAGGACAACTTCATGGTGGAGATAGCTTTATCAACAGCCATTAGTTCTGAATCTAAGTGGAACCTCCATGTTCTGAGGCACATATACCTCTGAATATCAGATGCTAAGGAGAAACAAGAAGAGAATGCCATCCCTTGCATCACCAGGATCATCTCAGGAAAGAATGCTGGACCATTTAGTCGAATCCAACAGGGTTGTAAAGGTCGTCTGGGATCTACCTTCACTTCTTGTCACTTCCTGCTCTGCATGATTGCAAGAAGTGACCAAAGCTCAGCTGGACCCCTGGACCCCGTTAGCCCATTTCAGGGGTGTGTTTTTTAAAGGAAATGAAAGGGGGGAAACGATGAGTTGGGAGCGAGAGGGGGCAAGCATCTGGGCTGGCTTGAAGAGACGGGGGAGGGGGATCCGGATTAATTTCCCCACCGCGAATTCTCACTGTCCCAGAACTCTGCGCTCTGGAGCCAATCCCCATGAAGTTAGCTCTAAATAAAGCCTGCTTTTGTGTTTCCCCCATCAGCAGAGCTGCCTTCGTATTTTTATTATACTTGTATAGCTTTTGCCTTCGGACCTTATAATTATGTCACACTGCAAGAGAAACCACCAGCATCTGGTGTGTGGTTGAGAAAACTTTTGTTTCAAGACTCGAAACTATTTATAGAAAGGAAAACTTGGTAGGGATAGTCATTTCCTAAAGTTTTTCAAGAAAATAAGGCTAGGTTTATATTAGGGGAGGAGGGCTTTTCCTTAAAAAAAAAAGCCTGTTATAACCCCCCCCCCCTTGTGGAAAAGAAGGGCACCCGTCAGCAACTGGCTCCTGACGACTCGTTGAGCCCCGCGGTGTGCAGAGCGGAAGGCGAAGTGATTCGATTTAATCACTGGCCCCCAACGCAATGCAAACCCAACGTGGTTCCATAAATCAGGCTTCTTTTAAAATCGGCGGCCAAGGCATATGTGTCTCATTAGGAATTAAGGAGGGAGAAATAGCCATGTATCTTTTCTTTCTTTCCTTTGAAAAGGGGTAGATTTCTCACTTGCCTGGGGACTGAGTATGCTTATCGCTTACCCATCACAGCAGGAGAAAAGTGCAGCTCCGCTGAGATGGGCAGGGGGAGGGGAGCGGTGCGGAACGGATGGATGGGGCGATAAATCCGCGACAGATCGCTCCTCTAGCTGTCCGCCGGAGGCAAAACGAAACAAGGACACGATCCACCAGACGTTCAGCACTATATAGCCCGAGTCTTTGCATGTAAGGCCCACCGAATTCAAAGGGATTTACTCCCAGGTAAGTATGCATAGGATTTTGCGACCTGAACGTTCCTTTGGTTACAATAACAGTGACTGAGGAAAGCGCCTAAACGGCTCCATTGAAATGAACGGGATTTGACATGCTTTCCTTTTGCTAGATTCCGGCCCAAGGTTTTTTTGGGGGGGGGGGGCTGGGCAAATGCCAAACAGTAATCCATAAATAGATGTAATTTGTCCGACTGAAGCTGTGCCCTGTAGTAGCACCCTTGGGGAATCCCCGGTTCAAATCTCGCTTCAGCTGGCCACCGTATGTTCCTGAGAAGTAAGTCCCTCTGGCTCACTCCCAAGTAACAGGAAAGCAGCCTAAAAAGACTGCAGTTCTGCACACACTGACTGATTTGGGAATAAGCCCATTGAGGTCGGAAAGACTAGGCTTGGGCTGCGCTGATCTCTCATCCTCGCCCCCTCCCCCAACTCTGCAATATGGGGATGATAAAAGTGGCCTACCTTGCAATGCTGTGGGAAGGATATACATATCTATGAGGCCCAGTTCACATAGGTAGCTAGAAGCTGACTAAACACATCATCCTGCCTCCCCAGCCGACAGCCCGCATCATCATTATCCATCTTCACACGCCGCCGCCCGGACGAAGCGAGCAGGCTTCTTCCAGCGCCAGTTGCCGGGCCTTCCCCCCCTCAACGGGCGGAGAGACTGGTGCGATCTCCGGTTGCCAGGAATCAGAGTCGCTGAGCCTGAAAGGCTACCTACGAGCATAGGAAGAGCCTGCTGGATCAGGCCAGTGGCCCTTCTAGTCCAGCATCCCGTTCTCACAGCGGCCAACCAGGTGCCCGCGGGCAGCAAGAGCAGCTTCCCCTCCGGCGGTTTCCAGCACATTGAACGCACATTGCCTCCGAGCGACTATAGAGGCAGAGCATAGCCATCGTGGCTGGTAGGCTTGGATGCCATTCCCTTTCAAAGCCCTCCAAGTTGGTGGCCATCACCGCCTCCTCCGGGAGCGGGTTCCAGAGCGTAACTATCCTCCTCCGAGAGCGGGTTCCAGAGCGTAACTATCCGCCGCGTGCAGAAGCTCTTTCTTTGTCTGTCCTGAGGCGCGCTCATCACCAGGAAGAAGCCCTCACTCTGCGCTAAAACCCTCGGGGCTTATTGCGGCCTCGATCTCCAGCGTGGAGGTGGAGGGGGTGTCCCCGGCTTCCCCGAACCCCACCCCGCCCAGCAGAGCACCACTAGCGCCCCGATTCTCATTTCTCATAAAATACCTTGGCGAGCGCATCCGGGGCGATTTCTACATGGCCCTTGGCCTGACAGAAACCGAAGGGGAGCACCTCGTGAGGAGGACGCAAGACAAGGATGAACGCGGACAAGAAACACCCCACACACAAACACACACCCGTTTTAAAAGAGAGGGGCCGAAGCCAGCCAGAGCTCAGAGTTCACATCTAAGGGCCATCACCGTTGAGGAGAACGAGGAGACTGAACACGGCCTTCCTTCTCCCGTGGAAACCAGTGGGACTGTCAAAAGTGTAGCTGGATCGTGCCCTAAATTATATCCTATTATAATATATTAATGTCCTTAGGGTGATATGCCTATAATTAAAGAGTATTACGCTATCAATTCCTCGTGGCCAACACTTCAAATAAGCCAGGGGTCAATCTTGCGGCGGGGGGAGGAGGGTACAGTCCTATTTTTTCTAAGATCCCAAAGCCATTGAAGTATAACGACCAACTTCCATCGATGCACAGAACAGGATTCCCACCCCCCGGCACTTTTATTCCGAAATAAGCGCCACAAAATTCAGTGGGACTTCCTCTGAAGTCCGTGTGCCTAGGCAGGCAGTCCACTCAACACAGAAATAATTTATATGGAAACTTTTCTTAAGAGCAGTTTACAGACGAGTCCCTTGCTTTCTTCAAGGCTAGCTGAATGCCAGATCCCCGACAGTTATTAGTCGAAAGTAAGTCCCTCGTTCAATTGGGCTTACTCCCCCTCCCTCCCCCCGGATTTGCTGCTAAATCCATCCCCCCATTTCTCCTTCTGGGGCACCTGTTAGCAGTTTCTCCTGCTGGGACACCTGAGCCACAACCCTTCCAAAACGCCTCTTATTCTAGATGGACTTTCTTGGGGGGGGGCCTCTGAGTTTAGCTTGAGGGACAAACTGCCACAAGTAACTCTCTTTCAGAATAAAAAACACATACAGTGCAGCCCCCGTTTCTTCCACACACATCCCCCAACAATCTTTGGATCGCACATCTCCATTTCACACTTCGCCGGCGTCCAGCTCCTATTCCGAGGGGGCCCCCGACTCCTTAAAGAAACCAATGGATATATAAAGGGGGGGTTTAAAAAAAACTGGATCACTTACAAGTAACTCCCACTGGTGAGGATGAGGAAAATCTGGGGGTAATAGACTGAGAGTAAAACACTGCGAGATGAGAAAAGGATCATGGTCGTTATCCAGGTCTGAACACTCTTGGAGGGTCTTTTCCTCGGGTGAGGATTCCTTCCTCGGGGGACCGCAAATGGCCAACTTCTCTTCTCCCCCCCCCTCGGTTGGTCCCCCCTCCGCTTCTTCTTGAGTGAGAGGGTGGGGGTGAATCAGGAGTCGCTTGAGTTTGGCTCCGGATTGGGCTGGGCCGGGGGGAAGCCAAAGGGGAGCTTGTGGGCTTAGCGGTGGCGGCGGGACCCGTCCATTCCCTTGGCGGTGCTGTCTGCCGCCCTCGCTCTCTCGCTCGCGGGGGCTTTACAGAGCAGGGGTGGCTGTTCCTCCAGCAACTCTTGCCGCTGCCTTGGGCTCCGCTCCGCTGCCAGTCATCGCGCCGCGGTCGGAGGCTCGTCAGAGAGTGGCTTCCCTCGGCGGACTGATGATGCTCCCAGGGATTCGGAGGGCAGGCAGGGTGCGCCTCTCTCTCCCCTCTCGCCAACTCTCCAGAGACTGCAAGATGTCATTGGGCGAGCGATCCCGGCAAACCGCCTCCCCTTTTGTTGTTGTTGCTGCTGTTGTTGCTGAAAGGGGGAGGGTGACAATGGCACGACACGGATCCAGCCAGCCGGAGAGCTCCCCTGCAGTGGCGAAGCAGCCCTTCCTATCTGGGCTTGCAAAAGAATGGCCAAATGGGAGGGGAAGTCCTGGCTCCTTTTCCCTCCTAGCTCTTCGCCGTTGTCATTTAAGGTGTCCTTCAGCATCAGCAGGGAGCCTGACACTTTCAGAGGCGAAACGAAAAAGAATCCCTGCCCCGCGGATCTTACAATTCCTCGGTAGGGAAAGCAGCAGAAGGAGGGGTCCAGACCGCACTCTTTCTGTTCGCCCTTTCATTTTCTCTCCCCCCCCCGTGGGCATTTAAACTGAAAGCTCCCGCGGAAAGGATCTGCTCCTTCCTTTCCGTTTAGGAAACGAAATCTTGCCATGCACGTTGACGGCACTGTATATAAATCAATCAATAAAAAGATGGGGTCATCATCATCGGTACTGAGGCTTACCAAAAGTCGCTAGCTTTGAAAGGATCGCTCCTGACGGCAGGGCATCTAATAAACACACCTTCCTAAGTTCCGCAACATTTTGGCCACATTCGCACCATGCATGTGTTCCACTATTATTCCACTGCAAACAGCCATGGCTTCCCCTAAATAATCTTGGGAAGTGTAGTTTGTGAAGGGTGCTGAGAGTTGTTGGGAGACCCTCTATACCCCCGGCAGAAAGCGGCCAGAGTGGTTTAACAGTCTATTTATTTATTTATTTATTTCTTATCATCATTTTTACCCCGCCCTTTTGCCAAAACTGGAACTCAGGGCAGCTTCCAGATAAAAGAACACATATAATTAAAAACATACAAAAGTCTAGATTAAAATAGAATTAAACTATGTACAGTATTAAAACCATTCGATCCCTCTGCCGAGAGAACTCTGACAATTGTTGCTCTATGAGGGGAATAGGGGGGTCACCTAATAACTCTCAGCACCTTGCACAAACTAGACTTCCCTGGGTTCTTTGGGGGAAGCCATCTCGGTTTAAAGTGGAATAATAGCTGAATAAATGTATGGTGTGAATGCGGCCTTAGCTGAGGAAATCGCGAGTTATGGCGCCTAGGGAGGGAGGAAGGCCGAAATCTCAGCTGCTCTCTGCACGATTCAGAGAGAGTGAACCAAGTTCAGACGTGGCTAGCCACTCACTCTTAGTCCTCCCTCTGCGATACGGGAATGGCAAGACACACGCGCGCAGGCGCGCACACAGGCACACAGTCGTTGTAAGGATGGCTTTAAATGTATGGGCGAAGCGTGTCGGACAAGCTCTTGGAGGTATTATTGGCCGGCACTAAAGCGGGGCATATCAAATACCATTTTCACGCACGGTTGGTGAACGGTTGCTCACTCTTGTACCCGGCTTTTCAGCCGACATTGGCTATCAAGGCGGCTCACAGCGCTTGGCATCTACACCCGAAGGGGGATGCATCGGCGCTTGTGGATATGACTGTCTCTTTTGTCCCCTGGTAACTGATGACACAGTCCTAACTCTTCCCTCCAGAGGGAGAGGGCAGAAGGGACTGCAGAGATGGGAGGTGGGGGACGAGATTCCAGTCTGCAGAATCCTCAGCAGACTTTGCAACGGGGGATGGGGAATCTGGGGCACGCCGGACTTTACCGGACTACAACTCCTACCAAGCCTGACCATCGGCCCTGCTGGCTGGACTGATGGGAGCTGGAGTCCACGAGCATCTGAGCGGGCCGCAGGTCCCCCACGCCTGGCTTTAGAACAAGACAGCTCTAGAAAGCAGACGCCCCAGCACGACCCTCCGCTCTCCGGAGAGAAGGTCCAACGCCAGACGAGGTGGCTTTGAAAATAGTCCCCGCCCTCTGCGAGCCTCTGCGAAGGAGCGCGTGAAAAAATCCAGCCTGGGGTCAGAGCCCTGCTCTGCGGGGCTCTACACCACACACGCCTCTTGTAAATATAGCATCAGCCCTTTCTCCTGTCCCTTTATAAATGGAACTATGATGAGGTGTGACAACTCCCCCCTCAACCCAAGTAGAAAGGAAAAAACCAGGATTTCAGGAATAGGACAGCTCCAGAGATCGACCCCCTCAGCAATGAAGCCTCCTGTTTTGTCTTCGTCTCCCCTCTCACCCCCCGCCCTACATTGCTAAAAAAGACCCCTCTCTATACGAGATCGACGCTAGCATTCGTTTGTTAATGTTCAAAGAGCTTCGTTGACATAATCCTGTTATAATCCTTACAACATCCCTATGAGGTAGATCAGTATTATCACCGTTCTGGGCTGAAGCGGAGAGATTGTGGCGCGGAGATGATGGAAGCAGGGACATCCGAGCAAAGGGACTCCTGATTCGTGGCTCTCAGTGCAACCCTATGCATTGCGACTCAGAAGTCAGCCCCGTTCAGTTCAAGGGGGCTTTCTCCCAAATAAGTGCATATATTAGGATTGCAGCCTCAGTCTCTGAGACAAGATGTCCGAGGACTGCCTTTTACTTTTGAATAAGACAACTCCACAGCGTTGAGCCTGTCCCAACTTTTTTCCCCGGGGGCGGGCTTCTGGACCTTTTGACCCTTACATGACAAGCATAAATTCAGCGCGTGACATTTTCTCACGCGAATTTCTCGGGCTGCAGCAACTGCTTCCCAGACCCCTGCAGGAGATGGGCGACCTGACACGGTGTCCCTCCCTCTCTCTGGGAGTACTGACAGGGCATTTTCTGTTGCGCTGTGTGTAATTTGTGTGCTTAATTTAGTTTAAAGCAACACCACAGCAGCAGAGTAACAGCAAATGTTGAAATGCGAGTGTGCCAGCGTGTGGGTGCGTTTGCCTAAAAAAGCAGGCTTTTACCCTGCATCAGCACCACTGAGACTTGAGACTTAGTAAAATAAGAAAAGCTACTTTATTTATAGAAATACATAGTAGATAGAAAGGCATACCTAGTTCTAACTAACTAAGTTGGAGGCATAACGCCCAGGTGCGGGAGTTAGCCTCATGGCTTGGAGACAGCAGAGACAAAAGGGATGTCTCCTCTCTCCGGGACCGTCAGAGAAGAAAGGATTGGAAAGGGCAGAAGGAGGAAGGGCAGGTAAGCTTCCCTAAAGACGGAACAGTCTAGCGACAGAAGAAGGTCAGTCAGAGCATCACAGGTAAAGGTAAACAAGCCTATCCATCTGGAGGACCCCAGCTTTATCTCCCTTCTGGAGCACAGACAAAAGAACAAAACGAGAGTTGCTCTTGCCCCACTTCCAACATTTTCATCCAGCATCCCTTCCTCATATCCAAAACGGGCTCGGCATATAATCAGCTGAACAAAAAAATGGAAATGGACTGCCTTCCAGTGGATCCTGACTTATGGCCACCCTATGAATCTGGTTTCATGGTAAGTGGTATTCAGAGGGGGGTTACCATTGCCTTCCTCTGAGGCAGAGAGGCAGTGACTGGCGAAGGTCACCCAGTGAGCTTCATGGCTGTGTGGGGATTCCAACCCTGGTCTCCCAGGTCGTAGTCTGACACCTTAACCACTAGGCCACATCAGCTGAAGTCTCACCTAATTGCTCGTTCATTCCAACCGCTCCCACTTATTAGGAGAAGTCCTCAAGGGCCACACGTTCAGGCCGTTCCCCCTTGGAGCAGAAAGAGCCCTTTTCGCCCCGCCCCTCTATGGTTCCATCCCCCACCAGAAAAAAAGTGAGGAAGGGGATGTGCGTATTGCAAAAATCAAGGGAGACGTAAATGATTTCAGCAGTGACTTGGGAACCGGCAGGAAAGGCCGTTTTATACCCTGTGAGGGAGCCCCGCAGCATCACCCAAGCAATGCTGACCCCCTTTTAAAAATCCCATCGGGACTTGTCACAGTTGCTTACTTTCAGTGAGCTGAACTCCACCAGCGGTGTCTGCAGTAAGGCCAAGGTGACAGTCCTGTGCAGTCTTCCTTGGGAGGAAGCTGGGCTGGGACTGGCTTCTTCTCAGGAAGGTGGCACCGGATCCTGAACACGCTGAGCAAGGAATCTCCCCATGACCCCTGTAAGACTTACTCCCAGGGGAGCGATCCAGCTGAACAATGAATAATTGTAGTCCTTATCCTCACGCTGCCCTTCCTCCAAAGGCAATTGACAGGGTTTTTTGGGGGGGGGGATGCCTTAAGATAAGCATGGTGGGGGAGGGGAGAGGAGAGGGGAAGGGGGTTGTACTCCAACCTGTTGCCAGAGAGCATGTTGCTAGTGGGGCAAGAGCAACTCCTGTTTTGTTATTTTGTTTATGTTCCAGAAGGGAGATAGAGTTAGGGTCCTCCAGATGGCTAAGCTTGACTACCTTTACCTGTAATGCTCTGACTGACTTCCTTCCGTTGTTAGGCTGATACATCTTAAGGAAGCTTATCTGCTCCTCCTCCTTCTGCCCTCTCTTCTCTTCTCCGACTGTCCAAGAGAGAGGAGACTCCTTTGTCTCTAATCTCTCTCTCCTAGCCATGAGGGCAACTCCCGCACCTGGGTGTTGCGCCTCCAACTTAGTTAGTTAGTTAGAACTAGGTATGCCTTTCTATCTACTATGTATTTCTATAAATAAAGTAGCTTTTCTTATTTTACTAAGTCTCAAGTCTCAGTGATGCTGATGCAGGGTAAAAGCCTGCTTTCTTAGATAAATGCACACACTGGTACACACGCAGCTCAGACCGCTGTTATTCTCTGCTTAACAAATATACAAATTTACACAACAGAGCACAAGTGGGGAGAGGGCTAGGGTGCTCCTGCCCTGCCTGCCCCCCAGAGGCACTGGATTGACCACCCTGAGGACAGGATGTTGGACTAGATGGGCCACCGGTCTGATCCAGCAGCCAGGCCCGTCTGAGGTTCTTTGGCCCAGTCGTCTTCTGCCCACCCCACATTGCCTAAGCTTCTGTAAACACAGCCACAAATTGGAGATTGGGTGCACTCAGACACACACGTCAAAATCCTCCTGGTTCTTGCCCATCAGTCTTCTCTTCTGGGCAATGTTATCTTGCCTATGTATAAGGAACAGGGCAAGATCCATCCATCCAGATCCTAAGCATGTTTACTCGGAAGTAACTCCTATTGATTTCCAGTGGGTTTAGGAAGAAGCAGCTGTTATTTCCACAGCAAGTGGTCTCACGGAGGGCAGTGAGGCTTACTTCAGAGTAGATCGGGCTGCCAGGCACTTGCTCAACTTTCCCACGGAAGCCTAAGGGGCTTGGAAGTGTTTCATTTTGGCTGGGCTCGGGACCTCTCCTCTTATTCCATGACTGCTAAGCTTCCTCAGAAGCCTTTGGTGAGGTACCTTGTCAAACGCTTTTTGAAAGTCTAAGTACACTATGTCCATTGGATCACCTCTATCTATATGCTTGTTGACACTCTCAAAGAATTCTAATGTTCAATTCTAATGTTCAATATGTGGTTCAACTTGAACTCGTGGGTTGAGGCTGCATGGGGTTAAAAAGGGTAGACAGAGAGGAGACCTCCTGATTGCTGGCCTAATACCTATCCTTTGATCTCCTGCTGACTCTCCCTTCCTGCTAGACTGATATGCATAGGACGTTGACCACATCTCCTTCCTCCTTCCTTCTTCTTCCTCTTGAGAGGGAGAGCAGACATCTTCTCTTTGACTCTCCCTCTCCTCCAGGCATGAGGGCAAACACTAGGCCTAGTGTTTGCATCTGCAATTTAGCTAGTTAGCTAGATGTAGAACTCTTTCCTATCAAGTATGTACTTCCAGAATAAAGTAGTTATTTCTTATTTTAAAGCTTAAAGTCTCTGACTAATTTGCAGGGAAGGTGTAATCTTTAGCAAAGATTCAAATACACAAAGCTCACTCAGATGCTCAAATACCTAATTTTGCTACTCAGCAACATCATGAAGGCAAAACAAAGCGCTCCAAAGGCTGCACTCCTATTGAACTTACTTCAGAGTAAAGGTAGATCTGATGGGGTGGGGCTGCGTAGCTGCAAGCCTAGCCAGGCTTACTTGGGAGTGAGCCCTCATCTACAACGTGGGACTTACCTCCAAGTCAATTTACATAGCATGGGGTTGCACATCCCACTGATTTAATAGTGGGAGAGTCTGAAGCATGTGCTAAAGGCAGTAGTGTAGTGGCAAATTTGGAAGTGCAGAGTCCCTTCCTGTTAGTCACAGTCACACCCCTTTTGCTGCTGGATTGAGAATGAGATCCTTGTTAATGCCTTCTCCCCCAACAGAAGTCCCTAGGAGCCAATAAGCACAAGGGGGGGGAGTGTTAGCTACTGAAAAGAGTCTTCTCAGTGGCTGACTCACCTTTCACTCTGATTCGTTCCAATCAGCAGGAAAGGACAAGGAAGCATATTAGAAGACTCTTCTCAGTGGCTCACACTCACCTTTCATGCTGATTGGCTGGTAGGATGCTAGAGACATAGGAACCCTGCTGGGACCCTGCTCCCAAAAAAGTAAGGGGTCTAAGACCCCCGAGACCCTGCACGACTATACCAGTGGCCCAACGCAATAGATAAATGGGTGCTAAATCGCTGGCGTTTACATCATTGGGACAAGAAGGTGCAGCGACAGAATTGAAAGACCCACCTAACTGAAGTGAGCAAGTGTCACGCAGATTTTTATATAAGATTGTTTCAGCCCATAGAAATGTTAAGTGACTATTGTCCTGTCAGAAGGGGAAAAGAGAATTACAGGAGCCTTACCTGTGCAAACGTCAGCCGGCGCACACGCTTCGTCCCACCGAGTACAGCGGGATTTATTCCCTAGCAAAGGCATTAAGGGTTACAGTGCAATCCTATCTCTGTCCATTCAAAAGCAAGTCCCGCTGTGTTTAATGGTGCTTTCGCCCCGGAGGACGGCTACGCTCAGGTGGGAACCGGCCGATACACACACTGGTACGACCCCTTTCTGATGGATTCCTTGGAAGGTTTCGAATAGGAAGTGCTAATCCGTCCTCGGTTACCGTTACCAGGATGAGAAATATCGGCAGCAGACGACGACGCCCCCACCCCGCCGCTTTGAATCGCTCCCTCTACCTGGAAGTTGCCACAACTCCAGCACCCGCACCCGGAATGGACCCGGATTTCGGTCAAGATTCTACATCTCCCTCCCCCACAGCCATTCCTCTCCCAGGCCAGACTTTACAATACAGTCCCTCAGCAGTCCTTCTCCAAGGGACCTTCGCAAGCCGGTGAGGATCCTTCAGACCATGGTATTCCCGATCGCTATGTATGGATGTGAAAGTTGGACAATGAAAAAAGCGGATAAGAGAAAAATCAACTCATTTGAAATGTGGTGTTGGAGAAGAGCTTTGCGGATACCATGGACTGCGAAAAAGACATAATTGGATGTTAGAACAAATTAAACCAGAACTGTCACTAGAAGCTAAAATGATGAAACTGAGGTTATCATGATTTGGACACATAATGAGGAGACATGATTCACTAGAAAAGACAGTAATGCTTGGAAAAACAGAAGGGAGTAGAAAAAGAGGAAGGCCAAACAAGAGATGGATTGATTCCATAAAGGAAGCCACAGACCTGAACTTACAAGATCTGAACAGGGTGGTTCACGACAGATGCTCTTGGAGGTCACTGATTCATAGGGTCGCCATAAGTCGTAATCGACTTGAAGGCACATAACAACAAAGAGGACGACTTGCACTCGACAGTCTACGATTTGCCGTTAAAATTCGACTAGCCCATCCGTCCGTTGCTTTCTTTAAAAGCCGAACCATACGATTAGAAACACTTCGATTTTGTGTGAACAGGTCTGGGATAGGTTGAAATGTCACGTTTTAGTTACAGAATTCTCTTCCGCCCAAAGAAGGGCCGATTTCGTTGCAGGTCTGCTCCCTTTTCGGGGGGAGGGGGGCGGTTGCAGAGATTAGGTACTTAAAGTCTCTGTTCCATCGAAATGAGCCGCTGGCAGCGACAAAGGGCGTGCACTCCGCATGCTGACGTGATGAGCGGATACTGAAAAGACCAGGAAAGTGCATTGTAACACGGGTTCCTAACGATACCTAGAGCTGCCCTCCCAGGCGAAGCCGGGTACAAGTTTTATCCTGCTTGGCGGATAGGACCATCGGGAGACCGATCCTGACCAAACAGATTCCAAAAGCAATCGCTGCCCTTTTTCGAAATGCTATTCGTGACACCTTCGGAAAGCTTGTTTATATTCTGCTTTTTTGCTAATATTTTGGTATGAGAACCCAACGAAATCCACTTTAGAAAGAAAGCCTCAGGCGGGATCCTATCGACGGACAAAAGCCTGGTCCCTTCCACAGGTGTGTGGTAAAGTCTTTTGAAAAATCTGTATTTATCTGTGTACTTGGAAGCCTGTATCATAAGGCTATCATCCTGGACCCACTTACGTGGGAGTAAGCCCCATTTCCCTCGTTGGGACTTCCTTCTGAGTCGACACGTATAGGTACGGTAAGATTTAGAAGGTTGGAAGCTTGCCTGAAATTTGTTAACGCGCTGAGATAAAAAAAGAGGAGATGCCTTTCCCTTGGGGGATTGTCATGTGCGGCTCCGCTTAAAAGAGGTACCTTATGCTTGACCCAAAGCAAGTAGGGTGCTTGGAAGGCTCTGTGGGCGCGTGCGACTCATCATATACGTGCAGTGCTGGATTTAGGCATAAGCTATACAAGCTACAGCGTAGGGCCTCACAATCCACAGGGGCCTCAAAAAATTTCAGAATTTTTGGGGGAGGCTTTTAAAATTTTATGTGTACTGAATATATATATATATATGGTGTAATTTTTTAACAAAGGGCCTCCAAGCTTTATATAGCTTAGGGCCTCACCAAGTCTAAATCCGGCACTGTATATGTGCTTTGGATGGTGAGCGTTTTCAGTGCTCCTCCGCCGCTTTGAAGCGTGTCCCATTTAATTCAATGGGACTGCTTCTGAGTAAACGTGCACGGGAGCAGGTGGGTTAAAGCGTAATAAAATGTGGACTCCCCCGCCCCGCCCGCAGCACCTTTAATTAGATTGGAGGCGCGGCTCTTCTAATCCGTTTTAGTCACGACGATTGCCGCAGGACGGCGCATCTCTCAGGCCATCTGGACTCGGAGTCAAAGAGCGCCACGGGGAAGCCGGCCGCCCGGCCAACAGGAGCCGGTCCAAAGCTCTTATTTCGGGGCGGGATTCGTCAGTCCCTCGGCCAAAAGGCTCCTTCGCCGTTACCGCCCTCCCGTTTAGAAGCCCAGAAAGGCATGTTGTAGCCCAGCCCGAGGAGCAGAAGGGATTCGAGGCGGCCTCGTGCAGGGAATGCAGCCGCCTGGGGGAAATCCGAGTTTGTACTGCGCGGGGCTCTCGCTCTTGCACACAAAAACGTGCGTGTGTGTGAGGGAGAGACCTCCCTTCTCCAGGCGTGCATGGTTTCCTAGCCGCCCATACCTTACACTGTCGACAGTTTTTGGGGCTGCCGATTTCACGCGGGACATTATCCTACGAAAGCAGCCGCTAACCGAGGTAGGCTTCTCGGCTGGCAATGGAGGCCCAGCAGCAGCAGCAGCAGTAGCCCTGTCGTTGCGGCATCCCCGCTGTCCGCGATGTTATGGAGTCAGATGAGGCCTTCCCGAGAGGGTTGCAGCAATCTACCCTTTCGCTGGGCCGAGCCAGGAGGTAGAGGAAGAAGACAGAAAGGGAAGAGAGAGCCGTTTTCTGCGATGATGACGCAAATCCAACAAGAAAACCAGAAAAATGGAGGATGTGGCCAGTAGTGTGGGGGCAAATTCAGAAGTGCAGGGTCACTTCATGAGAGTCACAGCCACGCCCCCTTTCCACTTTCGACTATCTTGCTCTCCCTGTCCATTCAGAGTCCACACTCCAGTACAACACACATCCCTAGGAGGCATTCAGTGTGAAAGGGAAGCCTGTGAGTTTGCTACTGAGAAGAGTCTTCTCAGTGGCTGACTCACCTCCTTTCACTCTGATTGGCTCCAATCAGAATAAAAGGACAAGGACTCTTCTCAGTGGCTAATATGCTCCCCTTTCATGAGGATTGGCCCTTACTTAGTGTTGGAAGTGGGGCAAGAGCAACTCCTGTTTTGTTCTTTTGTTTATGTTCCAGAAGGGAGATAGTGTTAGGGTCCTCCAGATGGATAGGCTTGATTACCTTTACCTGTGATGCTCTGACTGACTTCCTTCTGGCTGTTAGACTGATACGTCTTAAGGGAAGCTTACCTGCCCCTCCTCCTTCCTCCCTTTCCACTCTTCTCTTCTCTGACTATCTGACACCTTTGTCTCTGCTCTCTCTCTCCTAGCCATGAGGGCAATTCCCACACCTGGGTATTGCGCCTCCAACTTAGTTAGTTAGAACTAGGTATGCCCTTCTATCTACTATGTATTTCTATAAATAAAGTAGCTTTTCTTATTTTACTAAGTCTTGTCTCAGTGATCCTAATGCAGGGTAAAAGCTTGCTTTCTTAGGTAAACGCACGCACACACTGGCACACTTGCATTTCAGACCCCTGTTACTCTCTGATTAACAAATTTAGCACCACAACAAGGGTTATGGGCCCAGCAAACATAGTTGAATGGCAAGTTGTGCCTAGAAGCTATAAAAGGCTAAGTGCTGTGTGTGATTTACAAAGAAGACTTTACGTTAGAAAGAAAAGCAGAACAAAAGATAGGAAAGGATGGCTGAAGTATCAGTGCTTGAGAGACATATCCTGAGGCTTGAAAAAGATAATTATGCAGTGTGGAATTTGCAGTTCACAGCACTCCTGGAAGGGGAAGATTTAAACGGAATCCTGACCGACCCAGAGCCCTTGGCAGAGGATGAGACTGCTACAGCTTTCTGGAGATGTTAGCATGCAAAAGTGAACTCTCTGCTTATTTCTGCACTATCAGATGAGGCACTAAATGTTTGTGTAGAAATATATGATAGGAAGTCAAAGAGCCACATAATGTACCTTTACAAGGAGTAAAGAAGAAGACAATAAGGGATGCTAAAAAAGAATTTGAGGAGCACATTGCTAAGAACATAAAAACCAACAACAAAAAATGCTATAAATACATTCAAAGCAGGAGACGATCTAGGGAGGCGATTGGACCCTTGGATGATAAGGGAGTCAAAGGTGTACTAAAGAACGATAAGGAGATTGCAGAGAAGCTAAATGAATTCTTTGCATCTGTCTTCACAGTGGAAGATATAGGGCAGATCCCTGAACCTGAACTAACATTTGCAGGAAGGGATTCTGAGGAACTGAGACAAATAGTGGTAACGAGAGAGGAAGTTCTAAGCTTAATGGACAATATAAAAACTGACAAATCACCGGGCCCGGATGGCATCCACCCGAGAGTTCTCAAAGAACTCAAAGGTGAAATTGCTGATCTGCTAACTAAAATATGTAACTTGTCCCTTGGGTCCTCCTCCGTGCCTGAGGACTGGAAAGTGGCAAATGTAACGCCAATCTTCAAAAAGGGATCCAGAGGGGATCCCGGAAATTACAGGCCAGTTAGCTTAACTTCTGTCCCTGGAAAACTGGTAGAAAGTCTTATTAAAGCTAGATTAACTAAGCACATAGAAGAACAAGCCTTGCTGAAGCAGAGCCAGCATGGCTTCTGCAAGGGAAAGTCCTGTCTCAGTAACCTATTAGAATTCTTTGAGAGTGTCAACAAGCATATAGATAGAGGTGATCCAGTGGACATAGTGTACTTAGACTTTCAAAAAGCGTTTGACAAGGTACCTCACCAAAGGCTTCTGAGGAAGCTTAGCAGTCATGGAATAAGAGGAGAGGTCCTCTTGTGGATAAGAAATTGGTTAAGAAGCAGAAAGCAGAGAGTAGGAATCAACGGACAGTTCTCCCAGTGGAGGGCTGTAGAAAGTGGAGTCCCTCAAGGATCGGTATTGGGACCTGTACTTTTCAACTTGTTCATTAATGACCTAGAATTAGGAGTGAGCAGTGAAGTGGCCAAGTTTGCTGATGACACTAAATTGTTCAGGGTTGTTAAAACAAAAAGGGATTGCGAAGAGCTCCAAAAAGACCTCTCCAAACTGAGTGAATGGGCAGAAAAATGGCAAATGCAATTCAATATAAACAAGTGTAAAATTATGCATATTGGAGCAAAAAATCTTAATTTCACATACACGCTCATGGGGTCTGAACTGGCGGTGACCAACCAGGAGAGAGACCTCGGGGTTGTAGTGGACAGCACGACGAAAATGTCGACCCAGTGTGCGGCAGCTGTGAAAAAGGCAAATTCCATGCTAGCGATAATTAGGAAAGGTATTGAAAATAAAACAGCCAATATCATAATGCCATTGTATAAATCTATGGTGCTGCCGCATTTGGAATACTGTGTACAGTTCTGGTCGCCTCATCTCAAAAAGGATATGATAGAGTTGGAAAAGGTTCAGAAGAGGGCAACCAGAATGATCAAGGGGATGGAGCGACTCCCTTACGAGGAAAGGTTGCAGCATTTGGGGCTTTTTAGTTTAGAGAAAAGGCGGGTCAGAGGAGACACGATAGAAGTGTATAAAATTATGCATGGCATTGAGAAAGTGGATAGAGAAAAGTTCTTCTCCCTCTCTCATAATACTAGAACTCGTGGACATTCAAAGAAGCTGAATGTTGGAAGATTCAGGACAGACAAAAGGAAGTACTTCTTTACTCAGCGCATAGTTAAACTATGGAATTTGCTCCCACAAGATGCAGTAATGGCCACCAGCTTGGATGGCTTTAAAAGAAGATTAGACAAATTCATGGAGGACAGGGCTATCAATGGCTACTAGCCATGATGGCTGTGCTCTGCCACCCTAGTCAGAGGCAGCATGCTTCTGAAAACCAGTTGCCGGAAGCCTCAGGAGGGGAGAGTGTTCTTGCACTCGGGTCCTGCTTGCGGGCTTCCCCCAGGCACCTGGTTGGCCACTGTGAGAACAGGATGCTGGACTAGATGGGCCACTGGCCTGATCCAGCAGGCTCTTCTTATGTTCTTATGTTCTTATGTTTTCTCTGAAGGAGACTGCTGAGAGAGGCAGCCTGAATGTGCATGTTCAAAAGTTTACAGGGCTACTCGCTGAACTCCAGAGATGTGGGAAAGATCTAGCTGATGAAGAAGGCACTACTCTTGAGCTCTCTTCATCAGCATCATAAATTAATTTGCTGTGTGCTAGAAAATTCTGACCAAAACATGAGTCAGATTATATCATATTTAAAAGACCAAGATTTTAAAGAGAGACAGGAACTAGAAACTGTGTTGGAGCAAGCAAACCTTACTATGGGCAAAACAAACAAAGGGTAGCAACATGAGTCATTGCCCGAATCCACAAAAGGGCATAGACAAACACAGCAAAAGGGGTTTCATATGCAAAACTCCAAAGCAGACAGCAGCAAGGCCTGACTTTAATCAAAGGCAAACTGAAGTGAGAGAAGCCCCTAGGCAGAGAAAGCCAAACACAGAGGCTTCTAGTTACCATGTATCTGATGAGAGGGAAAGATGATTGCAAAAACAGATTTTTAATTGATTCAGGATCCACCTCACATCTTGTAATTGATAAAAACCTGTTTAAAAGTTTTAAAAGTCACAAGCAAAAGATATTAACAGCATCTGGACAGATATTCTTCTGTCAAGGAATAGGTGCAGTAGAATTGCTTTGCAAAACGCCAGATGGCCAAAGACTACTTGAACTTAAAAACTGCTTATGTGTTCCAGATTTTAAAGACAACTTAATAAGTGCTACTAAAATAACGGAATTAGGAGGTGAACTTTATATGAGTGGAGAATTTTGCCATGTTCCAGATGAAGGGGAAATTTGTTGCACTGCAAAATTGAAAGATGGACTTTTACATTTAGAATACATTGAAGCTATGCATGCAAATGTGGTCAAGGAAACCTGTAATTCTGAATGTTTGCATATTTGGCATAGAAGAATGGGATGTGCCAGCTTTGCCAGAGTTACTGCTCTAGAAAAAGAGGATTTGGCAAGAGGCATTAAAATGGGACAGTGCAAATGTACAAAAAATTGTGAGTGCTGTATAAGAGTAGGAAATTTTGGTTTCACATGAAAAGTGAGTGGAAAACCAAAAAGCCTCTAGAATTGATTCACACAGATCTTTGTGGGCCAATGAAAGTGCCCTCCCAGGGTGGAAATTTATACATGCTGACATTTATAGATGACTACTCCATGTATACTACAATGTGCCTGCTAAAAGAGAAAGGTCAAGTACTTCAACAACTGAAGGACTATGTCAGAATTGTGTCCAACAAATTTGGCAGAAAGCCACAGATCATAAGATCTGAAAATGCAGGGGTATATGACTTCCGGGAAGGGTGACTTAGCCTGTGCCTGCTTTTGAGACGGGCTCCTGCCTCAAAAGAAGCTTATTCAGATATATCAGTCAGTTTTTTCTTTTTTTTTTGACTGATTAAACTTCTCCCGGGTAGGGAGAAACGAAGAGATTAACCTCAAAGCCTATTTTTGTTGGGACGACCAGATCTCATTAATTTATGGGACGAGGTCCAGCCGACGAAGGTGGGACGGATTTTTAACAGCAAGCTCTATCTGATAAAGCGAACGTTCACCTTATCTTCTAAGAGAGAACGCACTAACAGGCAAGCACCCTTCTTTCTATATTTTTCTTTTACTTGACTTAAATTGTTGCTGTTTAAAAGAGATTTGCCAGATTGATCAGTTTTTGACATCTCACTGGGGAGCCATAACTTCTCTCTGCTACGCACTAATTAATAGCTTATCTCTGTTTTTGTTGCAAAAAGCTGTCCTGGATTTGCATTCTAAAGATATACACAGAAGAGGGATTTCTATTCCAGATTTTTATTTTGAAAAATATTATACTGTTTTGAGACTACTCTCTTTTTGGTCTATTTTATTTTGACGAATCTGTTTCTTGACGATTGCCATTAATTGTTTCGATCCTGGGAACTGCATTTTGTTTACTTAACTATTGGAGAGATAAGGCTGTCTGCTCTGTTTATACTGTGATGTCACCAAGTTTGGAGTATTAACCCAATTGTTGCTGAAATAAGAAGTGGTTTTCCTATATTTTTCTTTTAAAATGGCAATTAAGAAAGTGGCTGAAAATCTGGAAATAACTATGTTTCAGAAAATAATGGATGAGATTGAGATAATGAAAATTGAATTGAGTAAAATGAAGCAGGAGATTAAAGATATAAGGGTCCCTGTGAGAGAGGTGACCCTGGAAGGGGTCCCTGTGAGAGAGGAGACCCCGGAGATTGGAACAGGGGTCCCTGTGAGAGAGGTGACCCTGGAGACTGGAATAGGGGTCCCTGTGAGAGAGGAGATCCCGGAGATTGGAACCAACGTGGAACAGGAACAAGATTTGGAGTCTATGGACTTTAGAAATAAAATCTATTGTTTGGAACTCAATGTTATCTCTGAAGAAATGAATGAAGATTCTAGAGATAAAGTTATCAATGGCATGGATAATCTTCTGGACTGGAATGATGTGATGGAGCCCAATATAGAGAAAATCTATGGAATTAACTGCAGCCATGTGACAATGGAAAAACTTTTAAGAGATGACCCAGTGTATTTTGAAAAAAAGAACAGAGATATGATTTTACAGCAGTATTTCAGCAACCTATTCAGAATGGATGGCAAGAAAATATTTGGGATAGAGGTAATCCCCATCAGACTCTTACTATATGACTATGGCTTTGACAGCAAGATTATTATGGAATACTGATAATGGAAGATTGGATATTGAAATTACTGGACTTAACAAGACTACTGAAGATGGAAGATGGAAAATGGAACTAATAGAGATAATAGAACAATGGCTACTGAAATTATTGAACCTAACAGATTCTGATGTGATGGATTAATTGAAATGTTTATTTTGACTATGGTTATGACAATAAGATTATCATAATTAGTAATGAGATGGATTAATCGATATGCTTATCTGGAAAAAAAAATTGATAGATATATTTCTTAAAGAATTGAAACCTCTCTTTGACTTTTTGTGGAAAGAATAAAGTAATGTTTATGAGATTTGATGATTAAGTAAGATAACTACTGGAGGAAAGTGATTTTATAATATGACTTAAGAGACAGGATTGTTATATATTATAGACTTATAACTGATTTGATCTTTGACAAATGGGAAGTCAATATTTTACTCTTTATTTTTTATTTTTGTTTTTTTTTTCTTTTTTTTTTTTTGTTTAACTATTTTTGATTTTGTTTTTTGTCTTTGAATGTTTTATGATTTTGTCTTGTATGTTTTATGAAAATCTGAATAAAAATTATTGAAAAAAAAAAAATGAAAATGCAGGGGTATATGTGTCCAGGGCTATGCAAGACTTTCTCCGTGAGGAAGGCATAGAGCACCAGACTACAGTTCTGTACAACCTAGAACAGAATGGGGTCACAGGGAGAATGAACAGGACCCTTGGACAAATGATTCGTTCCTTGTTGGAAGATGCACAGTTACCGAAGAAGTACTGGGGAGAAGCTGTGGTTACTGCCATCTACCTGCAAAACCGACTTCCTGCATCTGCAACCAACAAAACACCATTTGAACTATGGCATGATAGGACACCAGGTGTGTCTCACCTTCGTGTATTCGGGTGCAAGGCCTTTGTGCGCATCCCAAAACAAAAGAGATCAAAACTTGACAACACTGCCAAGGAAGTAATATTCATTGGATATTCTTCAACGCAAAAGGGACACAGAGTAATAGATCAGAAAACTGCTGAAGTTGGAGTGTACAGAGCTGTCCACTTTGATGAAGGAAAGTGCGCACACCGACCAGAAGGGATGCCACACCAAACAGATGACAGCAAAATGGAAGAAGCTGAGTTATTCTTCCTCCACAGAAGGTATAACAATAATATACCTGCAGAGGGAGGTGAGGAGTCTGAGCCAGAAGCGGCAACTGAGCCAGAACAGGCATCAGAGCCAGAAGGGGCAGCCGAAGCGCCAGCACCTAGATGCTCTGAACACACCAACAGAGGTGTACCACCAGACAGATTTGCTAACCTCGTGAGAGATGAACTTCCAGAACCAGAGACCTGGAAAGAGATTGAAGCCTTACCCAAAGCTGAAGCTGAAAGGTGGAGGTAGCCAGCCAAGGAAGAGCTGGAAGCTCTACACCAAAATAAAACTTGGACACTGACCAAGCTTCCTCAAGGAAGGAAAGCTGCAGGCTTCAAGAGGAAATTCAAGAAAAAGCCAGATGCTAAAGGAAATGCTGAGAGATACAAGACATCAGAAAATGTCTGTATATCAGTATTGTTACCAAGCCAGATGTGGTGGGAGAGTGGGATACGTGTGCTGAAGAACCAACTCACCAACCAAAAGGGACTGGGAAGCAATCAAGGATGCAACAGACTCTTTGAGTCAGAAGGGGTGAGTTCACACACCAAGCACATAGACGTGAAACACGTACCTACCGCAGGGGACTACTCAAGATGGAGTATTGTCTAACAGAAGACATGACTGCAGATGCTCTCATGAAGGCGTTGGGTAAAGTCAGACATTGCAAGCTGCGCTGAACCAAACACTCATTGAGAAGGGGTGTTGAAAGTGGGGCAACAGCAAGTCCTGATTTGTTCTTTTGTTTATGTTCCAGAAGGGAGATAGAGTTAGAGTCCTCCAGATGGATAGGCTTGATTGCCTTTACCTGTGATGCTCTGACTGACTTTCTTCCATTGCTAGACTGGTACATCTTAAGGGAAGCTTATCTGCCCCTCCTCCTTCCACCCTCTCTTCTCTT